>NC_083831.1:1714025-2441575 GCF_015708825.2 Lethenteron reissneri | reverse complement strand
TGCAGTAACATCCACGCGACGTTTTGTTATAAATACACCGCTGCTAACCACCCACACCCACCACCCACATCGCCGCTTCACGGCCAACAACCAGTGACGATTATCTGAACCCGTCCTGGGCCTCCCCTAGGTCGACTCAGCCTCACATGAGTACCTGGTGCGACTAGGGAGACAAAGGCGGCCGGGCGTGGTGTTGGCCACCGAAACTCCCTCGTGTGCTGTGCCGGCCTTCGTAGGTGCTCGCTAACAGCACTTGCCCCTACAGTCTGTTACAGGCTACACGGGGTATCTTTGTCTTTGCTGGTCCCCGCAGCAATGTGTTTGCCACTCACCATTCCGATGGCCGGGGTCTGTCCGCTCGGATCGCTCCGCTTGCTGCTGCTGCTGTTGTTGCTGCTGCTGTTGTTGTTGTTGCTGCTGTTGTTGTTGTTGTTGCTGCTGCTGCTGTTGCTGCTGTTGTTGCTGCTGTTGCTGTTCTTGTTGTTGTTGCTGCTGCTGTTGTTGTTGTTGCTGTTGCTGCTGTTGCTGCTGTTGTTGCTGCTGTTGCTGTTCTTGTTGTTGTTGCTGCTGTTGTTGCTGCTGCTACTGCGCTGAGTGAGCTTAGGAGCCGCCCTTAGCCCGGGGAAGTCCTCCACTTGGACGCATGCCGGCCTCTACCACTCGGCGTGACGGGGTGGGGGGTGACGGGGGGTGGGTGCAACTGATGTTCGACGGGGGAGGAAGGTGTTTTTTGTTGCAGCTGATCCAGACGAATTAATATTCTACAATTGCTGTTCGTATACTAGAGCAAGACGTGTTTAGAGCGAAATTAAACTTACAAAAAGTACAGAATCTGAGACTCACCCCCTTGACCCCGTGAGAGTGATGGGACATTCCGCCCCCCCACACACCTGGAGCAGGATCGAGTGGCTCAACATTTTTGGTTGGGCGATGCCGGAAGCCACCTCCGTATAAGGGGCCGACCCTAAATGACGTCACGCACCTAGGGGGTGGGGGGGGGGTCAAACATTTGTGACGATGTGTGACGAAGGGGGGGGGGGGGTGAGAAATATGACGTCACATCAAAATTCGCAACTTTAAATAAATATAGACAACACGTTCTACTTAATTAAATAGACTTTTTTAAATAAACAATGACAATAGTTTAAAGCGATTTGAAGCATGTTTTGTTTTCAAAATGGAAATATGGTTTTGGGGGGGGGGGGCAGAGCTTTGTGACGTCATATTTGAGGGGGGGTCAGACATTTGTGACGATGTGTGACGAGGGGGGGGGTAAATGTGACGTCACATCAAATTACGCAACTTTAAATCAATAAAGACAACACGTTCTACTTAATTAAATAGACTTTTTAATAAATGTTTTCTCCCGCAACATCAGGAGTGCAGCGCCACATTAAATACGCACTACAATGTCAATAGTTTAAAGCGATTTGAAGCATGTTTTGTTTTCAAAATGGAAATATGGTTTTGGGGGGGGGGGCAGAGCTTTGTGACGTCATATTTGAGGGGGGGGGTCTGACTTTTTGTGACGTCACGTGTGACGAGGGGGGGGGTCAAAAATCGTACAAAATCGCGTGACGTCATTTATGGACTGACCCTAAACTCTATCGATACTATTATTACCCTTGGTGACTCGTTCATTCCTTACTATATACAGACTACAGAGTAAACCACTATCATGGGACCTCTTTGCCACTATCAAAGTATGAAAAATAAGAATATGTTTTACCCGTTTTGGTAACACGACAGCGGGTATTGTTGTGCAACATGTTAAGTTTTACGCTGAACTTAGAGCAAAGTGACAGAAACAAGCAAGCAGAGGAATTGTCTTCTTGGTTCTTTCGGTAAAGTCACGTAGAAGGAAAATAATAAATAATAAAAAAAAACATTAAATAATTCTCACGACGTTTCGGCCACAACGCAAGCAGCCGTCTTCAGACCTGTTCTTCACCTGAAGACGGCTGCTTGCGTTGTGGCCGAAACGTCGTGATAATTATTTTATTATGTTTTATTTTTATTATTTTATTATTTTCCTTCTACGTGACTTTACCGAAAGAACCAAGAAGATGAATCCCTGCAGTCACGAAAGCTTTAAATCAGAGGAATTGTGTTCAGCAGTGCAGAGTGGCTCCATTTGATTGTATCGCCTTCAGGTCGGGAAGTCCCTATACCCCTTAGCGCTGCGAGTCCCGTTGTCGGCAATGGGGATGGGGTATAGGGACTTCGCGCCCATGCGTGAGGGGTTATACACCCCGCCCCTTTGTAAAGGGCTATCAGAGCCAATCACAGTGCCGCTTCCTCAGCCGGTGAATCCCTCCGGGCCAATCAGCGCGCTCGTTGGTGGAGATAACTTTCGCGGCGGCGACAACGATGGCAGCCGCGGGCGCGCCTCGGCTCTCGCCGATTCCTCTCCGCGGGAGCCGCGTCCCGTGGCTCGGCGAGCAGAGCGCGGCTCGGGGAGACGGCGTCAAGGACGCGGCTCCTCGCGATGGAGCGAGGAGCACGGCTCAGAGGGGAGGCGCCGGGGCGGAAAGGCTTCGACGGGTACGGCAAGGCCGCACGGTCGCCATGGGAACGCGGGTTTCTTGGGTTTCTTGACGCAATCTTAAATGTGCATTGAAAATTATAATTCTTCGTATTCTTAGGTTTTTTTTCGGTAAAGTTTACCGAAAAAAAAACCTAAGAATATGATTCCTTGCAGTCACGAAAGCTTCAAATCTAGAATATAATTATTCGACTGATGCTCCTGCTGTTGTGGAGTGACTCATGCAGCCAGCTGTGGCTGCAGGGTTTTGGTAGTACATGTTGTTTATGCCATTTATTGTGAAATTTCGTCACAGTTCCTATGATTGCTTTTTCATTGCTTTCATGGCTTTATTTTGGTGATTTCGAAAAGTGTATTGGTTTAGCCATGTTTGTTTGTTGTAGTACAGAGTTAGATTGATGGCCTTAATCTAAGTTGTCTTGTGGTTGTTGTTGTTTGTGTTGCTGTAGTACAGAGTTAGACTGATGGCCTTAATCTAAGTTGTCTTGTGGTTGTTGTTGTTGTTGTTTGACTTGCATCCCACTGGGATTTTTGCACACAGCGTTGGTGTACGGTGTTTTTTCTGCAATATTTTGCTGTCTTTTCTTGGATTTTGAGTTTACACTTAGTCAGATATTCACTTTAAGATGTTTTCTTGTTTTTTGTTTGTTGCGGTTGCACCCGAATCAAGAGCCGAATGGCTCACAGGGCTATATACCTAATACATGAACTTGAACGCAGCTGCCGTGGGGCTTTCGAATTCGTCTGAATTCAGCAGCCGTGGTCCGTCCACTGCTGGACGAAGGCTTCCTCGCTCCGTGTGGGTCACCGTGGGCCGTCTGGTCGTACTCCTGGCCGGTCAGTGCGGCTTGGTGAAGCGAGTGGCCCAGGGATGAGCCCGCTCCTGATTTGGGAGCTTTGCCCGGGACTGGGACTCAGGTGGGAGAGTTCAAGTTTCATGTATTTGGTTAATTTGGTGTAGCCCTGTGAGCCGTGCAGCTCTTAAGTCGGATGCAACCGCAACAAACTAAATATGAACACAGAACATCTTAAAGCGACGACGCGGAACAGAAACATTCTGGAATAAACCAGCAAATATTCAAAATAAAAAGTATTAAAACGCTGTGTGCAAAAATCCCAATGTGGTGCAAGTCAACAATAACAACCATAAGACAATTTCAATTAACCATATGTTTTCGAATCACTCAGGTGGGAGAGTTCAAGTTTCATGTATTTGGTTAATTTGGTGTAGCCCTGTGAGCCGTGCAGCTCTTAAGTCGGATGCAACCGCAACAAACTAAATATGAACACAGAACATCTTAAAGCGACGACGCGTAACAGAAACATCCTGGAATAAACCAGCAAATATTCAAAATAAAAAGTATTAAAACACTGTGTGCAAAAATCCCAATGTGGTGCAAGTCAACAATAACAACCATAAGACAATTTCAATTAACCATATGTTTTCGAATCACTCAGGTGGGAGAGTTCACGTTTCATTTATTTGGTTTATTTGGTATGGCCCTGTGAGCCGTGCGGCTCTTAAGTCGGGTGCAACCGCAACAAACAAAATATGAACACAGAACATCTTAAAGCAACGACGCGGAACAGAAACATCCTGGAATAAACCAGCAAATATTAAAAAAAAAGTATTAAAACGCTGTGTGCAAAAATCCCAATGTAGTGCAAGTCAAACAATAATAACCATTCGACAATTTAGATTAAGCATATGTTTTCGAAATCACCAAAATAAAGCTATGAAAACAATGTAACAACAGTAATCATAGGAACTGATTCAAATTTAAAAATAAACGATGAACATAACGTGTACGACCAAACTTGCAGCCATAGCTGGCAGCATGACACTCCGCCTCGCACCCGCACACATCGCTCCGTCTCCGCGGTGGTTACACACTGAGTGTTGTCTGTGTTGTCTCTCTGCTTGTGTGTTTGTGTGTCTATGTTGTGTCTCTCTGTGTGTCTGTGTTGTGTCTCTGTGTGTCTATGTTGTGTCTCGGTGTGTCTATGTTGTGTCTCTCTATGTGTGTCTATGTTGTGTGTCTCTCTCTGTGTCTCTGTGTTGTCTCTGTGTGTCTATGTTGTGTCTCTCTCTGTGTGTCTATGTTGTGTGTCTGTGTTGTGTGTCTCTCTGTGTGTGTCTGTGTTGTGTCTCTGTGTGTCTATGTTGTGTGTCTCTCTCTCTGTGTGTCTGTGTTGTGTCTCTGTGTGTCTATGTTGTGTGTCTCTGTGTGTCTGTGTTGTCTCTCTCTGTTTGTGTGTCTGTCTGTGTGTCTATGTTGTGTCTCTGTGTGTTTATGCTGTGTATCTCTCTGTGTGTATGTTGGGTCTCTGTGTGTCTATGTTGTGTCTCTCTCTCTGTGTGTCTATGTTGGGTCTCTGTGTGTCTCTCTCTGTGTGTCTATGTTGGGTCTCTGTGTGTCTATGTTGTGTCTCTCTCTGTGTGTCTATGTTGGGTCTCTGTGTGTCTCTGTTGTCTCTCTCTGCTTGTATGTCTGTCTCTGTGTCTATGTTGTGTCTCTGTGTGTCTATGTTGTGTGTCTATGTTGTGTCTCTCTCTCTGTGTGTCTATGTTGTGTGTCTCTCTCTCTCTGTGTCTCTGTGTTGTCTCTGTGTGTCTCTCTCTCTCTGTGTCTCTGTGTGTCTATGTTGCATGTCTCTCTCTCTGTGTGTTTGTGTTGTCTCTCTCTGCTTGTGTGTCTTTCTGTGTGTCTATGTTGTGTGTCTCTCGCTGTGTGTCTGTGTTGTGTATCTGTGTGTCTATGTTGAGCTCTCTCCAACTTGTTTCAATGAGTTCTGTACCTGGCTCAAAGGCTTCATTGAATCAAATAGCAACAAGGGCAGTCTCATAAATGACTCGCCGAGACATTACGTGATTACAGTAGAAAAGAATGACCACTTCCAATTATGACTCGAGATTTAACACATTCCTGCGGAGGGAGCTGGTAGGAACGTTGGGTTGCTCGATCAATGGCCAGGGTCAACGGCGGCGTGGTGTATTCCGCAAATATGGTCGACTGTGAGGGTGGGCACAAGCCGGCGTGAGTAGGTTAAACGTTGAGTTTTATAAGGGCACCACGGGGTGACCAGCCCCTCCCCACCCAGCCCCACCCCCCCACCCAGCCCCAACCTCCCCACCCAGCCCCTCCCCACCCTCCCCTTTCCACCCAGCACCACCCCTCCCATTTTTGTATGCGCGACGGATGGACGGACACAATAATCCCCTGTGGGCTGGTGGAACCAGGTGGTTCCTACCAGTATGAAGTACTGCAGTGTGACTGATGGAAGAGGGCAGAATGCTGGGACAGGTCGTAAGAGACCTAGAGATTGGCAACCAATGGAAAATCTAAAACCATATGGTGCCTGGGATCTTCTTCCCTATGGGGGGGAGTTAATGAGCAACATTTAATGTCGAGGTTGGTGAGTGAGCTAGTGAACGGCTTCAGCCTAACAAATTTCCGAAATGCTGCCGGCAAATGTTCAAATTTAGACCGTGGCGTCGTCCTGTGGTTTGTAACGGGTGACTGACCACAGTCGCACTTCTGACATTATTTAATGTCCACCATCGTGTGTAGGAGATAGCTGCATCTGCCGTGCAATGTTCAAATGCGTACAACGATCCTCTCTCTTACCTATATAGCCTCTTGTTACAGCAGCCCTTTTGCCCACTTCAGCAAATTTTTCTTGCTGTGGTTATCCCACCTGATAATGGACCCTTGTGTTGCGCCAGAAACGTCGTGATTTATTTTATACCTATGTGACTTTACCGAAAGAACCAAAGAGTATGGATTCCTGCAGTCACGAAAGTTTCAAATCAAGATATAACGATCCTGTTAGAGTGGTCCGTTTAGGAAGTGATTAAGAGCTGCGATAGCTTCATCGGCACTGTTCTTGATCACCTCTCGAACTAAACAAGTGTGCCGCATGCGTTTTGTTATCTGCTGAGTAAAATGGTTTAATTGCTGTTGATTAACAGACGTTTATCGAGTGTGACTTGGATGGGGACGGATACCTGAGCCGGGAGGACTTCAAGGTGGCGGTGCTGTCACTCTGTGGGTACAAGCCGTCCAAGGTGCCTCGTTTGCGTGTGTTTGGGACAAAGCCTATATCATGGGACCTTTTTGTCAGTATCAAAGTAGGAAAAATAAGAATAGGTGTTACCCTTTCTGGCAATAAAACAGGAGTTGTGTGAAGATGTTCAAACACCAAATAGATGCCTTTTGCACGAAGTCAAGTCTGCATTAACCACACGTATTTGTGGTGAACATGCAAACAAACATGCTCTGATAACACTGGTCTAAAAATTTTTAGACGATGTCTGTTTCAGAGATGAAATGTGCTGTTTATTACGGATTTTACGTGCTGAATTCAAATATGACAATTAAACTGATTGGCTACTGTTCCCAAGATATTAAAGTTTTTACATTTTACGTCTCTATATATTGTGTAGATAGTAGAGTTTTACTCATAAATTGTAAACCTAGGTCTTGTCATGTGTTTATGGTTGCTTTACATGATAACATGTCACCTGTCCTGTTCATGTAACACTTGAAAAATCAGCAAAAGGGTTATATAAATGCAAATTATTATGAAACAAAAGGCAAGAAACTATTTTGTAAAACAAGTACATAGTTTAGTCCTTATTCAGTGTCTACTTCTTGGCTTGTCTCTTGTATTCATAAAATGGAGCATCTCTTATCACTGTACAGCAATAGTCTACAAGCATTGATAGGCTCCATTTGCCCTGATACTGTTTCCCCATTGTTGCAATGTCCTGGTGACATCTCTCGCCATGATCGTCGCTCACTGCTCCTCAGTTCGGTGGGAAAAAATCTCGATGAGAGTGCAAACATTTATCTTTAGTGACATGTTGCAACCAAGGCTTTTGTATGCCTTGAGGAGGTTTTCCACCAACTCCCTGTAGTTGTCTGCCTTGTTGTTTCCGAGCAAATGTGTTGCCACTAACTGGAAGGCATCCCATGCCGTCTTTTCCTTGCCACGCAGTGCACTGTCAAATGCATCATTTCGAAGAAGTTCACGAATCTGAGTACCAACAAAGACACCTTCCTTTATCTTAGCTTCACTTAACCTTGGACATTTTCCACGGAGGTACTTGAAAGCTGCTTGTGTTTTGTCCTTGGCTCTGACAAAGTTCTTCATCAGACCCAGCTTCATGTGTAAGGGTGTTAACAAAATCTTACTTTATTCAACAAGCGGTGGATGCTGAACACTTTTCCTCCAAAGCTCCAAGGACTGTCGGAGTGGCCAATCTATCTGGATGTCGTGGGAATCTCTCGCACGACTATCCCATTCACTGAGAAAACAGCGGTACGTTGTGTATCTAGTCTGAAGACCAAGCAAGAGAGCAACAACCTTCAATCGGCACAAAGCTGCCACTGATGTTGGTCATAGTTTATGCACCTCAAAAGTTGTTTCATGTTGTCATAGGTTTCCTTCATATGGACTGCATGATCATTATGCAGCAAAACAACGTAAAGACTCATCTTCGATTAATCGATTAACAGTCTCCACTCATCTGGATCATGAACGATGTTGAGGGCTGCCATCACACTATCGATGTTGTTGCAGGCTACATGATCACCTTTCATGAAGAAGAATGGAACGAGATCCTTTTGACGGTCACGAAACATGGAAACCCTAACATCACATGCCAGGAGATTCCACTGCTGCAGTCTGTAGCCCAACAGCTCTGCCTTACTCTTGGGTAGTTCCAAATCCCTGACAAGGTCTTTCAGTTCACCTTGTGTTATGAGGTGTGGTTCAGAGGAGGAGGATGGGAGAAAATCTTGGTCATGTGACCTTGATGGTTCAGGACCAGAAGTGTCATCCTCTTCTTCGTCTGACTCAAGTGAGAATGATTCTGGTGCATCAGGAACCGTCAGTCTTTCTCCGGGTGGTACTGGGCGTATAGCTGATGGAATGTTTGGATGATGCACGGTCCAATTATCTTTTCTTTGACACCTTTCCCAACTGGAAGTGTCATGCAGAAGTAACAATTGCTGATATGATCTATTTGCTCTCTCCAAATCATTGGCACTGCAAAAGGCATAGATTTCCTTTTCCTGTTCAACCACTGGCGAAGATTTGTTGCACACGTGTTGCAGCATGTGTGTGGGGCCCACATCTTGTCCTGATCTCCAATTTTGCAGCCAAAATAAAGGGGGTAGGCTTTCTTAACCATAGTGGTTATACTGTGCTTTTGTGATGCAAAAGTCACTTCACCACAAACATAGCAGAAGTTATCTGCTTTGTTCACACAAGTACGAGGCATCTCTGCTCACTTTGGCTAAACAGAAATGTGTTCCTTTGCACAATCAAACACTGACAAATAAGAGAGTATGACACTGTATGATTTATAGAGCTGATATAGAGCAATTTGTTCAGCAGAGGGGTATTAACCAGGTTCAGATTGCATCATTCATTGTTTTGCTCAAAAAGCAAGTACTGTTCAAACCCAGTCATAGATTTATTCATAGATCCAGTCAAAGATGTATTTTAGTCATTTCTGGTTTAAATTGAGTTCTCTTCCCTCTATAACTCCCTTATCCTCCACCATTCCCAAGTCAAGGGTTGTATATACTGACCCAATAGCATATCTTGAAAATTTGAGCCATTCAACAATTTTAAGCATCATTAAAAAAAAAATTCGATTTAAAGCTTTCGTGACTGCAGGGATTCATCTTCTTGGTTCTTTTGGTAAAGTCACGTAGAAGGGAAATAATACAAATAAAACATAATAAAATTCAATTCTCACGACGTTTCGGCCACAACGCAAGCAGCCGTCATTAGGTGAAGAACAGGTCTGTCGGAAAGACAGCGTCTGAATCCATTCAGACGCTGTCTTTTGTATTTTATTATGTTTTATTTTTATTATTTTATTATTTCCCTTCTACGTGACTTTACCGAAAGAACCAAGAAGATCATTTTCATTCTCAGTGACCCAGAATTAGTAAAGTTGGACTACATTTATTTCAGAAGCATTTTGGTTGTAGACCAGTGTAAGATATGCATTGTCTTTGAAACTGATTGGCCTACACCAGACACAGCAGCCTTCTTTATGGCCGACTCTCACCACTAGTGTCAGAGCAGAGCACAATACCAAAAGGCGAACAGTACAAAGACAATGCACTCATCAGAGCATTTATAGCTCAGGGTGAGCAGCTATATCATGGGATACATTTTTGCCAGTATCAGGATCAAGCCTCTTTGGGTCGTTGGGCTCAAGTCTGTGTGTGTATTCTAGTCTATCAGCCCAAATGTGTGATCCATCCTCCCTCTGGGTTCAATGAGGTGGTGAATATATGAACTGGTCCTAGACCTCTCCTTGGTCAATTTAACCTTAAAAGTGTATCTGGTGCAGTCTACCAAATATCAGCACTGGGGGTACAATGGTGGCTGGCCGTGATGCTGGCTACACCACACCCTAGTTGACTGTGCAGGACTTAATAGGTGTTCACTTTCAGAACTTGCCCCAACAGCGTGTGTTGCTATAGAAGATGTTTGTCTTGTGTCATCAAGCCTGTGTGTGTATGTGTGCGATGCCACCTGTGAATTAAATCCTGTGTGTGTATGAGATAATTATTATTGCTATGAGTTCCAGTAATACGTCATCATTTGTTTGCAGACTGAAACGGATCACCTGATGGCGTCTGTTAAGGAAAAAAATCTACCCGGTAAGCGCACACTTATAAAGCATGATTGTACCTGGTGCTCGTTAGAGTGTGTAAATCCAGCATTGCCACGAAGACAACATTGGCATAACCCTTTGCGCGTCTTTCCCGGTGCAGGGATGCCTTTTGATGAGTTCCGGAGAGCTGTCTCCACGAGGCTCGCGTCCGTGGACTTCGATGATGAAACTCGACGAATCTTCACGGCGTTCGACACTTGCTGTACGTCGACCCACAATTCCCGGCGTGTCCTCATGGCGACCAACTCTGGTTCAGAGCTGTGGGGTCTCTTGTCAGATGACAATGATGATGAGAGGCGTGCTTGAGCTTTTCAATGCAGAGATGTGATGATTCACCTGAGTGAATATCAAATTCAGTTTATGATCCAACCTGTGTGGTGTATGTGAATTACATAGTTATATAGTGGTATAAAAAAACCTTGAGACATAGCAACAATCCATCCAGCTCCTGTACACGAGCCAATTTCATCACTCCATCTCCGTGATGTACATCCTTTTGGCCGATAGTTTGCATTTTAATGTCCTAGCTAGGCTGTCAATTTGCAGCAGATGCAGATAAGTTATTTGTTCACGTCACATGCATAGTTACAATGAAATATGATAGTCTTATACTGTAAAGTGTGTGCACTACTTCATATATTCTTTGGATCTTTCGGTAAAGTCACGTAGATCACAACACAAGCGATCGTCATCAGGAGGAAACAGGGGGCAAGGCCACTGAAGGCGAGTTATTTTTAAAGGTTTAAAAATGGGCGTGACACAAGCGTCCTGGTATCAAGTGGTCAGAGAGCGCCATGGTGCGGTACGAGAAGTTCCAAGAAAGACACGGAAGGTGACAAGAAAGAAACATCGCAACCAGTCATGACTTAGTGGTTGATGACGTCCATGAGTACAAACTCAGAAATCATTGGAAGGACGTTGTCAACCTGTTTTGTCATGACTGGTTGCGATGTTTCTTTCTTGTCACCTTCCGTGTCTTTCTTGGAACTTCTCGTACCGCACACATGGTGCTCTCTACCCCGCCCACTTCGTTCTGATACCAGGATGCTTGTGCCAGGCCCATTTTTAAACCTTTAAAATGAACTCGCCTTCCCTCCTTTTTATTACATGCTTTTATTTAACTCACTCCGTCTGTTGTCGTATCCTCAAAAAATATTGTAACTTAATTTTTACCCACTACTTAATGTGCTATCGACTGCAAACTTTAAATACCTATGTCATACTGATGACAAGACTATATTCTATCATAAAAAATCTAAAACATTTTAAAACATTTTACACTATTTTATTTAACTCACTCTGTTGTATCCTCAAATCTTGTAACTCAATTTCAGCCGTCTTCCCAATGTCGTATCGACTGCAAACTTGGTGTTGGTATGTCATACTGATGACAAGACAATATTCTATCATTAAAAATGTAAAATATATATTTTTAAACAATCATTTTTACGGGTCTAATTGTCCACGCTCAACTCACGTTGCCTGTAAATCACCACGATCCCTTACGTCACGGCAAGCTTCGGGGAGCCACGCCGAGGGTCGGAGGATGTGGAAGGAGGGGAGGGGCGATGGGGGAAGGGAGCAGGGGGAGGGGCAGCTCGGACAGTACATTTCATTAAAGCGTGTTTTAAAAAAAAGTGTTTAAAAATATGTTTTCCTCCTGATGAAGATTGCTTGTGTTGTGATCGAAACCTCGTAGTTTTTATTTACTTTTATTTTTTCTATCTACGTGACTTTACCGAAAGACCCAAGGAATATGAATTCCTTCAGTCATGAAAGTTTTAAGTCATTACTTAATATATTGCATCACCAGTGTTGTCCTTTGGCAATAAAGCCATCGTCATAGTTCACGTTTGGCCGGCGATCCCTATTGTGCAAGTTGATTGCAGTAAGCTGGCATGGCTATGTTAGGGTGCACACGTGTGTTTTTTTATAGGGCTGCCCAGTGTGTTGTTGTGCGTAGCATTAGGGTCAATTGTTTTATCACATAAGGCCCACTGAATGATATAGTTATTTTTCAGAAGCGACCTGGCCACAAATGATAGTGGCTTATTGCGTGAAAATGTATAACAGCCACTTACTCTGAAAACATGTTTCTAAATGTGGAGAGAAAAATCGAAGGACCCGTAGAAAAATCCACACGACCACGGGGAGAACATGCAAACTCCAGATATGCAGGTGTCGGGGTTGGGATCGAACCCACAACCTCCTCTAGACCAAGCGAGGTAGTTAACATCTCGCCACCGTGGCGAGATGTTAACCGATGGAAAATTAAATCGAGCCCACGGTGTGACTGTGGTGACTTACGTCACCATTCTCAAACTATGTACCACACAGTCTCGCCACTGCCCACTTCCATCACTTCAGTCAGTATATCTCTAAATAGGTCTCTGTGCGAGCCTTTTGGTCTCTACTACGAAAAATAAAGAACCTCGGTTGCGTTCGCAGAGCTGCGTGTGTTCAGCTCTGAGAGATGGCTGTGCTGTCGTGTGTCAGGCCGTGGGTTTTTGACGGTGGAGGACTTCAGGAAGGCCTTCTCTCTCGTCGCCCCACACCTCTCGGGGCAAACCATCCATGAGACGTTCCGGTGAGCCTTCCTCTTCCATTGCCATTACAAAAGCCCACAATGACAAATAATACTGGTAGGAACCTCCTGGTTACACCAGCCCACAGGGGATTATTGTGTCCGTCCGTCGTGCATCCAAAAATGGGAGGGGTGGGGCTGGGTGGAGAGGGGAGGGTGGGGAGGGGCTGGGTGGGGAGGGGAGGGTGGGGAGGGGCTGGGTGGGGAGGGTGGGGAGGGGAGTTTGGGGCTGGGTGGGGAGGGGCTGGTCACCCCGTGGTGCCCTTATAAAACTCAACGTTTAACCTACTCACGCCGGCTTGTGCCCGTCCCTCAGCTGGCCATATTAGCGGAATACACCACGCCGCCGTTGACCCTGGCCATTGACCGAGCAACCCAACGTTCCTACCAGCTCCCTCCGCAAGGAATGTGTTATTCCTCACTGCATGTGGCGGGGTGATTTAGAGGTCCGAATGCTGAGCTGGCACCACTGAGGTCCTAGGTTTGAATCGAGGCAGCCGCCTGTAATTAAACCGGGTTCTCAAGCGTCGTTAGTTGATGAAACTCGTGCACAAGTGGAAAATCGGAGACACTCCTGTGTCTGATTCACTAACTCTGAGACAAACAAAAAATGTAACGAATAAATCACTTACAATTGAATCTCTTCACAGGCCATACTAAAGAAGGTCCCACATTACCTATGATTTGGTTCGTACTTAATCAATTAACTGGATTTCCTGTTCAAGTCCAAGCTCAAGACCATCCTCTGTTCCCTCTGCCGATGTCTGATTGCCTCTCTTCAAAATAAATACGCCCAGCGCTTTGAGACGGCGTTGTGGTATGTGACCGTACTCAAGGTGCCGCTATTTGAACCCGCGCTGTGTTTTGCAGAGAGACCGACCGGGATCTAGACGGGCGCGTGAGCTACAGGGACTTTGAGACCGCGATGGCTGCGCGTCGTGGCTGCAGGTGACGGCCGCCGCACCGTTCTTGTAAGTCTCCGAGGGCCGGCCTTTGCTACCCGCCCGAAGCTTGACAGCCGCAAAGGCTGACCGGAGATTGTTGCTGTGAATGCCAGCCTCAGCTTCGTCCGTGATGTCGCTGCGATGCTTCCCATGGTCCGCCTTCGACGTAGCCAGTCTGCCTTTTCCACTCGGTCACCACCCAAGATGGGCAGACGGGCTTCTATTGCAGGGTGCTAAATGTTTCTGCCGATAACCAGGGCTGATGCGGTGATCTTGCCGCTCATTTATTTTTTAAGGTTAGTGCCCTAGGTCAGTAAATCTTTGATTTCGTCATCATAATCCAAACAGGAAATCACAACCGTGGATCTGCCTTTGTCAGGAGCTAAAAGGATAATGCCTTTCTTTGATCTCGATTCTCCTAGAGCCTTTGCCTCAGTCAAAGTCATTTGTTTTTGGTAAGTCGTCCCTCGTTATACGGCAACTAAAAATGCGGAATTTCACTACGTAACTTATAACTTGGGCAGTTAATGCGATATACTTTACGTTCAATTCGCATTTACACAAATTTTTATCTAGATTTTTTTATAGGGTAAAATAGAGCAATGCCTACGTGTTAATTGTAGGCGCAAGGCGTATGAACAATTTGCCTCGCAATTCAATGAATGGCCACGTCACCATCATCATCATGAGGCATAGCGGTCTTCGTGAGACGCCGCCAGGGGATACTATCCTGTGCTCGCCGCCACACTGTATCCAGGCCAAGGCAATGGTGGTGAAGATCAGCCTCGATCGTACGTGTCCATGTCCGCCACGGCCTGTGCCGGGTTCATCTTCAATCCCGTGGTGGGCCGTCGATTGTCACGCGCAGGGCTCTGGTGCGATCTGCTGAGGTGTCCGACCGAAACAAAGTGTCCGACAAACCAAAGTGGTCTGTTTCTGACTGTCAACACACCAGTGGGCACCCCTGTCTGAAGGCGGGCCTGGGCCTTGGTGTTGGTGATGTTCTCGCCGAAGTGAACGTGGAGAATCCGTCACAGGCACCGCCGGTCGCAGGCGTCCAGCTTCCAGCTGAGTGGCGCTGTCGTTGACCGCGTTTCTGAGCCGTACGGCAGTATGGGAAGGATGTGCACGTCGTAGAGGCGGATCTTTGCTGCTGTTATGTTGGAGCACCAGACGTATCTTTTGAGCTGTTTCTTACGCTCACGTGTAATTGAGATTCTCCTTTTAATTTCGGCCTCGCATCTTCCAGTATATTGCAAATTATAGTTGAGATAAGTGAACGTTTTACTACTTCAACATGATTGCCCGCTATTTGCTCTTCAATCCAGTCGAGTGGCTGCTCATGAGTGGTCTATATTTTGGTTTTATTTACAGTCCAACTGGGAGGATTTCACTATGCATGATCTCCAGTGCTAGCCAGAAACCTTCAAGCATTCAGCTGGCAAGGCACACATTGTCTGTCGAATCACCTCGTTGCCTTAGATCAGAGGTCGTAAACGGGTTTTGATTCCTTACCCGTACCCGGCCGCACCAGGGTCGCAAATGGCTACCCGTACCCAGCCGGGTACGGGTAGCCGTTCCCTACCCGTACCGTACCCAAAATGAGTGACAAACGTCTACTCACCAGTGACTCACGGCCTACCCGTACCCGTACCCGGCCGCACCAGGGTCGCAAACGGTCTACCTGTACCCGGCCGAGTACGGATGCCGGGTATCGGGTAGGGTACGGGTATCGGGTACCCGGTTGCGACCTCTGCCTTAGATTGCTCCCAGCAGGCCTTTTGTGAACCGACGCTGCACGATCCAGTCCATTGGGGCGAGGGACAGGTTCTGGAGCAGTGGCGCCGCCTTGCCTTCGAGGGCACGGGAACACTCTCACCTTGTTTGTGAGAGATCAGCGTGATGATGCGGTCGATGTGATACTGCTCTGTTCCCTATTCTTGGTTCTTTCGGTAAAGTCACGTAGAAGGGAAATAATAAAATGTAAAAATTTTAAAACAATATTATTTAAACATTAGTTAATTGTTTTATTATTATTTTATTATTTCCCTTCTACTTGACTTTACTGAAAGAACCAAGAATATGAATCCATGCAGTCACGAAAGCTTTAAATCAAAATTTGCTTTGTTCCCTGTCGCGTACAGTAGTCCCTCGGTTAACGTTTTAATCTGTTCCGCCAAAACTACTGTTAACCGAAATAACTGTTCATCGAATTCACTAATAAGTTGAAAAAAATTTGTAAGAATCATTGAGATCTGCAAGAGAGCTGTTTTCACTGCCAAAACAGAAAACAGTGTAACAAATTTCGATTTAAAGCTTTCGTGACTGCAGGGATTCATATTCTTGGTTCTTTCGGTAAAGTCACGTAGATGGGAAATAATAAAATAATAAAAATTTCACATGGAAAATAATCAAATATAATTTTTTATATAATATACAAAAAATGTATTATGTTATATTTTTATTATTTTATAATACCCTTCTACGTACCTTTACCGAAAGAACCAAGAAATGTAAACAAAGCCAGTCGAGTTCAAAACGCTCATAAATCGGCTCGATCCACTTACGAGCGATCGAATTTGCCGAAATTGGTGCCCGCGTGCGTAACGTGAACATACCGTGAATCAAAATGTTAACGTCAGTTGAAACCATGGGGTCTTGTGGGAGGCGAAACGTTAGGGGCCGTCCATAAATGACGTCACGCGATTTTGTACGATTTTTGACCCCCCCCCCCCGTCACACGGCGTCACAAAAACTCAGACCCCCCCCCCCTCAAATATGACGTCACAAATCTCTGCCCCCCCCCCAAACCATATTTCTATTTTAAAATAAAACATGCTTCAAATCGCTTTAAACTATTGTCATTGTAGTGCGTATTTAATGTGGCGCTGCACTCTGATGTTGTAGGAGAAAACATTTATTAAAAGTCTATTTAATTAAGTCGAACGTGTTGTCTATGTATTTAAAGTTGCGTATTTTGATGTGACGTCACATTTCTCAAACCCCCCCCCCCCTCGTCACACATCGTCACAAATGTCTGACCCCCCTCCTAGTTGCGTGACGTCATTTATGAACGGCCCCTTAACCGAAAAACCGTTAACCGATGTCACCGTTTACCGAGGGACTACTATACTTCTAAAAGGTTGCGTGCAATTGATTTTTTTAAAGATCGTTGTGATAACGACGTTGAAGTGGCTGTAGGGGAACAATTGAACCGACTGCATATATCAGAATCGACATTTTTACACGATTTTACACGTATTGCTACTAATTGAATCGCAGTGCATTGTTGTAACTACTCGGAAAATCCTAGTCATTGTGATGTGTACAATTTATACGTATGAATAAACACAATTCAACTCAAAAGTCCTTTGTGATGGGAGTGGCAATTTTTTTTTCAAATAGAAAATTGTAACTGTGATATATTATTGCAATTCAAAGTTAGCATTTGCTCATCAGCTGTTGGCGTGTGCAGTTTCCCGCGTGTCTCGAGGCTGAGGCATCCCATGGTCTACCCACTGCTGGATGAGTGCCCTCCCCACGCCATGCTGAAGTGGCTCCACGTTGGGTCGTCGGTACGAGGTGCTGGAGCACAGAGACGTGGGGGTGAGATGGGCCGGTTGTGCTGCAGTGCCATCTGTTGACCACCGCGTTGCACCCGTGCCAGCCACATTGGCAATCTGCAATACAACCGATGATCAATCTTGATTTGAAGTTTTCGTGACTGCAGGAATCCATAGTCTTTGATTCTTTCGGTAAAGTCACGTAGGTAGAAAATAAAATAAATCACGACGTTTCGGGCGCAACACATGCGTCCGTCATCAGGTGGGAAAGCACGGTCTGCTGCTGAAGCAGACTTTTAAAAAAAGGTCAAAGTAGTGGCCGGGGCTAGTGATGTTAATGTGAGAAATTAGCATGATGTTAATGTGAGAAATTAGCATGATGTTAATGTGAGAGATTAGCGTGATGTTAATGTGAGAGATTAGCGTGATGTTAATGTGAGAGATTAGCATGATGTTAATGTGAGAGATTAGCATGATGTTAATGTGAGAGATTAGCGTGATGTTAATGTGAGAAATTAGCATGATGTTAATGTGAGAGATTAGCGTGATGTTAATGTGAGAAATTAGCATGATGTTAATGTGAGAGATTAGCATGATGTTAATGTGAGAGATTAGCGTGATGTTAATGTGAGAGATTAGCATGATGTTAATGTGAGAGATTAGCATGATGTTAATGTGAGAGATTAGCGTGATGTTAATGTGAGAAATTAGCATGATGTTAATGTGAGAGATTAGCATGATGTTAATGTGAGAGATTAGCGTGATGTTAATGTGAGAAATTAGCATGATGTTAATGTGAGAGATTAGCGTGATGTTAATGTGAGAAATTAGCATGATGTTAATGTGAGAGATTAGCATGATGTTAATGTGAGAGATTAGCGTGATGTTAATGTGAGAGATTAGCATGATGTTAATGTGAGAGATTAGCATGATGTTAATGTGAGAGATTAGCGTGATGTTAATGTGAGAAATTAGCATGATGTTAATGTGAGAGATTAGCGTGATGTTAATGTGAGAGATTAGCGTGATGTTAATGTGAGAAATTAGCATAATGTTAATGTGAGAAATTAGCATGATGTTAATGTGAGAGATTAGCGTGATGTTAATGTGAGAGATTAGCGTGATGTTAATGTGAGAAATTAGCATGATGTTAATGTGAGAAATTAGCATGATGTTAATGTGAGAAATTAGCATGATGTTAATGTGAGAAATTAGCATGATGTTAATGTGAGAGATTAGCATGATGTTAATGTAAGAGATTAGCGTTATGTTAATGTAAGAGATTAGCGTGATGTTAATGTAAGAGATTAGCGTGATGTTAATGTGAGAAATTAGCATGATGTTAATGTGAGAAATTAGCATGATGTTAATGTGAGAAATTAGCATGATGTTAATGTGAGAGATTAGCATGATGTTAATGTGAGAAATTAGCATGATGTTAATGTGAGAGATTAGCGTGATGTTAATGTGAGAAATTAGCATGATGTTAATGTGAGAAATTAGCATGATGTTAATGTGAGAGATTAGCGTGATGTTAATGTGAGAGATTAGCGTGATGTTAATGTGAGAAATTAGCATGATGTTAATGTGAGAAATTAGCATGATGTTAATGTGAGAGATTAGCGTGATGTTAATGTGAGAAATTAGCATGATGTTAATGTGAGAGATTAGCATGATGTTAATGTGAGAGATTAGCGTGATGTTAATGTGAGAGATTAGCATGATGTTAATGTGAGAGATTAGCATGATGTTAATGTGAGAGATTAGCGTGATGTTAATGTGAGAAATTAGCATGATGTTAATGTGAGAGATTAGCGTGATGTTAATGTGAGAGATTAGCGTGATGTTAATGTGAGAAATTAGCATGATGTTAATGTGAGAAATTAGCATGATGTTAATGTGAGAGATTAGCGTGATGTTAATGTGAGAGATTAGCGTGATGTTAATGTGAGAGATTAGCATGTAACTGTAAGATTGGAGGAGAGCGGCCTCCTCGACGAGGGAGTGCAACCCAACGGGTGCAATGCAAAGGACATGTGAGCCATGAGAGATCTAAGAGAGAGACATAGAAAGAGAGACAGAGAGTCGGAAGTAACAGCCGACATAGGCAGGTAGGATGAAAACCGATGATCTGTTTTTGAATTCGGCTACGTGGTAGTTTTATGTGAACCTTCTTTTTCTCAATAACCCCCCCCCCCCACCCGACAATATTTTCACGTTTACAAAGATATTGTTTTGTTACTCGTCCATAAATGACGTCACGCGATTTTGGACGATTTTTGACCCCCCCCCCCCCCTTCGTCACACGGCGTCACAAAAAGTCAGATCCCCCCCCCGTCAAATATGACGTCACACAGTCAGACCCCCCCCCCCAAAAAAAAAAACATGCTTCAAATCGCTTTAAACTATTGTCATTGGAGTGCGCATTTAATGTGGCGCGTCATATTTGAGGGGGGGGTCTGACTTTTTGTGACGCCGTGCGACGAGGGGGGGGGTTCAAAAATCGTCCAAAATTGCGTGACGTCATTTATGGACGGCCCCTAAAGGTGACAGCCCCTGGTTCGATCCCGCATCAGGTAACGTAGCCCTTCCCTCCACGCAAATAAGGTCGGAATCATCCCGCCTTCATCCCGCCTTCAGGTACAATAGTCCCCGCCTCCAGCCCACACAAGCCGTCGTGACCCCGCCCCTCGCCATATAGCCACTCCTACTGCCCATATAAGGGCCTCGTGACCCCTTCCTTCGCCATAAAGCCCCTCCCACGACCCATATAAGGCCCCCGTGGCCACGCCCCTCGCCGTATAGCCCCTCCCACGACCCATATAAGGGCCTCGTGGCCACGCCCCTCGCCGTATAGCCCCCCCCACGACCCATATAAGGCCCGTGGCCACGCCCCTCGCCGTATAGCCCCTCCCACGACCCATATAAGGCCCCGTGGCCACGCTCCTCGCCGTATAGCTCCTCCCACGACCCATATAAGGGCATCGTGGCCACGCCCCTCGCCGTATAGCCCCTTCCACGACCCATATAAGGGCCTCGTGGCCACGCCCCTCATCGTATAGCTCCTCCCACGACCCATATAAGGGCCCCGTGGCCACGCCCCTCTTCCACTTGTAAGCCCCCGCACCCTCCCCCCGGTCTTTCTTTGCCCCGCCCCCCTCCCAGTCCAAGATGTCGGCGCAGGGAGAAGTCGAGGATTCGGCTACTGAGGATCAACGCGTGGCGCTGCGCAATGGGGAGGTATGGCGACTCCCGGCAGCGTGCGGCTCCAGCTCCCCCCGTAGCCACGGCTCCTGCCACGGCTCCGTCTGGCTCCGTCTGGCTCCCTTGTCACGGCGGCTCCCCCCCCCGGTGGGGTTGTCGTTGCTCGGGCCTAGACAATGCGGCCTCATGAGGGCCGGCCTCTCTCGTCACACGATGTGCGCTGTTGAGTGTTGAGTGGGGTCACGGGACTGGCGTCTGTGCCCTCGTCTAGCGGTGATCGTGGCCGGTGGCGAGACTAAGGGATTTCCCCCCCTCCCCACCCCATTAACTCTTGTGCTGATCACGGTTCAAGTCTGCCGTTGACACGAACGGCCATGACCCAGCAGTGGAGTGAGCATGGCGTGATGGTGACGTGAATGGGGGTTGGGGGGTGGTGATGTTTGGGATTTGTTTGAGATGCGTGCGGCATTGCGGTGGATGGCAACAGCTTAAAGGGAGGCCTCCAATCCAGCAGTGGACTCGTGGCTTAGTCTTTCGTTGGAAATCGGTCATGATCGATTCACTGCTGGATTGATCCGGGGCTTAGTCTGTCACTTGACAAGTCACGATCAATCCAGCCTTCCGGGATTGATCATGGATTTGTCAATGCCAGACAGAGCGATTTCCCTAAACTTGCACTGAAAAGTGTAGCATCGTTCGTGAACGGTGGCTACAGCTTGGAGAGGCCTTCATCCAGCAGTGGAATGATGGTGGCTGCTGCTGATGATGATTGTGAATTAAGGGAAATCGCACCCCTAACTCGCAGCTCTGTGAGGGGCTAACACCCCACTCAAATACCGGCATCGCACGCCGCCGGCATGCACAGATGGGTCAGAACCCACTTGCTGTACTGCCATCGCCCTGGTCACTGAGCAGGCGTGGTTCACAATGGACAGCGCGCGGGCACCGTTACCAATTGCAAACGGAGCCCACAGCTCTGCGTGGGGAGCAGTGGTGCAGTGCCTCAGTCATATTGGGCCCCTTTTTGTGTCTCTGTCCCCACCCCCCGCCGCGTCCCGACCACGCCGGTCAACGCGTCTTTGGTGAAGGTGGGGGTCGGGGGGGGCGCATAGAAGTATGGGACAACAATGCTGCACCGCCCTCTGCTGTCTACAACCTCGCGGCAGCTCCCACAGCATCCTGTTAGTCACGGCGGTCACCTGCAGTAATACAACAAGCCATTGGCCACAGGCTCAATCCGGCTTACCTTGCAATGGAATGGTTCCGGGCTTTTTGCACCATTTTTTGCACCATTTTACAAAAGGTCTCCATCACGAGGACGTCGTTGGGGATTCTGGGCGTCTTGTGTCGAACGGCCCTGGTTGACCGCCACCGACGGGGGATGTGGGACAGCCCAGGGTCACCGGTCGTTGCCGGACCGCGAATCGGGATTTTAGCATTTCAAGTTACGAGGACAGTCGAACATCGCATATCGGACCCGTCGCAGGTCCTGACCCTGAGCAATTTATTGTCCACCGACTACCCAATGCGGTGTGTACGCAACGGTGCAACAACTCTCTTTTCCCCCAAATCAATAGACGTCCGCGGGGCCGGGTGAGTGACAGACGGGGTGAACTTGACTCCTGTCACTCGCATGGACTCGTCAGTGACACTCATCCGTGGGGTCGTATCGCGGATCTTTGGACCGCTGTTAGCACTGGGCACAGCAAGCGTATGAACCCTGGTACCGTGCCGGGAAGATAGATCGGCTCTATTGGAATCCCATTTTATTGCGTGTCGTTTAGTGACTGAGTGTTTTATAATGGGCGGGGGGGGGGTCCAGTTTGTGCGAAAGCCGCAGCAGTGGCAAGCGCAGGTCATGTTCATCGTTGCTTGTGGTAAGCAGGGATGTGTGTGGAAAAACACCCTCGTGTTGAAGTGGTTTCATAACTCTGGCCGTTTGGTGGAGCGATGCCCATCAGTTTTCAGTCCCATTACTCCTGACTTCCCACAAAGCGGTGCTGATTTAATCCACCCAAGGAGGGATGATTGGTCGAGTCTATCCATGACAGGGATTTGAATTTGAAACCGGATCGAAAGTCATATGGCACCTAACCACAGAGACATCCGGCTGTCACTCTACTTATTCACATACAGCTAGATTTGAAGCTTTCGTGACTGCAAGGATTCATATTCTTAGGTTTTTTTCGGTAAAGTCACGTAGGTAAAACATCAAAATTATTTATTTTTATTAATTTGATGTTTTACCTACGTGACTTTACCGAATAAACCTAAGAATATTAATATCACATACAGCTGTTTATGCCAATCCACTGCTGGATGATAGCCTCATCCTGTGTGGATAAAGACTTACAATGCAACCGCCTCGTATAACCTGTCAGGCATGTTATTCACCCTCTCAAGCGCAATCCAGGCTCGTCCCTGTGCAGATTTAAGCGATGTAACAAGATCGGGTGCATTCCGTGTGATTTCGTCGCAGACTTTTATGGGCACATATAATGAAGTTATATAATTCCTGAAAAATGTGATTAACTTTTGCAGTGGGGTACGTATATATATTTTAATTACTAAACACATTCGTGAAGACGACTGCGCCTCTCAGAGGAAAACGTGTATATGCTCGGTGACGTTTTAGGCAGTAGCCCTTCTTCATAGCAGAGAGTTTCCTTCATGGCATAATGAAAGTGTTTTTGTTCACACACAGAATGCTGACGTGTATTTTCACTTCACCAATAGTTCATTCAAACCTGGCGGGACCGCCTTCCCTGCGGTCGACTCAAGCCAACTCGCACACCTGGTGCTGTGTGAAATCAGCATTGAGCCACGCTAAGATAAAGGTGGTCTGGCACAGGCGGTTCTGACCATGAACGCCCCAGTGCCGGCCTTAACAGGCACTCGCTCACAACATTTTGTCCCCTTCTGTAATAGGGGCACGCGGGCGCGGAGGGGGGTAGGAGATGGCGTTTTTTTCGTGCCGCGTCACGCTCGCGCGTGTGCGAACGTGGGTGCCGCGAGGGCCGATGGCGCGTTTGTGGGCCCACGCACGCTAGCGCCGTGTGCCGCTTTGCTTGCTGCTCAAACCCATCGCAGGCCCAGGGGTCTCTCGCTCGCCGCTCGTTGCAGAGGCTCGCAGTTCCAGACCCGCGGCCGCCCCGGTTAATGTCCGCGGGCGTAACCAACTGTTAACAACTACCACTTGCCGTCTGCTGGACGGTGGACGTTAAAGATCCCATGAGGCTGTTCAAAGTAGGGTAAGCCATTGTGTGCCAGCGTCGCGGCACGAAAATGTTGCCAGCTTATAACCTCAAATTACTGGGAGAATACAGAGCCCTTGCTCCACCTGCTATATGACACTTGGCAGGACCCTCCTGAAAAAGAGTTTTGAGACACAGTGAGGCCTTTTCTTTGCCCAATAAAACGTGGTAATAACAATTATTATTGCCAACCCACACAATTCAACGAGACTGGGAGCGTGCGGGTTCGTGCGTTTTCGTTAATTATGCCGCATTGTCGCCAATGCTCTGGCAACCATCCGCCAAGAGGCACGCATTTCTGAATCCCTGCGCCAGGCTCGGTGCGCGTGCGTGCTGCTGGGTTGTCCCCCCCACGCGGATGGAAAATTGTGAGCGCCTGGTAGTGGCATTTGGTGACGCTGCTACACGATTCTGAAATTGCGTTAATTGTGATTTCTGTGCTCCCCCGCCCCCCCCACCACATTAGGCCAGCCTGCAATGACCCCGAGTGTAGAGCGCGTGGGGTGGGTGGGCGATGGCGTTTGCCCCGTGACCACGCGCCGACGTTCCCTGCCCCGTGACCACGCGCCGACATTCCCTGTCCCGCCACCCACCACCCTGGGTTGGTTCGGAGGTCGGAGCTCTGAGCTGGTGTCGTCGAGTTCCTGACTTCGAATCCACGTTTCGGCCGCCTGTGGTTAAAATCCAGGTTCCTCAAATATTGTCAATTGATGATCTTGGCTCAGTCACCAATAACTGGTGCAAAAAACCCCTTGATTTGAAGCTTTCGTGACTGTAGGAATCCATACTCTTTGGTTCTTTCGGTGAAGTCACGTAGGTAGATGAAGGTTCTGCACTCGATTTGTCCAAATGTGTCTATAAATTCCAGCCAGCCCTGTGAGTTTTACTGTAGGGTGACGGGCATGGCTCTGGCAGGACGGGTGAGAGAGTGCTCCCCCTTAGTGGATGGTCTAGAGGTCACTTGAAGGGATCTCAGAGGCAACTCTGTGATAACCGCTTCAGTGAGCCGTTTTCCAGCGCAAATGATTGCAAAGCTGTTGTGAGATTTCTAAAATGGATTCTTGGCGACACCAATTGCAAGAAAATTATTAACAGCGACTTTCGTCTTAACAATGATTATCGTTATTACGCGAGGCTTTCGAACGAACGGATTCTTTGTCCGTCGCCACTACACCGCCGCCGGTAGCACAGTGGTGCTATCACGCGTTTGCTTTGCGCGTGTCAGGCGGCACCATGGCACACGTGGTTGCAAGCCAGATGTTCCATCAAATTGAATAAAATTAAAACCACGGGGACAAAACTCGAAGGCTCGGCCTGTCCACGTGACGGCCGAATGCTTTGCGGGCGAGTGAGCGCTGTGAGTGTTTGAGGCCGAGTGAGCTGGAGGGACGGGGGTGGGGGGTTGGTGGCGAGTAGCGAGGGCGAGAAGGCCGCGTGGACTTTGCACCGCGCGGATCGCGAGCACGGGGTACCTGCGTGAGCAACACGCCCAACTCCACTGTCTCCGCCGTGTCTCCACGGCTATGGTGTCTACTGTCTCCATTGCGTCTTAATTGTGTCCCCGTGTGATCTTCAGTGTCTTCACGGTGTGTCTACAGTCTTCCCGGTGTCTCTTCATGTGAACTTCGGTGTCTCTCTGGTGTCTCCACTGTCTCCGTGGTGTTTACATGTGATCTACGGTGTCTCCATGGTGTCTGCTATCTCCATCATGTCTATCGTGTGCCCATGGTGTGTTTCCATGAGGTCTGCATGTGATTTGACATTGTCTCCACGGTATCTCCAGTGCCTCCGCCATGTCTCCACGGTGTCTCCCTGTGATCTACGGTGTCTCCATGGTGTCTCTACTGCCATTGGTATTGCCATTGTCTCCGCGGTGTCCATACTTACGGTGTCGCACGCTTCGTCACCACGTGCCGGGTCTGCATCGCGTCACGAACGTGTCTTATCGTCCCCAGCGAGTGTCTTGTGTCTATCCCTGGCAGCATGGTCGGCACATGCTGACACGTAGCACGGGCTCGTGTCCGGGTGCACGTGGTTACGTGTGTTGCAGCACATGCTATCACATGTTAAGAGAGCAGTGCAAGGAAAGCGGACGTCACAGAGATACTTCCGAGATCTCTTGAAGTGACCTGTGATCTACGCAGTAGAGAGCAGCACAATCTCACTCACTTTGCACGTGATTTTCGATTTAAAGCTTTCGTGACTGCAGGGAATCATCTTCTTGGTTCTTTCGGTAAAGTCACGTAGAAGGGAAAGAACCAAGAAGATTTGCACGTGATGAGCACGGTTGGCTACGTACTGTACGAAAGAAGTTCAACATACATACATTCATGAAGAACTGATATTTTTTCTCAGAGCTGAAATATAATGAAGGGTAGAACCAAATAAAAAACGACTGGCCTGAGACCGTAAACTTGCTGCACTTGAGAGCCATGTTTAACCACAGGCGGCGGCTGAAACCCGGATTCAAACCCAGGGTCTCAGCGGTGCCGGTTCAGCGCTCTGACCTCTGAGCCACCCGGCCGTCTTGTGTTGCAGTGACCTCAACGGGCCCTTGCGACACAGCACCCCCCCCCCCCCCCCCCCTTTATTCGTGGCCAAAGCTGAGAGACGCTGGGGATGGTGGTGTGTTCGGTAACAACCGTCCTGCCCGTCGCCGCTTCTGAACCGATTTTGGCTTCCGTTGCCGGGAACCGGTGTGGCTTTGCACGTGCGACCGATCTCGCACGCCCGCGCCCTCGCCTTACAGTTCGGGGGTTCTGGCTGCGTCTCGCTCGGCCGGTGATGCGTCGCAAGTTTTTTTGTTGTAATTCTTGAGGTCGCACGGTGTAGCCGGGTGAGCCGGATCGGCGGGCGAGCAAACCCCATCTGTACCGACCCGCGCCGGCCAGCGTGGGCGCCACGACGGCTCGGAAATGTTAACGACCTCGCCTGGTATGCAGAAGGTTGTGGGTTTTGATCCCGACTCTGACGCCTGTTGTGTATTTGGAGTTTGCATGTCTCTCTCGCCCAATGGTCGTGTGGATTTTACTCGGGGTCCGGTTTTTTCCCTCCACATTCATAAACGTGCGTTTAGAATACGTGAAAAGACAAGTCGCTTCTGAAAAAGAGCTACGTAGCTGAGTAGTGGGCCTTACCTGGAAAAAATAAAACTAGTTTCTAGTCTTAATAGTTTAGACTCATCCTCGTGACCGCCACCATGACCACATGCTACGGGAAAGCCTTTAGTCCGGCAGTAGATCGATCAAGGAGGCTGTAGATGTTTTCTTAAGGAGTTCAACTCCATCGGATTATGACCAAATGACCGTAGAACGCTCAGAGGCTAAGCAGGTTGAGCCTGGATAACAGTGCTTAGGCAGGCGTTCACCATAGGGCTTGTGGGAGGACATATCGGACAGCAGATGCTGGTGTAGCAAGATTTGTTGTACCGTACTTCTGTGCTCCCACGCCTAAACTTCCAGCACTGACCAGCTTGTTGAAGTGTGGTCGAACAATTCCATGACCAACATGGCATTGGGAGTGCTTTATCTACAAGTGAACTGAAAAAAAGCTTGTTTATTATTTAAAATTTTAATTAATAGAATGTTAATGTATAGAATGATAAATAAACATATAGCTCGTACTGCACAGGTCGTATGTACTTGCTGTAAATGCAAGAGATGGTAATAATGCAAGTGGTAACGTTCACAGTATTTCACAGATGTTAAGGATCGTCAAAAGATACGGAGCTGAGCTCGGCGTCGCTTGAAAGCCAGGCGAGAGAGGGTGAGGCCCTTTTCAGTGTCTCTTAAGAAGTTGGTGCGGATTGAACTTTAATAATAATAATAGACGTAGTGGCCGCAACTCAGAGGTGCGGAGACAAGCTCAGAGTCGCTCGAAAGCATGATTGTCGAGGTGAGTTTTTAAGTGTCTCTTGAAGGAGGCGATTGAGGTGATGCTGCGAATGTGCAGAGGGATATCGTTCCAGACTGTTGGGGCTGCCACCAACTTTGCTGCTGCTGCTGCTGCTATGAATGTGCAGCAGCAGCAGCGGGACGACAACGATGATGACGGAGGTGGTGATGGCCGCGTTCCAGACAGAGAAACGACGCCCAGCAGTGACCATGCTCCTGGCCCTCGACGTAAAGAGGGGGAGGTTGAGTGGCGCTACTGCTGCCGTGCGGGGTGGCCAGCGTAGGGAGATCCGGTGGATGACCGAAAGCAAAAGCGGCTTGGTGGGCACAGGGCAGCAGGCGATGTTGTGTCGCTGACCCTGCTGGCGATGGCGAGCAGGCACACGTTAAGATTGCGTTAACGTGGCCTCCATGGTTCCCACTCGCTCTGTCGTGTGAATCCGATTGGGTAGAGAGGGCGGTTGTTCATGGATACGCGCTTCCGTGTCTTTCATACCCTCCCATTGTCTCTCTTCCAAACCCTTATTATAATAATAATAATGGCGACCTCGCTCAATAAAAAGAAAAACCCGTGTTATAGACGACAACTTTGATAGTTGCAGTTAGTCGCTGGTCTCGCGACATTTTGAACCTTTGGGCCTGTGCTCAGCAACTGTGTTAAAATATATATATCCATGCCACCTGCGGCTCAGAAAATGAGAGAGCTGAAAATAGAACACCCGCACTCCCGCAGGGATCACGCCCACGGTTACAGCTGCGCTGAGCGCCCGTCGCACGTCACAATTTGCATTGGGGATTGACGGAGCGTCGGGATACGGCTGCGTTTCAAGGCGCTGTGCAGAAATGGGGGGGGGGGGGGTACGTTTATTTTACAGGCAGAGAGATGCGGTGGAAGGTCTTGAGCCTGGACTTGAACAGGGCCAGGGAGCCATCAGCAGCACGGACGGCTGGGGGAAAGGAGTTCCAGACCTTGGGGGTCGTGGAGTAGAATGAATGGGTGATGTCCCACTGAGCGAAGGTTGACAGGGGGATTCGACAGAAAGACTTGGTTTGTGGAGCAGAGTGTAGAGTTGAGTGGAGTAGAGTAAAATGAGAGGGGAGAGGTAGGAGAGGGTGTGGAGGGGAATAGTGAGATGAGAGGGGAGAGGTAGGGGAGTGCATGGAGTGGAGCGGAGTGAGATAACAAGGGAGAAGTAGGAGAGGGAGGAGGGAGTGGAGTGAGATGACAAGGGAGAGGTAGGAGAGGGAGTGGAGTGAGATGAGAAGGGAGAGGTAGGAGAGGGAGTGGAGCGGAGTGGAGTGAGATGAGAAGGGAGAAGTAGGAGAGGGAGTGGAGTGAGATGACAAGGGAGAGGTAGTGGAGTGCATGGAGTGGAGTGAGATGAGAAGGGAGAGGTAGGAGAGTGCGTGGAGTGGAGTGAGATGAGAAGGGAGAGGTAGGAGAGGGAGTGGAGCGGAGTGGAGTGAGATGAGAAGGGAGAAGTAGGAGAGGGAGTGGAGTGAGATGACAAGGGAGAGGTAGGGGAGTGCATGGAGTGGAGTGAGATGACAAGGGAGAGGTAGGGGAGTGCATGGAGTGGAGTGAGATGACAAGGGAGAGGTAGGAGAGGGAGTGGAGTGAGATGAGAAGGGAGAGGTAGGAGAGTGCGTGGAGTGGAGTGAGATGAGAAGGGAGAGGTAGGAGAGGGAGTGGAGCGGAGTGGAGTGAGATGAGAAGGGAGAAGTAGGAGAGGGAGTGGAGTGAGATGACAAGGGAGAGGTAGGGGAGTGCGTGGAGTGGAGTGAGATGACAAGGGAGAGGTAGGAGAGGGAGTGGAGTGAGATGAGAAGGGAGAGGTAGGAGAGTGCGTGGAGTGGAGTGAGATGACAAGGGAGAGGTAGGGGAGTGCGTGGAGTGAGATGAGAAGGGAGAGGTAGGGGAGTGCATGGAGCGGAGTGAGATGAGAAGGGAGAGGTAGGAGAGGGAGTGGAGTGGAGTGAGATGACAAGGGAGAGGTAGGGGAGTGCGTGGAGTGAGATGAGAAGGGAGAGGTAGGAGAGTGCGTGGAGCGGAGTGGAGTGAGATGAGAAGGGAGAGGTAGGAGAGTGCGTGGAGCGGAGTGGAGTGAGATGAGAAGGGAGAGGTAGGAGAGTGCGTGGAGTGGAGTGAGATGACAAGGGAGAGGTAGGGGAGTGCGTGGAGTGAGATGAGAAGGGAGAGGTAGGAGAGTGCGTGGAGCGGAGTGGAGTGAGATGAGAAGGGAGAGGTAGGAGAGTGCGTGGAGTGGAGTGAGATGACAAGGGAGCGGTTGGCAGCGAGCGTCACTGCTCGGCAGTTCCGCGAATGATGCAACCTCGGCCAGAAAGTGACAATCACCAGAATAACAATAACCGTACACGCCGCACGGCCCTTAGTCCCTCCGCTGCTGGATGAGGGCCCCTCCCCACACAGTGCGGGCCGTGGTGGTCCCTTGACCACGCATCACTCTTGTCAGTGCAGGGAACATAGGTGTGGGAGCAGAGTACAGTACAACATTGGATTTTCCGCACGGTGCTCTGCTTTCCACGAAATAGCCCCACAGAATTATGCACTTGGGGTTTAAACTTAAAGGTAATTAATGATTTATATATATATAGCTGATATTGGTTATTTGTACAATGGTTTGACACGCACGTAGACCTGAATGCATCGTCGACATCCCAGCATCACACCGCCGCGCCCTACGGCAGCTTGCGCTAACACTGCCACTCGCGCCCTGCCGCGTGGCCTTGTGGGAACCTCGGTACCGATAAAGTTATCTATTTAAGTTTTTCTCCCGGATTTTGTTTTTTGATATTGTGCACGCACGTCATTGGAACGGAATCGGAAGAAAAACCGATGACTCACGCGTCCGTAAGCATGAGCGCGTACGTCATCGGAACGGGAAAGGAACGGGACGTGAATCTGTGCGCACACCCGCCGCATTCTGAGCGGTTCAGAGCTTGGTGACGAGACTTCCTGCCGAAGCGTTGTTCTGGGATGTTGGGAAAGAGGCCTCCCCGCACGGCGTGACGGACGCTGCTCGACGACACGAAGGGAGAGAGGGGGGCCGCGCAGCGTTATGAAGAAGGAAGCTCGTGATCGGACAAGATGGAGAGAGCTCGAGCCAAGGGACCTGCCTTGAAGCGGACGACTTGATGTCAGTGGAGGCCACCCGGCACGCAGATGTACGTGTGTGCGTGCATGCATGCATGCATGCTGCTGTGGCGAGCGAGACGTGTTCTCGGCGGTCGTCTCCGAGCGGCGGTGCGGTTCCCTCTGGTTCCTATGTGAACGTCCATTCCTGGGCCGGACTGAGCTGGGCCTGACCCAGACACCACAGCAACAGCAGCTGTCCGAACTCCTCTCGCTACCCCACCGCCGCCCCCGCTGCCGCACAGGATGGAACGAGTCCTGCGTTTGCACCGGCGATGTCCCCGTTACGGAATGTGCCACTCGCTTCGAGTTGAGGTTGGGAGGGGGGTGGGTGTCTTCGTGATCTCATTATCTCTCCCCGGATCTACTCGTGCGTGTCAGTGAGCGAGTGCGTGTGTACGTGCGGCGAGTTGAGTGTTCGAGGAACTGTGGGTGTCGAGTTATTTTCATTCGCGTAAGCTCTGTGGTCTTGATGTTTGGCCTCGCGTAAGCGGAAACGCCAGCCAAAGGTGCGGCCCTGCAATTTCTACTCGCACCACTGCCGGCAGAAGAGGCTCTCTGCGAGAGCAGGCTGTCGTGGGCTCTTGGCCTTACTCTTGCACGTTGACCCAGGCACGTCGGAGGAGGTGGGCGTAACCCAAAACTTTACCCTACCACAAGCAACCGGACGATGAACTGACCGCGGTGAAACCCGTTCACGCTGCTGGGCAGACGGAGTTGGTGGGGAGGAGCTAACTAACCCGTGCCATCGTTTCAACCGCCACGCCGGGAGATGGAATCGAACCGGCGATTGCTAGAAGTCACAGCGTGCTGCGAACGATTTTCCCACCGTGGCAGGTGTCTTGTATGGAGAAGACCCATGCAATGGGTGACCATGAACGCTGCACACAGATTGGGCCAGTCTGTTATTGTACCGCCATCTGAACAGGGCCGGGAATCGAACTTGGATCACTGGGCTCGAAGCGCAGTGCTCGAACCGTTTCAACACCGCTGCTGCACACCCAGTGGTGGTGCAATGGCAAAACCGTCTTCACCGGATTTTGAGGCACACTTTTGCCCCCTCCATATAATAAAGATGTCGTTGTGCATCTTATAATCCGATGATTTGTTTGTGTGTTTAATATGTGCATGTTAGTGTGTGTGCGCGTGTGAGGCAGTTCTGATCTGCCCACTCATTCGCTCGCTCACTAATTTGCTCACCTCTTCGGCAATTTGCTCAACACGAACTAACTCGCCCATCCGCTCGCTCGCTCGCTCGTTCGTTCACTCACCCACTCACTGACCCACCCACTCACCCACCCACTCATTCACTCACCCACCCACTCATCCACCCACTCATTCACTCACCCACCCACTCACCCACCCACTCACCCACCCACCCACTCATCCACCCACTCGCCACACTGCAGGTCACCTCGCTTCTCCTCCTTCTTTCCTAGCACTGCTCACATCGTCGTCTTATTTTCCCACAAACTCTCGTAACAACAACAATAACCTTGCTCGATTTCAAAAGCGTGCCGGCTGCTTGACGTTTTGGGCTTTTGGACCTGTGCTCAGCAAAGTTGTTAAAAAATGTAACAAAAATACCTGCACGTGCCATAGGAATGTGGAATTTGCCATCACTGGCCCTGCAGGCCTGTAAACGGGACATGAGCATCAACGCCTCAATGTGGCTCATTTGAGTAGTGGGTAATCACTCTGACTTGGACGTGTTCTGTGAGCGTGGACGATGATGCTGACGACGACGCTGACGAGGATTAAGACCGAGCCGGTGCCGTGTGAACGCACGCAGGTCGCGCTGGTGGACGGCGGCCAGGCCGACGGCGCCGTGGAGCCGGCGGCGAACGACAGCAACAACCAGCAGCAGCCGCCGCCGCCACCACCGCAGCCCAATGCGTGGCAGGTCATCAAGGGCGTGCTCTTCCGGTAGGCCTCGCGGATCGCCCTCCCTTTCCATAGCCGTGCCCCCCCCCCCCCCCCCCACTGTTGCTTCCCCCCCACCCCACGATCCCCCAGCCTCTGCCAGGGTGGTCAGCGTGCCTGCCCAGTCGCCCCGCGGGCACGCGCTCTCTCCCGTCCGCACTGTGAACGCGTTGAGGCGTATCTACGACGATGAGTGCGGCGTGATTACGTGTTTTTAATAAGAATACTCGGTGACCTATCTGATGCAGAGCGTACATCTTGTAACCAATTCTGCTGCTGCTTCTGCTTTTGCCGCTCCGTCAGAATCTTCATCATCTGGGTGATCAGCAGTTGGTTCCGCCGGGGATCGGCGCCGCAGGAGGGGGCTGCACCTGGGGAGGCGGCTGTGATGCGACCGCCCAGCCGCAACCTATTTCCCAAGGACACGCTTATGGTACGCGACGCACACAGACAAAGGGTCTCCACGGGTAGCCCGCGCACGCCGCTGGGGCAAAGCGCACCCATCTGCGAGGGGGTGGCGTGCGTACCCGGCCGCCTTTGTCTTCCTCAGCGCTAATATTTACCCACTGCACCGGGGACTTGTTTAAGGCTGGTGTCGACCTCGAGGAGGTCTAGCAGCAATTCGGATATTCGCCACCGCCATGTCTACCACGAGTGGGAATCGAACATAGACTCGGCGAATTCGTAGCACAGTGCGCTAACCATTGTATCAGTGCTCTCAGCTCATGGTGCGGACACGCGCACGCACATACAGCCCCCCCCCTCCTCCAACGTGCCCCCTCCCCTATGTGCAGTCATGGCCTCACCCTCACCCTTTCCCAGAAGGGATGGATGGCCGACTCCGTGTCTCTCTAGACCAGTGGTTCTTAACCTTTACGGGAGCCTGCATCCCTTTGGTTTTCTTAAATGGCATCTCGCACCCCCGGTGGGTGCTTGCACCCCAAGTTAAGAACCACTGCGCTAGACAATGGTCGACTGACTCTCCGCTGTCTGACGACAGCAAACCGACGGAGCGATGTGTGTTGCACGCTCGACACGCGTGTGCGTGCGCATGTTGGCGATTGCGTGATGTCGCCACGCGCTTGTGTTGAATACGCTCGTGTGCAAGACACCTGCATGTACGTGTGCTTGTGTGCGCGATGGTGGTCGCGTGACGTTGCGACGTGTGTCTGTGCGTGCAGGACATGCGCGTGTACGTGTCGGAGCAGGAGCTGTTCACGCAGTTTAACGACAGCTCGGTGCTCGTGTGGGAGTTGCTGGACCTTGGCTACGGGGACTGGGCTTCGGGTCCCAACGGGGACGGCTCCTTCTCCAGCTCCCACGAGATCAACATCTCAGAGGCACGCTCTCACCACCGCGCTCTCACCACCGCGCTCTCACCACCGCGCTCTCACCACCGCGCTCTCACCACCGCGCTCTCACCACCGCGCTCGCTCGTCCGCTCGCTCGCACACTTGGTCACCCACACTCATAACCGTCCACTTGCCCACCCGCTCACCCCTTCACTCGCCCATTTACTCGCCCACTCGCCCGCCTGCTCACCCATATACTCGCCCACTCCCACTCACATATCCGCTCACTCGCCCGCCCACTCACCCCCTCGTTCACGTTGCGGAAGTAGCGGCGGTTATGGTGACGGAAGTGATAACGGTGGTTGTGGTGTTCACAGTGATAGCGGTGGACGTGGTGGTATGATGAGAGTTGAACTTGGTATCGGTGGTAGTTGGTGATATTTTGATTGTGGTGGTATTGGTAGTTGTGGTGATAGTGGTAATACTGTGATCGTGGTGGTTGTGGTGGTAGTTCTGATCACAATGGTGGTGGTTGTGGTGATAGGATCGTGATGGTGGTGGTTGTAGTTGTGGTGGTGTTGACGGTGGTTGCGGTGGTAGTTGCGATCATGATGATAGTTGGGATTGTGATGGTGGTGGTTTGCGGTGGTAGTTGTGATCGTGGTGGTGGTGGTGGTGGTTGCGGTGTACAGAACGTACAGAACAACGGCTCCATCTACATCCACATCTTCTTCACTAAGAGCGGTCACCACCCCGACCCCGCGCGCAAGGAGGAGTACCGGCGCCTCGCCACCACGCACATCTCCCGCAGTACGTACGAGACAGACAAACACAAAGATCCCCCGGATAGCCCCAACAGACTTTTGGGGCAAGTGCTGTGAGCGGGCACCTATGAGGGCCCGCACTGCACACAAAGGAGTGGGTGGTCCGCACCACTCCCAGCTCCCTTTGTCTCCCCATTGGTGATATTTTGCACGTCGCACCAGTTACTCATTCAAGGCGGAGTCCAGAGTGTTTGCTCTGCGTCTTGCATTCTGCTGTGTGACACAGTAAGGTGTGTGACAGTATGTGACGCTGTGTTTGCTGTATGTGTGCGTGCGCTATTTGTGATGCTGTGTGTGCCGTGACACTGTGACGTATGGTACGCTGTGTGTGATGCCGCTTGTTTAGCGTGTGGAATGTGACGCCGTGTGGGATGACGTGTGTGACCCCATGTGTTTAGCATGTGCAGTGTGACGCCATGTGTTTAGCTTTGTGCAGTGTGACGCCATGTGTTTAGCATGTGCAGTGTAACGGTGTGTGTGACGATGCCACGTATGACGCCATGTGTTTAGCGTGTGCAGTGCGACGCCGTGTGTTTAGCGTGTGCAGTGTGACGGTGTGTGTTTAGCGTGTGCTGTGTGACCCCTTGTGTTTAGCGTGTCCAGCGCGACGCCGTGTGTTTAGCGTGTGACGGTGTGTGTTTAGCGTGTGACGGTGTGTGTGACGATGCCACGTGTGACGACGCGTGCGCAGTGCTGAACAAGTACAAGAAGCGTCGCTTCCTCAAGACGAAGAACCTGCTGACGGGCGAGACGGAGGCCAGCCCCGAGATGATCAAGGTGGGGCACCGTTCTCCGGCCCTCGCGCCGCCCTCACGGTCACCCCTCCTCTTCGCCCAGCAACGCCTCGCTGAGCCTCAAGACTCCCTGTGCAGGAGGTTCCTGCCACGTGTTTGCGACAATGATACCGATTTCGGCTCGTAGTGCTGCGTTGCCGCCACCGCGAAGTTCTTCTCTCTCTCTTGAAGACTTTGAGGTGCGAGGAGGGAAGGCGGCCACGCGATGAGCCGGTGCCAACAATTGCTTAGGGTCTGCGGTCCTCTATTTATGAAGGTGTTATACTGGTAGGAATGAAGTGGACCAGCCACCAATAGATTATATCGTCCGTCCGTTTGTCCGTCCGTCCGTGTAGCAACATCGCCCCCTACTGCAAACATTTGGCATGACCCTACAAAAACCGAGACCTAGGCCTGAAACTCTCCCTTCGTATCGTACCCCCGCGTGTGTGAAAGGGAGTTAATGTTTAACAATGTTACATTCCCTCATGTTTTTTAATAGAAACATTTACATTTTAAGCTTTTACATAAATAATTAAAACATTTATATTTTAAAATTAACTCACGGCGGCCTAAGGCCTACAGCTAGGCCTAAAGCCTAGACCTAGGCCTCAAACTCTCCCTTCGTATCGTACCCCCGCGTGTGTGAAAGGGAGTTAATGTTTAACAATGTTACATTCCATGATGTTTTTTCATAGAAACATTTACATTTAAAGCTTTTACATTAAAAACAACTCCCTACACCCCCCCTCGTCGGCGGCTCTCCAGCCGAGCCAGGCCTGGGAATCTCTCCCCCGCTCGGGGTGTATTGGGCGGGGCTACAGCGGCCGGGGGCGGGGCTACGCGGGGCTGGGCAGGGCAACGGCGGCAGGGGGCGTGGGCACGAGGTGGAGCGCGGGGCTACGCGGGGTTGGGGTGGGGTTACGGTGGTAAGGGGCGGGGCAACGAGTTGGGGGCGGGGACACCGAGATGGGGCGGGGCCACAGGTGGCCGGGGCGGGGTTACGCGGGGTGGAGGGCGGGGCCACAGGGCATCCACTTATTGGCAGCCATTTTTTGCCATTTCATTTTATTATAGCCATTCAATTGTTCGGTCCTACCAGCCCACCCCACAGGGTCCTGTTCCACCAATTAATGAGCGTTTACGTGTGCGAGGAAACCGAAGCATACGGCGCAATCCACGCATGCGAGGGGGGGAAACACTCTATCCCACACAGATGAAACAGGTGGAGTCGATATTTTTGCTGGAATGCCTTCTCCTGGCAAAGCCGGGGCAAGACTTCCTCCTCTGCGTCACCCACGGGAAGAGAGTTTCGCAACATCTCTGTGCGATACACGAACCCTCGCCGCTGCTGCTCCACAGCGCTGGGTTATAGGCCACGTGGATAGCCACGTGGATACCCACTCCCACTACCGCCCGGTTAGGGGGTGACGTTGCTGTTCCACACCCTCTCGCATGCAATCGCTCACACTCGCACACTCTGCAGAGAAGAGAGGGGACATACAAACTGCACACACTCTGCAGAACATGGGTAGAACATACAGACTTCACGCAGAATGGCGCACGAGTCGGGAATCAAACCCAGCACTAGAGGCCGACCGAAACTGAATTTCTGGTTTCGACCGAAACCGAAACCAGACCGAAAGTAAAAAAATTACTTTCGGCCGAAACAGAAAGTAAACCGAAAGAGGCCATTTGCCACCTTTTGGCGCCGAAACCGAAACCAAATTTCGGTCGGTCTCTACCCAGCACCTTCTTGATGCAAGGCGCGAGCAGCCCGGCACGGCGCAGCATAACCACCGAGTGTTGCCCCTTTTAAAATAGTGAATGGGCAGCTGCAGTGGCACCCTCACTGTGGACCCTGCAGAGCTGGAGTCAAGCCAACTTAGTGCAGAACCACAAGTAGCCTCATGGGTTCTTTTGTGCAGTCATTGGTGACCGGGTTAAATCATTCTGCCGCCACTGCAGCTGCTGCTGCAGCTCGTGGTCGTGCCGCTAAAACTGCTGATGAGAGATGTTGTTGACGATGGCAATGATCGTGATGATGATGTTGGTTATGCTGTTGCTTATGTTGTTGCTGCTGCTACCGCCACTGCTGCTGCTGTCGCTGCTACTATTGCTGCTGCTCCTGTTGCTGCTGCCACTTGCTGCTGTTGCTGCTACTGTAGCGAGCGGAGGACTATGGGCCGGTGGAGATCCTGTCGCACTGGCACCCGAACGTCACCATCAACATCGTGGACGACCACACGTCCTGGGTCAAGGGATCGGTGCCACCCCCGCTCGACCAGTGTGAGCTGCGACGGCCGTCCGCACGCCAACACCGGGAGACGCGCGGGGAAGACGCGCCGGGGAGGCATGGAGGCACATGGGGGGAAGGAGACGGGAGATCAGTCGGGACACGAGACGAGTGGAGATACGAGACCTGTGCGGGCATGCAGGGATATGTGACACCATAGGACATGGTGCTTGTGGTTACATAACACATGGGAGCATGAGACACGTGTGTCCTTCGCTTCACCTAATCTAGTTCCACGTCCGTCTTCTATCCCGTGTCCCCCGTCCTTCCACCTCGTGCTCCCGTCTCTCACCTCATGTCCCCCCGTCTTGTCCCGTGTCTCCGTCTCGTCTCGTGTCTCCGTCTCCCACCTCGTGTCTCCGTCTCATCCCGTGTCCCCGTCTCGTCCCGTGTCCCCGTCTCACCTCTTGTCCCCGTCTCGTCCCGTGTCCCCCCGCACCCCAGACGTCAAGTTCGACGCGGTGAGCGGCGATTACTTCCCCGTGGTTTTCTTCAACGACTACTGGAACCTGCAGAAGGACTTCTACCCCATCAACAGCTCGTTGCGCAGCCTGCCGCTGCACGTCACGTTCTCGCCGCTCTCGCTCTGGCGCTGGCAGATGTACGCGGCTCAGTCGACGCGCTCCGCCTGGAACATCCTCGGAGACGACATCTACGACCAGTCCGACGAGGAGCAGGACTCCGTGAAGGTGCGGTGGGGGTGGGGGGCGTCACCGACTGTCGGCGTCGCGATGCCGTCCCGGGCAAACAATCGTCGTCATCGCCTTGACCCACTCGTCATCGTCATCGTTCACTGTCATCATCATTGCCATCATCACTACCCACACTCATCATCACCTTCATCATGACCATCTTCTCCACCCACTCAAATCATCACTATCATCGTCGTCACCACCCACTGTCATCATCGTCATCATCACGATCATCTCCACCCACCACTCCCTGTTATCGTCCCCTTATTCACTGCCATCACCATCATTCCTACTCTCATCATCATCACTGCTATCATCACTACCCATTCTCATCGCCTTTATAATCATCTCCACCCACTCTCATCATCACCATCATCACCGTTGCCATAATAACCATGGTAACCACTCGCTGCAATCCTCGCCACCACTCTGCATCATCGATTGTGTAACGAGGGGATGACCCAAAGAAAAAGCGGTGCTGCTGATAAAACGCTGAAAGCAAATCTGGGCTGGGTTTCAGCTGTGCGGGAGCCGAAGGATCTGGCAGCAGGAAGGAAGTGACAGCAGCTTGTGGTGGCATAGCCTCGAGGTCTTCACATGTTGCTGCTGCTGCGGTTATTGCTGCTACTGCTGTTGCTTTTATTGTTGCTGCTGTGGTTGCTGTTTTTGATGTTGCTGCTACTGTGGTTGTTGTTGTTGCGGTTGTGAATGTTGCTGTTATTTTTGTTGCTCCTATTTTTGTTGCTGTGGTTGTTGCCGATGTTATCGTTGTTGATGTGGTTGCTATCTGTGCTGCTGCTGCTGTTGTTGCTGCTGCGGTTATTGTTGCTGCTATTTTTGTTGCTGCTGTGGTCATTGTTGCTGCTGTCGCTGTGGTTGTTGATGCAGTCGCTGTTTTTGTTGTTGTGGTTGTTGTGGTTGCTGCTGCTGCTGTACCCCACGCGTTGCGTTGCCGTGGCTACAGGTGGCGCTGCTGGAGACAAACCCCTACCTCCTGGGCATCACCATCGTCGTCTCCATCGTGCACAGCATCTTCGAGTTCCTCGCCTTCAAGAACGGTGCGGCTCTCTCTTGTAGCTCTTATCTCTCCCTCCTCTCTCGCTTATCTCTCCCTCGCTTATATCTCCCTCCTCTCTCTCTCTTATCTCTCTCATATCTCTCATCTCTCCCTCTTTCTCTCTCTCTCTTATCTCTCCCTCTTCCATCTCTTGTCTCTCCCTCCTCCCTCTCTCTCTTATATCTCTCTCATCTCTCCCTCTCTCTTTCTTAGAGCTCTTATCTCTCTGATCTCTCCATCCTCTCTGTCTTCTCGCCTCTCTCTCCTCTCCATATCTCTCTCCTTGTGTCTCCCCTCCCATAACATGCCGGCTCGGCATTATTACTCGAGTACCGGGGAGACAAAGGCGGTCGAGCGTGGTGCTGGTTACCAGCCCCCTTTGTTGGGAGTTCTGGCCTTCATAGGTGCTCGCTAACAGCACTTGCCCCTAAAGTCTGATGTATATATGTATGTTGAACTTCTTTCGCACCGTACGTAGCCAACCGTGATAATCTTTAGTGTGGGGGAACAACCACAAACTCCACACAAAAATAAGTTCTAACGAAATACGTTTGCAATCTATATGATGATTTATAAGTGCATAGCTCCACAGTGGCTTCCTTATATCGGAAGGAAGCGCGTTCCAGACGGCCGCAGTGGCGCATCTGAAAGCGCGCCGACGCGGTAGCCGTCTTTGTTCGACGGCCAGCCAGAAGCCGCCGCTGCTGCTGTTGCTGCCGCTGCTGCGAGGGTGATCGGAGTGTGTGTGTCTGTGCGTGCGTGTGCGACACTCACTTCACGTGCTCACAACAGACATCCAGTTCTGGAACAGCCGGCAGTCCCTGGAGGGCCTATCGGTGCGCTCGGTGATCTTCGGCGTGTTCCAGTCGGCTGTCGTGCTGCTCTACATCCTGGATAACGAGACCAACTTCGTGGTGCAGATCAGCGTCTTCGTGGGGCTCCTCATCGACCTCTGGAAGGTCACCAAGGTCATGAACATCAAGGTGAGAGCTCGCCCCCCCCCGCACAACCCCCACAACCCCCACTCACCCGCCCCCCTCCGCTGGCCGGGCCGGCGCCCGCCAGGGGTGACGGACGGAGGAGGCTAACCCCCCCTCTCGACCCGCAGGTGGATCGCGAGAACAAGCTGCTGGGTATCATCCCGCGTGTGCGCTTTGAGAACAAGTCCACCTACATGAAGTCGTCCACCAAGGACTACGACGACGTGAGTGCCGGCGAGCGTCCACGCCACTGCTTGGTCTGAAACAAATCAGAAGAGGTTTTTACCCTTCCTGGGAATCAAACGGCAGGTGTGAAGATGTTCAAACACCAAATAGAAAGCTTTTGCAAGGAATCAAGTTTGCATTAACCACACGTGGCACTTGTGCTGTTTGAACACCTTAACACCTAATTGTAACCTCATTTGCCAGTAAAAAATATGATAATTGGTTTTTTACCCTTTTATCTGGCAACAAAACTTACACCTTTTTTTTTACAAGGAGTCATGTTTGCATAGACCACAATACCTGCAGTCATAATGCAAACAAACAACAAAACTTTGATAATGTATGCAAGCAAAAAACATAACTAGGCTCTAAGGAAAGCTGTCTCGGGTGTGGACCAATCAACTTCAAGGACAGTGCATACATTATCAGAGTTATGGTTTTTGTTTGCATTATGACTGCAGGTATTGTGGTCTATGCAAACATGACTCCTCGTAAAAAAGGTGTCAGTTTTGTTGCCATATAAAAGGGTAAAAAACCAATTCCCTTAACACCTGTTTTATTGCCAGAAAGGGTAAAAATTTCTTCTAATTTTTTCATACTTTGATAGTGACAAAAAAGGTCACATCGTCGTTTGGCCGTGATCTGTCCGCTGCCGCTTGAAGGCCTCCCTCCCCTGGTTCCTGCACCACCGATTCGCATGGCTGGCTACGTACGGGGCGAAAGAAGTTCCAACATACGTGCATACGCACGCGTGCACGCGCTGATTTCATCGCCGCATTTCCGTGTGCGCATGCGTGCGGGTGCAGATGGCGTTCCGCTACCTGTCGTGGGCGCTGTTCCCGCTGCTTGGCTGCTACGCGGTCTACAGCCTCGTGTACCAAGAGCACAAGAGCTGGTACTCCTGGGTGCTCAGCATGCTCTACGGATTCCTGCTCACCTTCGGTGCGTGCGTCTGCGTGCGTGCGTCTGCGTGCGTGCGTGCGTGCGGGACACTTACACCCAGGTGGTCTCCGTGACTTTGTGCTGAGCCGGCACCGCCGAGACCCTGGGTTCGAATCCAGGTTTCTGCCACCTGCGATTAAACCGGGTTCTCAAGTACAGCGAGTTGATGTGCCAAGCCCCGTCACCAATAACCGTACAATGTGGAATCCCATCGTGTTCAATTCAGTACGGCACTTAACCCGTCCACATTCCAGCTCTTGTGAGATTAACGTTAGGTTTACACGATCTCGGAAGTGGTTCCGTGATGTCCGCTCTTGCGGGGGCGCCTTGCGAGGGTTTTGAATGAATTCTTAGCAGAGTGATGCTTGTCACTTTGTTTACTGGGGTAAAATTTGTATCGCATTTGCGCTCTTAAGCCTGCGGTCAACCCACGGCGGGACGAAGTGGCCGAGACGAGGGTTCGGCGCCGCGTACCGTATCTTTTAGTGTACCGTATCTTTCTGTGTACCGTAGCTCAAGAAAGTAGTTCGTTGTCGACCGCTCAGATACCACGTTTCGCGTTGAGCGAAAAGCGATTCCCTCGATAGGGGAGAGCCGCCTTTTAGCGAAGATGCATTGTAGCGTGTAAGCGAGGACTCGACCCCGTACAGCGGAACACCGTCTCTTGTCGCCTCCCGCCCGGTGAAGCCAGCGGCGCTGTAATAGAGCAATATAAAATCGTACACCTGAGCAAAATAACCGATGAGAGATTTGCCCCCCATATGTGTAAGAAAATGGCTGTGGCTTGGGGCATGTCTTTGCCCGTATACGGTCACTGTTGATCGTTAATCGAGATTCACTGTATCGATTCCCGCTCAGTCGATCCATAATAAACAAACATCAGAAATACCGGGTTGATCATATTTTTCAGGCTAATCGCTATTGTCGATTCATTTGCCAATCGATCCGTCGATCGTGTCATGGTGTGACACGCCCCCCTTCATTTGATTGGCTATTATCAGCAACGTCGGCGATTCATGGATCGTGTCATGATGTGACACGCGCCCCTTCGTTTGATTGGCTAATATCAGAAATTCTAGATTTGAAGCTTTCGTGACTGCAAGGATTCATATTCTTAGGTTTTTTCGGTAAAGTCACGTAGGTAAAAAATTAAAATTAATAAAAGTAAAATAAAAATAAAATTAAAAATCACGACGTTTCGGAGGCAACACAAGCTTCCGTCTTCAGGTGGAATCGTCACAGCACGATAGCTGTATCAAGTGATACACTTGATACAGCTATCGTGCTGTGACACTTGATACAGCTATTGTGCTGTGACGGTTCCACCTGAAGACGGAAGCTTGTGTTGCCTCTGAAACGTCGTGATTTTTTATTTTATTTTACTTTTATAATTTTTTACCTACTTGACTTGACCGAAAAAACCTAAGAATATAATATCAGCAAGGCCGGTGATTCTGTCGCAGTCCGCTTTTTAAATTAAGTACCACAGCGCCACTGAACCGGCGCTCTCCTCCTGCCCCCCCCCCATCCCGTCTCGCCCGGCCCACTGTCCCCGGGACACCCTCGGTGCCGCACCTCCATAACGCCCCCCCCCCCCGTCTCCCCCCAGGGTTCATCACGATGACCCCGCAGCTGTTCATCAACTACAAGCTCAAGTCGGTGGCTCACCTGCCGTGGCGCATGCTCACCTACAAGGCGCTCAACACCTTCATCGACGACCTCTTCGCCTTCGTCATCAAGATGCCCATGATGTACAGAATAGGCTGCCTGCGTGACGGTGAGTTCCCAGGGCACGCATCCACGGCCGCCACTCGTGACGACAACAATGATACTATCATGGGACCTTTTTTGCCAGTATCAAAAGTAAAAAAATAAGAATAGGTTTTACCCATTTCTGGCAATAAATTAGGAGTTGTGATTAGATGTTCAAACGCCAAATAGATAACGTAATACAGTTTTTGGGTTACATCGCGTAAATATATAAATGTGTCGTTAATCCCGCCACCGGTTTGTCACGTTAACAGGTTTAACGACACATATATTTACGCGATCGAACCCAAAACAATCCTGCATTACGGATGATATTGGTCGCGAAAGACTCCGTGTTAAACTGACCAAATAGATACCTTTTGCAAGGAATCAAGCCACACACACAGTACGTGCGGTGAGCATGCAAACAATATCTATTCGCCGTTTGAACATCTTAACACAACTCCTGCTTTATTGACCGAAAGGGTAAACGCCTATTGTTATTTTTAAACAACAACAACAACAATTACCTTGCTCATATTGTGCCACACTGCTATCCGGAACCTTGACACTGGGTGCTGTTTGGTGCTGCTGGCCGATTTCATATTTTGGCCCTTTGAGCCGTGCTGAGCAGTTGTGTGGGGGGGTCACAAACTCGCGAGCGAGCCAGGCCGGGCCGGCTCGGGGCGGCAGTGCGCCAGCGCAGCACGGACGGTGCCGGCGGGAAAGGAGACGTTGCCGTGACCGTTCCCCCGCGGTCCCCGTGCCCCCCCCCCCCCCCCCCACGTGCCCGCAGACGTGGTGTTCTTCATCTACCTGTACCAACGCTGGATCTACCGTGTCGACCCGCGGCGCACCAACGAGTTCGGCACCAGCGGGTTAGACGAGCGGGGGAACCCCGTGGTGGCGGGGGGGGCGGGCGACGACGCCCCGTCCTCCTCCACCCCCGCCCTGGCCGCCCCGCCCGACCCCGCCGATGGGGGGGGCGACGACGCATCTGCCAAGACCCCCGAGGACAAGAAGACAGATTAGCGACCCCCCCCCCTTCTCCCCCACCACCGCTTCCCTATGACCCCCCCCCCGCCCCCTAAATCCACGTTATTATTTCACTCCCGCCCGCTCCCCTCCCTCAATATTTTTATGTTGGCGCCGCGGATCGTCGCGCCAGGCGCTGTCGATGCACTGTACATAGAGAGAATTTGGCTCGTGCGGGAGGGCCGTTGGCGGCAGGGGTCTTGGGTGGGCGCAAGGACGGCCGCGCTTGGGCACGACGTGCCAGCGGGAGGGGGGGGGGCGGTGAAGGCGACGGAGGTGAAGGGGGTCGACGCTCGTGGTCTCGTTGGGTAATGTGGCGTTAGTGTTGGGGTGGTGGTGCTAGTTGTTTCATTGGCTCATGGTGTAAGTGGTAGGCTAGCTTCTGATTGGCTGCTGTGGTTCGTGCTAGGTGTAGGAGTAGAGGTAACGGTCTGATTGGCTAGTGGTTGAGAGTATGGCTTGTGATTGGCTCGTGATGGGAGCAGGGCTTGTGATTGACTCGTGATGGGAGTATGGCGAATGATTGGCTCGTGATGGGAGCAGGGCTTGTGAATGGCTCGTGATGGGAGCAGGGCTTGTGAATGGCTATTGATAGGAGCAGGGCGAGTGATTAGTTAGTGTTAGTTTTAGGAGGAGGGCGAGTGATTGGCTCGCCGTAGTTCTAGGAACAGGACTGTGATTGGCTAGTGGTAGTCGTAGGAGCAGGGTTAATGATTAGCTAGTTTGCTCCCCATATTGGCGCTCAGCCCGTCTCCCCCGTCGCCGCCGCCGCCGCGGTTGTCCTCTCTGCGCTGCTCGTCGTTCCACGTCCCGCTGGCCACGTTCGCCTTGCCGCAGGAGACGCTGCTCGTGCTGTAACGAAAACGCAAATGGTAGCGAAACAAAGCGTGCGCGCGTGTGTGTGCTCGTGTGTAGGCGCGCGCGTCCGTGTGTAGGTGTGCGTGCGCGCGTGTGTGTGCGCATCGTGGTCACCTGTCCGGCTGCCGGCGTCGTCGTCGTAGATGCGTAACCCCCCTCCTACAAACCCCGTGCGTCGCGCTGCACCGAGTTTTGAATCCTGTTCCCCGTTTTTAATCGTGTCCTGTTTACCCTCCTCACGAGTGCCAGGAAGCCTCCCCCCCCCCCCCCCCAACTCCCCACAGGTAGCGGACGCTCAATCAGCCGGTGGTGGAACAGTTGGCAGAGGGCTACGTGTTGTCTGTTAGTTTAATTGTGGTGGCCCCTCTCGCCCGGGCCAAACCCTCCTGACCAAATCCTGTTGGGGAGGGGGGGGGGCGCGACCCCCGCGCCGACCGTGCGAGGTCCGGCTCTGATCCACGCCACGCCCTCGGCGTCGGATCCTACCGATCGCGGCCACGCTGCTCCGCGCGTTTTCGCGCAACTCTCGCTTTGCCGCTCTTCTCTCGCATCGTGCCGCAGCGGCGTACAAGTTCGGCACAATGTCCGACGTTTCGGTCCACGCACTGTGTGAGGGCGGGGTGGTGGGGTGGAGCTTCTTCGACAACTGAAGGAATTGAAGAGACTCGCCGGCACGCGTGACGTTGGACGTCGCGGTGGACGAACTGCACGGCGCAGGAAGAGCCGATGGCGTCGCTCGCTCGCTCGCCCTCCGTGCGAACCACGCTGGGCAGCGTGGGGGTCAGGAGGACGAGGGGGGGGGAGGTTGGGGTGGGGGGGTGAGTGTGTGGCCGCGAATGCCGGATGTGGGGCCGAGGGCTCGAGGCGGTGTTGGCGTGAAACGCGTGTGGCTGCGTTGAGGCCGCGATCGCCGATCCGGTGAAAAAAAAAAATAAAAACCCACATCGGTGCCACGGGCGTGAGCGGTTTCTCTTCCTCCTCCTGCACAGCAGCAGCAGCAGCAGCGCCGCTCGCCAGCCTCACCGGTTCACTCGGTCAGCTGCCGGCCGGCCTCTACGCCGTTGACCCCTGAACCCCCTTTACTATATCTTCATGGTTCTTTCGGTAAAGTCACGTAGAAGGGAAGTAATAAAATAATAAAAATAAAACATAATAAAATAATTCTCACGACGTTTCGGCCACAACGCAAGCAGCCGTCCTCAGGTGAAGACCAGGTCTGTCGGGGAGACAGTGTCATTCAGACGTCATTCAGACGCTGTCTCCCCGAGAGACCTGGTCTTCACCTGAGGACGGCTGCTTGCGTTGTGGCCGAAACGTCGTGAGAATTATTTTATTACGTTTTATTTTTATTATTTTATTAATTCCCTTCTACGTGACTTACCGAAAGAACCAAGAAGATGAATCCCTGCAGTCACGAAAACTTTAAATCGAAATTTCCTCTTTACTATAGTTCACCCTCAGCCGATGGCAATTGCTTTGTCTCACACCACGTGTTACACTTGTCTGTTACAACTTTGACAGTGCTGTTGTTCGCTTGACTTTTTGGGTGTTCGGGCCTGTGCTTGGCAACTGTGCTTAAAATAATATGAAGATGAATACGCAATGGTGGTGAACGGAGAGTGAGATTTGGACTGTGGTGTGTGACTGGGGAGTGATTGGGAGATGTCTCTGAGGAGTGGAGAGTCCCTTGAGGAGGAGTGGTCCGTGTCTGCTAAGCGAGAGTGCTCGGAGATTGGTGAGCGTTTGGTGAGTTGGTCAGTGTCTGGTAAGTGGGCGTGGTTGGAGATTGGTGAGCGTTTGGTGAGTATTGGTCAGTGTCTGCTAAGCGAGAGTGCTCGGAGATTGGTGAGCGTTTGGTGAGTATTGGTCAGTGTCTGCTAAGCGAGAGTGCTCGGAGATTGGTGAGCGTTTGGTGAGTATTGGTCAGTGTCTGGTAAGCGAGATTGCTCGGAGATTGTCGAGCGAGTCTGTGCTGTTTGTGGTGTCTCCAGCTGTTGGCACAACATCACCCTTGGCTGCCAATCTCACAGATAACGCGCGCCACGGGGTGCAGTGGCCGGGTGGTGGGGGAGGGAGGAGGTTCTAGAGCCCAGCCCTCTCCCCCACTGCCCCCCATCAGCAGGAAGAGCCACCCGGCTCGGATCGCGACCGATCGTTGGCGGCGTTGGCTGGGCACAAACAAAAGCGAGAGCTCAAGGGGGGACCCCGGATTTATGGAGAGTAAAAATATATATATAGCGCCATAAGTGGCGAGATGTTAACTCCCTCGCTTGGTATGCAGGAGGTCGTGGGTTCAATCCTGACGCCTGCTGCTGTATATTTGGAGTTTGCGTGTCTCTCTCATCATCATCACGGTGGCTAGGAGATGTTAACTCCGTCGCCTGGTATGCAGGAGGTCGTGGGTTCGATCCTGACCCTGACGCCTGCTGTATATTTGGAGTTTGCGTGTCTCATCATCATCACGGTGGCTAGGAGATGTTAACTCCGTCGCCTGGTATGCAGGAGGTCGTGAGTTCGATCCTGACCCTGACGCCTGCTGTATATTTGGAGTTTGCGTGTCTCATCACGGTGGCTATGAGATGTTAACTCTCTCGCCTGGTATGCAGGAGGTCGTGGGTTCAATCCCGACCCTGACACCTGCTGCTGTATATTTGGAGTTTGCGTGTCTCTCTCTCCCTGTGGTCGCGTGGATTAGTCTCCGGGTCCTCGCAGTTTTCCCCCTCCACATTCAGAATAATGCATCTGGAGTAGTTAGCTGCTGCTGCACTATCACCGCGCGATGACGATGAGCGCTCATCTGTGGCAGGTGGCTTCTGAAAGAGCCATTTGGCTCAGTGGGGCCTTCCCTGGTCAAATAAAAACACGTTTTTGTTTTATCTTCCTGGTTCTTTCGGTAAAGTCACATAGAATTGAAATAATAAAATAATAAAAATAAAACAATAAAATAATTCTCACGACGTTTCGGCCACAACGCAAGTAGCCGTCCTCAGGTGGAGAACAGGTCTGTTCTACGTGACTTTACCGAAAGAACCAAGAAGATGAATCCCTGCAGTCACGAAAGCTTTAAATCGAAATTTACGTTTTTGTTTTATTTGCTGCTGCGTTGGCAGTGGTGTACAATCACAACAGAGATACTCAACACATTCGTCAGTAACACTGCCCTGAAAAAACAAACGACGTTTTAGGCAATGGCCCTTCTGTGAAATGTTATGAAGGGCCATTGCCCGAAACGTCAAATATGTCGGCTCTAATTCAGACACGATCTATCTCGACTACAACTCTCTAGATTTGAAGTTTTGTGACTGCAAGGATCCATACTCTTTGGTTCTTTCGGTAAAGTCACGTAGGTGAAAATAAAATAAATAGAAACTGAATTAAATCACGACGTTTCGGAAGCAACACAAGCTTCCATCTTAAAGCTTTCGTGACTGCAGGGATTCATCTTCTTGGTTCTTTCGGTAAAGTCACGTAGAAGGGAAATAATAAAATAATAAAAATAAAACATTAAATACAATTCTCATTCAGACGCTGTCTTTCCGACAGCCCTGTTCTTCAGCTGAGGACGGCTGCTTGCGTTGTGGCCGAAACGTGAGAATTGTATTTTATTATGTTTTATTATTTCCCTTCTACGTGACTTTACCGAAATAACCAAGAAGAAGCTTCTGTCATCAGGTGGGACAGTCACTTTGTTTCTAGCTGTGGTTGTCCCACCCGATGACGGAGGTTTGTGTTGCTTCTGAAACGTGATTTAATTTAGTTATTTCAATTTATTTTTCTTTTTACTTCCCTCCCCCGTGTCTCCTATCTTCGTCTCTCATCTCACGAACAGCTGTCTCTCGTGTCCACATTTGTCTCACCACGTCTCTATCTCTTCTCGTTTGTATCTCCTCTTCTGCCATCTCACTCGGATCTTACGAATTGAAGTGGGTGACAGATGGGGGGGGGGGGTTTCTGTTAAGGGCCTCCCCTCCGATGGACCAGCCCCCACGACACTGCCGCAATGTCCCGTGACCCCCGCGACCCCACGCGGATACCACCACGTGGCGGCGCGTGCATCCGTCACCCCAGAACTGCGAAGTGGTGGAAATTCCACGTTCTCATGACGGCGAACCAGTTCGGAAACACGGCTTAAGCACTGTGGAATTCAACGCAGTGATGTTAGTTTTTATCCACCCCGGATGGGTGTGGGTGCGATGATTGGTGTTTGTTGGAAGCGGACCGTGCAGTGGTTCGCGCCATGCGCTTACGAACGAACCTCGGCCCACCACCTAGGCTTGATTTCCGGCCACGGCCAACAATCAGCGGTGCGTGGTAGTACCAATTGTGTGCCTCCTCTAGGTCGACTCTGCCTTCGTGGAACACGGAGGGCGATGTGTCAACATTAGCAATGTCGGGCGTGGTGTTCACGCTGCCCTTTCTTCATGCGGCCGTTGCTGCCTTCCATGAGGTGCTCGCTAACAGCACTTGACCCAACTGTCCGTCGAGGCTACATGGCGGATCTTTGTCTTTGTTGCAGAAGTTCTCGTTACCACGGGGGGGGGAGGGGGGGACCTAAGGCGCTATCGGCGTGTTTTAACCTGAAATAAAAGCGGACACTCAGATGCAGTGAAGTAGAAAACTGTAAAAACTCTTCTTTAAAGGCATAACACACTTTTTTGACATGGCGAATCAACATAGCAGTCTCGTCTAGTGTCCTAACAGACTGACAGACAAAACAATCTCATTAAAAACTCCTTCAGCTCTGTGTACGGAACGTTTAATCTGAAATAAAAGCGGACATGTTCAAGATGGCGGCTCCGAGTTGACACGCCCCCTTTGACGTCACAACACCAGATCCGGGCAAAGGCACGCCCACACTCCCCGAGTGTCCGCGAATATTTCGCGTCCACGGATCTCTCGCGGCACAAAACGAAACAAAAATCCGTGGAAGTTCAAGCCTCCCTTTAAACGGCGACAACGAGGAATCCCAGGCAAGTTGTTCCTTCGATCCAATCGGGTAAATCCGCCGTCAAAATGTCCGCAGCATCGAGTGTCTTGCTTGTAGCCTGCACTTCCGCGGATGTCTAACCTATAGTTCAACAACAACAAAAACTCATGCAAATGTCTAAGGCGTGGGTGGTGCTGACCGCCACGGCCGCACCTCAATCGGTGCTCCAATGCAGTGCGTGGCCCGAAGCCATGGAAATCTCCGCGGGAGTGGCGTGTGGGGGGGGGGGGGCTCTTAGATTTAGACCCCCCCCCCCAACTCACTAACCCATACACGGAGTAAGCATATTCCAAGACACTCACCAGGCGAAAGCCACTCTGATGCTCGCCGTGGCCGGGAGTCGAACTGAGACCCGATGGAGTTCGTAGCCGCCCACCGCTCTATCGATCCAGCCTCCTCTACCGTGGCTTTCATTTCGAGTGTGTGACCGTATCGTGTGTGTGAGTGAGTTGTAAACTCGCCGTCGACTTGATATCAGCGGTGTCAACATCGGCCTCCGTGGAGGAGGAGGCTCGTGAAGGACGCTGCTGATGCTGCTTCTGGGCAGTTGGAGGCAGTCGCCCTCCAGCATCGACGGAGGTTGCAGAGGAGCAACGCTCACAACAACGAGCGGAGCGCCGGGCGTATAAAACGCAGCAACGTTGGCACAGTAGGGGGCACGGGTGGTGCATCGGCCAGTCATCTATCAAGTCAGTCAGCCCGTGGTCAATAACCACACGAAAAACCCTCCCTCCCCAGCGGAGCGGATTGGCCTCGACTGAGCAGAAACCGGCCTGAAATAGCAACAAGGGCGCGCATTGCCCCCCCCCAACCTCACCACACGAATTCGCCACCGCCTCTCCCGGTGTCGAACCTGTTGGTCCGGTCCGACAGAGGCGCGGGAGCGGCCCGCGGGCTCAGAAAGGCCGCGTGGGTGCGACCTGACGGCTGCTCGGGCGCTTCGATCCCCACTCCCCCCCCACGCCCACCCACCAGGGGGGGAGTCGGCGGTTGGTTTATCGGCCCCTGACCATGGAGTCCAGTTTACCATCAGAGTCCAGTTTACCATGGGAGTCCAGTTTACCATGGGAGTCGAGTGTACCATGGGAGTTCAGTTTACCATGGGAGTTCAGTTCACCATGGAGTCCAGTTTACCATGGGAGTCCAGTTTACCATGGGAGTTTAGTTTACAATCGAAGTCCAGTTTACCATGGAAGTCCTGTTTACAATGGGAGTCCAGTTTACCATGGGAGTTTAGTTTACAATCGAAGTCCAGTTTACCATGGAGTCCAGTTTACCATGGAAGTCCAGTTTACCTTGGAAGTCCAGTTCATCATGGAGTCCAGTTTACCATGGGATTCCAGTTCACCATGAAAGACCAGTTTACCATGGGAGTCCAGTTTACCATGGGAGTTCAGTTTACAATCGAAGTCAAGTTTACTATGGAAGTCCTGTTTACAATGGGAGTCCAGTTTAACATGGAGTCCAGTTTACCATGGCAGTCCAGTTTACCATGGAAGTCCAGTTTACCATGGGAGTCCAGTTCACCATGGAAGTCCAGTTTACCGTGGGCAGGAGTTGTTTTTTTATACCAAAATCAAAACAAAAGTCTCGTTTTGTCGTGTGGGTGGCGTCTCGCCCCCCATGAGTCGAGGCAGCTTGAACCTCCCACGCGGCACGTGCCAGGACCTCGGGGGAAGCTCAGCAGGAGGATGTTTTTTTCAAGCCTGGCGAGCGCTCGGATGGGTGGAGCAGAGGGCGCCACATGCAGCGAAAATTCATTGTTTGGTCCGTACCCTCTCCCCGCCAAAGACAAAGCTCCCCCGTGTAGCCTGTAACAGGCTGCCAGGGCAAGTGCTGTTAGCGAGTAGCAGCCTCCGTAGGCCCGCACGGCACACGAGTGGGTGGGTGGGGGGTCAGCACCACGTCCGGCCGCCTTTGTCGCCCTGGTGACGATGTCTACACACCGCACCGGGTACTCATTTGAGGCTGAGTCGACCTAGGGGAGGTTCCGGTTCAGATGATCGTCACTGGGCGTTGCCTGTGAGCGGGAGTCGAACCACCGCTCCCCACCACCACCTTCACCGCGTTGACCAGCGTGGTGAAGTATGGTCAATTAACCCCCGACGGCCCGCGCGGCGTGGGGAGGCCCTCGTCCAGCAGTGGAGCGACAAAGCGGGCGTTTTTGACCATACTTCACCGCGCAGGTCAGTGCGGCTTGACGAATGGAGTGACGACACGCCGGGCCAGGATCAGCTGGCGTTCGCCGTGGCCGGGAATCGAACTCGGGAGACCGGTTCTGAGCGCAGTGCGCTAACCATTGCGCCCACCGCTCCACCCCCATCACCGTTCCCATCGTCCTCAGCCTGGCGTCCTCTTCCCTGGTTTGTGTAAACTATAAAATATCAACACAAACATTTATACGTTCGGTCTTAAAAGTTACAAAAATATTTTAATGATGGGTGACGTTTCGAGCAATGGGTCTTCTTCGGGCAATGGTCGGTCAATTCAGCCCCATCACTATCAGAATTTGAATCGGAATATGTATTTATTCTGCAGGAGGAATCCGATGAGCTATGAAGCTCTTTTGTTACAGAGGTCCAGTCGGGGCAAGGGGTAGGAGCGTGACAACGACAAACAAATCACGCAAACACAAATACAACAACCAAATCATCGCCATCCCATCCAGACAAAGCCCACTGAGGCATTATAACTTATTATTCAGAAGCGATCTGGCTACAACTGATAGCTTTACAAAGTTGCCCATCGTATTCTTGGTTCTTTCGGTAAAGTCACGTCGAATGGAAATAATAAAATACAATATAATAGAAAATTCTCACGACGTTTCGATTGCAACACAAGCAATCATCATCAGGTGTGAAAACAACAGCAAGACATTTTTTTTTTGCAGTCACGAAAGCTTTCAATCGAAAAGTGGCTTATCGTTTGGACATTCATAGCAGCAAAATAAAAAATAAAAAGTCGAACAATCATCGCTGCCCTGCCGCTAAAAACAAATGTCACCCTGCAGGAAGTCAGGCGGGCGCTTGCCTCAAGGACATACCCGTCCGTGCCATACTAACGTGGAATGCCCACCACCGGTTCGGGGATAGAGATGCGCAACTGCGTCCCGGCGTGTGTGTGTAGCCGTGCCTCTGACGGCCCGGCCAAATGCGTCTCCCCACGTGCTGTCGTGGATCCCATCCTGTCCCTCCCCCTCCTCCCACCCTCCCCCGTGCCCTCCACCCGCACATCCCCTCGCCTGGGTTCAGGCGGACGGAGCCGGAGAGGTGGCCGGAACCGGTTCGACTCCGAGCCCTGACGAAGCCAGACCCAGACCGCTCCGCTCGGGGTTCTAATGCCTCCCACGGGGTCAGTCGGGGATACGCAGGGTCAGAGGGTCTCACGGGGTCAGTCGGGGATACGCAGGGTCAGGGGTCACACGGGGTCAGTCGGGGATACGCAGGGTCAGAGGGTCTCACGGGGTCAGTCGGGGATACGCAGGGTCAGGGGTCACACGGGGTCAGTCGGGGATACGCAGGGTCAGAGGGTCTCACGGGGTCAGTCGGGGATACGCAGGGTCAGGGGTCACACGGGGTCAGTCGGGGATACGCAGGGTCAGGTGATCCCACGTGGTCAGTCGGGGATACGCAGGGTAAGGGGTCCCACGTGGTCAGTCGGGGATACGCAGGGTCAGGGGTCACACGGGGTCAGTCGGGATACGCAGGGTCAGGTGATCCCACGTGGTCAGTCGGGGATACGCAGGGTCAGGGGTCACACGGGGTCAGTCGGGGATACGCAGGGTCAGAGGGTCTCACGGGGTCAGTCGGGGATACGCAGGGTCAGGGGTCACACGGGGTCAGTCGGGGATACGCAGGGTCAGGTGATCCCACGTGGTCAGTCGGGGATACGCAGGGTCAGGGGTCACACGGAGTCAGTCGGGGATACGCAGGGTCAGGGGTCACACGGGGTCAGTCGGGATACGCAGGGTCAGGGGTCACACGGGGTCAGTCGGGGATACGCAGGGTCAGGGGTCACACGTGGTCAGTCGGGGATACGCAGGGTCAGGGGTCACACGGGGTCCGTCGGGGATACGCAGGGTCAGGGGTCACACGGGGTCAGTCAGGGATACGCAGGGCCAGTGGGTCCCACGGAGACTAGGAAAGGTCCTTGATCCCGGCCATGCTACTGTCGAGTGGCCAGGGCACAGGTGGAATGGGTGACTGATGAAGCATAGACATCCGTGCCTAGGCCCAAAGGCCCAGAACATCAGACGGCCAGCAACAAACAGCACGATGGAAGTCGCAAAAAACTCAGCACTTTCGTCAATATCACTGTGGCCTTAAAAAGAGAGGCACTGAAGTGTACAAGAGGCGACGTTTCGGACGTTGGTTGTGCATCGCCGCACCTCCGATTAGCACGGTTGGTTACGTACGGTGCGAAAGAAGTTCCAAAACACGTGCATACTGCCAACACAGCAGCAGCAGCATCGCCAGATGGAATTTAACACGTCGGCTTTCGCGACCAATATTATTCATAGTAAAGGTTTTTTTTGGTAAGATCGCGTGAGTATAAATGTGTCGTAACCCTCCACCACCCGACACATAAACAAAACGCGCCAGTTCGTTACTACTTCAGCCCACCGGTGTGTTGGAGAGTCAATTCACAACTTTTATAATTTCCCCAACACACCGGTGGGCTCAAGTAGTCAACTAATTATCGCGTTGTTTAGGTGACAAACCTTATTGGCTCTGTCGGGTGGTGGAGATGTTACGACGCAACATTTATACTTACGCGATCCAACCCAAAAACCTTTATTATCAGACGGGCTTCGTTTGACCATCAGAGTGGATCGGAGATAGAAATACACTCATCTTATTCAGGAGGGTCCTGCCAGGGCCGCCGCTGCCGCTACGTTGGGGTTTCATTTGGAGCTGTTCCCAGCCACTTGGTGACGAGCCGTGTTCATTGTTCACGTTAGGGAGGCGGGGAAAACGGAGCACGCGGAGAATGCGCAACGCCCTTGCGCGAGGGGGCAACGCGCTATTCCCACCGTACAGATGGAATAAACAGACGGCGACGCGTCCACTTGCCGCACCGCCTTCCCGCACCCCCCACCCCGCACCCTCTCCCCTAGGTCGACTCAGCCTTAAATGAGTCCCTTGTACGGTGTGTGAACATCTCTACGTGGGAGACAAAGGCGGCCGGGCGTGGTGCTGGCCACCCACCCCCTCCGTGTGCCGTGCCGGCCTTCATAGGTGCTACTCGCTAACAGCACTTGCCCTAACAGTCTGTTAAGGCTACACGGGGGATCTTTGTCTTTGTGTGTGCTGCGCTGCGTTACGAACCCGGCGGACCCGAGCTCCATCTCTGCTCACGGCCAGCATCCGGTGACGAATATCCGAACCGGTTCTGGGCCTCCCCTAGGTCGACTCAGCCTCAACTGAGTACCCGGTAGCTATCGGGGGTGTGTTGCTGTGGTGGAGCGGCGGTGCAGCGGTTGGCGCACCGCGCTACGAGCCCGGCGGACCCGAGAGGTTCGATTCACGGCTAACATCAGTGGCGGGTGACAGCAGAGCCAGTGGTCTGACCTGGCGCGCCAATCAACATCGTGGATACAAAGGCGGCCGCGCGTGGGTGCGTGTGGCATCTGCAACCCCCCCCTCCGACACCCCCGCCACGTTCCCCCACATTGGCACGCGTGCTACGCCGCCCTTAATAGGTGCTCGCTAACAGCGGCGGGTGGCGGCAGCGTCCCCACGCTCATAACATTGACACGGTCACTCATTCATCCCCGGGAGCGGGGGGTGGGGGCTCTACCCCCCGCGGTGTTTGCACTCCCCCCACCCTTCCCACCCACCACGGCCCGCACCGTGGAGAGAACCCAGGTGGAGAGCGCTCACGGACCCCGTCTCGGTCCTACACCTGGGGCTAGGCACCACACCTGGGGCTAGGTCTCACACCTGGGGCTAGGTCCCACACCTGGGGCTAGGCACCACACCTGGGGCTCGGTCTCACACCTGGGGCTAGGTCCCACACCTGGGGCTAGGTCCCACACCTGGGGCTAGGTCTCACACCTGGGGCTAGGTCTCACACCTGGGGCTAGGTCCCACACCTGGGGCTAGGCACCACACCTGGGGCTAGGTCCTACACCTGGGGCTAGGCACCACAACTGGGGCTAGGTACCTCACCTGGGGCTAGGCATCACACCTGGGGCTAGGTCTCACACCTGGGGCTAGGTCTCACACCTGGGGCTAGGTGCTACAACTGGGGCTAGGCACCACACCTGGGGCTAGGTCTCACACCTGGGGCTAGGTCCCACACCTGGGGCTAGGTCCCACACCTGGGGCTAGGTCTCACACCTGGGGCTAGGCATCACACCTGGGGCTAGGCACCACACCTGGGGCTAGGTCCCACACCTGGGGCTAGGCACCACACCTAGGGCTAGGTCCCACACCTGGGGCTAGGCACCACACCTGGGGCTAGGTAACCACACCTGGGGCTAGGTCTCACACCTGGGGCTAGGTAACCACACCTGGGGCTAGGTCACCACACCTGGGGCTAGGTCTCACACCTAGGGCTAGGTACCACACCTGGGGCTAGGCGCCACACCTGGGGCTAGGTAACCACACCTGGCGGCGCCAATCACACACATTGAAAAGTGTCAACCAGGTGAGGTACAGGTGAGGTGCAGGTGAATTACGAGGTGATGTCAGCGAGGTGAGATGAGGCGAGCTACAGGTGAATGAGGTGAGGTGCAGGTGAAATGTGGCGCAGGAGGGGCGAGGTTGTAAGTCGACGAGTTGAGGTGCAGGTGAGTGGCAGGTAGAACAGGTGAGATGAGATGCAGGTTAGATGAGGTGCGGGTTAGGTACACGTGCAGGTGAGGTACAGGTAAGGGGCAGGTGAGGAGCGAGCCAGGCCTGGGAGGATCCGGCCGCTACCGTCAGCTCCGGGTGGGAGGAGGCGGCGCCTCACCTCACCCCCCCACCCGCCTCACCTCCCTCACCTGGTGAAGCTGCACCGCGTGTTGTGACAACCCGCATGGCGAGGGGGAGGGGGAGGAGGAAGAGGTTGGCGATATAAGGTGCGATGTCTGGTGACACGGACAGCGCGGCGACTTGCAGAAGCAGCAGCAGCCGCAACAGGTGAGTGGGACATGTGAGCGGGGCAGGTGAGTGGGGCAGGTCAGTGGGGCAGGCAGGTGAGCGGGACGGGTGAGTGGGGCAGGTGAATGGGATAGGTGAGTGGGGCAGGGGAGTGGGATAGGTGAGTGGGGCAGGTGAGCGGGGCAGGTGAGTGAGACAGCTCACCTGCCTGGTTGGTCTGTGCGTGCGTGCACAGGTGTGCGTGCGCGCGTGTGTGTTAATAGATGCTGCTCGCTAACAGCACTTGCCCCAACAATCTGTTAAGGCTATACGGGTGATCTGTCTCTTTGTGTGTACGTGTGTTGCATATGGTGTTGTGTGTGTTGGCTGTGTTATGTGTGCAGTAAGTGTTGCGTGTTTCTTTGTGTATGTATAGGTGCGTATGTGTGTTGCATGTGTGTGGTGTATGCATATTATGTGTGTGTTGTATGCGTGCGCGCTGTGTATAAAGGTGTATATGTGTGCGTGTGTGTTGTGTGTAAGTCTATGTTCTGGGTGTATGATTACATGTGTGCGCACATATATGTGTTGTGTGACTGTGTGTGAGTGTTGCGTGTCTATGTCTGTGTGTACCTGTGTGTTTTTTGTGTATGTGATGTAGGTGTATGTATATGTGTCTGTGTGAGTGTTTCTGTGAGTGATTGCGTGCGCACGTGTCGTGTGACCGTGAATGTGCGAGTGTTTTGTGTGTGGGGAGCGGTATTGCAGTGGTCAGTCCGTATGCCGCGCTACGAACCTGGCGACTCGAGTTCGATTCCTACTCACGACCAATAACAGTGGCAGACAATATTTGAACCGGTCCTGGGCCTTCCTTAGGTGGGCTCAGCCTCAAATGAGTACCTGGTGCGGTGCGTCGTAAACATCGCCACTGGGGAGACAAAGGCGGCCGGGCGTGGTGCTGGCCACCCACCCCCTCGTGTGCCACAGTGCCGGCATTCATAGGTGCTCACAAACAGCACTTGCCCATAAAGTATGGCAAGGTTATACGGGGGATCTTTGTCTTTGTGTGGACCTGTATTCACACTGACTCACGCGTCTGTTGTGGGGTGACACGGTGAACGGTGCCATGGTATTTGTTATGGTATTTGACATCATAATATACACACACACACACCATTCAAACATATACACACAAACACGCGTGCACAAACACAGACCATCGGTGTCGCCATGTAATAGACTGCTGGGCTAAGGCCAGCATAAGTGACGAATATATCTGAACCGCACTTGGGCTTACCCCTCGGTCGACTCAAACTGGTAGTTGGTGCAGCGTGTAAAACATCAGCAGGGGAGAGACAAAGGCGGCCGGGCGTGGTGCTGGCAACCCACCCCCTCGTGTGCCGTGCCGGCATGAATAGGTGCTACTCGCGAACAGCACTTGTCCCAAATCTTTCAAAAGGCTATACGGGGGGTCTTTGTCTTTGGTACTGGTCAAGCCACCCCCACGTGTGCCGTGCCGGCCTTCATATATGATCGCTCACAGCACTTGCCCCGAAAGTCTGTTATGCCCGTACTTTGTAATGTATTTGTTGTTGAAAAAGGTTGGTGGAGCAGTGCTGGATTACAAAACCGGCAAACCCAAGTTCGGTTTCCGCCCACGACATATAAAAGTGGCGTATATTTGAACCAGGGTTGGTGGGCCTAGCCCCCCACCCTAGGTCGACTCAGCCTTAAATGAGCACTGTATCTGGTATGTTGTGTAAACATGAGCACTTGGGGATACAAAGGCGGTCACCCCATCACTCCGTGAGCCGTGCCGGCCTTCATAAACGCCACTCGCTTACAGCACTTGACCCAACAGTCTGTTAAAGGCTATACGTGTGTGTGGGGTGTCTTTTGTCTTTGGTCTTGTTGCATCAGGTGGGTGAGGCGTGCACAGATGGACACGTGCCCGGAGGAGCTCGCCTCTGATCGCCGGCAGGTTAAGTGGTTCTGAATACTTCAACAGTTCTAAAGCGAAATTGTGAAATGTTCAGGACCACTTGACCTGGCGCGCGCAATGACCTTCGATTGCAAGACCGGCGAGCCACACCCCCAGCGATATTTATCCACGGTAACTCCACGTTCCCATGGCCAGCTCCAGTTCGTTTCGTAAGGCGACAATTGTGATTTGAAGTCGAGTTCACGCGTTTGACTCGCGATACTAACACCAATGAGGGAAGTGCTATGAAGAAGGGTCATTGTGTTTTTTATAATCACCTGTTTTTTTATAGTCACCTCTTTTTTATATAGTATTTTCCTTTTAAAACCACAGTCTTAATTAAGGAATGCGTTGAGATGATTTGTGTTGTTGTAAGGGAAGTGGGGGAAAGCAATAGTCGTCCTAATAGCGCACTGGCCCCGGCATGCGAACGTGGATTCTTCACCGCTGGCCCGAATCACGTTTGACGCCACGGGGGGGGGGGGCGAAGATGAGGGGAGGGAGGCAGGGACACGTGACTTCGTCCACCTTCACCAAGCCGACCAATCACGCGCGTCCGTCGCTGCCACACTGCGGTGCACGTGCGTGCCAGCCAACCAACCAACTGGCGCGGCGCTCGCGGCCGCGAATGAGGAGGGAACAGCGCGCGGCCATCGGATTGGCCGAGATCCCAACTGGAGACACGTGTAACATTAGTCAACGTCTCCGTCGATTGCAGTCTCATTGAAGACTTTTCGGCCGAAACCTTGACTAACTTTGTACGTGTTTTCACCAGCATGTTGTGCGTGCGCATTTTTTCTTTTACATTTTATTTTTTCTATTCGTGGCTTAAAACAAAACAAACATTCAGCCTTAAGTTGTGTTTGGCAAGAATTGCCTTGCGGCGGAAGCTCGGTGAACGAGAGGCAGTTTACGGAAACGAATGAATCAGAAGATTGCAGACACCGAGGAGCAAATACACATTGGAGGAAAACAACATTTAAGTCGTGCAACATTCAAGTAACACTGGCAGCAGGTAACACAAAGATAACGCCAACTCGCGGCCGGCCGAGTCGAGACCTGCACTCCACACTCGCTGCTGCAACAGTCTCTACTGCAGTAGTCTCTCCTCGAACTCCACGCTACAGCAAGTCTCTATTGCTGTATCGTGGAGTACAGAACTACAGCAGTATTCACTGTCGTAACTACAGCAGTCTTACAGCCATCTCCACTGCTGTTATTACAGCCGTCTCCACTGCTGTAGTTCCACGGGGTGGAGACGCAGTTCGGAGCGATGCTTCCTTATTGAGCTTCGGGATCGAGACTTTCCAATTTAATTGCAAGTCCCCCATACCCCCCCCCCACCCCCGCGTTAAAAGCAGGACACGCTATATAATTATCGGTCTACGCTATTTCAAACGTGTTCCGCTTTTCTCTCCCGGTTGTGGCGTACCCTCCGACGTGTGACGTCTCCCCAAAACTCGGCGACCGTGACAGTTCTGTTGCGCGCGATTTGGACCAGTGCACGTGGTGGGGTTGAGGCGGTGGGGTCATAATAAAACTGTTGTACTGCAAGACGAACAAAAAGGGTCACGCGTCTCCCTCCGCACGCACCGAGATACACTCAACCCCCCGGCATTATGAATCGCAACGGGAGGCATGCCGGCAGCCATTCGCGGCGGTGACGATACACGAAGATTGGTGCCTCCTACAGTAACCACTACTACCACCATACAGCGGGGGGCGGGGGTCCATGATTATCGTGAATGAGCCCTGACCCAGCTGGACTGAGTCCACGAGAGGGAGGGGAGGGTCCATGGTTATCGTGAATGAGCCCTGACCCAGCTGAACTGAGTCCACGGCCTGATGACCCAAGGTGTCGCAAGCTACGTGGGTTTTTAAGGGGCCTGGATAATAAACAATAACTTCAGCGTGTAACGCGCCCGATGATCCCTCGCTCTCTTGGAGAGAGGATGACGAGCCACGAGGGGACCACAGATGAGGAGCGGGCGGGCAGCAGCAGCCACCAACAATTGCCCAAGCTCTGCGATCCTCTAGGCAGTCAGCCAGACCCTCTCGTACGATAGGCATTTTCCGCATCATCGAACGTGATGACTCGTAGGGTATGCCGATGGACACTCGTTAGTCGTGGTTGCTAAGCCATGAACGGAGACGTTGACGTGTCGAATGTCCCTCCGGGTGCTTCGATCCCATTGTCCATCGCCAGGCCCAGGGCCGGATTAAGGTTCTTGTAGGCCCACGGCACTTCTGTTTCGTAGGCTTTCAGTGATAACTTTTTAATAATTGGTGGTTGCTGCCCGATGGTTATTACAGCCGCTGATGAAGATAAAAACTGTCTCCGATCAACCATAGGACAATAATGCCGCCTTGTCTTCCCTTGGACTGCTCTCTATTGAGAATGAGATTGTGAAAAAAACACCGTTCGAAGATGTTATTTGCTAATTTTGCAATGGGAAAATTATCTCGAAAAGTTCATCTCCGGTGTTCATTTCTCTCACCTTATGAAAAAACCCGATTGACATGATCGGCCTATTTGTGTATACACTGTGCCTATCTTGCTATATATATGTTGATTCAAGACGATATCTTGGTTAAATTGTTTTATCATACAACCTAAAAACATGGTCACATGTTTTTCGTAGGCCCTTCAGTTTTCGTAGGCCCTAGGCATAGTGCCTAATGTGGCCTATTGAATAACACGGCCCTGGTGGGTGGGTGAGTGGGTGGGTGAGTGAATGGGTGGGTGAGTGAATGGGTGGGTGGGTGAGTGACGGGTGGGTGGGTGTGTGTGTGAGTGAATGGGTGGGTGGGTGAGTGAATAGTTGAGTGAGTGAATGGGTGGGTGAGTGAATGGGTGAGTGAGTGAATGGGTGGGTGGGTGAGTGAATGGGTGGGTGGGTGAATGGGTGGGTGGGTGAGTGAATGGGTGGGTGAGTGAATGGGTGGGTGAGTGAGTGAATGGGTGGGTGGGTGAGTGAATGGGTGAGTGAATGGGTGGGTGAATGGGTGGGTGGGTGAGTGAATGGGTGGGTGGGTGAGTGGATGGGTGGGTGAGTGAATGGGTGGGTGAGTGAATGGGTGGGTGGGTAAGTGAATGGGTGGGTGGGTGAGTGAATGGGTGGGTGAGTGAATGGGTGGGTGAGTGAGTGAATGGTGAGTGAGTGAATGGGTGGGTGAGTGAATGGGTGAGTGAATGGGTGGGTGAGTGAATGGGTGAGTGAGTGAATGGGTGGGTGGGTGAGTGAGTGAATGGGTGGGTGGGTGAGTGAATGGGTGAGTGGGTGAGTGCATGGGTGAGTGGGTAAATGGGTGGGTGAGTGAGTGGGTGAGTAAGCCCTATGCACAGTGCCTACTGTGGCCTATTGGATAATCCGTCCCTGGCCAGGCCTCCTCCTGGATGAGAGGCTTCACGTCCGCCATCACTCTCCGCCATCACTCTCCGCCATCACTCTCCGCGAACAGCACCAGGCTGAGTGTGGGTGGTCGGAGCCCGACAGTCGCTGGGGCTTGCTTCCGGATTTCATGTCGACGCTCGAACATCGGGTTAGTGCGCGAGCCACAGGCCCGCACAGGCTCCAGATGGTGGTGTCGAATCAGGAGCTCCTCCTCTCGGCGTTGGAGAGACCCGTGGCGACAAATGTCACGGTGTCGCAATAGAGGGCAACTGCAGCAAAAGTCCACTGCTGTGCAGTAGCAGCAGTAATAACCATTCGTCACTAAGTGACTGTGACGCCAGCACAGCGTCCGTAGTAGGCCCAGGTGCAATTTGAGGCCACGTGAAGTTGTCGAAGGCTCACTGACAGGAGGTCACGGGACAGACCCAGGTGCCATGCAGTAATAACAAACACCCAATATCCCACACAACAGGTATCTTGTACATACCAGTGGTGCATTTGAAGGAGGGGGGGGGGGTGCAAAGGGGGTGGGGGAATAAGCCCCCCCACCACCCCATCCCCCCTCAACACCCGCGAATATTGGTATTTTATTGACATATCGCATTGACTGTTCTAACAGTGTTATTAAAGCGTGCCGACATCACGCTCACTCCTGGAAATGTTTAAAATTCGTCTTAAAACCTGTTTATATACACTTCCACTTATTCAATGTTTAGTTCATTTCGTAAATAGATTCTTAAAATCTATTTATAATATACTTATTTTATGCTGAGTGTCTGCTGCTGTGTCCTGTGCAGCGCTTTGAGATCCTTTATGAAAAGCCGCGATGTAAATGGAATTATTATTATTACAATTAAGGTAAACAAATCACACAAACACATACAACTAAACCATCCCCATCCTACCAGGCAAAGCCCACTGAGATATTAACTTGTTTTTCAGAAGCGACCTGGCCACAAATGATAGCTCAACAAGGTGACTTATCATTTGGACATTTATAGCAGCAAAATAGTCTAAATAGTCTCAATGTATCTTTCTAAATGTGGAGGGGAAAACCGGAGGACCCAAACCGGAGGCATCGGGATCAAACCCCCGACCTCCTGCATACCAGGCGAGGGAGTTAACATCACGCCACAGTTGCGCCCCTTAAAAAAAAAACAAAGTATACAAGTTCAAATTGCATCATCAATTCCAAAGCTCCGGAAAGGGCAGTAAAACGACAGCAGCCACAGACCACACCAAGACAAACACACAGTAGTCCATCAATAGAAAGTGCACATTCAAATAGAAATCTCAGTACGTTGTGTTCAGGATTGCCTACCATGTCACGTTCCACCTGGCCAGCGGAGCGCGTTTCAGATATTTTTTTCGAGCAAAAAAAAAACTTCATTCCAGCTGCGTCTGTCTGCGGCGTCACCGGCTCGGAATATACTTCCGTGCGCGGCACACCACGTCCCAGTATACCTGGTCGTCGCTTTGGGCTGTGGGCTGCCCGTAACGTGCCATCGTCTACTGCCGTGTATCAACTGCAGCTGATCATCGGTTATCTGGCTGCTTCCAACGTTACCCGGCGGTCCCGGCAAAATCGGCAAAACCGCTCCAAAGGCTGTAACTAGGTCCGGCGATGGGCACCACGTGCGTGGCAGATAACAAGTCGCTACGCTTGATTTCAGGGTCTAATATGATATACACTACATTATACACTACATACAACTTATTGCAAATGCTTCACGTGTTTTTACATCACCCCATGCAGAGTCTTAGAGATTGCATGGAGTGGTAAGTACGGTGCAATAAATACAGTCACTTTTTAAAGTAGGATAAAAAAAATTCCATGTAAACACAACACCTCCAAACATAATTTCATACAAGAATGTGCAAAAATAATCTATTTTAATTATTGATGATTCGTGATTATCTGGCGCCCCATCCCCGCCGGATAGTCGATGATCTAGGGGCACTCATTTATGGAGTTGACCCAATATTGCAAATGTAGGGCCACGAAACTTGGGCAATTGTTTGGTTTGCGTATTTTACCCATGGCTTTTTTTGGTTTTACGAGCACCCTAAAAATCATTGTCCCCAGGGTAGTTAGATCTGATCAGCTCGCGTGACGAATCAGTGGAGGAACCCAGGTGCCACACAAAGCGACCAGCTCCTGCTTTGTCCACGTCTGAGCGAGACAATTGCCCAACGAGGCCATTGAACGGCGCCTCCGGGGTGAGCATAACAAACCGATCACACGTGGCTGGACAAATGCGCCACGTGGCGAAGAGGTACGTCACTTACGAGCCGTTGAGGCGACTACCTGAAGGTAGAATTACAAAGTAGAGACCTGTACCATACCTGCCAGCCCATGTCTATTAGTTTGTGTTTCTCCCTTGTGATGTAGTATGAACGTTGAGATTTATAAGTGCACCACCGGGTGACCAGTAAGGTCTCGATGATGCTGGATGCAATTACCAGCGAAACGTCGTACTCAAATTGTAAATGTTGTCTTTTGTCAACGTGACACTTTTTTTACTGATTGGCCGTGTCGGGTGGTGGAGGGTTACGACACATTTATAAATAACGCGATCTAAACCCAAAAACGTTGATTATGGGTAAGGTCTCAATTGGTCTGTAATAAGGTAGGGCACGGATGAGGGGTTGACAGGTATGGGGCCGTCCATAAATGACGTCATGTGATTTTGGACGATGTTTGACCCCCCCCCTCGTCACACGGCGTCACAAATAGTCAGACCCCCCCTCAAATATGACGTCACAAATCTCTGCCCCACCCCCCCAAAAAAACATGCTTCAAATCGCATTAAACTATTGACATTGTAGTGCGTATTTAATGTGGCGCTGCACTCTGATGTTGCAGGAGAAAACATTTATTAAAACGTCTATTTAGTTAAGTAGAACGCGTTGTCTATATTTATTTAAAGTTGCGCATTTTGATGTGACGTCACATTTCTCAACACCCCCCCCCGTCGTCACACATCGTCACAAATGTCTGACCCCCCCCCCCCCCCCAGGTGCGTGACGTCATTTATGGACGGCCCCTTATGGAGCAGGCGCGTCTCAGACGGAGGTGGCCGCCGTTGCACGAGAGCGAGGAGTCAAATCCGTCACGTGATGAGCCGGGCGGGGTGGGTGGGGGGGGCAGAACCACTCCCGACCGCCTTTGTCTCCCCAGCAGTGATGTTTACACGCCACGCCGAGGAGGTCATTTAAGGTCATCGTCACCGGTGCCTGTGGCCGAGAACGGGAATCGAACTGGGGTCTCGGGCAGGTTTCGCAGCGCAAAACGCTCCACTAGCGATCCCTACAAAGACAAAGGAGCCCCTTCTCCCCCGTATAGCCTTAACAGACTGTTGGGGCAAGTGGTGTTAGCGAGCACCGCTCCACACACGTACACACCCACACACAACACGCACACACCAACACACAACACGCACACACCCACACACGACACGCACACACCCACACACAACACACACACACGACACACACAACGGCAGCAATCAGTTCCTGCTGATGTGGTAATAAATACCAATCGTCATCCCATTCCTGTCAACGCCTTATCAGCGCCCTACCTTACTACACCCCAATCCAGACCGTATTGGTCACCCCGTGGCCTTTATAAATCTCAACGTTCATCCTACAAAGTCCCATCACAAGGAATAAAACACGAACAAATAGACAAAACAATCAAATCGTTGCCGGTATTGAAACGTACTCTTCGGTTCTTTCGGTAAAGTCACGTATATAGGTAAAACATTTAGTACATTAAATCACGACGTTTCGGGCGCTCGTGTTGCGCTTGTGTTGCGCCCGAAACGTCGTCATTTAATTTATTTTATATTTTCTACCCACGTGACTTTACCGAAACAACCAAAGAGTATGGATCCCTGCAGTCAGGAAAACTTCACATCTCGATCGGTATTGAAACGGCTGCACGCCGTATGGACCTGAACACACAATGTTCCTGCACAGGAATACGGTGTTACACCGCATGGGTTGGGGGCCGTCCATAAATGACGTCACTCGATTTTGGACGATTTTTGACCCCCCCCCCCCCCCTCGTCACACGGCGTCACAAAAAGTCAGACCCCCCCCCTCAAATATGACGTCACAAAGCTCTGCCCCCCCCCCCTAAAAAAATAAAACATGCTTCAAATCGCTTCAAACTATTGCCATTGTAGTGCGTATTTAATGTGGCGCTGCTGCACTCTGATGTTGTAGGAGAAAACATTTATTAAAAAGTCTATTTTATTAAGTAGAACGTGTTGTCTATATTTATTTAAAGTTGCGCATTTTGATGTGACGTCACATTTCTCAACCCCCCCCCCCCTACTCGTCACACATCGTCACAAATGTCTGACACCCCCCCCCCCCTAGGTGCGTGACGTCATTTATGGACGGTCCCTTAGCCACGGTATGAAGTCGTGACGGACGCAGTCACTCGGCTCAACACGAGTCGACTTACACACAGCGCTCGATAAACCCGGGATCCTAGTAGCACAAGTAGCTACACATGTAGTAGCTACACGTGTACTAGCTACTAGACGTGTAGTAGCTACTAGACGTGTAGTAGCTACTAGACGTGTAGTAGCTACTAGACGTGTAGTAGCTACTAGACGTGTAGTAGCTACTAGACGTGTAGTAGCTAGACGTGTGTAGTAGCTAGACGTGTGTAGTAGCTACACGTGTGTAGTAGCTACACATGCTACGGGCCCCGCACTTTCAAGGGCCCCGCGCTAAATGCTTCCAAGCTATCAATTCCGGTTCAGTGATTCTGCACTTGCATTATCACTATAGTACTATACCGCCTTCAACTTTCACGAACGACTGGGTGTTCAAGGTTAGCGATTTGTCGTATTATCTGGCTGTGTAGCAAATGAACAAAAAACACACAATTTACTGTGTTTAATATCTGTGTTTAAAAAAAAAAATTTCGGCCCCTTTATAACAACATTTGCTACAGGCCCCGCACTTGCTTCCTACGGCACTGGCTGCTACCGGCCGCCTAAAGAGAGACGGGGCAGCGAGCGCAGAAGCCTCCGTCGCGGTCGAGTGGAGTCGAAGCCACTTGCCAGGTGCAGTCACCTGGGAGAGGGCGCAGCCGCGGGGCGTCGTCCTCGACCGATGACGTCCGCGGCAGAGGCGCGCACCTGGACGGGGCGAGGCCGTGACGTCACCGCTCACCTGTCCCCGCCCCCACCGCCACCGACGCGCGGCTGCGCAGATTTCTTCCTGTCGCACAGGTGCGCGGCGCCTCCTCCGCCAGAAGCCATCTCCCCGTCTCTCTCTCTCTCTCCCCTAGCCCCTCCCTCTCCCCCCGTGTGTCCGTGTCTCTCTGTGTGTGTCCGTGTCTCTGTGTGTGTGTCTGTGTCTCACCCTGTGTGTGTGTCTCACCTTGTGTGTGTGTCCGTGTCTCTCTCTCTGTGTCCGTGACTGTGTGTGTGTCACCGTGCGTCTTGCCGTGTGTGTCCGTGTTCTCCCTCTGTCCGTGTCTCTGTGTGTGTGTGTCTCACCCTGCGTGTGCGTCTCGTCTCCGCGTCTCCATGTCTACACGCCGAGGTGAGACATTGTTACGCAGCCAGAGCCACTCACGATATGTAAATGTTTGATGATGATGTTGTTGACGAGGTTGATGATGTTTGCGTACACGTCTCGTCAGAGCTAATTCCGGGCCGTCATCATCGTCAACATCATACGCAGCATTAACATCTTCACTGACTAACATCATCAACATCATCTTCACTGGCTAACATCATCATTGCCTTGTTCACTGACTAACATCATCATCACCATCTTCACTGACTAACATCATCATCACCATCTTCACTGGCTAACAACATCATTACCATCTTCACTGGCTAACATCATCATCACCATCTTCACTGACTAACATCATCATCACCATCTTCACTGGCTAACATCATCATCACCATCTTCACTGGCTAACATCATCATTGCCTTGTTCACTGGCTAACATCATCATTACCATCTTCACTGACTAACATCATCATCACCATCTTCACTGGCTAACATCATCATTACCATCTTCACTGGCTAACATCATCATCACCATCTTCACTGGCTAACATCATCATCATCACCATCTTCACTGGCTAACATCATCATTACCATCTTCACTGGCTAACATCATCATTACCATCTTCACTGGCTAACATCATCATTACCATCTTCACTGGCTAACATCATCATCATCACCATCTTCACTGGCTAACATCATCATTACCATCTTCACTGGCTAACATCATCATTACCATCTTCACTGGCTAACATCATCATCACCATCTTCACTGGCTAACATCATCATCACCATCTTCACTGGCTAACATCATCATTACCATCTTCACTGGCTAACATCATCATCACCATCTTCACTGACTAACATCATCATCACCATCTTCACTGGCTAAAATCATCATCACCATCTTCACTGGCTAACATCATCATTGCCTTGTTCACTGGCTAACATCATCATTACCATCTTCACTGACTAACATCATCATCACCATCTTCACTGGCTAACATCATCATTACCATCTTCACTGGCTAACATCATCATCACCATCTTCACTGGCTAACATCATCATCATCACCATCTTCACTGGCTAACATCATCATTACCATCTTCACTGGCTAACATCATCATTACCATCTTCACTGGCTAACATCATCATTACCATCTTCACTGGCTAACATCATCATCATCACCATCTTCACTGGCTAACATCATCATTACCATCTTCACTGGCTAACATCATCATTACCATCTTCACTGGCTAACATCATCATCACCATCTTCACTGGCTAACATCATCATCACCATCTTCACTGGCTAACATCATCATACCATCTTCACTGGACTAACATCATCATTGCCATCTTCACTGACTAACATCATCATTTCCATCTTCACGGACTAACATCATCATTACCATCTTCACTGGCTAACCATCATCATCACCATCTTCACTGGCTAACATCATCATTACCATCTTCACTGATAACATCATCATTACCATCTTCACATGCTAACATCATCATCACCATCTTCACTGCTAACATCATCATCACCATCTTCACTGCTAACATCATCATTACCATCTTCCTGGCTAACATCATCATACCATCTTCACTGACTAACATCATCATCACCATCTTCACTGGCTAACATCATCATCACCATCTTCACTGGCTAACATCTCATCCATTGTCACTGGCTAAATCATCATTACACTTGTCACTGACTAACATCATCATTAACATCTTCACTGTCTAACATCATCATCACCATCTTCACTGGCAACATCATCATTACCATCTCACTGGCTAACATCATCATCACCATCTTCACTGGCTAACATCATCATCATCACCATCTTCACTGGCTAACATCATCATTACCATCTTCACTGGCTAACATCATCATTACCATCTTCACTGGCTAACATCATCATTACCATCTTCACTGGCTAACATCATCATCATCACCATCTTCACTGGCTAACATCATCATTACCATCTTCACTGGCTAACATCATCATTACCATCTTCACTGGCTAACATCATCATCACCATCTTCACTGGCTAACATCATCATCACCATCTTCACTGGCTAACATCATCATTACCATCTTCACTGACTAACATCATCATTGCCTTGTTCACTGACTAACATCATCATCACCATCTTCACTGACTAACATCATCATCACCATCTTCACTGGCTAACAACATCATTACCATCTTCACTGGCTAACATCATCATCACCATCTTCACTGACTAACATCATCATCACCATCTTCACTGGCTAACATCATCATCACCATCTTCACTGGCTAACATCATCATTGCCTTGTTCACTGGCTAACATCATCATTACCATCTTCACTGACTAACATCATCATCACCATCTTCACTGGCTAACATCATCATTACCATCTTCACTGGCTAACATCATCATCACCATCTTCACTGGCTAACATCATCATCATCACCATCTTCACTGGCTAACATCATCATTACCATCTTCACTGGCTAACATCATCATTACCATCTTCACTGGCTAACATCATCATTACCATCTTCACTGGCTAACATCATCATCATCACCATCTTCACTGGCTAACATCATCATTACCATCTTCACTGGCTAACATCATCATTACCATCTTCACTGGCTAACATCATCATCACCATCTTCACTGGCTAACATCATCATCACCATCTTCACTGGCTAACATCATCATTACCATCTTCACTGACTAACATCATCATTGCCATCTTCACTGACTAACATCATCATTTCCATCTTCACTGACTAACATCATCATTACCATCTTCACTGGCTAACATCATCATCATCACCATCTTCACTGGCTAACATCATCATTACCATCTTCACTGATTAACATCATCATTACCATCTTCACTGGCTAACATCATCATCACCATCTTCACTAGCTAACATCATCATCACCATCTTCACTGGCTAACATCATCATTACCATCTTCACTGGCTAACATCATCATCACCATCTTCACTGGCTAACAACATCATCATCACCATCTTCACTGGCTAACATCATCATCACCATCTTCACTAGCTAACATCATCATCGCCATCTTCACTGACTAACATCATCATTACCATCTTCACTGGCTAACATCATCATTACCATCTTCACTGGCTAACATCATCATTACCATCTTCACTGGCTAACATCATCATCACCATCTTCACTGGCTAACATCATCATCACCATCTTCACTGGCTAACATCATCATCACCATCTTCACTGGCTAACATCATCATTACCATCTTCACTGGCTAACATCATCATTACCATCTTCACTGGCTAACATCATCATCACCATCTTCACTGGCTAACATCATCATCACCATCTTCACTGGCTAACATCATCATTACCATCTTCACTGACTAACATCATCATTGCCTTGTTCACTGACTAACATCATCATCACCATCTTCACTGACTAACATCATCATCACCATCTTCACTGGCTAACAACATCATTACCATCTTCACTGGCTAACATCATCATCACCATCTTCACTGACTAACATCATCATCACCATCTTCACTGGCTAACATCATCATCACCATCTTCACTGGCTAACATCATCATTGCCTTGTTCACTGGCTAACATCATCATTACCATCTTCACTGACTAACATCATCATCACCATCTTCACTGGCTAACATCATCATTACCATCTTCACTGGCTAACATCATCATCACCATCTTCACTGGCTAACATCATCATCATCACCATCTTCACTGGCTAACATCATCATTACCATCTTCACTGGCTAACATCATCATTACCATCTTCACTGGCTAACATCATCATTACCATCTTCACTGGCTAACATCATCATCATCACCATCTTCACTGGCTAACATCATCATTACCATCTTCACTGGCTAACATCATCATTACCATCTTCACTGGCTAACATCATCATCACCATCTTCACTGGCTAACATCATCATCACCATCTTCACTGGCTAACATCATCATTACCATCTTCACTGACTAACATCATCATTGCCATCTTCACTGACTAACATCATCATTTCCATCTTCACTGACTAACATCATCATTACCATCTTCACTGGCTAACATCATCATCATCACCATCTTCACTGGCTAACATCATCATTACCATCTTCACTGATTAACATCATCATTACCATCTTCACTGGCTAACATCATCATCACCATCTTCACTAGCTAACATCATCATCACCATCTTCACTGGCTAACATCATCATTACCATCTTCACTGGCTAACATCATCATCACCATCTTCACTGGCTAACAACATCATCATCACCATCTTCACTGGCTAACATCATCATCACCATCTTCACTAGCTAACATCATCATCGCCATCTTCACTGACTAACATCATCATTACCATCTTCACTGGCTAACATCATCATTACCATCTTCACTGGCTAACATCATCATCACCATCTTCACTGGCTAACATCATCATCACCATCTTCACTGGCTAACATCATCATCACCATCTTCACTGGCTAACATCATCATCACCATCTTCACTGACTAACATCATCATCACCATCTTCACTGGCTAACATCATCATTACCATCTTCACTGGCTAACATCATCATCGCCATCTTCACTGGCTAACATCATCATCATCACCATCTTCACTGGCTAACATCATCATCACCATCTTCACTGGCTAACATCATCATCATCACCATCTTCACTGGCTAACATCATCATTACCATCTTCACTGATTAACATCATCATTACCATCTTCACTGGCTAACATCATCATCACCATCTTCACTAGCTAACATCATCATCACCATCTTCACTGGCTAACATCATCATTACCATCTTCACTGGCTAACATCATCATCACCATCTTCACTGGCTAACAACATCATCATCACCATCTTCACTGGCTAACATCATCATCACCATCTTCACTAGCTAACATCATCATCGCCATCTTCACTGACTAACATCATCATTACCATCTTCACTGGCTAACATCATCATTACCATCTTCACTGGCTAACATCATCATCACCATCTTCACTGGCTAACATCATCATCACCATCTTCACTGGCTAACATCATCATCACCATCTTCACTGGCTAACATCATCATCACCATCTTCACTGACTAACATCATCATCACCATCTTCACTGGCTAACATCATCATTACCATCTTCACTGGCTAACATCATCATCGCCATCTTCACTGGCTAACATCATCATCATCACCATCTTCACTGGCTAACATCATCATCACCATCTTCACTGGCTAACATCATCATTACCATCTTCACTGGCTAACATCATCATCACCATCTTCACTGGCTAACATCATCATCGCCATCTTCACTGGCTAACATCATCATCACCATCTTCACTGGCTAACATCATCATCACCATCTTCACTGGCTAACATCATCATTGTCATCTTCAGTGGCTAACATCTCATCATTGCCATCTTCACTGGCTAGCATCATCATTACCATCTTCACTGGCTAACATCATCATCACCATCTTCACTGACTAACATCATCATCACCATCTTCACTGACTAACATCATCATTACCATCTTCACTGGCTAACATCATCATTGCCATCTTCACTGACTAACATCATCATCACCATCTTCACTGGCTAACATCATCATCACCATCTTCACTGACTAACATCATCACCATCTTCACTGGCTAACATCATCATTACCATCTTCACTGACTAACATCATCATCACCATCTTCACTGGCTAATACCATCATCATCATCATCAGCACAACGCACGACCGCATTTGTCTCCCCAGTGGCGATGTCGGGCGGAAACGCAGACGTTGTCATCCGCGCTGTGGATGATGGTGGTGGTTGCTGTTGTTGTGGTGGTGGTGATGGTGGGTGATGGTGGTGGCAGTGGTAAATGGTGGTGATCTCAGTGGTGATGGTGGCCTATCCAGAAGAGGACAACCATTGTTAGCTTCTCCACAAAGTGGTGATCGTTTTATCGAGTCAACCCCCAATACCAGGATTATGCGGTTTCCCCTCTCCCCCCTCCTCGCAGGTTCAGCGATGCTCGACCTGAGCTTCCTGTCGGAAGAGGAGCGGGCGGTCATCCTGGAGGTGCTCCATCGCGACGCGGAGCTCAGGAAACGCGAGGAGGAGAGGGTCCGGTGTGTAACTCCGTCGTCGGTGCCGGCCGTGATCTATCCATTGCTGAATGAAGGACCCCCCCCTCCTCCCCCCTCTTTCCGATCCGTCGCTGTATTCCGTGGCTCCATCTCCGCGCTGTTCCCCCTCCTTTGGCCGCCCTCCACCATCGCCGGTGGTCTTCACCGCTGCCACCCTTCCAAGCCGTGCTGCCTCCTGCTCAAGGCCCATGTTGAGTTTTGCTCACACGAAGTGCGGTTGTCCCGAACTGGCGTAAGGCCTCTAAATCCACGCGCACTCCTCCCTCTCTCTTACTCCAGCCTTAATTCCCAGCGTGGGCCTCTCCCCCCGTTCCACTTCTGCAACCTTCTTCAGCTTTTGGTCCACCTTCCCTGTCGGCGCCTCGTGTTTCCTGCGTCCATATCCCAGCGAACGTTACGCCGACGTCGGAGCAACGTTGCCGCGCTCACTGGGAGAAGTCACCACGTGGGACGACTCTGCGCGGATAATTAAAACCCCTCTTGGTTAGGCCCGTTGGCAGGTCACCAATGTAATTCCGAGCAGCGGGGACGTTTTGATATGAATAAAACTGCGTTAATCATTACAGAAATGTATTGCGCGAGAGGGGAAATGAATGCGCGCGAGAGAGAGCGAGTTCACGGGGAAGGTGAGAGACAGAGTTCATGGGGAACGGTGAGTGAGAGTTCAAGGGGGAAGGTGAAAGATGGAGAGAAAGTTCACGGGGAAGGTCTTCTTCTTCGTGTCTCCTGTCCAACCGAAATCAACTTTTCCCAATATTCTGCACAGGCCACCGCTCCTGGTGTTGGCATTGCCAAATCTTGACAGGTGCATTGTGGGTGCTGCAGCGCATCTCAGGAGATGATCCACGGTTTGCATCTCCTGACAAGTGCACATTGTTCGCTTGCGATGAGCTCCCCCCCATGATTTCATGAGAGAGTTGCATCTTGCCGAAACCCAGTCTCAGTCTGTGTAGGCTCTGTCATGTGAGCCATTCGGAATTGGAGCCAGGGGCGAGCTTGATGTTTCCCATTCTTTTTGTCAGAGGGAAGTTCGAGCAGATTCCGGTGATGTGGTGTCAGTGGTATGGTGGACCACGAGAAGCTGTTTCTCAATATGACAGACAACGACGGTGGTGGTGCTGGCAGATGACCACGTAGCGGGTGACGATTGTACCCCTCCACCATTTGCCGGTCGTGATCACCTGCTACCCTCCATCTTATGCTAGGGGGCGCTGTGCTAGATAGTTGCCAGATAGGCAGGGAACAGGGGTGGCTCTCGGGCACCCTGACACGATTCTGCACGTATCGTTTAGGGCGGTGTCGACACGTTTACTGTGGGTTGAGCGTCCCCAGGTGGAGCATGCATATTCAGACACAGAGAAACAAAGTGCTAATGCGGTGTTGTGTAGAGTGGATATATGTGCTCCCCACTTGGAATTTTTGCGAGCTTTCGCAGAATGTTGTTTCGCGTGTTGACCTTGGCTTTGGTGTTTAAAGTGTGCCTTTTGTCGCTGAGTATACGATCCAGTGTTTACCCCGAGGTACACTGCGTGACGGGGAAGGTGAGAGAGAGTGTTCACGGGGAAGGTGAGAGAGATAGAGAGAGAGTCCACAGCCACTTAGTAAGGTTTGTCACATCAACAAAATGTAACCGTTGCCAACAACCTTTACAATTCAAGCACCATGCTTCGCCAGTGATTACAACAACCACCAGCTTCGTCAGGCGATTTGCCAGAATTTTTAAATGGAGCAAGATGATGGCATCACTGTGTGCCGATCGGGTGCGAAGATCGGAGGCGGGCGGGGGTTAATATGATATAAATTGGTCCATAATAGAGATTTTTTGGGTTAGATCGCGTAAATATAAATGCGTCCGTTAAACCCGCCACCACCCGGCACAGCCAATTAGTAATTGTTTGTTACCTAAACAGAACTTACCAATTCGTTCCTAGTACAGCACTCTCGGTGCTAAATTTGTGTTGCTGCTGCTGTCGCTGCTGCCGCCACTTCCCACTGCTACCGCTGCCGCTGCTGCAGGCAACAGCAGGGGCGGCTTGCCAGCTGGAAGGAGCGATGGAAGGTGAGTGGCGATTGGTTCAACGTCACCAAGTCCCGGCACCACCCCCTCGACCAGACGCCCTCCACGGACCTCGTCCAGGTCTCTCTGCAGCACGACGACACCAAAGCCGCCACCGTCGCCACTGCCGCCGCCACCGCCACTGCCGCCACTGCCGCCGCCGCCTCCTCCTCCGCCTCCTCCGCCACCTCCGCCTCCTCGGCCTCGTCCGCCGCCTCCTCCTCACCCGGTGAGAGAGTGTGGACTGCAAGGGGGGGGCCCGCACATTTTCACCTTTTGGCTAAAAATCGGTGGTGGTGGGGGGGGAGAGAGGGGATCGGGGGGTTGTCGAGGGAACGCAAACATGTGCGTGTGTGTGCGCATGTGTGTGTGTGCGCGCGTGTGTGTGTGCACGTGTGCGTGTGTATGTGCGCGCATGTGTGTGCGTGTGCGTGCGTGTGTGTGCATGTGTGCGCATATGCATTTGTGTGTGCGTGTGTCCAGCAAAAACAACCTCCGACCTCCTCACGGTGCCGGATGGCAATGCTGTGGTGGGCAGTGCCATGGGAGGAGGGCCAATTTAGATTGACCGTTCCCTTCATGACATTTGTAACCACCACAGAGGCCAAATGGGGGCTCTGGATGGGTGCGAGGGGCTGGTAACCCCTCCACCTTCAATTAATTACAACAAAACCACGTATAAAGTATAAACTTAATAAGCTAGTGCCGGATGCCCTGGGGGGACAGGCGTCTATGACGTTTCCTGGCCAAATCCCTTTTGAGGGAGCCAGGAGATTGAATTTTTACCCTCAGGGTTCCTCTAGAAACAACAAAAAGCCATTTCGGATGGCCACGTGGAAGGTTCGAACACTCACTGTGGAGTAGAGGCTGCCACTCCTCTGTCGGGAGCTGGACCGGTACCGCCTGGATTTCTGTGGTATTCAGGAGGTCTGGTGGACCGGCTCTGGCTCCTGCCACCATGAGGGGTGGACAGTCCTCTACTCGGGGCAGGAGACTGCCAAACAACAGTGTGTGGCTCTTCTTCTGAACAAAAGAATGAAGGGGGGAGTTGGAGCGTGGCGGTGAAGTGTGGGAAGCGGTAAGCCCCAGACTACTTTGGGCTCGCCTTCCCATCAACCGGAGGCGAGGAATGGTGGTCGTGGTTACTTATGCCCCCACCAAAGACGAACATCCGTGGTGGGGATGCAGGCAAGGCCGATGAGTCAGGTGGCTTCTATGGCCTCCTGTCACAGGTGCTAGCTAAAGTGGCCCCTCGGGATAGAGTCATCTTGTTGGGCGACTTAAATGCCTGAGTTAGTCATGATGCTGGCACCTGGGCTGGAGTGATTGGAAGACATGGGTTAGATCAGCTCAATAACAACGGTAGGAGGCTGCTAGATTTTTGTGCAGCCCATGGGCTTATAATTACCAACACTCTGTTCTGGCATCGGCACATCCACACAACATCATGGATGCATGCCGGGTCCAACCAAGAACATCTACTGGACTACGTAGTGATGGAACAGCGGATGTGGGCCCATGTCCTTGACACCAGGACCTACCGTGGAGCTGATCTGCCCACTGTGACCATCGACTTGTCATCTGTAAGATACGCCTGCCATTCTTTAACTCTGGTGGTGGGTGTACACCCAGGACCCCATTCAAACCCAAGGTGGCCTGGTGTCAGCTAGCTGATGAAAGTTACAAGCGAGAATGTAATCATCGCTTGCGGCTGGGGTTGGCATCGTCCCCCACTCCTCCAGATGTCGAGGGGAAATGGGCGAGGTTTAGGACTGTGACTCATGCAGCTGCAATGGCTGCTTTGGGTACATGGTCCAGACCTCCCGAGATACCCTGGCTGATGGAGGTGTTCAGGATGGCTGAGAAAATTTGAAAGGCCTACTCTCATCATCAGAACCAATTGGTGATGGGGCAGTTGTGGAGTGAGTGAAGAGTTACCCATACCTGGGTAGTGTGCTCATCACAAGCTCCAGTTTGACAGTAAAGGTCTCATCTCCGAATCAGTCGAGCGCCATTATCTTTTCATTGGTTGCGTAACGTCATGTGGAAGCTTACCTGGTCTGTAGCTCTGCACGAAGCTGCAGGTTTTCTCGGCCACGGTCATTCCCTACCTTCTCTATGCTTGCGAAACGTGGACTCCCCTAATGGAACATCTTCGCCGGTTAGAAACATTTAGGCTGGCCTGCCTATGAACCTTCCTGGGTTTAACCAGGCTGGATTGTGTGAGGAGCTCACAAATCCTTGAAAGATCTGGACAAAGTCCCATCGGTGAGCTCCTCTGGCAGGCAAGGCTGCGTTGGCTGGGTCATGTCGCCCGCATGTTGTTGTGCGCGTGTGTGTGCACGCGTGTGTGTGTGCGCGCGCGTGTGCGTGTGTGTGCCCCCCCCCTCGCCCCCCCACTACACTACCGCTTGTGGGAGACTGGTAGTGTAGTAGTGGCTAGCACACTGGGCTATGAACCCAGTGACCCGAGTTCGATTCCCGCTCATGGCAAACACCGGTGACGATTGTCTGAACCGGTCATGGGCCTCCCCTAGCTCGACTCTGCCTCAAACGAGTGCCTGGCGCGGTGTGTAAAAACATCGCCACTTGGAAGACAAAGGCGGTCGGGCCTGGTGCTGGCACTTGCCCCAACAGTCTGTTAAGGCAACACGGGGGATCTTTGCCTTGTGTGTGTGTGCGTGCCCCCTCGTGTCCCCAGGAGGACCCCAGCGTCGTGGAGACGGAGCGGCGGTCGGTGACGTTCCCCGGCACAGGAAGCCGGCTCCTCGCAAGGCTGCCGATGAACCGTAAGCTCCTGGCCCAATCATAGAGATCCATTGTAATTTATGACTACATTAACCCCCCCCCCCCCCCACCCTGTTCTTCCCACCTGATTGGCTCACAAGTGACGACGTCACATTTATCCCCCAACAATATTTAAGGCCTGAAACAAAGGAGGAGGATTTCTCCACAGCTCTGGCTGTCGCCCGATGATGTTGGTGGTTGCGGTTGTTGTAATTACCGGCGAAACGTCACGGTACTCGATGTGTAAATGTCATAAAGGGTTTAGTCTCAAACACAACAACTGACTTGTGCTGAACTAGTAACGAATCGGCATGTTTTGTTTGCTTGGCAAACCTCACTAATTGGCGGTGGTGGCGGGTTTAACGACATATTTATATTTTATGCAATCTAACCGAAAAAAAACATCTCATGGATAATATTGGTCGTGAAAGCCTCCTACTACTACTACTAAACTTGGCGCTTGCATTGTTATCCCGCCGGTAGCCGCGGTGGCGGTGTCACGGCCTCCGCTCCGCACCGGTTGTCAACCGCTCTGCCTCACCAGGGTCATGCAAGCTAGGTGGAGCTGAACCTGGGTGGTCGTGCACCGGGCAGGTGGCCAGAATGGAACGCATAGGATTGCAGCATGGCTACGTGTGTGTGCGTGCGCACGTGTGTGACGAGCTGTGCTGCGTTTCCGAACAGATCTATCGCGACAAAAACAAAGCGGGACGCGGGGCATCCCATCATCGTGAGCGATCCCATTGCCGTGCAGGTAAACGCGTGGCAACGACGCGTGGTGACACGTGGTGATGCGTGACGACACGTGACAATGTGTGACAATGTGTGATGACGTGTGGCGACGTGTGATGACGGGTGACAATGTGTGACAATGTATGGCGACGTGTGGTGACGTGTGGGGACATGTGATGATGAGTGACATTGGACGATGCATGACACGTGACGAACGTGTGGCGACGTGTGGCGACGTGTGGCGACATGTGGCGACGCATGAAAACGCTTGGTGACGTGTGATGACATGTGACGATGCGTGACGATGCATGGTGACATGTGACGACGTGCGTGATGGCGAAGCGTGACGTCGACACGTGACGGCGACGTGTGGCGAAGCGCGTCGGCGCCCCGGTGGCCACAGCATTATGACGTTACACACGTCCCCTCTCACAACACCCAACAGCTGTTTGCCGCCAAGTGGCGGTGAGATCACCGCAATGCTTTTGTGGCCAGGTCGCTTTTAAACGCGTCATCTGGTCCAACACCAATGGAGACTAGGCTCTAAGAAAAGCTGTCTCGGGTGTGGACCAATCAACTTCAAGGACAGTGCATATCATTATCATCATCAGAGTTGTTTTCTTTTTGATTGCATTTTGACTGCTTGTGTTGTGGTTATTGCAAACATGATACCTTGTATAAAGGTGTCAGTTTTTTGTACCAGTTGAAAGGGTAAAAACCTATTACTATAGAGCTACAATAGCTTCGTGAGTGTGGGGCCTTACATGGTAAAATTAAAAAAAAAAGTTTTTTTATTCATCACACTAGCAGGAAGTACCCGGCGTTGCCCGGGTCTTAAAAATATTTCAAAGCTCCTCTTGAAAATGTAACAGCAGTGTGTGCATACTATGGTGGTACCTGCTATGATTACAGCAGTGCATACTGTGGTGGTAGCTGCTATGATTACAGCAGTGCATATCGACTGGTGGTACCTGCTATCACTACAGTAGTACATGCTGACTCTATGGCAGTATTTATCGACTCTATAGCACAAAGTACACACTTGACAGAGTGGCTTGGTGAGGCCTAGTCCGGTGTAGAGCCTCCGGCCTCGCCTAGATTGTCCAGCCGGCCGAGGTGGCACCTTGGCAGGCTGGGGCTGGGCTGTTACCCCTGACACTCCCACCCCCCAGCCACGATCTCTCTGGCCACTCTGCAGTAATATCTACGGCCTATAGTGATAGCATCTAGCGACTGTATAGCAGTAATAACTGCACACACCGGGGTGGGGGGGACATCACACAGTGAAGAATTTACCTGAGCGTTTAGTGTCTTTTTATAGCATTTTAACGCTAAAGAAAATGTCCCCTCACTCCCACCGAGGGCGCGCGACTTGGCATGGGTCGCCCCCCCCCAACCAAAGGCGCGTGAGTTGGTATGGTCGTGTGCGCGTGATAAATAGATAAATAAATAAAAGGTCTACAGCCAATAGTGCTAGCATCTAGTGACTGTATATATGAGTAACTGCACGTATCGGGGTGGGGGGGACATCACTCAGTGAAGAATTTACTTGAGCGTTTATAGCATTTAAACACGAAAGAAAAAGTCCCCCTCACTCCCACCGAAGGCGTGCGACTTGGTATGGGCCGTCTCCCCCACCAAAGGCGCGTGAGTTGGTATGGTCGTGCATGCGTCATAAGTAATTAAATAATATTTTAGCGCAAAAAAATCGCACTAAATCTTCAATTAAACTAATTGAAAGTTCACGGGTGTGAAAAAGGAATAGCGCTTGTTGACCGCGGGGCTTATGGCGTGGAGCCTGGCTATTTTCTTTTCACAAACCCCACCGTTGGAGAGCCAAGCGAGCGACCACAAACAAACCCACAAACTCAAATTTTTTTACTTTTATATATATAGATTGGGGTGAAAAGGTGAGGTGATGAGGTGGTGTGATGGTGACGAGGTGTGGGGAGCGATCGAAGGAACTTGGCAGGGGGAAGGCTGCTGGTAGAGAGGAGCAACACGGAGTCCGTGCAGAAAACAGGTTCCCTGAACAGACGGAAATAATGGAGGGAGGATGCCCCCAGGGCACCTGTAGGCGAGGTGAGAGTAGGGCAAGAGGGGGGGGGGGGAGGAGGTTTTTGGGAAAATTAAATTTGATAATGAGCAGTAACATTCCGGTGATCATGCCACGTTGGCCGCACGTCACTGAGAGAAGCGTGCTGGCAACCGCGGCTGATGGCGGGAGGGACACGTACGCGGCCACAGAACCGGCGTGGAGCGGAGGTATCTCGTCGGCTTGAGGGCGAGCTACACCTGGGCAGGGCCGAATCATCGGAAGCGATGGTGGTTTTTTCGTCCGCTCCGGAGATGGAGTGGCAGAATCAGCTCATGTAGCGTTGAGAGGCCTTCATCTAGCAGTGGATGTGCAAACGCAAATTATCGCCTTCGCATATCTTCATTTGCCTTCCCGACCACGTCGATGTGTCAGACGAGTAACGGGGCCGCCGGTCGGTTGAGCAACAATGACCTTGAGGTTGGTCTGTCCTGCGTGTGTGGTGACTGCGACGTCTGGCTTGTAGATGAGAAGCAATCCGTTTGACGGAATCGGAGCGTCCAGTTTCTCGGAAGATGACGCCGGCGAGGTCCCTCCACGCGAGACCAGACCGCGCTTGTCTCCGCCACCATCACGGCCTTCGTCAGAAGCATCCAGGACGTCGGCACCATCACCGCGGGCCGCCACCGCCGCCGCCGCCAAACTTCCAGAGAGCAACGACGGGAAGACTCCGCAAAAACATTGGACAGGGGCAAGCCGCAAAGAGGGAGAAAAAATTCAGCCGAGTCGACCACCTTCTGGCGGACAGCTTCCTGTCAGAGACAAACATCCACCGCTCGCACAGGCGGCAGCAAAGTCGGAGGCGTTCAAGAAACGCGAAACTGGTCGGGACGAATTGTCGCCCGGTCGCTCCGATGAACGAGGCTCTACCGCCGCCTCTGATCCTTCAGCAAATGCCGCAGGCGACGGAGGCGGCGACTCCGAGCGCAATCGCCCGCGAGCCGCCAGTAAGCCATCGGCGGATCGCGAGGATGCCGACGTGGGGACCGTCGCCCCCAGCGTTCCCACGCGCCGGGAACGCGGGAAGTCTCCCCATGAAGCTGCGGGAACTTCCTTAAGTCGTGGGGGTTTGAAGGAGGAGGAGGAGGGTGGCCACTCGCCAGCAGAGCCGGCGTTACCAGATCTGCGCCACCGCGAGAAAACCAGACAAGCATCAAGCGAGAGGCATCGATCCTCTCCGAGACAACAGCAAGACCATTCTCGCTCGGACGAGCCTTGCCGCGTCGAAAGCAAAATGCGTGCGGAAGATATAGTCGGACGTCCTGACGAAGACGACGCCGCACATCGGTTCCCTGATGCGACGCCCCATTTGAACAAATCTCTGCCGTCGCCGCCCGGCGGCAGAATGGACGACGCTGACGCCGTCACGCCGCCGAAACCGGCGGCCCCGGTGCCGCGGCCTCGTCGGCCTCGCGATGAAGCGTCGGGAGGAGACGTCTCCAGCAGTCAACTGAGACCACCACCGGCGGCGGCGGAGGCGACAGGGAGTGGAGAGCCCGATGGCACAGACGACGGCCGAGTGGAGGGCGTGACGCGACCCCGGGTCGACTGTCATCGAGAGGTGCGTAAAGTGCGGGCGGCGGCGGAGGAAGATGAACATCGCTCCAAGGCTCCGCAGGCGGCGCCAAAAGGTGGCGTCATCGGTGTTTCGCTGGCGCGGCAGAGGGACGGAGATTATTACAACGGGGAAACGAAACACGCAGACGATAGGCGTCGGGAAGGTGGGTCACGTTGGGCTTCCACCGCTGACGAAGCGGTGGAAGAAGAAGGAAATGGGGAAAATTATCCGAAAGAAATGCAGGTGGTGGTGGCCGATGATGATGATTATTCCAGAAAGTATCCACGAAAGGAGCCTTTGAAAGCAGAACGAAAATCCAAACTGCCGGCACGAGGTGATTCCAGGGGAATAAAGGAGAGCGAGACAATGACTGAGATCATGGATTCTAAAGCAAAATCATCGCAGTCCCATGCCAAGACGCTTGAAGAAAAAGGCGACTTGAGGGTTGAGGCGATATCACCTGCAGTCGAGTACGAGGTGGAGCACAGGTCACGCCACAGCAATGATGACGCGCGTCCGGCCAGTGACGCGCGTCCGGCCAACGATGCACGCCCGGCCAGCGTGAGCATCCGGAGCGATGCCTTTGGTGGGAATTCTCCTTCCGGCTCCCTGAGGGAGGGCGCGCTCGGGCAAGACGGGGAGCCGGTCGTTCGGAACGTTAAACGTAGGACAGCGGCGGCGGCGCCGGCTCCGCTCGTGCCAAAGCTGATTTCCAAAAACGTCGAATCTCTCCTGGACAAGGTGGAAGTGATGATGGCGAAAGCGATTCTGGACGCGCCGAGCATCGGGAGCGGGAATTCTCCAAAAGGCAAGCGTGCCATGTCTCCAGACGAGAGAGGAGATTTTGTCTCGGAGGAGGAGGTGGAGTTGGAGGAGGAGGTGGAGGAGGTGAAGAAGGAGGTGAAGAAGGAGGTGAAGAAGGAGGTGAAGAAGGAGGTGAAGAAGGAGGTGAAGAAGGAGGTGAAGAAGGAGGTGAAGAAGGAGGTGAATAAGGTGGAGGAGGAAGTGGAGCAGGAGGTGGAGGAGGAGGTGGAGGAGGTGGAGGAGGAGGATGAGGTGAAGAAGGAGGTGAAGAAGAAGGTGAAGAAGGAGGTGAAGAAGGAGGTGAAGAAGGAGGTGAAGAAGAAGGTGGAGGAGGAAGTGAAGAAAGAGGTGGAGGTGGTGGACGTGGTGGAGGTGGTGGACGTGGTGGAGGAGGTGGAGGAGGTGGAGGAGGTAGAGGAGGTAGAGGAGGAGGTGGAGGAGGTGGAGGAAGTGGAGGAGGTGGAGGAGGTAGAGGAGGAGGTGGAGGAGGAGGTGGATGGTACGGTGAGGGGCGGCGGCGCGACGAAGACGAGCAATGCAGCGAGGAGCACCGTCTCGCGGCAGGCCCACGACCCTCGTCGAGCACCCTCACCAGGCGGCAGCGTTGAGGAGCGCGATGCGACAATTGACGCTCAGGGGAAGAGATCAGAACGTCGTGACGACGTCGAGGTCGCCCGTTACGACCGAGACGGCGGCGGCGATCACGACGATGGCGGCGGCGATCACGATGGTGGCCGTGATCACGACGATGGTGGCCGTAATCACGATGGTGGCCGTGATCACGGCGATCGCCGCCGTCGTGTGCCGGAAATCACGGTGAGCAACGCCAAGGAGACTCCTCCGCAGGCTTCTCCTGCGTCCAGGTAAAGAGCGGCCACGTTGAGACTCATGGACACCGACAGCGCCCGTCACCACTCCGCTGCCACCAACGCCACCGCCGCTGCTGCTGCTGTTGTCACTGCTGCTGGTGTTGCTGCTGTTGTCACTGTTGCCGCCGCTGGTGCCGCCGCTGCTGCTCACATCAGCCACATTGAGGCAGTGCTATCGCTTGTCCCCGATTTATCTCATTTGCAGCCCCTCTACAGCCAATTGGTGGATATTCCACATTCCTATTGTAGGATGTAGTTACTATGCCACTGATAATGTAGTTACTATGCCACTGATAATGTAGTTACTACGTCACTGTTAATATAGTTACTATGCCACTGATAATATAGTTGCTATGCCACTGATAATCTAGTTACTACGTCACTGATAATGTAGTTACTACGCCACTGGTAATGTAGTTACTACGCCACTGATAATGTAGTCACTACACCACTGATAATGTAGTTACTCCACCACTGATAATGTAGTTACTACACCACTGATAATGTAGTTACTACGCCACTGATAATGTAGTTACTACGCCACTGATAATGTCGTTACTATGCCACTGATAATGTAGTTACTACGTCGCTGATAATATAGTTACTATGCCACTGATAATATAGTTGCTATGCCACTGATAATCTAGTTGCTATGCCACTGATAATCTAGTGACTACGTCACTGATAATGTAGTTACTACACCACTGATAATGTAGTTACTACGCCACTGATAATGTAGTTACTACACCACTGATAATGTAGTTACTACGCCACTGATAATGTAGTTACCACGCCACTGATAATGTAGTTACCACGCCACTGATAATGTAGTTACTACACCACTGATAATGTAGTTACTACACCACTGATAATGCAGTTACTACACCACTGATAATGTAGTTACTACGCCACTGATAATGTAGTTACTACACCACTGATGATTTCGTTACTACGCCACTGATAATGTAATTACTACGCCACTGAAAATGTAGTTACTACACCACTGATAATGTAGTTACTACGCCACTGATAATGTAGTTACTACACCACTGATAATGTAGTCACTACAACACTGATAATGTAGTTACGCCACTGATAATGTAGTTACTACGCCACTGATAATTTAGCTAATACGCCACTGATAATGTAGTTACTACGCCACTGATAATGTAGCTACTACGCCACTGATAATGTAGTTACTACGCCACTGATAATGTAGCTACTACGCCACTGATAATGTAGTTACTACACCACTGATAATGTAGTTACTACGCCACTGATAATGTAGCTACTACGCCACTGATAATGTAGTTACTACGCCACTGATAATGTAGTTACTACTCCACTGATAATGTAGTTACTACGCCACTGATAATGTAGTTACTACGCCACTGATAATGTAGCAACTATGCCACTGATGATTTCGTTACGACGCTACTGGCGCAGCCCCCTCGCTCGTGCCGAGAGAAATGTGATGTTTTTTGAAGAAGTTGCCAACCACCACAGATTGCCTGGAGATGCGTCGGATAATGACGACGACCTGGCAGCGCCGGGGAGGCCGGGATGCATGCCGAGAGCGGGCACCCTGGACATTGGCAGCGCCGTCATGGGTGAGTGGACCGGTCGAGGTGTCCGGTGAGGCTGACCGAGCGAATGAGTCAGTGACTGGGGTAGCACCGTGGCGTGACTGGGGCGGCAGGGTGTCACCATGGTACTGAATGAGTCTGTGATTGGGGCGGCAGGGTGGCATCATGGTATTGAATGTGTCGGTGACCGGCGCGGCACTGTGGCTTGACCGGGGTGGCAATGTGGCACTGAATGAGACAATGACCCGGGTTTAAATCCCAACTCCCGGCACCTTCCTGTGTGGTACGTGCACGTTCTCCACCAGTTCTCCGCCAGTTCTCCACCAGTTCTGCAGAGTGAGTGCGAGGGAGCCAAGTTTAATTCCCACGCTCATCTAACATCGGTGACAAATGTCTGACCCGGTCCTGCGCCTAGCCCGAGGTCGGACTCAGCCTGGTTCACCCACCCCCTCGTGTGCCGTGCCAGCAGGCTTCATAGGTGCTCACTATAACAGCACTTGTCCCAACAGTCTGTGAAATGGACCGTTGAGTGTGGAGTTTGTATTTTCTTCCCCCTGTTCAGCATAGGTTTTCCTCCGGATTCTCCAGTTTCATCCTATCACAAACCAAAAAAACATCTCAAAACCATTTGACTAAACCATTTTACCAGGTAAGGCCCCATTGAGCTGTGTAGCTCGTTTTCAGAAGCGACCTGGCTATCACAAATGATAGCACAATGAAGCGGCTTATCACAAATTTATAGCAGTTAAACGCACGTTGAATCTAAATGGGGGGAAAGAGACCGTAAACTCCAAATCCAAAACAGGCGTCATGGTTGGGATCGAACCTACGACCTCCTGTATACCAGGCGAGATAGTTAACATCTCCTAGCCACCGTGGAGCCCCAAACCACATCACAATGCCGAGAGATGATCTGCAAACTTGCTCAACTGGGATCGCACTAGCACAGCAGCAAACACCGCGCCCCCTGCTGTGAAAACCTCACAGGACATCTCGCTAATGACGAATCTTTGAGACTGGCCGAGGCTTTGCCGGGCAGGGCGAGCGTCGGTAAGAAACAACGCTGCCGGCCGAAATAACCGTTGACTTTGTTAGACGGAGTTAACGGAACGTCGTTATTACACCACCCCCCTCCCCCCCCCAAACATTGGCTGGGGCCCCGCGGAGTGTCCCGGTGTCTCCACGGAGGCCTTGTTGAGCTTTAGTATGTGTAGTGACATGGGAGGGGAGGAGCTGCTGGGGGCTCTGGGACCCTGGGTGGGCCAGACGCTTAAGCCTCTTGGCACCAGGCGTTGGGTTCCCGGGCGGGTCCAGACGCTTAAGCCCCTTGGCACCAGGCGTTGGGTTCTCAGGCGCTTAATCCCCTTGGCACCGCCAAAGGGGGGGGCTGTGTGTGCTCTGTGGGAGATCTGGGGGCGCACACGGCCCCACCTCTCGTTGGGGACTAGTTATAAAAGCGGAGCTCCCTGGACGATCGGGCCCAGTCGTAGCTCAAGACCCAAGACCCAAGACCAGCCATCTGAGGACCCTGGGACGATGTGAGAGCCGTGGTGGGACTCTGGAACTCCAGACTCGACGACCTTGTGAGGGCGAGTTCCAGAGCGTAGCCAGAGTAGAGTATCTAGGCTGTGTACCTAGGCTGTGTACCTAGGCTGTAACAGAGTATCAGGACTATTGGAGTGTTGTATTGTAATAAAGGAGTTACCTCTACAAGTGTCTCTGGAACCCGTTACATTTCGTGTCAGAAGTGGCAATGGAGACAAGAAGTGAGCCAGGTACCTTCAGTCCTGACGGCGATGTTGAAGAGCAAGCGGCGACGGGGCAGCCAACTCGGGCCGACAACGACGCCGCACCGCCGGCTGAGCAGTCGTCCACCACACCTGCCGATCCTCCTCCAGCGTCGGGAGCAGCAATGGAGGAAACGCTGCTTCGCCTCACCGAGCTGCTCCACGCCACCGTCTCCATCCTGGACGACATGCGTCGCTCACAGGCAGAGACAGGAGGGAGAGAGGCGGCGCAGCGGCCGCGCCATTCCGCCGGCTCCCACACAAAGATGGCAGCCGTTCCCGCCGCAAATACATCCGGGTGTGTCGTCACTTCTGCCGGGGGAGCAATGACCGCTGGGAGCGACGTCACTTCCGGGCCCAGCTTGGGCCAACTAAATGACGCCGCGTCATCAGCGCTGCGTCCCTCACCGCCGGGTGACAGCTGTCTGCAACCTAGCAACGCCGCATCATCAGCGCTGCGACCTTCACTGCCGGACGACAGCTGGCTTCAACCTAGCATACCGCGTCATCAGCGCTGCGACCGGACAGTGAGGGCGCCATTCTTACTGTAACCGGCGCCGGGGCCGGCACATCGACCGACACGCTGGTCGCCGCCTTTGCTGCTCTGGCCAAAGGTTGGAGGTCGGGAGACCAGGCCCCTGACATTTTGTACATTTACGCGCTCCGGATTAATTATTTTTGTTGTTGACATTTTCTTCGTTGTCGTCGGGGAGTCGTGACTGTTGTTGGGTAAACTGTGTGGAGCTTCGCTCGTGAGTGTTGTCAATGTGTGTGCGAAACTTTGCTTGTGATTGTTAACAATGTATGGTTTGTATTGAGCTTTGTTCGTGATTGTTAATGTATAGCTTGTGCTGTCATTGTTAACGATGTATAGACTGTATGGGGCATTTATCTTGAGATGATGACATGCTGCCAAGGATTTGGAATTGTCAGGCTGGCTCTCAAATATCTTGGGGTGCAGATCCTGACCAGGATAGGCCAGCGGGTGTTGCGTGTCTAACACGAGAGGTGTGGTCCCGTCATGCTATGGCTGACGGCTTGACCTGACAGCCCGGAGATTGAAACACTCCGTGGCATGTCTAGCCTAGTGGGCTGTGCGCTCACATGGCCCGGAGATTGAAACACTCCGAGGCGCATTGAAACAGTGGGCTGGAGATTCGTGGTGTTCAGGTGTAGTTGTCCCGTTACGTTGGGACTGTATCCCTCAGTTGTTAGGGTGCATGTTGTGCAGGGAGTGAACGATGGGTCGTCTCAGCTTAGTCGGTACAGCTATATGCTGCGATGCGGGTCTTGGAGAGAGATTGGGTCTCAGCTCGGTCGGTACAGCTATATGCTGCGATGCGAGTCTTGGAGAGAGATTGGGTCTCAGCTCGGTCGGTACAGCTATATGCTGCGATGCGAGTCTTGGAGAGAGACTGGGTCGTCTCAGCTCTGTCGGTACAGCTATATGCTGCGATGCGAGTCTTGGAGAGAGACTGGGTTGAAGCCCCCCGATATGGCCGACGTGCGCGGTTTTAGGATGGAGACGCCACGTTGGAAAGGCGGGGGGTGCTAACGGTTGACATGTAATGTCGGTGGTGGTCCTCATTGAGGGCTGCTGGGACGCAAGCACGGGATGCCTTTTGGAGATGCGGTTTGCGCGTGCGGCCACCATTTCTGGGCAGGAGCAGGCAGATTTATTTTGTTTGTGTCATGTAAATTTTATATATATATTTAAAAATGTAGATACTGGAGCAGCCCTGAAGTGCGACTTCTTTGCCCAGTACATGGGTCGGCCCTGAAGTACGACTTCTCGACCCGGGACGTAGACAGACGTCCGGATTAGTGTGTGTAGAGGGATGCTCGACATGTTGGTCTTCACCTTCTCTCCACCTGACGGATGGGAGGCTGGCAGGGTGGTGTGGAACCCTGCCATCCATGCGGTGGTTGTGCATCCAACGCGTCGGAATCTGTATATTTGTTGATTGATGCTTGTATATAGTGTAAAGTTGTACAGGTTGGTTATGGTATTTATGGTTGCTTTCTTGTTCCTGTTGAGGCTCGCGTATTTTTTTTTCTCTCGCTCTCTTTCGTTAATTTAAACTTTCTAATTATTGACAGCCGGGACGGCTGGAGGCTACATAGAGGAGGGTAATGTAGTGACATTGAAGGGGAGGGGCTGCTGGGGGCTCTGGGACCCTGGGTGGGCCAGACGCTTAAGCCTCTTGGCACCAGGCGTTGGGTTCCCGGGCGGGTCCAGATGCTTAAGCCCCTTGGCACCAGGCGTTGGGTTCTCAGGCGCTTAATCCCCTTGGCGCCGCCAAAGGGGGGGGCTGTGTGTCCTCTGTGGGAGATCTGGGGGCGCACACGGCCCCACCCCTCGTTGGGGACTAGTTATAAAAGCGGAGCTCCCTGGACGATCGGGGCCAGTCGTAGCTCAAGACCCAAGACCCAAGACCAGCCATCTGAGGACCCTGGGACGATGTGAGAGCCAGTGGTGGGACTCTGGAACTCCCGACTCGACGACCTTGTGAGGGCGAGTTCCAGAGCGTAGCCAGAGTAGAGTATCTAGGCTGTGTACCTAGGCTGTGTACCTAGGCTGTAACAGAGTATAAGGACTGTTGGAGTGTTGTATTGTAATAAAGGAGTTACCTCTACAAGTGTCTCCGGAACCCGTTACATATGTACCGTGTATGTTGAACTTCTTTCGCACCGTATGTAGCCAACCGTGTTCATTGGAGGTGCGGGGGAAGGACAACAAACTATGGGTCTCTGTGTCTATGGGTCTCTGCGTGAGTCTATGGGTCTCTGCGTGAATCTATGGGTCTCTGCGTGAGTCTATGGGTCTGTTTATGTTTGTGTGTGTTGAACTTCTTTCGCACCATACGTAGCCAACCGTGCTAATCGGAGGTGCGCGGGAAGGACAACAAACTAAACAAAAAAAGCAGCTCTAAAGAAATTAGTTTGTAAATCTCGATGATTTAAAAGTGCATGGCCCTCAAGTGGCTTCCCAACATTCGGAAGGGAAGAGCGTTCCAGACAGCCACGGAAGCGCATCCGAAAGTGCTCGCGATGGTGGTCAGCCAAAAGCCACCGCCGCTGTGAGTTTCTCGACGGCCGTTCACGCCGCCGCTGTGTCCACTGCGCCGGCGTCTCGGTGGAGCCGAGAGCTTCCCGACGTGCACAATCCCGGATCGCGCAAGGCACCCTGTGGCTTCGTGGCCGTGCTCCGGCGGCGACCCCTATCGAGACGCGTCCGCTTGCCACAGCCTGTGTTGAGTATCTGTGTGAGCTTAGCCTCGAGTTGACGCCGCGTCCGTTGCGTGCGTTATGCCGCAGGGAACGGCATGAGCCCGGTCGCGAGGATGCTCGCTCGGGCGAACAAGAGCAACACCAACAACAAGCAGCTGCTGACGCGTAGCGTGGAGGACCTGTCGGCCGCCACGGGTGAGCACGGCGCTCGGCACGCACACGATCAGCGCGGTTGGCTACGTGCGGTGCGAAAGAAGTTCAACGCGCATGCTCGCACACACACGCAGATACGTCGGCAGCCGTGCGAGGAACGTGGCCGTGCGCAAAACAGAGCGGAATGAAAGCTGAAACGCGATGCGCGGCCTTCATCCAGCAGTGGATTGACCATGGCCAACAATGACGATGACTGATGACGATGATGATGGCAGCGACGATGATGATGACGATCATGATGACTATGACAATGAAGACGATGATGATGATGACTGATAATGACGACGACAGCAACGATGATGATGATGACAGCGACAATGATGACAATGATGACGATGATAACAACGATGATGATGATTATGATAACGATGACGGCAGCGACGATGATGATGACGGTAATATAAGCGTCTCGTTATTTTGCATTTCAGGTAACGGCCAAGACCAGGAGCCTGCGGAATCGGTGAATTTGAGTCGATCTGTGCCAGATCTGTTGGCATCGGACGAGGTAAGACTCGTTGGGAACGGCTGAAACTTGTCTTCCCAAATGAGAACTCGCGAACAAATGCCCAGCGTGCAATGTGGCAAACGAATATTGGGATGTGCTAAATGTAGCCGAGTGGTTCTTGCAGCAGCTACGTTAACCGCAAACCCCTACATCTGCTATCTGCTGTTATGCAGCGGCGAACGTCAGTGTCCCGGCAACGCCGTTGGAAAAGAGTCAGCGATCGTGCATCGGCATCTTGGTACTGGGTTGGACCCTGAGTGGCATGGGGGAGAGATCGTACGTCCGACCATCTGTCCGTCTGTCCGAGTGAACGGCGAGATTTCTGCCTTGCCTGTGTAACTCCCAAAATATCGCGTCACACCAGGTGCTTTGCCACGGCGGCACACCGGTGTGATGTCACGGCGGTGTATGCCGGTCACGAAGCTCGTGGACGAGACAACGCCACGCACGTTTAAAACGACCGGACGCGCGCCGCTGGCCGTGACGACGGAGTGGCGGCCTAGCGGACGCCCCCCACGGAGATGGAGCGGTGAAGATGGGAGGTGGCGACGGCGGCGTGGGGGAGGCTGATGGTGACGACGGTGATTGTGTGTTCGTTCCCAGAGTGAAAAGGACGACGAGACCGACTCCATGACGGAGAACTTCAACTTCCGACTTCACCGGAAGACCGGCAGCACCGTGACGAGCCACACCGTGTCCAGCTTCACGTCGTCGTCAGCGTCGGTGAGACGCGCGGGGTGTGACGCGGGGTGTGAGGCGGGGTGTGAGGCGGGGTGTGAGGCGGGGTGTGAGGCGGGGTGTGACGCGGGGTGTGAATGAGGTCGCCGCCTTCTCTGAACCGGCAGTAGCGCGATCGGCCGCTCGTCGCAGAGGTTCGTGGTTCGAATCTGGCAGGGCTCCCACGTTCATACTGCGGTGTCAGCGTCATCATCACACATCATTAACCACAGCATGAAAATAACGAATTATAATTAATAATGACGATGATGCTGAGATCGTGTGCGGTGCGCACGCGGTGTGCAGGTGAGCAGCAGCATGATGAGCCTGTACAGCGAGGCGGGCGACTTTGGGAGCGTGAGCGTGACGGGCGAGGTGGAGTTCTCGCTCTCCTACGAGGACCGCCGCGGCGAGCTGCTTGTCCACGTGAACCGCTGCCGTGGCCTTGCAGCCGCACACGGCAAGAAGAACCGCTCCGACCCGTGAGCACCAACACCACCACCTACATCACCACCACCACCGCCAATGCCACCGCCACCACTGTCACAGCCACCACCACTACCGCCACCACTACCACCACTACCACCACTGTAACTACCGCGCCACGACCACTGCCACTACCGCCACTGCCACCACCATCACCACGACCAAATGAGCAAAATCACAATAACGGTACTCATTGCTGAATAAAATAAACATTAATTTCATAGGAGCAGTGAATAAATATAATGATTATACTGTTCTCCAAACACTGATTGGGGCGGGGTGCCCTGGTGTTTTCATGGAGTCAGCGGGGCTATGGTCGTGTGGCTAATGTGAGCCATTCCACGGCATCCGGGGTGGTGGCTGCGTGGAGCAGTCCTAGTCCGCTTGCTCCACCAGGGTACACGTGGTTGTATTGGGGTAGCTGAGTGGAGCAATCTGCTTGCTCCACCAGAGTGCACGTGGTTGTGTTGTGTTAGCTGAGTGGAGCAGTCCGCTTGCTCCACCAGAGTACACGTGGTTGTGTCGGGGTAGCTGAGTGGAGCAGTCTGCTTACTAGAATCACGTTTGGCTGGACCCTCATGAAAAAGAGTCTTGAGACTCGGCGAGACTGTGTGCCTGGGTAAGCCACAACAAGAGGAACAATGAGATGCCTCTTCCCACTCCCCCCTTGCCAACAGCTACGTGAAGATTTACCTCCTGCCAGACAAATCGCGGCAGAGCAAACGCAAGACGATGGTGAAAAAGAAAACCCTGGAGCCCATGTACAGCGAAGTTCTGCGCGTGCGTAACCACCACCACCACCGCTTCCACCACCACCACCACAACAACCACCTCTACCACTACAACCACCTCTACCGCCACCACCACAACAACCACCACCACCTCTACCACCACCACAACAACCACCACCACCTCTACCACCACCACAAATTACCATATCCTCCAGATTATCCACATTTCCCCCCGTATTCTATCGTAAAAGTTTGGGATGTGTCTTACAATCGATAGCCATGTGCATGCGTGCATGCATGCGTGTGTGTGCATGCGTGTGTGTGCATGTGTGTGCGTGTATGTGTCCGTGCGTGTGTGTGTGAGTGCATCCTGGGTTTAACCACGCTGGATTGTGTGAGGAGCTTACAAATCCTATGAAAAATCTGGACACATTCCCATCCGTGAGCTCCTTTGGCTGGGTCATGTAGCTCGCATAACCATCCACCGCATGCCCAAGCAGCTTCTGTTTAGCCGCATAGAGGGGGCTAAACAGGCACGATATAGAGTGATGTGGTACGGGAGGATGTGGAGCTGAGTGGACTTGCCGACGACTGGTTCCAGCGGTGTCAACATTGGCCTCTGTGGAGGAGACTCGTGAAGGACGCTACTAGGCATTTGGAGGCAGTCGCCCTCCAGCAACAACGGAGAGCAGAGGAGTGATGCTCACAACAACGAGCGGAGCACCGGGCGGATAAAATACAGCAAATTGGCACAGTACGGGGTACAGCTGGTACATCTACCAGTCATCACAGTTAGGCAACCCTTGGCATCTAGGTCTGTCCCGAGACCTTCTGTCAGCGAGCCTTCGGACACTTCACGTGGCCTCAAAGTGCACCTGGCCTGGCACAGGTGCCGTGGTGACGTCAGTCACTTAGTAGCGGGTATTGGTGTGCGTGCGTGAGACCAGATTTGTGTCACTTTATTGACACTGTGCGTACGTTTCGTGGGTGGGGGGTGGTCTTACTTTGAGGCATTTTGTAATCTCGAGATTACGGGTGATGGTGGCTCTGCTGCTGCACTTGCCCTGTGATCCAGCACTGTCCATGCAGCAGTGAGGGTTGGTGGATCGCACACAGATGGGTTGTGAAACTCCCTTCCCGTGTGCGTCGAGGAGGAGCTGTACCCCTGGTTCACCAGGAGAAGGCAGCACAGCGAAAGTGTGGACTCCACCTGTTCTGTCTGTATGGGAGAGAGTGTTTCCCTCTCGCATGTCTGGGGTTTCTGTGGGTGCTTCGGTTTCCTCCCATATGAATTGGCCGATAACCCGCTGCGTGGCTGCTGCTGCATCTTCGTCTATGGGTGGGTGAGTCAATGAGTGGGTGGGTGGGTGGGTGAGTGGGTGAGTGAGTGAATGAGTGGGTGTGTGAGTGAGTGAATGAGTGGGTGTGTGAGTGAGTGAATGAGTGGGTGGGGTGACTGAATGGGTGGGTAGGTGAGGTTCCTCCTCCTGGCGCCTCTGAGTCATCCCCTCTTTCTCTACGAGAGCGAGCGGACACTGTGTGGCGGCGGCACAGCGTTACAAGTTGACATCGTCGTTGCTAAATGGGAGCTGGCAAGCAACGTAACCCTGCCGCTACCGCTGCCGCCGCCACTGCCACTGTGCGTGACCCCGCGCCAGTACAAGGTGGACAGAACGGAGCTGAGGAAGCGGGTGCTGAACCTGTCGGTGTGGCACAACGACACGTTCGGCAGGAACATCTTCCTGGGGGAGGTCAACCTCATCCTCAACAGCTGGGACTGGGCCAACCACGTCATGAACTGGTACACACTGCAGCCAAAGGTGAGGCGTAGTGGCGCGGGTGTGTGTGCGTGCATGCGCGCGCGTGCATGCGCGCGCGCGCGCGTGCGTGCGCGTGCGTGCGCAACCACGAGACAAATCCGGCTCTCCGGCTTTGTGCGCGCATTTCATCCTCTCCGTGGAATCTGGCTGACCACCGAACAAAGATGGTCACCGCATCGCAAGCACTTTCGGATGTGCTTCCGCGGCCGTCTGGAATGCTCTACCTTCCCGATGTTAGAACTGCATTTTGTATTTTGTTTATCATCCTTCCCCTCCCTGCACATCTCCAATTAGCACGGTTGACTATGTACAGCGCGAAGGAAGTTCAACGTACATACACACACACACACACGCTATGGTCAAAGGTCGAGTCGGTGATGCCCTGCCATTCAAATGAGCCACATCGAGGCATTGGTGTCCGTCTCCCGTTTACAACCCTGCTGCAGAGCCAGTGATGGAAATTCCACATTCCTATGGTGGGTAGGGGGGGGGTTGAGCCTACCCACAGGACAACTACTGTTGATCTTCCTCGCCCTGGAGGGATGATGTGGGCTGAGTCAACCCACCTCCCCTAACCAGGGTTTGTAAGATGAATATGTAGAGGGCATTGATGAGGATGGTCGGCTCCGCCTCAACCGAGTACCTGGTAAAGTGTGTAAACATTGCCACTCGGGATACAAAGGCGGCCAGGCGTGGTGGTGCTGGCCACCCACCACTTTGTGTGGCGCGCCAGCCTTGTGAGTACGTATCTTGAGCTTCTTTCGCGCCCTGCGTAGCCAACCGTACTCATCGGAGGTTCGGCCCTTCATGGGGGCTGCTCCCTCAACAGCACTTGACCCAAACAGTCCGTTTTAGGCCGCACAGTGGATCTTTGTCTTCCTTCGATGATGACGGTGAGCAGAGCGATGTTCCCGCAAGAGGTTTTTGGGTTAGATCGCGTAAAAAAAAGTGTCGTTAAACACACACGCGACACAGCCAATTAGTAAGGGTTTCTCACGTTAACAAAACCTGCCGATTCGTTCCTAGTGCAGCACTAAACCGGTTATATTTTGGAGAGCAAAACCCACTGCAACATTTACAAAGCCTACGTGTTAAACAGTGACGGTTGCCTTGTCCGTTTCAGGACTTCACAAGCACAGAGCCGGCAGAGACCAGGGGCCAGATCCTCATTGGACTCAAGTTCATTCCAGCAAATTCTATCGGTGAGCACTCAATCCGTGACCCGCACTGAAACCGCTCCAACGGGGAATCGACAGCAGCACCACCAGGCGGCGGACGGCTCGGGCAGGCCTTCGTCCAGCAGTGGATAGATCATGGCTGACGACGACGACGATGATGATGATGATGATGACGCCTCTCCAGTGTTGCCGCTTGTTCGAAGTAGAGACCAAGTACTATGAAAGCACTTGCAAATGGCAACATCATCACCCCTCGCACTTTGCTGTTTTTTCGCCTGCTCACCGTCAATAATAAAATAATAAAAATAAAACATAATAAAATAATTCTCACGACATTTCGGCCACAACGCAAGCAGCCGTCCTCAGGTGAAGAACAGGTCTTAGAGTCGCGGCATCTGTTCTTCACCTGAGGACGGCTGCTTGCGTTGTGGCCGAAACGTCGTGAGAATTATTTTATTATGTTTTATTTTTATTATTTTATTACTTCCCTTCTACGTGACTTTACCGAAAGAACCAAGAAGATGAATCCCTGCAGTCACGAAAGCTTTAAATCGAAATTTGACTCAATTGTTATTGGAGATTTCAATGTCCACAACAAACTTTGGCACTCTTCCCTTTCAAATGCACGTGGCACGTAACGGTCAACAGCACTGCTTTTACTCCCATCTCACAGCGTGGCAGTCGAGACAACGGCGGCGAGTTTCTTAAATTCCCCCCCCCCCCCTGCCCCAACGCCTTTGTCCACCCAGCAGTGTCAAAACAAATGGGTTAACTGCAGTTAGGTCGACAGGCAGCACGCGCGTAATGAGGTAAAGTGTGGGTACTCCCATCTCTTCTTCCAATAAGGTACTGACCAGCGTGGCAGACTAGGCCCAAAAAATATCCTCTGCCGGCCAGCAGAGGCACGAGCCGGGATAATTGCAGGGCCCTCCTGGCGTCTTCACTTTTAACCGTTCCTCCCTCGGCGACAGGTGGCCAGAGTCCACCCACGGGCGAGATCCACATCTGGATCAAGCAGGCCAACAACGTGCTGCCCCACCGAGCGCAGGGGGTCGACTCGTTCGTCAAGTGGTGAGTCCCGATGCGCGACCGTGGGCAGCGGCCGTGCACACGGCCGGTTAGTGCACCGACATTACACCCTCCCCCTCACACCCGCCCCAGCCCTCCGCCCCAGCCGTGTGTCCACACACAATTGTGCTGTATATTCTTAGCGTGTTTATCGCGTCAAATGGCACACTACCGTGCATCCAAATTTTGTAAGACGAGAGAAACCGGAGCACCCAAAGAACAAAGAAAATTCATACAGATGGAAACAGATGGCGATTCATCCGCTTGCCGTGCCACCTTCTCCTATTGAGCCAGGGGTCTGGGAATCTCCTAAGACCCTCACGGGGAGTTTCACGTCATTGGTGTGGTCATCTGGCAACCCCCTCGCCTCCCGATTTGCCGACCCAACGACGGCCGCGTATTTTTCACTTGTTGCTTTTAAGCTTCGAATATTCAACCACAACAAAAAGTAGAATTTCATCCAACGTTCGCTCTTTCTCTCTTCCCGACGTTCAGCTACATCCTTCCGGACACGAGCCGGAAGAGCCGCCAGAAGACGCGGGTGATCCGCAAGTCGATAAACCCGGAGTACAACCACACGATGGTATACGACGGCTTCCGCAACCAGGACGTGCTGCAGGCGTGCGTGGAGCTCACCGTCTGGGACCACGAAAGGTTCTCCACCAACCAGTTCCTGGGCGGCGTGCGGCTCGGCAATGGAACCGGTGAGCGCAGGGCCCGCCCTCCCGCCCGCACACCCATCCTTTTAGGGGGGGGGGGGGGGGTCACGCTCGCAAATAGCAATAATACAGTCGAAGGAACGAAACAGGAGGACCTTTCCACAAATGTGGCTGTCGCCTGATGAAGCTAGTTGTAATTACTGGCGAAACGTCGTACTCAGATTATAAGTGTTGTGGCTTGGCTCTCCAACACACCGGTGTGCTGACCTAGTAACGACTTGGCACGTTCTGTTTACGTGACATACCTTACTAATTGGCTGTGTCCGGTGGTGGCGGGTTTAACGGCACATTTATATATTTATATAAATCCGGCACCCCCACCCAGCGAAGCCGCCAGATGAATCGACGATTGACTGTAGTAGTAATAATGTCTGCTTGTGACGCACTTGTTACGTATGTGTGTATGCTGAGCCTCTTCCGCACCGTGCGTAGGCAACCGTGATATTTTGGAGGTGCGGGGGAAGGATCGACAAACTAAACACAGAGAAGTTCTAAAGACATTCGTTTTACATCCTAGAGAGGGGGGGGGGGCAACCACAGACCCACAGACACACTCGGTGATCCAGCATCAATAATTGCCCAAGCTCTGCGGTCCTCTCTATAGAGGGTGCTTCAAAACAATGTTAACACTTATATGGGACTATTGTTTGTAATGGAAAAAGAACGGATAATAATACACTGTGACGTGATAACAAATGTAATGTTAATAATGTTAATCTCCACTTGTTCGCCATCATTGTCAACACATTGCCTGGAATCTTCTCCAGGTGGTTTCCAGAGCCCGGAGGCACATTTCTCGTGGTATTGTTGCAAATTCTCCAAAGTGTTACAATTTTTTTGAAGCACCATGTATATTAAGGTGCTTGAGGCCAAGTAAAGTAAATGGGAGGAAATCGGAGCGGCCCAGAGGAGCCATTTCATCCCACACAGACGCAACGTTTGCACGATCCACCAACCCTCGCCTGCCTCCACAGCGCTGGGTGGCAGGCGTGCGCAGCCAGCGGGTTACCGATGTTGGCGTCGCTCCACAAAGGGAGTCCACCAGGGCACGGTAGAGCATGGGGCGCTCGCCTTACTTCGAGGGTGCGCTGCTGGAGAGAGGCCCCTTCCAAGGCTGCCTTCCTCTATCCTCTAGCTCTGTTCGCAGCTCGCTTGAAATACTCATCTCCACAATAGGTGCTGCCACACCTGGACCTACTCAAGAACTTACTGGGCCACCTAAATAAGTCGCCACCTGCTGTGAATGTTCTTCTCCCCCACCCAATCAACTCACCAACACATTAGACATCCATATCATCCGTAACACAGACACAACGTTTGCGCAATCTACCAACCCTCGCTCGCCTCCACAGCGCTGGGTGACAGGCGCGCGTAGCCACCACCAAGACGACTCTAGCCTCCTATGGTTGAAGTTTACAGTGTCCTGGGCGGATGCTAGGGTCGTTAGAATTGGTTTGTTTTGCAGAACCTGTAACCAGAGGAAGCGGTTTTGCCACACCCAGCGACAAACCTGACCCTGACCAGCTGGACTGAGAACTGTGAAGGCCACAGCAGTGTTACGGTTAACACGCCGGACTCCGCCGGTTCAATTCCATCTCCTGATGCGGCAGTTGCCGCAAGGGCACGGGACTAATTCCCCAGTGGGTACGTGGCAGCCGATCGGGCAGGTCGCGTGCTCTAGGCTGTAGTGTGGGGGTACTCTCGCGAGAGACGTCCGACCGGCATGGAAAGAGAGGAGTAGGCCTCTTGAGCGGGGCCTTTCCCTGTTCACCCGCGAGCCACCGATACCGATGGCTGCGTGGCCGGCCGATGGCCGCGCGATGACCGTGCGATGACCGCGTGGTTGTGCGCTTGTCGCCTGTGCCGACGCTTGGCAGGCATGAGCTACGGGCAGCTCGTGGAGTGGATGGACTCGCGCGGGGAGGAGAAGCGCCTCTTCGAGGAGATGGTGTCTCGGCCCGGCGAGTGGGTGGAGGGCGTCCTTCCCCTGCGCACCAACATGGCCACCACCCAGGACTTGAAGTGATTCTCGGGAGGCGAGACTGCAATCCATGGAGGCCGACGACGTCCGACTCCACTTGCCACGTTGCCACGGGACGGGCGCTTCGGATGCGTCGCAAGCGTTTCAGATTTTATTTTTTGTCCGACAATTGGATTGTTGAGGACCATTCTTTTTTGGGGGAAACTTAAAATTGGTGAAGAACACGCGCTCGAACAAAGGCGGCGCCGCCCCCCAATGGTGCGTCGCTTTCGGGTGGAAAAGTGCGCGGAAGCAACGCCAACAACAACAACGACTTGTTTTCTGGGCCCGGTTCTCGGATCAATCTAAGAATCAGATCTCGAATCCAGTCTTTGTCAAAACAGACACTTGTTTTTAAAAAAAGGCACTTATTTTTTGACAATTTTCTAACCATCCTCTAAGGCTGCAATAATACTTCACAGGCTTGTTACGGTGCACTTATGAACAAGACGCCGCTGAAAGTAAAAAAAAATAAGCACATATGGCTACGTACGGTGCAAAAGAAGTCCATCGAACAAAGATGGCGACTGCATCGCGCACTTTGAGATGCACTTCTGCAGCCGTCTGGAACGTTCTTCCGTCCGATTTTAGGAAGCCGCTGGGGCTCATGCACTTTTAAATCATCGTCATTTAGATTGACAAACTCATTTCTTGAAAACTACTTTTCGTGTTTACTTTGTCCTTCCGCCGCAACTTCGATTAGCACGGTTGGCTACCTATGGTGCGAGAGAAGTTCAACATGCATACAACATGCGTACGTGATTATCTTCTTTTTAACACGTAGGCTTTCGCGACCAGTATCATCCATAATGCAGGTTTATATGTATTCATGAATCCTCCCCTCTTCCCACTTCGCGCAAGAAGGGCACACCAGTGATAATCATCACATATCTTCCTCTATTTCAGGAACGAAACAGGAGGATTTCCCCACAAATTTGGCTTGTTGCCTGATGAAGCTAGTTGTAATTACTGGTGAAACGTCGAACTCGGATTATGAATGTTGTGGCTTTGCTCTACAACAGACCGTTGTGCTGTACTTATAACGAATTGGCACGTTCTGTTTACATTAATTGGCTGTGTCAGGTGGTGGTGGGTTTAATGGCACATTTATATATTTACGCGATCTAACACAAAAAAACGACCTGTATTATGGATTATTATGTTCTGCTCTTGAGACATCGTGCACAGCTGTCAGTAAGCCGCACGCTTCATGTGGTCACGTTCACGGTACTTTGCATTTTCAATTGGCATTTATTGCTCCTGCTGTTGCTATTATCAGCAACTGCAAAGCTTAACAACAACTTTCTAAACATTAAATATTTAAATGTTAAAAAAAACTTTTCATCGAAGTAGGATAAATGCATTTTGCAGATGTCCAAGGGATCCCTTTAATAAAAAAAATAACATTGTTTATAGGATAAGCATAGGAATTGTTATTTAACATGGAATGTAATGTTTATTACGCAGTTACGTCGTCTTAACTTAACACCACACACCGTTAGATCTTATTTGCAAACAGTCTGAAATTGAAGAATAACAATCATAATTATTTACGCCCCTTTGTCAATCCACTGCCGGATGAAGGCCTCCCCACACAGTAGTAATAGTTTTTTACCCTTTTATCTGGCAACAAAACTGACACCTTTATACAAGGGATCATGTTTGCATTAACCACAACACTTGCGGTAAAAATGCAAACAAAAAGACAACTCTGATAATGTATGCACTGTCCTTGAAATTGATTGGTCCACACCCGAGACAGCTTTTCTTAGAACCTAGTCTCACATGGTGTTGGACCAGATGACACCAAAAGGCATACAACTTAAAGACATCGCACCATCAGAGTATTGAGAGCTCGGGGTAAGCATTTACATTATGAGACCTCCTTTGCCAGTAGCAAGATATAGGAATAGTTTTTTACCTCCCCACACAGTCTGTCACAGGGATCGTTGAACCATACTTCCCCACGCTGGTCAGTGTGGGTTTATTCAAGTCTGGTTGTCATCCCCAAACGGGTTCACAGGTCCCACACGCCCTACCCATTGCTGGTCGCGGCTGGGAGTCGAACGCAGGTCACCGGGTTCGTGGTGCCCTGTGGCTGCCCCACCTATGGGACCTTTCTTGCCAGGATCAAAATGACCTTTTAACATCTCAACACCTATAGAGTATTGTTTTTTTTCATTTTTTCTCGTAATTTTTATTCCGGCAAAAAGGGACCCATCGATATAACTGCACGACCCGAAGCTATTCGTGCTCTGGATAGGTGCATTGCCTTTGTGCTGATCGCGTTTTGGCGAACGCCGGTATTGAAACTTGGCCAAAAAGAAGGCCGTTTCTGCTGTAGACCAATCAGTTTCAAAGACAATGTGTAACACATTTATTTATTTTCTGTTCCTGGGTAATAAGTGTTATTTTCTAATTGCTCATGCCTCAAAAGTATAGAAAATGGCTATTATTCCCTGCAAACTTTTCTTTTGTGACCAGGACAGTGATATTTAGAAATGTACCTTTTTTACCAGAATATTCCAGATAGATTCAGTGCCAAGTAAACATGGAGTAACTTCTAGAGCAATCTAGAACTTTTCAGTAAAATAAATAGTGGTATAAATACAGGGGCCTTAAGCCCACCAGTTCAATTTAGTTCCAGCTGCCTATGTGGATACATATCTGCATTTTTCTGAGATGGCATCAAGAGACTGCAAGCATCCGGCAGACACATTCTGTTATTTCTGCGGCCAATTTATCAAGACAAGAGCGAAAAAGTACTCTGTGGAAGCATCTGCTAAGATGTGCGAGGCCTACAAGACATATTTCGGCAAGCCTGTCGGGGATCAAGACAAATCCTGGGAACCTCATTTTACCTGCGAGCAATGCAAACAAACTTTGGAAGGTAAGATGGACAATTGTGGCACGGAATTTTACGTTAGAAAATTTGTAAAACAAAATTTAAATTGTAAAAGTTTTACATTTTCAAATGTTTTACAATTTCAACGTTATTGAAAAGATATATCATATGAAAAATGTTGCGATAATCTTTTACACATTAGTCATGGGTGAAATGTATTTTTATAGGATGGTACAGAGGGGAAAAGAGAGCCATGAAGTTCGCTATCCCAAGAATTTGGTGGGAATCCACTGACCACTCAAGCAACTGCTACTTCTACATGGTGGACCCTTCCAAACGACGTCGGACTGGACTATCTGGACCTTCCTTCATCCATCGCCCCGGTGCCAGACTGCCATGAGCTCTCCGTACCCACTCCTCCGGAGCGAGAGCAGCCGTCTTTAGCAGAGAGCAGCAAGTCAGAGAGTGGGGAAGACGTAGATCCAGATGACAATTTCAGAGGTGGGGCTGAGGAAAGAAACCCATACTACCCCAACCAAAAAGACCTCAATGGCTTGATCAGAGATCTTGGTCTCACCAAGTCCAATGCCGAGCTTTCGACGTGTAGGTTCAAGCAGTGAAACTTGTTGGATGAAAGTGTGCAAGTCGCAGATCAGAGGAAGCGTCACCAACCTTTTTGCAGCTTCTTCACCCGTCAAGATGGGCTCTGCCACAATGTGACCAGTCTTCTGCCACAATGTGACAAGTCTGTCCGAGGCAATTAGAATCGCCTGTAACCAGAATGAGTGGCGCCTCTTCATTGACAGCTCATCCAGGAGCCTCAAAGCCATGCTGCTCCATAATGGTAACAGGTACCCGTCTCTTCACCTGGCTCACTCGGTGCACCTCAAAGAGGATTACAACAGCATCAAGACCTTGCTGGACGCCTTGAAATATGATGAGTACGGCTGGGAGGTCATCGGAGACTTCAAAATGGTGGCATTCCTGATGGGTCTTTACGGCGGTTTTACCAAGATTCCCAGCTATCTTTGCCTTTGGGACAGCAGGGACACCAAGATGCACTACCACAGGCGGGACTGGCCACAGCGGACCGAGTTCTCTTTGGGGAGGAACAACGTCAAGTGGGAGCCACTTGTGGACCCCTGGAAGGTGCTGATGCCACCACTGCACATCAAATTGGGCCTATTGAAATAATTTGTCAGAGCTGTAGATAAGGAGTCGGCAGCCTTCAAGTACCTTCAATACTTATTCGTTAAGCTGTCTCAGGCAAAGGTCAAAGCCGGTGTCTTCATCGGACCACAGACAAATAATATCCTGGAGTGCAATGAATTCCCCAAGAAGCTCACTAGTAAGGAGAAAGCAGCTTGGAACAGTTTTGTCGCAGTGGTTCGTGGCTTCCTGGGCAATCACAAGGTCGAAAATTGTGGAGCTGGTTGTAACTCTGGTGAAGAACTACGGCACAATGGGGGCTATAGGATGTCCCTCAAAGTCCATATCCTTGATGCTCATCTTGATAAATTCAAGGAGAACATGGCAGCGTACTCGGATGAGCAAGGCGAGCGCTTCCACCAGAATATACTGGTCTTTGAACGCCGCTACCAAGGACAATATAACGAGAACATGATGGAAGGCTACATTTGGGGGCTGATTCGTTAAAGTGATTTACAGTATCATCGTAAATCTCGAAAAACTACTAAATATTTTGAAGTAATTTTTGTATTACTTTAGTATAAATACATGTTAATTTTGATTCATGTTGTTTTTTCTGACTTGTTAACGAAAAGACACAGTCGCCCGTTTTATCATTGAAAATAGGTACATTTCAAGATATCACTCCTGGTCACAAAAGCAAAGTTTGTGGGGAATAATAGCCATTTTTATTACTTTTTAGGCATACGCAATTAGGAAATAACACTTACTACCCAGGAACAAAAATTGTGTTACATCGTGTTATTATCAGAGCATGTTTGTTTTGTTTTTGCAACAAGTACCGGTACTGTGTGGTTAATGCGGACTTGATGCCATGCAATCTGTATCCATTTGGCGTTGGAACATCTTAACACCTGCTTCATTGCCAGAAAGGGTAAAACCTATTATTTGTTTCATCACTGCGCCACCGCTCCCCACCCGAAGATTTCTCGTGTTCCCCCTGTCCCCCCAAACGGACGGACTCTGAGTGCCTTGAGGTTCATCTTTGGCGTGACTCACGATGCTTCCTACCGTGACGATTGATGCTCATGGCCACCTGCACTACGGAATACCAACCGCACAGCGATGCACTCAGCCGGGCACACGCCACATCCAGTATACCCCACCCGTTTGCCAAAGTCGTGGCTACTAAAGAGCCATGGGTGCCACCCACTCCGAGCGGGCGCGACCCAGCAAACATTTCGGCGACGCAGTCAATGACAATTTTCAGTCAGGAACGGGGGGGGGGGGCGTTTCATGCCCCTCCAGGGATGCCCTCTTGCTTGCTGCTCACGAACAGGGCTCTCCCTCCTGCCATGTTGATGCTGTCTGCACTTATCTGCTCCAATGCCCCGCTTGTGACCACGTGGGCTTAAAAGTTGTCTTTCTTAAATAAGGTCACAAAGTGAATACAATTTGTTCTTTTTTAAAATGTTATTTTGAATGGTTTTTTTTACACGTGACATTGTGTAAAGGTTTTTTATTGTATCGGTTGTAATTTGTCGTGTGTAAATACGTTTACAACTCCCAAAACATTTACACTCGTCGTCTGTAACCATACACGGGGCATCGTCAGGTCCCAGAGCCCATTCCACGGACCCGCGAGTGGGAACCACATGGCAGTGGTTCCCGCTCGCGGGTACACCACGAACCGGTGCGTGCGAGAATCTATTATTAAGAGTTGTGCAAGTGAAGTTGTGTTTGACATTTCGAGGTCGACAGAACAAACAGAAACGCCGAGACAAAAATGAGAACATGGTGCGACGGTGAAGAGGAAAGGTCGCCGATTTAGAAGAAGAAAAAGAAGAGAACTGGCGGTCGAGGCGACTGGTGCCGACACCGCTGCAGCTGGACAAATCTTGTATCGTCTCTCTCGTGTTATCCGCTTGGTTGTAATCTACGGTTCAGTTTTTTGCACCACATTTACAGAGTATATACACAAATTAAAACAACTTCGGAGGCGACGGATGTTTGTTTCGCTGGGTTATTGCAACGACTTGGCAACAACAAAAAAACCTACTTTGACGGTCGGTAACGCTGTGGTGGCTGTGAGCCATCCCATTGGGGAGGAGGCCGATCCCAACCAGCAGTGACCCTCATGGCCACCACAGTGGCCAATGGGGGCTCTGGAAGGGTGTGAAGGGGGGGGGGTGACCCCTTCACCTGCAACTCAATTGCTGGACGTCTGTGAAAGAGCTTTACAGCTCAACGGATTCCTCCAGTATGAATATTCAGATTCTGAATTGCAATAACACTTCGATTTACGTCGTTTCGCAGATACGTGGTCAGTCCATTAATAAGTACCGCTACCAGATACGCGTCGCATCAACCCACGCTCACGTTGCCGATGGTGGGCAGACCCGGGTAAAGCTGCGTGATCTGGGAGAGAACAGCCATTCCCTGTTCACCTTCGGGTACAAACAGATGTCCTCTGGCTCCTACATTATTGAACATCTTTTTCGGGCCGCGCAGTTTCAGAAGCTTTCCATGGGCGTACCAGAGGTATTTCCATCTGGTACAGATACAGTGGGAGGGCTGATCGATGCCTGGGGTGAACCTAAAGCGTGCCATGAAGAGGTGGGGAGCGGGGGGGGCTATCATCAGCCCTACCAAAAATGAAGCACCTTCCCTGGGTATTTTGCGTCAACTCGCCACAAGCGATCGGGGCAGTCGTGGAGAGAGCGGAGGAGTTTCCATGGCTGGGGCTCTCGGTGCTGCGAGTCGGCGAGAGATGGGGGGGGACCCCCCCCACCGCAGCTGCTGCTGCTAGACTGACCACCAGGAGAGACACCTCCAGGCGGACCAGGGCCGGATGAAGGTTCTTGTCGGCCCGAGGCACTTCTGCTTCGTCGGCCTTCAGTGATACATTTTATAGATAATAATAATTGTTCTTTTACCCTTTTATCTGGCAACAAAACTGACACCTTTTTTTACAAGGAGTCATGTTTGTATTGACCACAATACCTGCAGTGCATACATTATCAGAGTTGTGTTTTTTGTTTGCATTCCGACCGCAGGTATTGTGGTCAATGCAAACATGACTCCTTGTAAAAAAGGTGTCGGTTTTGTTGCCAGATAAAAGGGTAAAAACCAATGATCATATTTTGCTACTGGCAAAGGAGGTTCCAATGGTGTAAACTTTATAGAGTTGGTACTGCCGCTGTCAATCCGCTTGTTTCTGACGCGGTACTTCGTCCAGCCACTGGACGTCATCACTGATGATTATGTTCATTATTTAGTCTGTGCCCTAATTAGATGGGAGAGCGCTGTGACCCGCAGACAAGCAGATTTAATTTAAAATTGAAGAAAAAAAGAAAGCCTAAACATTTAAGCGAAATTTTCATTGGATGACGCAGCTTTAAAAAGATGTTGTTCATCATCACAGATCACACATTCAACAACAAAAAACATGGGCAAAATGAGTTTTCGTAGGCCCCTTTAGTTTCCGTAGGCCCTAGGCAGTACCTCCTGTGGCCTATTTGATAATACGGCCCTGGGGCTGCCACAAACGCAAGCGCGCCGACCGCTGGGATGGCGCCAACAGGGGCGACGTGGGCAGAAGGTAGGATGTCAGTGACCCATCCCGACTGGTCGTCTAGAAAAAAGCTCTATAGCTCATGGGATTCCGTCCGGTATCAATGAACATTCCGATTCTTAAGCTGCACATGGCGCCGTCGCCGTCACCATATTAACCCGGGGCACGGCAGTCCGCAGCCAACAGAAGGTTGGGGCCCGTTCGCAAATATTGGTGGCAAATTGTGAGTCGCAGACGCATTGAGTGACTTTGCAGCACTCCAGCCACCGTGTAAAATCGTACAAACGCACTTCTTTATTGTCGACATGCTGCAAAAACAAGTTACTTAAATACGTCATGCAAAAGTCAGCGACTTCCTGCTGCTCAAACAAGCACCGGTGTGCTCACCTGCTTATTGCCCTGTAGAGTCAGTGACCGTGGAAATTCCACACTCCTATGGCAGGGGCCATGTTGATCCAGAGGACGCATCCACTTAACTTCGCCACATTGTGGTACTCATTTTAATGACCCCAGAGGGATGATGATGGGCTGCGTCAGACCCCCAACCAGGAGTCGAACTCGCAAACTTTCGCTGACGAGCGGGCTCGCTTGACCGCCGAGCTACCACCGGGGCAGGATGAAATCTTAATAAGCAAATCGGGGGATTATTAAATCACTAAAATAAGGTGCAAACAAAGACTGAAACCCAATATTTTTTAATCCAAATGATAATTTCTCCAAACGTTCTTAAAAGCACCCCTTCGGTCGTCACCGGCATGGTGGCACCGGCATGGTGGCACCGGCATGGTGGCACCGGCGTTGGCGCCTACTGCACGGCGCAGTTCTCCCCCACGTCCTCGGCGTAGCGCTCCGAGAGCACGGCTCGCGCTTCGTCCACTTCGCGCCGCAGCTGCCGCACACCGTCCAGCGTGGACGCGAGCGGCATGGGCGGGGAGCTCGCCGAGCGACGGTCGGCACCGCCGCCGCCACCGTCGCCGCCGGCGTCCCTCTCATCGTGCGCGAGGCCTGGGAGGGGGGGGTGAGAGAACACGCACGCCCTATGAAGAGGAGCCGCCAATCGCAAACCGCGATGGCCACGTGTAACGAGGTCCCCCCCCAGTGCCAGGACCGACGACTAACTGGGGGCGCTGCCACAGCGGAGGAACGGAGTTCCAACACCGGGCTTGAAATTCGGAGGTCACCGGTTCGATCCCATCTCCCGGCGTGGCAGCTGAGACAATGGTGCCAAGTTTCTTAAATCTCCCCACCCCCCCGCCTCCAACTCCCCCCCTCACTGCCGCCTCTGTCCACCCCGCGGTGTGCACGGGTTCATCGCAGTTAGCCGATCCGCAAGTCGCATCTCGGTGGGCTAAAGTGTGGCTATACTCCCTCCTCTTCCGAGACGTCCGGCCCACCCAGCGTGCAACAGTAGGCCCGGCTAACTACCTCCAGCTAAACGCCGCCTCGACTGAAGTCCTCCCATATTGGCACAACCGTCTACATTTGGCTAGATCTCCGGTTTTCGTGTTCACCGCCGCTGGCATCACACGCCGGCACGGAGCAACCGCCACCCCGAAGCGGCCGCTGGTGCAGAGCTCCGGTGCTCAACGCGAGCGTCTCGACTCCGCAGGTCCTGGGGACATCAAGACCCCTCCTCCTACCCCCTCCTGTATAGCCTTAACAAACTGCTGGGGCAAGTGTTGTTAGCGAGCACCTATGAAGGCCGGCACAGGACACGAAGGGGTGGGTGGCCAGCACCACGCCCGGCTGCTTTTGTCTCCCCAGTGGCGATGTATATACACAGTCGACCTAGGGGAAGCCCAGGACTGGTTCAGATAATCGTCAACGGTGTTGGCTGTGAGCAGGAATCGAACTCGGGTCGCCGGCTTTGTAGCGCAGCTAACCACTACCGCTCCCCTACACTTCCGCTCCCGGGTACAGACAGACAAAGATCCCCTGTATAGCCTTAACAGACTGTAGGAGCAAGTGCTTTTAGCAAGCACCTATAAAGGCCGACCACTGCACACGAAAGGGGTGGGTGACCAGCCACCACCAAAAAAAGACAAAGATCCTCCATATAGCCTGAACAGACTGTAGGAGCAAGTGCTGTTAGCGAGCAACCTATGAAGGCCAGCACAGCACACAAGGGGGTGGGTGACCAGCCACCACCACACACACGGACACACGGACGGACCCCGCCGCTGCATACGCTCCCTCCGGGCACTCACTCTGAATCCCGAGCAGCAGCGACAGGTTCGGATCGTGCCCGTGGACTCGCTGGCACACCACCCGGCACAGCGACCGCAGCTCGCCAAAGCAGTGGCTCAGCTGCGCTTGGAGTTCGCTGCCGACTTGGCTCAGCCGATCGTGATCGCGCGACACGTCCATCGTCTCCTGCAGCTCTTCCTTCAGGCTTAAGTGCCCGTCCAGCAGCTTCTGGTTTTGAGCCGCGAGCTGACAACACACACGCGTGAGATGACGACAATGACGACAACAACAATGACAACACCAACAACACCACCAACAATGACTACGACAAAAACCACGTGGGTTTTCTCAGCCAAGACTAGGATTCGCTGTTGAGTCCTTTGGAGGTTAGGCCAAACATCAGGAAGTCATAACGGAAATCCTGGATGCTGTCCTGACGATGCTTGGGCGGAGTGGCAAGTGAAACGTCTTGTATCTAAACGAGTAGTTCTTCTGAACCTTTACTGCAGCCTGCACCCCTTTGGTTCTCAACAGTAAGAAGTGTATAATGTTAATAAATACATAGGTTCGATTAAACAAAGTAGTTGTAACTTACGTGCCTGTGCTGAATTTGTGTTTTAGGCACCACCAGGGGGTGCATGCACCCCAAGTTAAGGACCACCGATCTCAACGGAGCTAAATCTGGCTCGTGAGGGAGCTTGTATTGCGCCCGAAACGTCGTGATTTATTAAATTTTATGCCTACGTGACTTTACCGAAAGAACCAAAGAGTATGGATTGCTGCAGTCACGAAAGCTTCAAATCAAGATTCAAATCAAAATCAATAATAATTAGCGCGTTGTTAAACTCTTTGACCACGCGCGCCCATTTCATTTGTTTGGCCGTGTCGGGTGGCCAAGGGGTCTGAACGACACAAAACTGACCCAGAACATGAACGTGGCCTAATCCAAAATTTCGTTACAAATCAAAGACACGAACATCATAAAGAGGGAAGTAGGCCACGTGTGCTGCCGTCACCGGTCCAAATAAATAAAACACTTTCAAATTATTCAACGGTGAAACACCAGGTAGCAACATCAGGTAGCAACACCAGATATCAACATCGCCCTCTTTCTGGCCGACGATACCCATCTGTGAAACACAGCGCATTCGTTCGTAGCAGCCCAGCGCTATATGAGCAAAACAAATACCAAATGCACTAAAGACCTATAATTATTAATCAACGCATCTCCAAAGGCATTGTCCCTCAGTGGCGGAGAAAGGTGATATTTATTCACTGGAACAGGACTGCCAGCGGGGATGAACGAACACCCCAACTACTGAGCAGAGAGACCCTCCCAGTTGTTTGACTTGCAGCTGGCCTCGGTGAGTTCACTGACCCAGCGTAGCACGGTGGAAATATTATGAAAGGGATTGAGAGCAAGTGAAGCAATTTGATGCAAAACAACAACAACACAACAGTAATCACAGGGCCTCCCATCTCGACTACCACTGCGGCTACCTGGCCTGCGGATGCTTCAAGGCGCAGAGGATCGTGCGACGATGACACCGCTGTCACGCTGGGCCGACGCCACAAAGGAATGATAGAACGATGGATCATATGGTGACAAGATGGAACGATGACACGACAGCGCGATGGAACAATGGAATGGTGGCACAATGGAAAATGACAAGATGGAACAATAACACGATGGAACAATAGCATAATGGCACAATGGAAAGATGACAATGGCACGATGCAACGACGCAACAACGACACGACGGCGCGACGTCGCGTTGACATCACGCCACGCTGACACGACGCTGTAATTTCATGCACCTCCTTGACGGCGCTCTGCAGGGCCTGCAGGCCGCTGTCTCTCTCCCCGAGCGCATCTCTTAGAGCCGCATTCTCCTCCTCCTCGTGCACCACTTGTTCTTCTAAGAGCTGGAGAGCACGCACAAGGCCACAGCAGTGAATAATTATTGGTCGGGCCGACGTGACCCGCCGCACTCAACACAACTTTGGATGCATTCATTCGTAGTGGTTCATATCTGCCTTAAATCCGATTGGTTGTTCCTACGTGTTAAACAAGTTGCTCTTGTGAAATTATGGCACCAATTTTAAAAAGCTGGGTCAGGTGACATGGCTATTCCGAGTTGTTGGATTCTATCCTGATGACGCTTGACGTAACGTCGTATACTCCATTGCTAAATGTGGCCGTGAGAATTACTACGTAAATCACCGGTCGGGGAGCTAAAACAATAACAATCGGCTGCGTTGTTAAACGCTTGTGCACCACGTGACAATTTAATACGTGTTGTGTGGTGGAGGGTCTTACGAACCACATTTGACCAGATCATTGTAGCCTAAACCCAAAGGGCAATATGAATCGTATTGGCTGCGAAATCATTGCGTGTTAAGTTGACCGTCACTGAGCATCCGCCGATGTCCAACGTTTCGCCCCACGAGCCGGGAGCTTCTTTAGCGATGGCGACCTCAATGCCAACAAGGGAGTTCCAATAAGGTGTGTGATCCACCAACGCTCGCCTCTATAGACCCTGGCTTTATCTCCATTAGCATTGCGGTTAACGCGAGCATTGGCATGCCACTGCAGAACAAAGACAAACCCAAAGATCCCCCATATAGCCTGAAAAAGACTGTTGGGGCAAGTGCTATTTGTGAGCACCTATGAAGGCCGGCACGGCACACGAGGAGGTGGGTGGCCAGCACCACGCCCAGTCAACTTTATCTCCCCAGTGGCGATGTTTACACACCGCACCAGGTACTCATTTGAGGCTGAGTCGACCTAGGGGAGGCCCAGGACCAGTTCACATAATCGTCACCGGTATTGACCGTGAGCCGGAATCGAACTCGGATCGCTGGGTTTGTAGCGCAGCGCGCTAACCGCTCCAGTACAAGCAAAGACAAAGATCCCCCCATATAGCCTTAACAGAGTGTTGGGGCAAGTGCTGTTAGTGAGCAAACTACAGTACACACACACGCACTCTGAACACACGCACCGCAGGGTAAAGCCACGAGGTGGAAAACACGCACCCTGATTTTATCTCCATGCTCTTCGGTGAGGGCTTCGAGCTTCTTCTTTAAAATGTTTATGATCTGGCAAACAAAACGCGGCGGGGTTAGCGCATAGCAGCATCCACCGCCACCACGGCAACGCAGTCGCAACGCGCCGCGGGTGCCAGCGGCCGCACGTTGCGTACGCACGGCGCCACCGCCAATCCGCTGCTGGATGAGGGCCGTACTCCACCACGGAAGTCGTCGCGGTTTGCCGTTGGCGGGGGATTGTAGAGGCGAGGGCTGTAGGGAGTGAAGCGCTCTCCACAGAGTGTCGCCTCCCAGCAGCGGACGCAAGGTTGGGCACCCATCCACCCGCTATCCAGGCTCAAAATCCTGCTCAGCTTCCGACAAAGCTGAGAGTGGTCGGAGGCGGCCAGCCTTTGCCAACGTTTTCCATTCTCACTCACTTACAAACAACCAAGACGATCGCAAACACAGCCGTCACACGCGACAATCTCCTGCCAGGGAACGTGGCACTCACGTTGTACTTCCATCTGAATGTCCACACCACGCGTGACGGCACCGACCCTTTTGCGAAAGAGCCAGGTCCAACATCGGAGCCATCAGCTGGTTGCATGCAAATCAGTTGACGCAACTAAACCGCTCATGTGTGGACGTCTGTCTCTGTAACCGGTTGCGAGCAGTTGCACGCAACCGGTCGCTGCTCACAGTGGAGACAGACTCTGCTGTCAAGCCTCCATCCGCTCGGCGACGCTTGTGCGTTGTCATGTGACACATTCGCGCGCGCTGCGATTGGCCGATTACTTTCCTTGCCGCCCCGCTGGCTCGGACGTGGACAAAGCGTTTGCGGGCGACGATTGACCTGCGCGATTACGCGGGAGATGCGGTCACGTGACCGGTCGCCCCGGGAACCGACCCGGACTCAGGCCGCAGGCTTCGATCGCGTCGGCGACGCGAGAGACGCATGAAGGTGACGCACATGGGGAACACGAACCTTCTTTAAGTTGCAGTTCTCCTGCCGTAGCTGCGTCACGTCCACTCCAGACGGGGGACTCTTTGACTGCTCAAGTGAGTCCAGCTTGTGCTGAAGGCTGCAGGTTTGCAAAACACACATGTGAAGCACAAAGCACTCATCGTGTTACTTAAAGAACTGTAATAGCCAACAGACCTTCGTCAATAAACCGTTACGCACCACCCCTCTTCACCAACCCGTACTGACCGGCATGGTGCAGTATCGTCAAATAACCCCCCCACGAACCGCACTTCATGGGGAGGCCCTCATCCAGCAGCTGATTAATGGGCTTGGGCGAGGACTATTTTCTGCCAGACGAAATCAACATCAGCCATGGTCAATCCGCTACCTGACGGAAGGCCTCTCCCAAGCCGCTGCCAGCACCACCCCTTCGCAATCCTGCGGCGTAACGACCCACCCCGGCGCCTGCGCCCGAGCCAACTTCTGACCGTTGTGGCTCCTCTCCTCCTCGGTGGAGGACGGACAAACGTCCTCTCTCTCTCTCTCTCTCCGAGCGGCGCGTACCTTTGCACTGCGGCCACTAGCTCCTCCTCCTTGGTTTTTCGGTCCAGGATTTCGCGGTCCCTGTCGCGCAGCCTTCCCTCCAGGGCCTCCACCCTGTGTTGCAAACTCGACCTCAACGTTTCCAGCTCCGTCATCTGTTTGGCGATGAAAACGAACGCAACGCCGAGGGGGACACGTTCAAAACGTCGCCGACGCAAGCCGAGCGAGCGACTTTTGCGTCACTGCCGCCGACGCGTGGTGACGCACGGTGACCCCCCTCCTCTCTCTCTCCAGGCACAAGCGCAGCCCACGCAGGCGCTAGCCCACGCAGGCGCTAGCCCACGCAGGCGCTAGCTCACGCCACTGCTGGCAGAAATTGCTCCCTCCAGAGGGTATTTTGGCCAACTCTTCCACGCTTGGAAGGGGTGGGGAGTTACCCGCACTTCGCCCCCCCCGTACGACACCTCCGATGAGCGTGGTTGGCTACGTACGGTGCGAAAGAAGTTCAACGTACATACTGCAGGGTGGACAGAGGCACGGGGATTTAAGCACGTTGCTCATTAATTCACCCGACCAGCGTAATAAAATATGATCAAATAACAACGTATGACCGTGCCATGGGTGTGTGGCGGCCTTCATCCAGCAGTGAATTGTCAAAGGGCTGTACATTTCACGCGAAAACCCTTCTGCCGTTTGCCCCTAGAGAGGAGTTTTGAGTGGCTGGGTGGAGGCGGCGAAGAGGAATCAACTCGCTGAGCAAGGGCCCTGGGTTCGAATCCAAAGTTCGAGTGCCTTTCCAGGTGCCGTTTCCACGTTCTCCCCCTGTTCTGAATGGGCTTCCTCCGGGTTCTGGAATTTCCTGTTATAGCTTGCAAAAAAAAAAATATATATATATAAATATATACAAACCCATACAATGTAACTGGTATGGCCGATATATCCCAATGCTGAAGAGTAAACCTACAAAATGACTCAATTGGTATAGCACAGGGCACGAACATATCCCTCTACTGCTGCGAAGACTGAAATAGTCTTTCGAGGTTTCCGTCGGTAAACGAGCAAATAAACGACGATAGCTCTGATCGTTTTAAACATCACTAATTGTCCAGCTGACCTGCTGAAGGTCTCGCTGGTGGTCCTCCATGGTGGGCAACGCCGAGAGGTATCTGTCCATGCTCTGGAGTTTCCGCTCCTTCTCGTCACGCTCCTCCGTGCTCTTCTGGCAGCGCTTCTTCAGGGACTCCATGTGCTTGTCTCTGTTCTTAATCTGTTGGGAGCACATGCACTTGTTCACACGGGCCAAGCAAGGCCTAAGCTGCACACAGAAAATCAGTGAGGTTTAGCGTTTGCCACGAAGAGCCCTGCAAGTGAAAAACAGATCAAATTGCATTGTGGGCGCATTTGGGTATCGATTCATAATTGATTGTGGATGACCGCAGGCCACTGCGGTCATCCACAACAGACCACAGACCGTAACAACGTATAATGACGCAATACTCGATCCACAAATACAAAGGAGACATTAGAGCAGTGGTTCTTAACCTGAAGTGCACGCTGCACCTGCTGGGGGTGTGAGACATGGCCAGATTTTTTTTAGAAGGTAAATCAGCAAAACACAAATTAAGCATGGGCACGTAAGTTACAACTTTTTTAAATCAAACCCTATGTATTTATTAACATATTTTTTTACGAATGAGAACCAAAGGGGTGCAAGGCTGCAGTAAAAGTTAAGAACCACTACATTAAAGATACACTCCGCTGCTCCTGCTGACGCCGTTGTCTGTGGCTTGACCGACTGAATGTGAAATTGTAGTCGTTGCCTCTGCATCTACGTCAGCAGCCGTACGACAAGAAGGAGGTGAGGGCCACGTAATATTCTGACCACATTCGTGTCGTTAGGAACTCCTTTTTACCGACACGGTCAAACGAATCAAGCGTCACGTGTACGAGTGTTTAAAACGCGGCAATTATTATAGTTTAAGCTTCCCTCGCCGGTGAGTTGAATGGAAATTCTCAAAGCCAAATTCAGCCGATCGCATACGGCGTGTCGCTTGAAGCTGCGTGGAGCATCTTCAGGCACGACTAAGCGGGTGCGATGGTCAAAAAGTGATTGAATGAATCAGAACGAGAATCCAGGAAGTCAGCAAAACCCAAAATAAATCAACCGTAATAACCCTGGCTGCTGAAAACAAAAAAACCTGCTGGGCGTTAACTTTACAAAAAACCGACGCCACTAAAACCGCTCTGCAAACGTTTCTTCGGTAAACGCGCGGCACCTTCTCCTCCATCTTCTTGAGCTGCGCCGAGTGATCGTTCTGGACCTTCAGGAGGGAATCTCTGAGGGTCCTGACCTCCAGCTCCGCGGCGCCCAGTTTTCTCTTGAGGTCCGCAGTCGCTTCGTCATCCTACAAAGAGCAACGAGAGGTATTTCACGCAAACTGCGAGGGAGTTTATCCCATGCTTTTGTTGCCGGCGACAACCCAGCCACCAACCGACACCTCAACAACGTCACCTCGTCGCCGCTCTACTCAAGTCCCCAATTCCCCTGTCTGGGATCGCGCTTTTCCAACCCCCACAGAATCTCGCCCAGATCCGGAAGAACGCTAGAGAACAGAGTGGAACGCGGGAGTCCGGAATCAACGCCTCGTTCGAGAAACAAACATCGTTTAACCTCCTGGCTTTGACGTTCCTCCTCGAAGACACTAGTGGTATCAACAACCGCATCGGAAAATGTACAAACCGATGTGCACGTCTCCATCACGAATGGAAAATTCAAGACAAGCCAATAGCGGTGCGCTTGTGGCCATGCAGCCCAAACTGTGGACCATACACAAAACCAACTGTAGTCTGCGCTTGTTCAACGGAGGAGCAAACCTACAGGAACTCTCTCCTGAAGCCTTCTCGTGGCCAGCAGGCTTCGAATTTTGTCATTAAGCTCCCGAACACGCTGCTGCTACCATCGCCATGCGAAAGAGTAGCACTCGGTTGTACTTTTCACAATTACTGTAGTATGCATGCTTGTGAGCATGCACCCTCAGATAAACACCGTTTCAACATGCAGACTGTTCACCATGAGGCCAACATTCGCTCACATTTTCTGTCATAAACTGGTGCAGTTTTATTCATATCCAGATTATCTGACAGCGGCATCGCGAGACCAAGAACCCGTTCGGATCTGTCACGCAGCGGTGCGTGTCCCTTCATGTTAAGAGAACGGCCCACGGAAGCAGACATCACAGAGCTACCTCCGAGATCCCTCCTTCAAGTGACCTCTATTCAACACACACGATAGCGGGCAGCACTTTCCAACCAGCTCTGCCATATGAGAGTAATGGTCGTCACATGACTCTCGAACGAATGCTGTATGGTATTTTCATTCTCAGAGCTGGAATTTAGCCAAGTAAGTACAGAACACCTCCGATTAACACCTTCGGTTAGCACGGTTTGGCTACGGACGGTGCGAATGAATTTCAACATACATATGTACAACAAAAGGTAATGACTCCGGTTATCACAGTTGACTACGTATGGTGCAAAAGAAGTTCAACATATTGGTAAAATAAAAGGTAATGAAAGTTTGTATCTTTTGAACAGTCATTGGTGACCAAGTTGAGACCATCAACTCGTGATGCTTGAGAACCCGGGTTGACCGAGGGTCTCAGCTGTGCCACCTCAGCGCTCTGACCTCCGAGCCACCGGGCCTCCTCTGCGCTTTTGGATTCTGAAAGTAACGTAATTCTGCCCCCAGTGAAACTCATCACCGACAGGAACCAACGTAAGGGCTGCGGGAAGGCGATCACACAACCGCGGTTACTCTCACCTTCGGGTACATCAACAGCTGATGACCGGCACTCTGAAGCGGATGACTTTGCCACATCTCCAAGTCGCACGACCGGCTGCCGCTACCCGCCGCCCTCGCTTTCGGCTCGTAATGTGAAAAGGGCGGCATGCTGGTCGCCCTGGTGGCATGCGAGGTGAAGCCGGCGCTCCCGGGGTATGCCGGCACGTTCTCACGGTTCTCTACGCTCGCGCCGTAGGCGTTCGGGAAGACCAAGCGATTCGTGCCGTGCGGGTGCAAACCAAACGGAAAACCGGCAACGACCTGCTGCCCGCCGGGAAAACCGCACGTCACCCTGGCGGCGCCGTTGGATATCGCTCTCAGGGGTTCGGCGTTGTAGCCGGTGACATAGCCCCGAGCGCCGTACGGAGCTTGAACAACTTTGTAATTCGTATCGGCGGAGCGCATAACGGCCAGGTAATCGGCTGCGTCGGCACTGGCCGACTTGGGGACGCGATGCAGGCCAGGAATATTATCGGCGACGTTTGAGCCATGGGGCAAAGCCACGTAGGTGACATATTCACCCGGGCCGGTTGTGTCAACGTGATGGTTGGCAGTGCTCGAGAGGCAGCTTCCGATGTCGTTGTCCTTCATGCCGCGGAGGATGTTGGTCTGGTTGAGCGTCGGCTCGATCCCAGGATAGTCGAACGTCTTCGTGTCGTCGAGAGGAAAGGACGTCTTGAGATTGGCGAACGTGGGCGGGCAGGCGGAGGCGTTGCGATGCGGCGGTGGCGGCTCGGCATTCGCATCCTTCTCGCGTTCTCGCCTCACGAGGGCCGAGTCGGACACCGTGGGATGATCGCCGCGCGTAACCGGCTCCATGCGAGAGGGTCACCCAAATGCCTGCGAGAAACAAGAACATGCATTTGCGTTAGACTGCAGCTGCAACATTTGGAATCAGAATATTTATTTGCACTGGAGGAGGAATCCGATGGGCTATAAAGCTCTTTTTCCACAGATGTCCCAGTAGGGGGCGGGTCAGAATGTTACAACAAATCAACGAAGCAAAAACACGGCAGGAGTGCAAAGTATAGAAAAAGTAAACAAATCACTTTAAAAATATATACAAATAAAACGAAACTATGTTGTTATCTTACCAGGTAAAGCCCACTGAGCTAAGAGCTTATTTTTCAGAAGCAATCTGGAAATTTATAGCAGCAAAATACGCTAAATAATCTCAATGCACGTTTCTAAATGTACAGTGTGATGGGAGTAGGTGGTGACTCACACAATCTGTGTGCAGAGTTTTCAGGCTTTTGTGATGGGAGTCTGGAGGATTAAGTGGAGTGATCATTCAATACGGGCAACACAAAAAGTGTTTTTTTAATATCTATTTGCTTGTGTTTCTCTCCTCGTGATGAGACTTTGTAGGATGAACGTTGTATTGGTAACCAATACAGTCTAAATTAGTCTGTAATAAGATAGGGCCCCGCTGATAAGGGGTTGACAGCTATGGAGACCCGTGTCGAGGTTGGGACAGGAGACGCAATGAAGAAAGGATGAAGCAGCCTTTTCTTCAATGTGCCATGAAGAAGGGCCGTTGCTCGAAACGTCGCCCGTTCTACGATTCGCCTTTTAATGCCGGTGTTATTATCCGAGTGGTGTTGTTAACCGATGTCAGCTGTGCGCCAACGCACCTGCAGTAGGGCATTTGCCCGAAACGTCGCCTATTACAGTACAGTACGTGGACCCTGCTGAAGGTCCCGTCACCGTGCTCTTGACACGTGTGTTGGGTGGTGGCTGTTGTTGTCGCTGCTGTTTTTGTTGTACCTGTTGTTGTCGTTGTACCTCCTGATGTTGTTGTACTTGCTGATGTTGTTGTACCTGTTGGTGTTGTTGTTGTACCTGTTGTTGTAGCTGCTGTTGTTGTTGTAGCTGTTGCTGCTGCTTTTGTTGTTGTAGCTGTTGTTGTTGTAGCTGCTGTTGTTGTAGCTGCTGTTGCTGCTGTTGTTGTTGTCGCTGCTGTTGTTGTTGTCGCTGCTGTTGTTGCTGCTGTTGTTGTTGTCGCTGCTGTTGTTGCTGCTGTTGTTGTTGTAGACACCGCGCACGGGGGGAGCGACACGGAGCCAGACGTGTCACCGAATCACTCTCTCCCTGAAGTGTGTTAACTCTCTCCCCGTGTGTGTTAAACTCTCTCTCCGTGTGTTAAACTCTCTCCCTGAGTGTGTTAAACTCTCTCCCCGTGTGTGTTAACTCTCTCCCCGTGTGTGTTAACTCTCTCCCCGCGTGTGTGTTAACTCTCTCCTCGCGTGTGTTTACTCTCTCCCCCTCTGTGTTAAACTCTCTCCCCGTCTGTGTTAACTCTCTCCCCGAGTGTGTTAAACTCTCTCTCAGTGTGTTAACTCTCTCCTCATGTGTGTTAAACTCTCTCCCCGTGTGTGTTAACGTTCTCCCTGAGTGTGTTAAACTCTCTCCCCGCGTGTGTTCGCCTCTCACCCTCCGTGTGTGTTAACTCTCTCTCCGTATCAACTCTCTCCCCGCGTGTGTTAACTCTCTCCCCGTGTGTGTTAAACTCTCTCCCTGAGTGTGTTAACGCTCTCCCCGCGTGTGTTCGCCTCTCGCCCTCCGTGTTTGACTCTTCCACTGTTTGACTCTGGCGCTCAACGGTCGCGGGAAAGGCGGCACGTGACAGGAAGTTCCGGGCACGTCCGGAGCACGTGACCGGATCGCGCCAATCGCGGGGTCTCCCTTACGCCACGCGGCGGGGGTCGGGCGTGCGAACGGTGGCGCCATCTTACCTGGGGGGGGGGGGGCACGTGCAGCGCGAGTCACGTGGCCTTCATACGTCACTGACGTTGCGTTTTCTTGGGTCACGTAGAAGGGAAATAATAAAAAACATAATAAAATACAATTGTCACGACGTTTCGGCCACAACGCAAGCAGCCGTCCTCAGGTGAAGAACAGGTCTGTCGGAAAGACAGCGTCTGAATGAACACCACCAAGCTCATTCAGACGCTGTCTTCACCTGAGGACGGCTGCTTGCGTTGTGACCGAAACGTCGTGAGAATTGTATTTTATTGTTTTATTTTTATTCTTTTATTATTCCCTTCTACGTGATGACTTCACCGAAAGAACCAAGAAGATGAATCCCTGCAGTCACAAAAGCTTTAAATCGAAATTTGACGTTGCGTTACTTCGTGGACGTTAAATTCACTCATTCCGCCAGTGCAAACGTAACACGACTCAAAGTGTTGTGTTGCAGTATTTATAATTGCAATCGGCAAGTTTGCAAAATAGAGCCCCGTTCGCCGCCGAATCTCGGGACGCGTGTTTAGCGTTAATGTTATTAAACGCCGCTGTTTTTTTTAAAAAGGCATCACTCACCGCAGGGAACTGGAGCGACACAACCGCACTCTCTAGCAGCTGGGCACCAAACTGTGTCACTCGCCCGAATTGGAAGGAAAAACTGATGACGTACGTCATCAGAATGGGAAAGGGCTAAAAGTGGAGGCGACACCTGGACCACTTGTTATTAGAGTTTCGCAGCTCGGACTCTGGTGGACCGCTCTGGTTAACACTGCGGTGCGCATTTACCATTAGTACTACAACGCGCAGTCCGCTTCGCTCAGTGGACGTCGAAGATTCAGTAACGCTGTTGTTAAAACCGCTGAGTTAGGCAACACCGTTCCTGTTACACACAGGCACACAACTCGAGAGGACCATCTGCACCCAGCCTCTTCGCCGTGCCTCTCCATCGCAGGCGTTGAATCCCTGCTGCCACGCGTTCATCTGGGCATGATGCTGCCCACGTCGGAGGTCCAGAACAGATTCCGATTCATTTGAAGTGCACAGGCTTTCGTATGCCATCGTATTCGATTGTCATTTGATTCTCCCTATAGGTTTAATTTTCGACAATATCTTTCAATCTCATTTAGTATACCGTAAGCTTCAATGATAAGGTTCGTGTTAAAGGGGCGATGGCCCCTTCAAGGATAAGAATGGAGTGGCGGGCCAAGGAAGGAACGTGTCCGAGAGGTACATCCGCCGATGAGATGGAGCGATTAAATGAGTGCGTATTCAGGGAGCGAGATGGATCATTGCAGCGCAAGATTGTTAGACGGCAGCATCTTGGGGAGGCCTTTATCCAGCCGTGGATGGATCACAGCCTCGGGCACACATGTTCCCATTTTTATTCCAACTTTATTAAACATTTGACGCACAAGAAAGTAGAAAATACTCGACCCAAGACAGCTAATAAAATCCTTATTCGATACCCAACAGAAAGTTTTAATTCAATTTAACAATAACATTCATTGTCCTCTCTCTCGCGCTCTCCCCCCTTGCCAAATACGCTTAGAAAACATACAAAACAAGGTGCAGGCCCTTGGTCCAAAACATCAATAAAGGTTCTACAAAAAGCTTTAAAAATGAGCATCGATATGCATTGCTTGAAGGGCGACGACAACGATACCTCAACACACCTCTTCTACACCAGTGATTGCTAGCGAGTAAGTCGCATTTTAAAACGTGCCGGACATTCCGCTTGTGCCGGTTTGCTTTCGGATTGCACCGCGGCAGCTTGCGTGCCGTTCGGTCGGATGTCCCGAAGTTTTCCGAATTCCAGTTCCTGAAGGAGCTCCCAAGCTCACGGGAGCGAAACGTCGGATGTCGTGCCGAATGGCACGTGGCACAACGCGAAAACGCAGCGCGGCGCGAAAGACATTACAAACATCATCTCCTGGTGGTATCCAGAAAAAGCATTTTCGTGCAAATATCTTTCCAGCATCATTTTAAACGCGACGCGTACAGACCTGATTATACCCATCTTGGTGTGCATTAGGATCAACTTCAATACCAAAACAATAAATCCCTTGTACCAAATAAGCTAAATATTTTATTGCAATTATACCACAAATGAGAAAGGTTTGTCCGTGAAAATTCAATCGATTAAAAATCAACAGTTTATATATAGCAATATAGGCCACAATCAACATTGAAAACGAAACGACTTGATATTCATTAATTACCGTTCCGTAACAAAACTCGCTGGATGTGCCAGGATAGAGCGACGGGTATAGTGGTGTTGGTGAGAAGGCACGAGGGGAGAAGCGCCCAGCGGCTGGGGTTAGTCGCACCCTGCGCTCTACTGGACATAGTGAAAAAGAGCTTTATAGCTCATCGGATTCCTCCAGTATGTAGATTCTGATTCTGTTACCATTGGGGGCTGTGCACAGGGGGGGGGGGGGGGACCTCAAGCTCGTTCAGAACAACACGCGCGTTTTAAAGCAGGGTTTCTCTAATTCCAGTCTTTTCCAAGCTTAACCAATTTACCCAAAATAAAGTGCACAATACAACCAAATAGAATGATGCGATGGGTTTCTTTTGGTTCAGTAAATGGTGACTGGTTGGGGGTGGGGGGGGTTTCCACGTGAACCGGAAGGGCGGTCCCTGCTTTAGAGGGGGAGAGCGCCACGGTGCGATGCCGGTCGAGTGGCTGACGAGAGATGCCGCCACCCGCCACCACCAGCACCACGCTCAGGAAGCGATGTTGGGGATCAGGTACTCTGTGTCGTCCTGCTTGGGGTTGTTGGGCCGCACCACCGTGAACACCTCGGGGAGGTGGGTCTGCCGCTGGCGCAGGCGTTGCATCCACAGGAAGAGCAGCACGAGCACCATGAGCGAGGCCAGCACAGCGACAAGCACGCCCAGCACTGTCGTGGGGAAGCGCCGGGAGACCGCACAAGTGCCAGGAGTCAACACACACGCGCAACGGTGAAAGCGGACGCGTACGGCGCGTTTGGCATTTTATATTCGTTTCGTACTCCCGATAGTGCAGGGCGATCGTCACGTGGTGGGGGTGCTGCTGTGTGGTACAGACGCGGCCTGCGGTGGCGTCACAGTAGTGGGGGGGGGGGGGGGGCGATGTCGCTCTGCGCAATCCCAATTTTATCAATGCACACTGTCAGTTGTAAAATTTGGTCCGCGATGCCGGCACATGAAGGCCTAACCTCCCCTCCCTTTTTCAACGGTTTTATTTAACTTCACTTGTGTTTGTCGTGGTCAAATCTTGTAATCAAAAGTTAGTCTACTTCTTGTTGTCCAATCAATTACAAATTTTTGATACATACTCAGATCCGGTGACAATGCATGCCTGTATGGAAATCGGCATCAATTAATCAATTAATTGTCTCCTTTCAAGCAGTTACAAATTTTTTATGGACGGCTTATTATATATTTTTGTGTACGTCAAAAACGCCGCAGTCCCTAAACTGTGGAATCAGCTCGCACAAAAAGCAGGCGCCACGTGTCTCAGGCGCCATTGACGTACTTCTCGACCGCGAGTTAAACAAAGTTGCTAATAAAACCGTTGTTTTAAAAAAACATTTTTTTAAGGAGTTTATTTCTAGTTATGCCCGGGGATGTTGAACATCCACCGTAAAGCAGACGGCGCGCATCGCGCTCTGTGGTTAATACGCACAGCCAGGAGAGCACGCTGGAGATCATCCACGACAAGACGTCCGCAACGGGCGGCAAAGTGCGTGACCGCCGGGCCGCTTCACCGCCCCCCCACCCCCTCCCCCTAAACATGAAGCAACGAAACTCGAGTAAGGGGGAGACGCTGCCAGTGGGGCCGATGGTCTCGCTACGCTAGACTCGCAATGCGGAGGCGGTGCCGGTTTGAAGTTCATTAAATTCCTTTGCCTAGATCCGCCCAACCCGGCAGTGTAAACGGATGCAACCAGCATAGGGAGGCGAGCGGCAGGCCGCGTGCGGTGGGGGTGGTAGCGCAAGTCGCTGGCGGCCGGCCTGTGACCACCACCCCGCGGCATCCGAGAACGCGGTTTCACCGCGAGCGGCTGCCGGGAGTCGAGCGCAGTGCCTCGGCGCTGGCGGACCCGGCACCCGGCACCCCATGGGTGTACCGAGAGGGGGCTCGTCGGACTATACTGCACGTGGAAACCGCTCTGGTGGACGACACGAGAGAGGACCGGAGGAGCTCGTGATCTCACCATGCACGAACAAGTCGTTCTGACGTTCCTCGTGGGGCTGGTTTTCTGAAAAACACGAGAAGGGACGATTCTCAAAATCAAACCGACACAAACACCACAACACGCACCCCCCCAACACCACCGCCGACCGTAACACCACCTGCGCACGTCACATCAAGGTCAACAGCACAGCTTCTGGATGGGGCTGTCGGAGCTCCTCTACCGCACTCCACGGCCTCCAGGCGGAGTCTATGGGCGGCTGCCGTCGGCCGAGTTCACGCTGTGGGGCAGCAGAGTGCCATACTTCTTATATTTAATTTAATTGTTTTACCAGGTAAGGTCCACTGAGCTACGAAGCTATTTTTCAGTTTAAGAAGCGACCTGGCCACAAATGATAGCTCAACCAAGTGGATTATCGTCCTCGTGTGGAAACTTATAGCAGCTAAATACCCTAAAGGCATGAAGCCGATTCTAAACCGGAGGATGCGGAGAAATCCACACGACCACGGGGAAATAAACACGAAAACTCTAAATATACAGCAGGCGTAATGGTTGGGATCGAACCCAAGACCTCTTGTATACCAGGCGAGGGAGATAGCATCTCCCCTAGCCACCATGGTAGCCAGCTCAGTGCCTTCAAACCAGTGGGGTGGGAGGGGACAAACACCCTTGACGATACGGCGGTGAACTCACAGAAGCCCGTGCGGTTATTCTTGTTTCTCCCGCTTGCTCTCCCAGAAAAGCGTCACAGGATCTCGAGACTCTGCCAAGTTGTGCGCAGTAGAGGTCGCCGTTGCCGAGTGTATGCGTGCGTGTCATCCCGTTTTTGTATTGTTTTGTTGTTGTTGACCCGCCAGCTCTCAGTGCTGTGGGTCAGCTCGAGAGAGGGGACCCCCCCCCCCCCCCACCATGGGTGGGTGCTGGACTGACCTCCACGAGACGGCCTCCAAAACGGCGAGCCGGGCAGGCCAGGGCTGGATTAAGGTCCTTGCAGGCCCTAGACATTTCTGTTCCATAGGCCTTCAGGTGATAACTTTGTACAGTTGCTACTGCTGCCCCATGGTACTACCGCCACCCCGCTTGTTTCTGACGCGGTACTTCGTCCAGCCGCTGGACAGATGTTGTGACCGATACATTCATTATTTAGTCTGTGCCCTAATTCGATGGGGAGCGTGCTGTGTGCTGCAGATAGTTAGATTTATAAGCAAAAATGTCTTCAACTTTTCTTACTATGATTATCATATCGGATGAAGGCAGCTTTAAAAGGGGTAACATTCATTTTCATCGGTAACATTCAACAAAAATGTCAAAATGAGTTTTCGTAGGCCCCTTTAGTTTTCGTAGGCCTGAGGCACAGTTCCTGCTGTGGCCTATTGGATAATACGGCCCTGGGGCGGCCACAAACGCAAGCGCGTCGACCGCTGGGATGGCGCCAACACGGGCGACGTAGGCAGAGGCTAAGATGTTTGTTACCCGCCCCCCCGACTGGGTTACACTGCGATTTTTTTCTATTTAGCTCTGGGGAGGAAAGCCTGGAGAGCCTCGGATGGAACACATGCAGACAGAACAGTGAGGGAGAAAACAAACTTTGGCTCTTCTTGCCGCGAGGCGCGAGAGTCACCGCTGTACTGCCGCCACCCCCCCCCCCCACCACCGTCGCTCTACGTATGGACGCGGATGCAGGGACCGGTTACCTCCAGCGGGCGCGGAGCAGACGGCCGCGCAATCCTGCTTGCTCTCGAAGTTGTTGCCGTTGGCATGGCAGCCGCCGTAGATGAACTCCTTGCAGGTGGCGTCGTCTGGACTGTAGAACCACCGTCGCAGCGAGGCGCGGCACGGGCCCACGAACGGCGGAGCGGTACACACGCCTGCTCACACCGCACGACACCCACCCACGGCACGCACGCACGCACGCACGCACCAGAGCAACGAAGAGTTCACTCCCACGAATGAGACTCTCATTCTGCCCTCACCTGGTTCCCACCTCGTTACACAAATAACACTCGAGCTTGACCTGAACGGGACCCGTCAGGCGCGTCGTCGCCCGCGTCTTTGATTTATGCATCGGCAAAAAAAAATCCTCTTCGTTCTTGGGAGTCCCCCGTGCCCGAGTACGATCGTCACGCCGGCACGGCACAGGGCCTCTGGGATTGACGGCGGACGCTAAGTTGGAGAATCAGGCTCTCCAGTCGCAGTGGAGACACGCCGTAGATTACTAGTCTAGCGCTGTGGATTACGAGTCTAGCGCTGTAGATGACTAGTCTAGCGCTGTAGATGACTAGTCTAGCGCTGTGGATTACGAGTCTAGCGCTGTAGATGACTAGTCTAGCGCTGTAGATGACTAGTCTAGCGCTGTGGATTACGAGTCTAGCGCTGTAGATGACTAGTCTAGCGCTGTAGATGACTAGTCTAGCGCTGTGGATTACGAGTCTAGCGCTGTAGATGACTAGTCTAGCGCTGTGGATGACTAGTCTAGCACTGTAGATGACTAGTCTAGCGCTGTGGATTACGAGTCTAGCGCTGTAGATGACTAGTCTAGCGCTGTGGATTACGAGTCTAGCGCTGTAGATGACTAGTCTAGCGCTGTGGATGACTAGTCTAGCACTGTAGATGACTAGTCTAGCGCTGTGGATTACGAGTCTAGCGCTGTAGATGACTAGTCTAGCGCTGTGGATGACTAGTCTAGCGCTGTAGATGACTAGTCTAGCGCTGTGGATTACGAGTCTAGCGCTGTAGATGACTAGTCTAGCGCTGTGGATGACTAGTCTAGCGCTGTAGATGACTAGTCTAGCGCTGTGGATTACGAGTCTAGCGCTGTAGATGACTAGTCTAGCGCTGTGGATTACGAGTCTAGCGCTGTAGATGACTAGTCTAGCGCTGTGGATGACTAGTCTAGCGCTGTGGATTACGAGTCTAGCGCTGTAGATGACTAGTCTAGCGCTGTGGATGACTAGTCTAGCGCTGTAGATTGGTGCTGCTACTGCTGCAGTAGTTGCCGTCTGCCACCAGTACACGACCCGAGCTCGATCCGTCGACGCAAGTGGGAAATGGCAGCAGCTGCACCCCGATACTATTCTGCGCACAGTTTTGTATCGCCAAGCCTACTTGCATAAAACGCGAATTACGAAAACGTAGAGAGAGAGAACAAAAAATGAAGGCTGCGTTCCGGTACCTTGCAGTGGTTGCTCAAACTGAATGGGCATCCTCTGGCTCTTGACGGCACGATCTGCACGCACGCACGCAACGCGCGCACACACACGGGCAGCAGCAACGGTTACAACACCACGTCTCGGGTCTATCGATTTTGCTTTCACTAGGTCAGAAGTTCAAGATTAAAAACGAAACTATTTTTATTCCTATTTTTTGGGTCTTTCGGTAAAGTCACGTAGATAGGTTCAAAGAAAATGACAAAAAACTACGACGTTTCGATCGCAACACAAGCGGTCGTGACTTTACCGAAAGACCCAAAGAATATGAATTCCTGCAGTTACGAAAGCTTTAAGTCAAGATTTTAACTATTTTTTACTTCACCAGGTAAGGCCCCACTGAGCGAAGTAGCTCTTATCAGAAGCGACCTGGCTATCAACTAAGCGGCTAATCACGTGGAAATTTATAGCGGCCAAATATTATAAACGCGCGACGCCGATTCTAACTGGAGGCGGAAAAAAAGGAGGACTAGGTGAAGAAATAAAAATCACGTGACCATGGGGAGAGAGACGAAAACTCCAAATATACAGCAGGCGTCAGTCGGGATTGAATCCACGACCTCCTACATACCAGGCGAGGGACATGACATTTCACCCCCGCGGTGCCCTACTCTCGTTTCCAAGAGTGACTGAACTCAAGTGACCAAAATGACAAAAGCAAAAACATGAAAACCCAGTACAACAAATAATCAAACCCGAAATCAGAGCAAAAACAACCGTGGTACACATTGATTGAGCACAGTGTAAAGTCGGATTCGAACCATTGGTCTCGTTGCTCAAGAGCTGAAGAGACGCTACCCACTACACTACAACGCCGTAGTGTAGTGGTAAACAAATTCTACCTGGGCGATGCAGCTACACTTGGCAGTGGTGCAAAAATGTGGGCAGTAATAAATGTACGGTCGGGCAATGGCCCTTTCTTCACGTAGCGCGTGAAATCAACTTCAAAACGGGACACGTTCAGAAAATCCCTTCCAGCTCGTTTCTACAATTGTTGTTACCCCCGCCCCCCACAGATAGCCCGCACGACGGTCCCAAATCATTCACCCCCCTCCACCCACCCACTCTGCCGACTGGTCGACACGAGCCGACAAGGCGAAGCCGCGGTCGCTCGTTTGAAGTCTGTGGTCTTTCTCCTGCCTACGCCACTAGTCCTGCCCGTCGTTCACATGGGGGTGGGGGCTTTCGCTCGTCGCGCGCTCGAGCAGTCTGCGGTGTGCGATTGTGCCTGATTATCGAGCTTTACACCATAAACGAGGCCGCGTCACCTGCGACAAAACAGCTGGCCGTGACAAAACAGTTTTTTTAATTTTGGCATCGAACCAAAAGTTCGGGGCACGTCCCATGATTCAGAGAACACGGTCCCGCACGCACGCGTGGGCGAGTTGCAAGCTGCCATGGTCGGGGCGCCCCAACTTCATAACCACGATTTCCTCCGGTTCAATTCCGTGCCCCAGCGCGGTGGCCCAAACAACGGTGACCAAGTTCCTTTAATCCACCAGCCCAGCGGCGTATGAACGGGCATGACCGCGGTTAATCTGATCGGCAGGTCGCATGCAGCGAGTTAAAGTGTGCGTAGTCCCACCTCCTGTGTCCGGTCAACGTGGAAAAAATTGGCCAAAATACCATTTCGAAATCAGCTTTGGTGGAGGCCCTTCTGACCAGCAGTGGTGCGCGATTGGTGTAAGGCACCGGCAACGAGCCAACGATGCCCGAGGCGCTCCAATGAGCGTGGAGGAGCGAGCGTAGAGCGAGCGCCAAGCGTACCGGTGGAACAGGCCTTCATGCATTCCGCGCTGCTCTCAAAGTTGTTCTTGTTGCCATGGCAGCCTCCGTACGTGAACTCTCGGCATGCCCGGCTCTCCGCATCGTAGAACCATCGCAGGAAGGCGGCCATGCAAGGGCCCTCGACCATCGGCGCCGTGCACGTGTCGTCTTTGCACAGCGGCCCACACACGCACCGCACCGTCAGAGACGGTGGCCCGGGCCATCGTCCGGCGATGGCGGCAATCGCCGCCACCTCCCCCACCAAAAAACATCCGGCTCCCCTTGAGACCCCGATAATCGGGGCTTGCAGTGAATCACTGTGGTGCCCCCCCCACCAGTGCTGGATTATCCTAGTAGCAAAAGTAGCTACATATGCTATGGGCGCCGGACTCAAGGGCCCGGCGCTAAATGCTTTAAAGCTATCATTTGCGGTTCAGTCATTCTGTACTTGCTCTATTACTATAGTACTATACTGCCTTCAACTTTTATGAACGACTAGGTGTTTAAGGTTAGCGATTTGTAGTATTATCTGGCTGTATAGCAAACGAAAACATCCAATTACTTTACTATGCAAGTAAAAACATTATTTTATATTTATGTGTTTTTTTATTTAGAGCACCTATATAACATATGTTACAGGACCCCACACTAGCTGAATCAGGCACTGCCCCCCACACAACAGCGGGTCTCGTAGAGCTACCACCAAGTTTCCTTCTTCAAGTGACCTTCGGTCTACACAGCAGGAGGCAGCACTTTTCCTATCAGGCCCCACGAACAGACAGCCGCGTTTATTGGTCAGGCAAATCGATACTTGTTTTCAGTCCTTGAATGAGAGAAATTAAGTACAGAACACCAAGTTGAACGTTGGGAAGACACTGGTGACCAGGCCAAGACCACCGAATCACTTGAGAATGCGGTTTAATCATGGGCGGCGGATGAAACCTGGATTCGAACCCACGATCTCAGTGGTGCCGGCTCTTGCTCTACCCCCCCTGCCCCTCCCAGAGCCGCCTGCTAAAGCGTAGGTTTAATTTGACGTCCTGCTCTGGCCACAGACGATGCGGTGTTTGTGCACCTTGGCGATGAACAAGCTACGCAGGACCGCCCCTTTTCCACGCGTAAGAAATGCAAGCATTAAGGGAGGCTTTACATTTTCCGGGAGATGATGGTAACGAACGCGACTGGCTGCCTGTGATCCAGCGCTGTGGAAACGAGCAGCGAGGGTTGGTGGATTTGCTCCGGAACTGTGGTTGCAAAACTCCCTTGTCGCGAGCGTCAAAGAGGTGCCTGCACCCTGGCTTGCCAGGGCGAAGGCAGCAAGAATAAAAGGGTCCGTCCTTCTCTACGGGAGCGAATACCGTGCGGCAGCAGCAGCGCGAGACCGGCTCTCATTATTGCTTTTATTGATGTTGTCGAGCGTCATTACCTGTTGGACCTTCCATCCTTGCTTCCTGGGTGATGTTATTCCCACCTGGAAGACAAAAACGATGCAAAATTAAAAACAAATCCTCGCACACGGAACCAAACAAAACCAGGGTTCCTCGTCGCGACAACACGAAACACCCACGGGCAATCATGTGGCCCTGCCTACCATCTTGAAGCAAAGTGCAAATAATCCTATTAGTGTTGGCAGACTTATCAGTCTATAGTTATTTGTATCATATTATTAGCGTGGCGTGATAATAATAGTACGTACAGCCCTTTATCAATTGAATGCTGGAAGACAGCTTCTCCCCTCTGCTTTGTTTGGCCGCAGCGATTCAACTCCAACAGTTTGTGTAAATGATGAGATAGGCCATCATGAACAGGGGGACGCGCGGTGCGCACAGGCTAGAAAACAAATGGATTTAACAACACGCAAGGGTGTGGGTGAGTGGGTAGGCGAATGGGCGAGTGGATGGGTTAATGTGGAGTAAGTGCATGGGTGAGTGGTTAAGCCTTCTTCCAGAATTCTATTGAGAGGTCATGTAGCAGTCAGCACCCTGCACTACAAATCCGGCGGCCTGAGTTCGATTCCCGCTCACGACCAACACCGATGACGATTATCTGAATCGGTACCAGGGCCTCCCCTAGGTCAACTCGGTGTCAAATGAGTACCAAGTGCGATGTGTAAAAGCATTCGCCACTAGGAAGATAAAGTCGGCCGGGCGTGGTGTTGGCCATCCACCCCCTCCGTGTGCCGTGCCAGCCTTCATTCGGTGTTCGCTAACAACACTTGTCCCAACAGTATGTTAAGGCTATTCGGGGCATCTTTGTTTTTGGCGAGTGCGTGGAGTGAGTGGGTGGGTAAAGGTGTGCCGCCTGCTGCTGCTGCTCGCAAACAGCAGCAGGCCACTGACTCCAGTCCACGACATGCGCCCCATGCAAGGCGCATGCCAAGTGGCCACCACGCCACACACACAACAATGATGCTCTCAGCCTTGTCCAGACCAGCAGCTCCACAGAGCACTGGACGTGTCGAAGTTGTATTTGTTTATAGGTCACAGGACTCAAAAAAAAAAAAGACTTGAAAATGGGTCCGCCCCCTATCGTCCCTTCCAAGGCAGCGGGCAACACAACGGTGAGACAACCGCAGACCAAGTTGTGTCCTCGGCCAGCGGGACTCATCGGTACAACGGAGACTGCAATATTCTTGGGTTTTTTCGGTAAAGTCATCTACATGGCAGGGGCTCGGTCCCATTAGCAGCAGCCGCACTTTAACAACTCTGGCACCCCCCCCCTCTCAGCCAGTCTACATAACAAAGGCTCAGTCCTTTGTTATGTAGACTAGCCGTAGCTTCAGCCGCACCAACCTTACCATAATAATAAAAAACTCCTATCCTGGGGCCTGCCCTGACTCCTCCCCCCTCAACCAGTATATATACGGGGTCGGATCTGTTTGAATTTCTCATTTACTTGATACAGCGAGCGTGCTGTGACGGTTCCACCGAAAGACGGAGGCTTGTGTTGCCTCCGAAACGTCATGATTTTTTCTTTTATTTTACTTGTATTAATTAAAAAAATTTTACCTACGTGACTTTACCGAAAAAACCCAAGAATATGAATCCTTGCAGTCACAAAAGCTTCAAATCTGGAGACTGCAATGTTCACCGCTCGCCTTGAGCACCCGCGGAAGCCTGGTGTATACAGAGGGCTTGTTACCGTCACACCGCTGCACTTGCCTGAAAACGCAACACTCATTTTCGTCCAGCGCTTTCGTAAAAAAAAACCCTGACAACAGGACAATCTTGCTTTCATCATTTTGGATACTGGCTAAAAAGATTTCCTAGAAATATACCTGCTCGATCCGGGCTATAAGTGTTCCGATACGTGCACTGCCTTTGTGCTGTTCGCCTTTTGGCATTCTCCGGTCTAGCACTGGTGAGACTAGGCCATAAACCGTCACTCTCTGGTGTAGGCCAATCAGTGCCAAAGAAAACGCGGAAATTATTAGAGCATGTTTGTTTTCATGCTTTGCCACAAGTACGTGTGGTTAATGCAGACTTGATTCCACGCAAAAGGTGGTTTTTTAACATCTTAACACCCTCCTGTTTTATTGCCAGAAAGGGGAAACCTATTCTAATTTTTTAATAAAATTTTAGGACGTTTGTGAACAATAACCTCAACTTACATTATGATAACATCCCTGCGCCACCTGTTCCAAGTCTAGGCTCAAGGCCTTCCCGTTTTCCTCTCTGCCTACGACCAAATGCTCCCCTAACCAATAAAACCGTGCCCACCGCTCCCGTCCGTACAGCGCGTTGGCAAGGATGCAGTTTGCATTTAGATGTCGCTATATAAATCCAAATTGCATTGTATCGCACACCCCAATCATCTCCGATGAGCCTCAACCTCCCCAATCATAACTCGTCGCCACCCATTTCTGCATCGCCGCCGGGATACAACAGCTGCTTGCGACAGTAAAGGACATTTACAACGTAATTATACTAATTACAGCCAGACTAGAGCAGCGACGTCGACACCGCTCGGCAATTTACATCCTGCAGCGGAACGGGACGGCGGGGGGGGGGATGCTACTATAGCGGGGCAGAGACGCGTTTCGCGTGCTCCTCAAAGTCAGCGATTTCCCTGCTGCTCAGATTAGCCACATTGAAGCATGAGTCCCGACCTCCCGTTCACGGCCCTGCACGGCAAATGGTGGAAAAAATTTGGGGGGGGGGAAGGGGAAAGTCTATAGAGAGCAACCAATGTTGACTTAATTCAAAAAGTGGTACCCCATTTTAAATCGAGCCTGGGGGTGAAAATGATGACGATGGGCTGAGTAAACCAACCCAACCAGGATTTGAACTCCTCACGACCTTCCAATTAATAATTAAAATGTATAATGCGCATTCCATCCTAGGATCCCAATACGCAATGAATAAAAAGCAGGAAACAAAAACTTAACCAGGAGCAACCGACCAAATTAAAGAGGGCAGGATCAGTCAGTGAAGTCGCCCACCGATGTTGTTGTGTCTAGGCAGAGCTGTTCTGTTATTCCACTAAGGACGGAGGAGGCTTTGCGGGTCCTGGGGGGGGGGTTCTCATTAGCCAACCCCAACCTCCCCCCCCCCCCCAACTCTGTTTGTTTCACACTGACCACAATTACCCACATCGCTCATCATCATCATCATCCCGCCACGGTCAGTCCACTGCTGGACGAAGGCCTCCCCAAAGTTGCCACTACCAGTCACATGGTTCGGCGACACAATGATCCGTCCAAGCAAGCAACCCCACACACGAGCCACCGACATCCGTCGACTACCCCCCCCCCCGCCCGGCAGATGTCCTATCGGGCCGATGTTTCGGGCAACGAGCCCTTCTTATTGTTCTCCCCTTCGCCAACGAAAGAGGGGGGTCCGCGTTTCCGAAATGTCACCGATTAACGTGCCGCACGTTTGACCCTCGGGGCCACGGGTGCTGTCGGCGAACGGCGCGCCCCGGTTTTGTTGCCGTGAGTTTTATATAAAAAATAACAAAACAAAAATCGCTACGACGAGCGCTCTCCCCCCCCCCCCGCCCCCCAGGAGTCCGCCCCCCCCCCCCTCACCAGCGTCGGCGAGGCACTGTTCCTCGCACTCCAGCTGCGTGGAGAATTTGTTGTCGTTGCCTCCGCAGCCGCCGTAGCTGAAGGACCTGCACTCGGAGGCGGCCGCGTCGTAGTACCACTTGGGGATCAGCGCCCGGCACAAGCCCACCTCCGGCGGCGCCAGGCACAGCTCGGGAACTGTGAAAGGAGACGATTGCCACACCCGAACCCATTTAGCTGAGTATAACACAAGGGCCTTAAACAACGTCCACTCATATGACAATCGACATGCATATGTATTAGTGTAATTATTGTTTTCTTTAGTGTAATCCGGTGCTCTAACCGTGTAAACTTCACGTGTAAAAGCATTCGTATAATATAATTAAAACTAAAAAGTAGAGAATTTTAAAGTTAACAAAAATTCCATCAATTCACTTGGCCACCAATAATGTTAATAATGGAGCAGCCACCATGGCAGCTTAGGTCAGCAACGCACTGGACTTGCAACCAAGAGGTCGCAGGTTGAATTCCATCTCCTGGCGCGGCAGTTGAAATAGCGGTGCAAGTTTATTATTCCCTCCCCACGTCCCCACCTCCCGCACCCTGCCTCTGTCCACCCAGCAGAATAGAGGGGGTGAATCGCAGTCAGCTAATAGGCAGGTGGCGTGTGGTGGTGGGGTAAAAGTCTGGGTGGGTACTCCCACATCTATCCAAAACGCGTGGCTCGGCCTGGAAGAGTAGACCAAAACACACTGTTGCTGCTCCCTCTAATGGAGGCCCCCTTTCGCGAGCATTAGTAGTAAATTAATAATACAACCAAGCAATCAAAGGGCCGCAACCCTTTGTCTCGCACGTGCTGTTCCCGCTCTACGCGAACAATATTTCCCCGCGTCCAAGTTCGCATCCTCAACCAAACACAATCTTATTTTTCCTCTTTCAAAGACCACTTCAACAAAAGTTATTCGGTATGTTCTGGGTATCATTAAGATTTTCCCACAATTTTGTCCTTGGCCATTGTAGGCGCCTAACCCCCCCCCCCCCCACAACAAACCTTTGCCGGTTCGGAACAAAATGTTCGATTTCCCGACTGGCAGAATATTTATTTCAGATAACAAAAAATTGTTATTACCCGGGGAGAACGCGCACTCGAGATGGCAGCAGCTTTCCGCTTTACACCGCACAAACACGGCCATTACCGCCGCCACCGCTTCTTCCTTTGAGGAGTTTCCCAGCATTCATTGGCGCTAAGGTGAGCCTCACCCCCCCCATCCCCCCAATAGCTTACATCACACCACTCCTCCGACCAGCAACAGTTGGCTACGTGCAGCGCGAAAGAAGTCCAATATATATACATTCATTAATACAGGTAGTCCTCTACTTACGATGGAGATGCGTTACGACGACCCCCATCGTAAGTCAAAAATATCGTACGTCGAAGATGGCCTAGCCTACCCAGGAGTCTTAAAGAATGGTGATAATACTGGTAGGAACCTCCTGGTTACACCAGCCCACAGGGGATTATTGTGTCCGTCCATCGTGCATCCGAAAATGGGAGGGGTGGGGCTGGGTGGAGAGGAGAGGGTGGGGAGGGGCTGGGTGGGGAGGGTGGGGAGGGGCTGGAATGGGAGGGTGGGGAGGGGCTGGTCACCCCGTTGTGCCCTTATAAAACTCAACGTTTAACCTACTTACGCCGGCTTGTGCCTGCCCGCAGTCGGGCATATTTGCGGAATACACCACGCTGCCATTGACCCTGGCCATTGACCGACCAACCCAACGTACCTACCAGCTCCCTCCGCAGGAATGTGTTTTAGCAAACAGAGCAATTTACAGTACCGTACTGTATAAGCTATATACTGTATGTATTTATTAATTAAAATATTGTATTGCACAGTAGCATGTAAAGTAAAAAAGAATAAGGTAAATTCTTAGCCTACCTATATGAACTGCAATTTAATAGAAAGTTTTTTCAATAAACAATCCTAACTTAATTCCGTCGACTGCTGGTGAGAGTGAGGCGTCACACAAGGCGGGAGATGCGTACATCCCGGCAGCGTCCCAACGTACAGTATCGTACCTCGTACGCTGCTGCGTTTGGCCTCCGCGCGAAATTTAAAATATTTTACAATTTTGTCGTATCGCTATCGCCATCGTAAGAACGAAATATCGTAAGTCGGACCATCGTAACTCGGGGACTATCTGTACACACACCACAAGCATGGGAATAAACCGTCACGTGATGTATCATTTGGCAGATTTGGTTTCAACGCAATCATTTGTAGGGCGCAAGGCTGTGATCGCGAAGGCAGGGTACTAGCTTCGGCACAGGGACTCTTCTACTTACGAACGAGTTAGGTCCCAGGTCTGCGTTCGTAAGTCACTTTACTTATGTAAATTCCAAAATGTTGTACTTTGGAATTTGTGTACACGGAACATGGGGAATAGCTTCAAAAGTTGTATGATCTCCTGTAGATGTAAATGCTACTGGTTCTTCATGTTCTGCAAATGTAGATGCCACTGGTTCTTCATGTGGCATCTACATGACATACCGACAGGTTTGTTCGTATGTCTAAACGTCCGTAAGTCGAATGTTCGTAAGTAGGAGTCCCTGTATATAGACATAAGGTATATAGACAAAGATCCCCCGTTTAGCCTTAACAGACTGTTGAGGGCAAATGTCGTTAGAGTAGCATCTATGGATGGCCGGAACGGCACATGAGGTGGTGTGTGGTCACACCGCACCAGGAATTCATTTGAAGCCCAGTCGACCTAGGGGAGGCCCAGGACCGGTTCAGATAATACAATCGTCACTGGTGTTGGCCGCGAGCGGACATCTAACTCAGGACGCCAGGCTTGTAGCGCAGCGCGCTAACGGCTACACACAACAACAACCGCCATTCGCCACTAAGTGGCAGTGACGTCACCACGACGCTTGTGCCAGGCCATGTGCACCTTGAGGCCACGTGAAGTGTCGAACGCCCACTGGCAGGAGTTCACGGGTAGACCCAGCAGGTGCCACGGATCGACAGCCTGAGATGACTGGCCGATGCACCACCTGTGCCCCCCTACTGTGCCAACTTGCTGTGCTTTACCACCCGGCGCTCGGCTCGTTGTTGTGAGCATCGCTCCTCCACCCTCCGTTGTTGTTGGAGGGCGACTGCCTCCAACTGCCCAGTAGCGTCCTTCACGAGCCTCCTCCACAGAGGCCGTTTTTGACACCGCTGGTACCAGTCATCGGCAAGTCCACTCAGCTCCACATCCTCCTGAACCACGTCACTCCAACTCCGCTCTAGCCCGTGCCGTGCCCGTTTAGCCCCCGAAACTGCTACACACAGGTATGTAAACACAGCCAATATAGACGCAGGCAAAGCAACCGCTTTGCGGAGTCATCTGGTGTGTTTCCCAACGGCCAAAAGGTGAGTTCTTAAAACGTTTATTTCTGAGCGTCGGGCAAATACAAAACCTACATAAACACCACGGCTGCGTTGCGAAACGCCGTACAGTAGTAAACATTGTCACCGCACCCCCGAGACGCGGTCTAACCGGCCTGACTCCAGCCCGTTGTTACCGCACCCCGGACACGTTCTGGTTTTTCCAGATTCTTCTCCAACTCGCGTACGCAAAACCCTCAAACAAACACCACCACGCTTGCCGAGCTCCCCAACCACGGTACAGTCGATGCACCCCAGGGCAAACGCACACCCGTGGAGAAACGACCTCACCAACTCCGAAGATGGTGCGCCCGTGGAGAAATGACCTCACCAAGTCGGGAGAATCCCCGGGCTCGGATTTTTCTGCTCTGGGAGCACCTTGGGGCCACAAAGACAAAGATCTCCCGTGTAGCCTTAACAGACTTGGGGGCAAGTGGTGTTAGCGAGTAGCAACTGTGAAGGCCGGAACGGCACGCGAGGGGGTGGGTGGCCAGCACCACGGCCGGCCGCCTTTGTCTCCTGAATTGCGATGTTTTTACATACTCCACCAGGTACTCATTTGAGGCCGAGTCGACCTAGGGGAGGCCCAGGACCGGTTCAGATAATTATCACTGCGTGTTGGTGGCCGTGCGCGATAATCAAAACTCGGGTCTCTGCCGGGTTCGTAGTGCAGCGGCGCTAACCACTGCGCCGCCGCTCCCCACCCCCCCCAATGCCCGTAACCACTGAACGAAAAATGGCAGCAGATGCGGACACCTGAAATTGATGATAATGATGCACAAATAGGAGATGTACAAACTCAGGCAGCGTGCGCCGGAGACTGGCCCACCCATCACAGAACCGCGGTGGACGTAGAGAGCGACTCCCACGTCTCCGATTCACAGACACGGAGGAGGCCATCATCACAGCGATTCGCCACTCCCGAGGCCATCATCACGTCTCAGGGACCACCTCAACATAACATCACGGGCTCCTGCCCCACACGCCTACATCGGCAGCACAGCACTAAATCATAATAACGAACTCCAGCCATGCTCAGTCTACTACTGGATTAAATGCTCCCCACACAGTGTCCGTCACGGGGTGGGCGGGCGGGCAGGCGGGGTCTGTGACCATACTTCACCACGCTCGTCAGTGTGGTTTGGTGAATTGGAAGCGGGAGGGCAGGACCACTCCCAATATCACTCACCACCGTGGCTGGGAATCTAACTCTGGTCACTGGGTCCATGTGGCGTCGTGTGCTAACCGCTCGGCCACGCCACAGTCTAAGCCAGTGGTTCTTAACCTTTACCGCAGCCTTGCACCCCTTTGGTTCTGCATCGTAAAAAAATGTTATGTTAATCAATACATAGATTTGATTATGCAAAGTAGTCGTAACTTACGTGACCGTGCGTAATTTGTTTTTTCAATGATTTACCTTCTAAAAAAATCTGGCCATGGTCTCGCACCCCCAGAAAGGCCCGGGTGGTGCGTGCACCCCAGGTTAATAAGAACCACCGATCTCGAGGGTACACCACCCACACCAACCGCCCAGTCAATGAACAACCCACATGGGACGTCAACAAGTCTAAGAGGCAGCTTCTGCTTGCTCAAGCGTGTCACGGCTGAAGGACCACTGTCTTACCTGAGCATGTCGGCCACGTCACCACTCCAGAGACCTGCATTCCACTAGTAACACTTACACAGCCCATTGGTAATCCACTGCTGGATGAAAGCCTCCCCACGGCATGTCGGGTGAGAATGGAGGTCATGTGACTATACCTCACCACATTGATCACTGGCCAGGAGTTGGGTGGGGGGTGCGCGTGCTCTAACCGGTTCAGAGGTCGCTCGCTATTGACGCGAGCCGTGGGTTCATGGCCGCAGTGTGTGCGAACCACTGTGCCACCGCTCCACTCTTAAAACGCACGTGCGAGCAGCACATGGGGCTCGAATTCATTGTCCATCGAACCGCGGTGGCAACTCGGGCTGGTTTCTCGGCCTTGGCCATGAAGATGGGGGTCAGACGCGCAAAAAACAACCGTGAAACCAACCCACGTCCAGTCCGGCTCTGCCAGCGTGGCCATCTGCAGGGGAGCAGATGGTACAAATGTTAGCCACGTTATCAAAATACTGTTCACAGGGCCCCCCTTGGTGTGGAGCGCAATCTATGGTAAAACTATTATCCACTCTCTCTCTCTCTGGCCTCTACGTGCTATGAAGAAGGTCCATTGTCCATAACGCGACCTGTACAGGTAGTCCTCTACTTACGATGGAGATGCGTTACGACGACCCCACCGTAAGTCTAAAAAAATATCGTAAGTTGAAGATGGCCTAGCCTACCCAGGAGTCTTAATGGTGATAATTTAGCAAAACAGAGCAATTTACAGTACTGTACTGTATAAACTATATACTGTATGTATTTATTAATTACAATACTGTATTGCACAGTAATATGTAAAGAAAAAAAACAAGGTAAATTCTTAGCCTACCTATACTGCAATTTACTAGAAAGGCGGAAGATGCGTACATCACCGGCAGCATCCCAACATACAGTATCGTACCTCGTACGCTGCTGCTTTTGCCTGCCGCGCGAAATTTAAAATATTTAACAATTGTCGTATCGCCATCGTAAGATCGAAATATCGTAAGTCGGACCATCGTAACTCGGGGACTATCTGTATATATATTTTTCCCCTGCAAGGCCACAGTGCGACTGGACGAACGTGTTCAGTTTTTTGGCGTTGCTTTGTCCGTCACTGCCAACGCAGCAACAGCAAGCAGCATCACCGTTCGTAATTTGTCAAAAGTGGACCCCCCCCCCTCAGGCGAGGCCAGCGAATACTCAACAACGTTGCAATACAGACATGACCAGGCCAAAAAAAATCCCGGTGTCTGGGCCACTTCTGAAACGCATAACACCACAAGTTACTATGCGATTAGAATTTATACGGCTCTGCAAGGCTTCCTGGATAAACAAATGACGTAACTGTTATTGTCCCTGTCATAAGCTGCTGGTGGTGGGGGCATTAAGATTACCTCTGTCACAAACCCCAGCAGGAGTGACCGTGTCACGCTGGCCGTGCCATACTACGCCGGACATGTCGTGCCGGCCACACCAAACACACCGTGCCACACCGGACGTGTCCGTGCCACAACAGGTGTGTCACACCTTGACAGTATTTCGACACCGTCACATTTTTCAAGATGATGTCACCACCACCACCACTAACCAATCACCCATAGGCCCTGATTGTCTGAAGCTGCCCAAAAGCTTATCATCATCTCTCAACGCATCTGCCATTCTAATTTTAAAATCAGCTACGTGGAAATGTACAGAACGGCCTTGGCATAAAATCCCGTTCACGTACTCCGGATTTCATTCCGACCTGCCAGATATCTGCGGCAAAAGGTGAAAGCCCGCAGAATCGTAGCCACCGATAAACACAAGACGAGCGGTGGATCACCGGCGCGAGTGCGATTGTGGTCATACAGAACAGACCATAACCAATGCCCGATCTGCAAATACGAAGGAGACATCACAGCGATATATTCTGCTACTCCTGACGTGGTTATCTGCTGGCTTGATGTCCGCCGGATTTTATTTCGATCTGCCAGATATGTGGCAAAAGGTGTGATTGAAGTTCGCCGAATCGTTGCCGCCGATAAACACAAATCGAGCGGTGGATCACCGGGGCACTAGTGCGACTGTGGTCATCCAGAACATACGCAATGATGCCCGATCCACAAATACGAAGAAGAATACATCATCACGGCAATACACTCCGCTACTGTTGCTGCTGACGCGGCCATCTGCTGGCTTGCTCATCCTGAATGTGTGATTGTAAAGTTGTTGTCTCTCTGTATCTACATCAGCAGCAGATGACGATCCATACTCTTTAGTTTTTCGGTAAAATCACGTAGGTGAAAATAAAATAAAATTAAATCACGACGTTTCGGAAGCAACACAAGCATCCGTCATCAGGTGTGACTGCTCCAGCAAAACTTACTGTAGCGTATGAAACGTCGTGATTGAATTCAGTTGTTTAATTTCTATTTCATTTTGTTTTCACCTACGTGACTTTACCGAAAAAACCAAAGAGTTATGGATCCTTGCAGTCACGAAAACTTCTAATCTAGAAGTAGAAGATCGACCGGTGGCTAAGTGGACGGCAGCCCAACCGCTGGCCCGGTGGGACAACCGAGGCAGCGGAGGTGAAGCCACAGATCACGGCAACGATTAAACCCATTGCGGCCATCAACACCGCAAAGGCGAGGGCTCGGGTCCTCAAGTTGACACGGTGACTTAAGTTGGGGGGCAGCTTGTGTTCGTGTTATTACTACACAGAGCCAGCCCGTGTGAGCCGATTATCCCGGGTTGTGGATTTAAACCGTGCTCGTAAAAAAAAATTACTGTAAATATCTCTCATGTTATAGAGTTTATCTTTGGTTAGATTGTGCGGGTATATTGGCGAATCATTTTTTGTTTAACATTTTAGCTGCACCATGATTCTCTCAGCCAGCGGCTCTTGACTAGGGGTTTCGAGATGCCCTTTCTGGGGGAGCGAGAAATTCCCAGTCATGTTCGACATCTGGGTGAACCGGCCCGGCCCGACAAAGGGGTCGTCCATAAATGACGTCACGCGGTTTTGGCCGATTTTTGACCCCCCCCCCCTTCGTCACACGGCGTGACAAAAAGTCAGACCCCCCCCCCTCAAATGACGTCACAAAGTTCTTCCCCCCCCCCCCCAAAAAAAAACATGCTTCAAATCGCTTTAAACTATTGTCATTGTAGTGCGTATTTAATGTGGCGCTGCACTTTGATGTTGTAGGAGAAATCATGTATTAAAAAGTCTATTTAATTAAGTAGAACGTGTTGTCTATATTTCGCCACACATCGTCACAAATGTCTGACTCCCCCTCCCCAGATGCGTGACGTCATTTATGGACGGCCCCAAACGTGACGACAGTCACACCAGTTTTGTTTTAAATCCGATTGTTTTGACTGTGAGAAGTGGCGTGTCATCGCATTCGCTAAACAAAACAAAATAAACCAATTATGAATTGTATTCTTGGTTCTTTCGGTTAAGTCACGTACAAGGGAAATAATAAAAATAAAACAATACAATTCTCACGACGTTTCGATTGCAACACAAGCAATCATCATCAGGTGTGAAATCCATAGCAAGACATTTTTTTTTGCTGGCTGTGGATTTCACACCTGATGATGATTGCTTGTGTTGCAGTCGAAACGTCGTGAGAATTTTATTGTTTTATATTTGTATTATTTTATTATTTCCCTTCTAAGTGACTTTACCGAAAGAACCAAGAATAAGAATCCCTGCAGTCAAGAAAGCTTTACATCGAAATTCAATTAGCAATGGTTATTATTGCCCATTGTACACCACCACCACCACCCATGATATCTAAAAAATGTTTTACTCACTCCGGAGCTCGGCTCTTCTTGTGGAACTACAAGCGAACACGATTGCGGGGAGAACTACGATGTGGGGGTAGCCCTCGACATCACCACAACAACAACAATCGCCACGTCAGCACGGCGCTCGTGCCAGGCTACGTGCACCTCCAAGGCCACAACACGTGCCCTATCGCACCCGTTCCACTGGCTCTGGCTGCCCGGCTTGCTGCTACTACAATCACTACGGTGCTGATGTGGTCAATGATACCACCACCACCACCGCTGTTGTTGTTGACAAGAGATGCCGTTGTTGTGCTCCTGTGCGATAAGTTATTGCGGCGAGGAGCCGTGGCGCAGCAGTTAGCGCAGAGTTCCAATTAAAACAAAAATAAGCCACCCCACCTGTATCAGAGCCCGGTGCTGGGCCTCTCCCTAGGCAGGACTCTGCCTCAACTGCAGTGCCTGGTGCGGTGTGTAGTAAACATCGCCACTGGGGAGACAAAGGCGGCCGGGCGTGGTGTGGACCACCCAACCTTTCGTGTGCCGTGCCGGCCTTCGTAGGTGCTCTTTGTGTCTGTGTGTGTGTCAGTCAGCGTGTGTGTCAGTCAGCGTGTGTGTCAGCGTGTGTGTGTGTGCCAGCGTGTGTGTGTGTGTCAGGGTGTGTGTGTGTGTCAGCGTGTGTGTGTGTGTGTGTCAGGGTGTGTGTGTGTCAGCGTGTGTGTGTGTCAGCGTGTGTCAGGTTGTGTGTGTGTGTCAACGTATGTGTCAGGGTGTGTGTGTGTGTGTGTCAGGGTGTGTGTTAGTGTCAGGGTGTGTGTGTGTGTCAGGGTGTGTGTGTGTGTCAGGGTGTGTGTGTGTGTCAGCGTGTGTGTGTCAGTGTGTATCAGCGTGTGTGTGTGTCAGTGTGTATCAGGGTGTGTGTGTGTGTCAGGGTGTGTGTGTCAGGGTGTGTGTGTTAGTTGTGTGTCAGGGTGTGTGTGTGTCAGGGTGTGTGTCACGGCCCTCGTGTGCCGCCCTCGGGGCCTGCACGACGGGACGCGCTGCCCGCCCTCTGCCCCCGGGGCTCCCGAGACTCTGTGGTGGCTACTGGGGGCGAGCTTGTCGTGATACGAGGGGGAAGGTGGAGGAGGGGAGCTCCCGTGATGTTACAACTCATTGTGTCGTGGCGGGGCTGTTGTTGTGGTTCAAGGCGAACTAACGGTGGGGGTTGTTGTTGTTGGGTGATGGTGGTGCTGGTTGTTGGGATTGTGTTGATTGATGTCGACCCCGCGAGGTGAGCGAATGGTGATGATGAGGAGACGAGAGCGAGGCGTGGAGACGAGGTGGTGATGGCGGGGGGGAGGCGGAGATGGGAGATGAGAGAGATGAGTGGAGATGAGGGCTGGGGGGCGAGTGGAGACGAGGTGGGAGAGAGGAGAGTTGGAGGGAGACGAGGTGCGGGGGGGGACGTCGCGCCTCTCACCTCGTCGCTCCCCGCTCGCCGCCGCTGCCGCGATGGCGACGCACATCAAGACGAAGATCTTCATCTTCATGGTGGCGGTGATGGTGGTGATGGTGATGGTGGCGATGCTGCTGCTGCTTCTCACTCCTCCTCAACCCGCGTCTCGCGGATACAATCCACGCCGCCCGCCTCCGCCCGCGCTATTTCTGGCCCCGTCGGTCACCCCCCCCGCCCCCTCCCCCATCCCCCCGCCCCCCCCGCCCCTCCCCGGTCCCCTTCGTCTCCGCCCCCTCCTCCGCCCCTCCCCCGCCCCCTCCCCCGTCCCCTCCCCCGCCCCCTCCCCCGTCCCCTCCCCCGTCCCCTCCCCCGCCCCGCCCCCTCCCCCGCCCCTCCCCCATCCCCTCCCCCGCCCCCTCCTCCTCACCCCCGCCCCCTCCCCCTTCGTCTCCGCCCCCTCCCGATTTAAGAGCCGAATGGCTCACAGGGCTATTACCAAACACTGTAAATGAAATTTCGATTTAAAGCTTTCGTGACTGCAGGGATTCATCTTCTTGGTTCTTTCGGTAAAGTCACGTAGAAGGAAAATAATACAATAATTAAAATAAAACGTCGTGAGAATTATTTTATTTTATTATGTTTTATTTTTATTATTTTATTACTTCCCTTCTACGTGACTTTACCGAAAGAACCAAGAAAACTGTAAATGAATTCTAGATTTGAAGCACTTGATGCAGCAAATCTGGCTGTGACGGTCCCACCTGATGACGAAACGTCGTGATTTTTTTATTTTTTATTAATTTTATTTCATTTTCTACCTACGTGACTTTACCGAAACAACTAAGAGCACTGTAGATGAAACTGAACCTCCGTCCCCTCCCCCTGCGTCTCCGCCCCATCGCCACCGCGACCCGCGGGGGGAGGAGCTGGGGACGAGGGCAGAAGCAGTGGCCCACCCGCCGCTGCTGTCCCATTATAAGACGCACCTCCCCCTCCCTCACACCGGAAAGTAAGACGCACCCCCCCCCACACACCGGAAAGTAAGACGCACCCCCCAACACACCTGAAAGTAAGACGCACCCCCCCACACACCTGAAAGTAAGACACACACCTGAAAGTAAGACGCACCCCCCCCCCAACACCTGAAAGTAAGACGCACCCCACCCCCCACACACCGGAAAGTAAGACGCACCCCACCCCCCCCCCCCACGCCGGAAAGTAAGACGCACCCGCCCCCCCCCCCATCACACCGGAAAGTAAGACGCACCCGCCCCCCCCCCCATCACACCGGAAAGTAAGACGCACCCCCCACACACTCGTGTTCGGTTTCTGAAAAATTATTTAAATCCTGTCTCGCACATCCCTACCGGATTATAAGACGCGCACCGAATGAAGTTTTGCACATCTCTCGTCACATTGCGGACCATGAGACGCGCAACAAATCACGTCATTGCCGGATTATAAGACGCAGCCAGAAGAGGACTACAGGTCTGGTCACACGCATTCCGGATTATAAGACGCGCGGCCTGAAGCTTTTTAATACTCGCTTTTATTTAACTCACTGTTGTTATCGTAAAATCTTAAGTCACTAAATTTTTACCCACTTCCCAATGTGGTATCGACTGCAAACTTGGTATACTTATGTCATACTGATGACAATACTATATTCTATCATAAAAACATTATTTTTTATGTGTTATGTTTCGGCTTGGGTCTAATTGTCCACGGTCAACTGACGTTGGCTGTAATTGGCCACGGTCCCTTACATTATTGCAAGCTTCGGGGCCACTTCTTCGAGTCTGCCATTACTAGTACATTTCATAAAAGCGTGTTTAAAAAAAGTTGTTTTAAATATTACTTATTTAAGTGGCGCTCACATTCACCATCGCGAGTGTGGTTCCTGGGTTGGTGGCATCAGTGAGCGTGAGTTGTAACCGCCAAACCCGCCAAGAAAACCGGTTAGTACAGGCAATTGTGTGTGTGTGTGCAGAAAAACGGTGCAATACAGAATTGCCTGGAGCAATAAACACAACTTTGTTCAGATTTTAACTTGATAAATGAAGGTGGTGGGATGATGGTGTGACGGATGAGATGTCTCACTGGACTTTCCAATGAGTCGATCGGCAGGGTGCGTGCGGTGGGGTAAAATGTGGATAACGCCCGCTTCGTCAGCGTGGAAGAGAGTCCAGGGACTCCTCTACTTACGAACGAGTTAGGTTCCAGAGGTCTGTCCGTAAGTCGATGTGTTCGTAAGTCCAACTTTACTCCGATCGATTCCGTACATGTTGTACGGCGTGTACACTAAACACGGGGAATGGCTTTACAAGTTGAATCATCTGCAGATGTAGATGCCACTGGTTCTTCATGTTCTACAGATGTAGATGCCACTCCACACCAGGTACTCATTTGAGGCTGAGTCGACCTAGGGGATGCCGAGGACCGGTTCCGTTTAATCGTCACTGGTGCTTGTGGCCGTGAGCGGGACTCGAACAGGGACGCCGGGTTGGTAGTGCTGCATAGTGCTAACCACTACACCACAACTCACGACTGATCCACTGCTCACACACACGCAGCGATTCCGTTCGGCCACCACCAGTCTGGAACCCCGGTTCCGAGCCAGGTGACTCAGCGGGTCACGAGTTCAAATCCTGGTAGGGGTGGGTTGACTCCGCACATTATTATCATCATCATCTCCACCCCAGAGCTCGATAAAAATGAGTACCACTTTGTGGGGAAGTCAACACTGATGGTTGTCCTCTGGGGAGACTTGACTCCTGTCATAGGAATGTGGAATTTCCACCACTGGCTCAGGGGCTGTGAACGATGCTTCAGCAGCCACTTGAGCATGAAAAATCATTTTGACTTTTCTGTTCTGGATGGGCATCGCTGTCGTGGTAGTGCCTTACGCCGCGAAAGCCTTGCTACAGTGCCAAGCCTAGCAAGGTTCCGCAAAATATCGAGTGAGAGATGAAGCTCTGAGTGTATATATGGCCTGATGTGACAAAATAAAAACATCGCAGACAGGATCACCAGTTCACTCGATCACATGTTCATTGTGAATGAACAAATTGGTTAGCGGTATACACCAGCGAGACTGCAGAAGAGTCTGAATTTGTGTTCATTATAACTGAAGGTGACCAGGGTGAAACGGTAAGGTAACAAAGCGGTGTGGTAACAAACGTCGGATATTGTGGGGCACGACCGTAACGCATGTGGGAGAACTGCACAGCAGCACAACCACGATAGCATACGCAGACTCCAAACCCAGAGTCCAAACCCAGACTACAAGTGCAGACTTCAAACCCAGACTCCAAACCCAGACTGCAAACCCAGACTACAAACCCAGACTCCAAACCCAGACTCCACACCCATACTCCCAATCGCAGCCAAAACTGGCAGTGGTATTAAAGCATTATCATCCAGGCTTGAGACGTCAACAAATGTATTGCCAAAATTTTATGGTTTTTACATTTATTTAAGGTAAAATTTTAGTCAAAGCAAAACCTCCTCTTAGCATACATACATACAAAACAACTACACAATGCTAAAACTCCACAAAATCAGCTTCATCATCACCATCACGATCATCAGCCATGGCCAAGACACTGTCGGATGAAAGCCTCCCTAAGCCCCTGCCGCCTCTCACGACCCTGCGACGTAAGAATCCACCCAGCACAAAAAAGTAACAAAAATCTGGCCGGGTGGTCCACCTGCAGAGCGAGAGGCTCGCAATCCGAAGTTTAAATCCTGGTCAGTGGGTTGACAGTCTGTAATTACTCCCTCCGAGGTGGATGAAATGAGTTCCACTTTGTGGGGAAGTCAACAGCGATTATACTATGGAATTTCCACCACTGGCACTTTCACGCGAACCGATAATCAGCATATAAAATAGTAGTAAAAAACAGTAATACATTGAATTAATTCCAAGACAGCAGATGCACGGAGTGAACGTTGCGCTTGGGTTTTAGATGCGACCAATGAAGGCTTGGAGTGAGTGTGCATCAGCCGCTCTTGACACAGAGGAATCGTGAGCAGTCTGGGCATCTTTAACACAGCCACCGGCAGAAGGCCGCAGTGGTAGAGCCACAGCTCTGGGACTATTTTCTCACGCCACTGATGACAGAAGGGCCTCCGCTGAGGCAGCTTTAGAGGGCCCATCTCTCGAGTGAGTTTTGGCCAACTCGTCCATACTCTTAGGTTTTTTCCGGTAAAGTCACGTAGTTAAAAAATAAAATTAAAAGTTGATAAAAGTAATAATGGAAATAAAATAAAATAATAAATCACGACGTTTCGGAGGCAACACAAGTCTCCGTCATCAGGTGGGACCGTCACAGCTAATATTTAGCTGACGGAGACTTGTGTTGCCTCCGAAACGTCGTGATTTATTATTTTATTTTATTTCCATTATTACTTTTATTACTTTTAATTTTATTTTTTACCTACGTGACTTTACTGAAAAAAACTAAGAGTATGAATCCTTGCAGTCACGAAAGCTTCAAATCTAGAGTCAACTCGTCCATGCTGGCCCAGTAACGTCGTGGGAGATGTGTTAGGAGTACCCACACCCAATACCCACCGATCGACTAACTGCGGTAGTTCCCATTTATGCCCCTGGGCGGACAGAGGCGGTGGGAGGAATCCAATTGAACGAGAGCCATCGCTGACATCCGTCAAGAGGTCCGCCCTGTTGAGCGTTCTGAACCGGAGCACGAGCTGACATCATCGAGTCGGCCGAGTAGCGGACACCAAGCAGAGTGCCGCAGTGTCCGCGTGCCGTCGATGCCTGCGGTCGCTGTCGCGGATTCGTCGAGGGGGAGCCGGCCGGCCAACCGGCCGGCCGAGGGTGTGACGCGTCCAAGTCTCCGTCGTCTCACGAGCAGAGCCTCGCGTACGGAGACGAACAGGAAGGCTACGGTCGCTCTTCTCCATGTTCCGCCTGATGCTTGGAGGCCCAGTTCTGTTGGCGGACAGACAATCTACCGTTAACAGCCCGGTCACAAAGACAAAGATTCCCCGTCTAGCCTGAACAGACTGTTGGGGCGAGAGCTGTTCGCGTGCACGTCTGAAGGCCAGCACGGAACACAAGGGGATGGGTGGCCAGCACCACACCCGGTGATAATACCTCCCCAGTGACAATGTTCACTATCGCACCAGGTACTTAATCGACCTAGGGGAGCCCCAGGACTGGTTCAGATATCGCTGGTGTTGGCCATGAACGGGAATCGAACCCAGGTGCTTCCTGCTGTGAGCCTCGAGCGTTACCACCGCGCCACCCGCCACCGCTGCCGCCTGACGAGGGGCGTTGTTGTGGCATCGTTCAAGTTACCATGAGCGACTGCCTCTCGGCCTCCAGGTAATGTCCGTCCCACAGCTCCACGGTGAGGCCGGTGCAGAGCTGCGCTCGCCGAGTCCACTGCTTCTCCTCCGCCTCCCGCAGGGCCGAGGCGACGTCCCCACCCCCCCGGGTCAGCAGCGCCGCCACGTTCTGACGATAATCGAAGGGGCGAGAGTCAGGGAGGGGCGGACGCTCTGCGCGCTTCACCGGCCGGCCTCACGCACGTGAAGTCCCCTCGCGTGAGAATGCATCCAGTGCTTGCCTTGCCGGCGATCTACACAGCTACCCGATATCTGGGAGGGTCGAACCAGAACGCACGGTGAGCTACCAGCCCCACGCGCCACTTATTTTTTTTGCATAGCAGTGCCCACACCAAACCGCTAGCACCACTGCGCACAGCGAGTGGCCTCCTATTTGCTCCTCCTGACGTTGGTCCCACCCGCTGCTCAGGTAGCTCCTCCGCGCTTTGCCCGCGCGTCGTCATCGTCATCATGAGGCCAGAACATTCTAAAACCGGCGACAAATCCTGGTTCTCATAAAAGCTTCAGGCATGTCGGACGGCCGTAGATTCGGTGATCGACCAGCGGTCGACTAGGTGAAAGGTTAGAGTTTGGGGTCGAAGCTGAGTAATACTACAACAACTTGCACAGTGTGCTGATACAGGCGGTGTGTGTGGAGTGAATGGGTCAGCGTTACCTCATCTGGAGCCCCTTCAAACAGCAGAATGTCATGTTTTCCTGTCCTCACATATGGCCTGGAACATAGAATAATTCAAACAAAGAATGTCCATTTTTCCAAACATACAATTACTAAAGACACACAAAACCCACTTTCCAACTCAGTGGACCATCTTACCTCACTACCGCCTGATGAGTGTCAGGCTTTATGCAGAAAATTAAAAGTGTACCAATGCCCTCGATAATTCAGTTGAATTCAGAAACCTCAGATCTTGATGGATAAAATCCTTTTAAGAGTTTTATAGACTGTAGGATAATAATGTGCGATGCATATATTTCATAAATGGTCACGGAGAAAACTGTTATGGATAGGCGGCGGCTGTGGGATAGGGAATTCTGTGATTACAGGGCCCTCATGCCGCTGAGTTAGAGAGCGGCTGTGGGACAGGGAACTCCATGACCACGGGGCCCAGGACACCCGTTACACTCCTGAGTTACCCGTGGAACAGGGGCAGCACTCCCCAGCCCAGCTGCGGCGACGAGCTGCTCCCTTTGGAGTCCGCGCTGCTCACGTCGGCAAATTCCGAATTTTCACCGTCGTCGCCGTCGTCGTTCCGGCCGAACACCCTGAGCAGCAGCGAGTTCGCCCAGTCCGGCTGCAGATTCAGAATCTGGCAAGAGAGTTCGAGACGTCACCGTGGCCAGATCCGCCGATGCCATCGCGCGTCGCTGACGCGTCGGCGGCTTAAGACGCATCCGGCACCCGCGGCATACGCAGCACAACACGAATCACGTACGCAGTCAAGAGGATTGACTCATCGAGTCTATGGGTCTCTATGTGGGCCTGTGGGTCTCTATGCGAGAATATGGGTCGCTATGCGAGTTTGTGGGTCTCTATGCGAGTCTGTGGGTCTCTATGCGAGTTTTTGGGTCTCTAAGTGGGCCTGTGGGTCTCTATGCGAGTCTATGGGTCGCTATGCGAGTTTGTGGGCTCTATGCGAGTCTGTGGGTCTCTATGCGAGTTTGTGGGTCTCTATGCGAGTCTATGGGTCTATATGCGAGTCTATGGGTCTCTATGTGAGTCTATGTGAGTCTATGCGTCTCTATGTGAGTCTATGTGAGTCTATGGGTCTCTTACGTGAGTCACTGGTGACCAGGCTGAGACCATCAACTCATTGCACTTGAGATCCCGGTTTAATCACAGGCAGCGGCTGAACCCCGGATTGGAACCCAGGCACGTCAGCGGTACCGGCTCAACGCTCTGACCCCTCGGACCACCCGGCCTCCACTCGCATCACGCACCTTACAGTTTTCCAGCTCCCCGCTCAGAGTGCCGCAGTTGACGAGGTTCAAACGGTTCGCGATCACGATCTCCTTGACGGCGCGCGTGTCCAGTTCGGCACTCGGCAATATGTTCGCCAACACCCGTACGTAATGGTACGGGCAGCCGCCTGGCTCGCGCGCAATACAACAACACGCAGGGGTGAGATGTGTGCAGCGATAAATTCATTGCCCTGTTCGAACCGGCCAACAGTTGTTACCGATGGGGGCTGGTGAGTAGGACGAGATCGAGTCCTGACGGACGCCATCGGAAGCCAAAGGGATGATATAACAGGGTGCTGTGGCCAGTTCAAAAGCACTTGTTTGCGTGTGCGTCTTTGTGCACGGGCAGCGGTAGTTCAGCACTGCGCTACAAACCCGGCGACCCAAGCTCGTGACCCAGTAACAGTGGCGAATATGTGAACCAGTCCTGGGCCTCCGCTAGGTCGACTCAGCCTCAAACGAGCACCCGGTGCGGCGTACAAAAAAACAGCACTACAGGCAACACGGGCGGTCTTTGTGTCTGCACGTGTGCGCCGGGTACGTGATGTGACGCTGGCGTCCGTGACGCTGACGCAAACGCCGGTGCGCTGCCGGTACCGCACGGCCCTCAGCGGGCTCAGGTGCGGCGCCGGGCAGCCCGGGGGCAGCGCCCGCCGCGCGTCCAGCAGCTCCAGGTAGACGCTGCGCCAGTCCGCAGGCAGCTCTGCAACGCACACACGCAAAGACAAAGACAAAGGTTCCCCGTGTAGTCTCCGCAAGGTGTTGGTGTTCATTAGCGAGCACCTGCGGAGGCCCGGCACGGCACACGATGTGGTGGAGCAGTCACCACGCCCCGGCCAGCCGCCTTTGTCTCTCCATTGCTCCAATTTACACACTGAAATCAGGTATCGATTTAAAGCTTTCGTGACTGCAGGGATTCATCTTCTTGGTTCTTTCAGTAAAGTCACGTAGAAGGGAAATAATACAATAATAAAAATAAAACATAATAAAATACAATTCTCACGACGTTTCGGCCACAATGCAAGCAGCCGTCCTCAGGTGAAGAACAGGTCTGTCGGAAAGACAGCGTCCTCATGTGAAGAACAGGTCTGTCAGAAGATGAAATCAGGTACTCATTTAATGCATAGTTGACCTAGGGGAGGCCCAGGACCGGTTCTGATATTTGTCATTGATGTTGGCGGTGAGCGGGAATCGAACTTCGGTTGCCGGGTTCGTAGCGCAGTGCAGCTACGAACAAATTCAGTTCCTCAAGTTTTCAGCCTGTGGAGCGAAACGTGGTGGCGTGGCAGCCTGGTGTGGTGTGGTGGCGTGGCAGGGTGGTGATGTGACGGCGTGATGACGTGACGGCGTGATGATGTGATGGTGTGTTGGTGAAACGGAGTGACGGTGTGATGATGTGACGGTGTGACGGCGTGTTAGTGAAACGGAGTGACGGTGTGATGATGTGTTGGTGAAACGGAATGATGGTGTGATGATGTGACGGTGTGACGGTGTGTTGGTGAAACGGAGTGACGGTGTGATGATGTGACGGTGTGACGGTGTGTTGGTGAAACGGAGTGACGGTGTGATGGTGTGTTGGTGAAACGGAATGATGGTGTGATGATGTGACGGTGTGACGGTGTGTTGGTGAAACGGAGTGACGGTGTGATGATGTGACGGTGTGACGGTGTGTTGGTGAAACGGAGTGACGGTGTGATGATGTGTTGGTGAAACGGAATGATGGTGTGATGATGTGACGGTGTGACGGTGTGTTGGTGAAACGGAGTGACGGTGTGATGATGTGACGGTGTGACGGTGTGTTGGTGAAACGGAGTGACGGTGTGACGGTGTGTTGGTGAAACGGAGTGACGGTGTGATGATGTGACGGTGTGTTGGTGAAACGGAGTGACGGTGTGACGGTGTGTTGGTGAAACGGAGTGACGGCGTAACGATGTGATGATGTGACGGTGTGTTGGTGAAACGGAGTGACGGTGTGACGGTGTGTTGGTGAAACGGAGTGACGGTGTGACGGTGTGTTGGTGAAACGGAGTGACGGTGTGACGGTGTGTTGGTGAAACGGAGTGACGGCGTAACGATGTGATGCTGTGACGGTGTGACGGTGTGACGGTGTGTTGGTGTGATGGTGAAACGGAGTGACGGCGTAACGATGTGATGATGTGACGGTGTGACGATGTGACGGTGTAACGATGTGATGCTGTGACGGTGTGACGGTGTGACGGTGTGTTGGTGTGATGGTGAAACGGAGTGACGGCGTAACGATGTGATGATGTGACGGTGTGACGATGTGACGGAGTAACGGTGTGATGATGTGATGATGTGACGGTGTGACGGTGTGTTGGTGAAACGGAGTGACGGCGTAACGATGTGATGCTGTGACGATGTGACGGTGTGACGGCGTACCACCGGGGTGCAGCACGGAGAGCCAGTCCCGCACGGTGCGGGGGGAGCCCGCGTCGTCCCTGCTGTACGAGCTCATGATGTTGATCTCCGAGGGCGAGGGGCGGGCCCCCTCCGTCAAGTAGAACCCTGTCTCGTACGAGGGCCGGGGCCTCGGCTCCTGATGAGGGGGGGGGGGCGTTTGGCGGGGGCAGGAGACATTGCCGAGTTTACACATCCCTCTCCACGCGGTCGCGTGCATTTTTCTCGGACCTCCGGTTTTCCCCTCCATATTTAGAATCAACACGCTCTTATTTGGCTGAAATAACTTTCCACGTGATAAGCCACTTCGTCGTTGAGCGATCATTTGTGGCCACGTCTCCTTTTGAGAAAGAGCTACATAGCTCAGTAGGCTTCACCTGGTCAAATAAAAACAGTTTAGTTTAGTTTTTATTACACGCTTTTTATTAACTCACTCTGTCTGTTGTTGTATCCTCAAATCTTGCAACTCAATTTTTACCCACTTCCATCGACTGCAAACTTGGTATACTTATGTCATACTAATGACAATACTATATTCTATCATTACAAATAATATATATATTTTTAAATATTATTTTTTATATGTTATGTTTCGGCTTGGATCTAATTGTCCACGCTCAACTGACGTTGGCTGTAAATCACCACGGTCTCTAACGTTGTGGCAAGCTTCGGGGCCACTTCCTGGAGTCGTGGAGTTCTTCCATTACTAGTCCGTTACATTTCATTAAAGCGTGTTTATATTTTTTTAATATATATTACTTATATAGTTTTATCTCTCAGCCACTTTGCAGAAAATCAACTCAACTCTGCCGCCACGTAGCCTAAACCTGGCAAGCGGCCGCGCCGTGCAGAAGCCGCTCGCTGAGGACCCTTACCGGAGTGAGCGGCAGCAAGCGGATGAGGATGGTGCACGCCGGCACAAGCGGGTGATGGACGAGCGAGTGCTCGTTCAGCGGAGCCGAGTCCCCGGGATCGGGCATCCCCGCCCACAGCCTCAGCTGGTGCCCGCCGCTCTTGAGACATCCGTCGCTCCGGAACAGCCCGAACAGGACGTTACCTGGAGACGACGCGGACACGCAGGCGCACGGGAGCACGCGCCACACCGTCCGGATGTTTGTTAAAGTGCTTAAACTATTATCGCCAGGTAAGGCTCACTGAGCTACGTAGCTCTTTTTCAAAAGTGACCTGGCCACAAATGACAGCTCGACGATTTGGCTCATCACGTGTAAATGTGTAGCGGCCAAATAATCAGCGGAGGGAAAAATCGGTGGACCCGGAGGAAAATCCACGCAACCATGGGGAGAACATGCAAACGCCAAATATACAGGCGTCAGGGTAAGGATTGAACCCACAACCTCCTGTATACCAGGCGAGGTGGAATCCTCATTTTCAGAGTGTTGCGGGTGAGCGGCTGCTCTCAGTACTCAGCTCCTATCCTCATGAACGAAATATCCGTGGCTTTTTTTAAAAATGGAATTTCAACTTGAAAAACTGCGCCGCCGCCTACTGTCGCCATTGCACTGCTGTCGCTCGCTCTCGGAGACAGAGAACGGCTCAGAGGTGTCAAGAGGAGGAACCACAGATGGCTGGGAAGGCAGCAGCAGCAGCCACGCGGTGAACAATTGCCCAAGCTCTGCAGTCCCATATAAATTAAGATGTTTTCAGCCAATTAACGAGTGCTTACAGGCGGGAAGAAACCGGAGCACTGGGAGAAAACCCGCACGTGCAAGGGGGAAACACGCTATCCCATAAAGGTGGAAGAGGTGGAGCCCTCATTTCATTCACGCAGGGATCTCGGGCCGCGGTTCGGGCTGCGCACCGATGACGACGGCGCGCCGCGAGTCCCTCTCCAGCGTGTAGACGCGCAGCAGCAGCAGCGCGTCGTCGTGCACCCGCGCGTCGCTCCCCGCGGGGATCGAGACGCACTCCGAGAAGTGGGGGCTCCGCGCCAGGCTGTCCAACTCTGGCACGGCCATGATGTCCTCCAGTCCCTCCAGGCCCGACTTCACCACGCGGCCCGTCACCTGCGCGCTCGCGGAGCACACGCGAGGCTCGCGCTCGACGTTGGGCGGAGCAGCGCTGCTGGGCTTTCCCAGGTGAACGAGCGTAATCGCGACGATGGTGGCGGCGCTGGGCGACAAAGCGAGTTCACACGATCCGGCTGCAGATTCGGAATCTGGCAAAAGAGGTCGAGACGTCGCCGTGGCCAGATCCGCCGATGCCATCACGGGGGGTGCGCTCTCGCCACGTTCGCATTCACCCGAGAGGATTTGAAAGTCGGGCCTCGACATTGTATTTCAGACGATCCCAAAATATTTAGTTTCGGATCGAAAGAAACCTCCGTCTCAGCCCCCTCCCCCCCCCCCACTAAAACACAACAGACCCCCGTGTAGCCTTTAGCAAACTGTTCGGATAAGTGCTGTTAGCGAGCGCCTATTGAGGCTGGCAGCAATCATCATGCACGATCGTCATCCCATCCGTGCTGAGGTTTGGACGTCAATTCTCTCCTTCGTGGCAGCCCCTCCTCCTCCTCCCCTGCACGCACGTGACACACTTCCTCTGCTCAGGGCGGAACCTCGCCGCACCTTGATGATGGTGGCGCAATCGGGCAGGTAGCGCACGGCGTCGATGTGGAGGACGAACGGCTCGGAGGGCCGGCACGGGGCGGGCGGCGCCACACTCGGGTCGTGGGCCACCCACGGGGAGAGGGCGCCGTGCCTGCCAGGGTCACGCGTGTGTGGCGCGTGCGTGCGTGCGCGCGTGTGTGTGCGTACGTGTGTGTGAGGGCAGGGGGGGCGGAGAGGTGGTGCAGCGGTTAGCGTGCTGCTCTACAAGCCCGACGACCCGAGTTCAATTCCGGCTAATTACAACGAGCGGAGTGCCAGGTGGCTACAACACAGCAAGCTGGAACAGTAGGGGGCATCAGCCAGTGATCTCAGTCAGTCAATCCATGGCACCTGAGTCTCTCCCGTGACCTGCTAGCGAGCGTTGGACACTTTGCGTGGCTTTAACGTGTACATAGCCTGGCACAAGCGCCGTGGTGACGTCACCGCCACTTAGTGGCGAATGGCGGTGGTTGTTGTTGTTGTGAGGGGGGGGAGAGCGGTGGTGCAGCAGTTAGTGCACTGCTCTACAAAGCCCGGCCACCAGAGTTCAATTCCGAATAGTCGGGATGGTTGTATGAACATCAGCATTGGGGAGACAAAGGTGGGCGGGCATGATACGATAACTTAATAGTTGCTAGCTTACAGCTTTTGTGCAGGAGTCTTGTTAAGGCTGTACAGGGGATCTTTGTCTTTGCAATGCATACTCATGCAGTGATGACACGACTCCCACTCGTCCGGGTTCGGGCAGCAGAAGTCAGTACAGCCAAAACCTTCGTTGTACTGTATTTGTATGGCCCCATGTCTATGCTCACCGCCTTCGTCCACCTGCACTGACCAGCGTGCTAAAGTCAAACAACCCCCCAAGGCCCTCATCCAGCAGTGGATTGATCAAAGCGGCTGTGCAGACGACACGTGTGCGTGGGTGCAGGACACGGCTTGCGCCACGCGGCAGCTCCCCCCACGTGCCCTCGGGCTGCCGCACTCCGTTTCTCTCCGCGGCACTGAAGAAGCTCATGGAGCGAAACGCGGCGGCCCGGGGCCCATTACGCACCAGCGGTTGAGCGCAGGCACGGCCAGCGCGTCGCCGTCTCCCCGCAGGTGCGCCAACGCCCGTGCCACGTCCACCGTGTAGAGACGCTGCGTCTCCTCCAACAGCACCTGCAGCAAGAGCAGCGGCAGCACACAGCCAGCTCCAGCAAATGCGCAGCCGGGGCAGTGGTGACGGTGATGCTGCACAGCAAGGCGCAGACTTCTGTACGGAAAAGGGTGTTGGCCCTATCGCACGCACGGTGGATTTTTCACCGGGTGTTCCGGTTTGCTCCCGCATGTAAACGCACCGCCCATTCATTGGCTGACAACATCTTACTATGTAGAGGACTGTGGATCTTGGGCAATCGTGGGTAGCGTCGGCTTGCCACCTGGCAACTGCTTGCCTTCCCCCGCTCGACTGTGGTTCTTCCACGACTGTGAGCGACGCAATTTGCATGAACGAGAAAACTAAAACTATCATGAATACATCGTGGAAGTAGGTAAAGTCACGGCCTTGCAATTGCCTACAAAGACAAAGATCCCCCGTATAGCCTTAACAGACTGTTGGGGCATGTGCTGTTTGCGAGTACCTATAAAGGCAAACACGGCACACGAGGGGGTGGGCGGTCAACACCACGCGCGGCTGCCTTTTCTGTCCCCAGTGGCGATATACACACATGGCACCAGGTACTCATTTGAGGCTGAGTCGACCTAGGGTAGGCCCAGGACCACTTAAATTAATAGTCACTGGTGTTGGCCGAGCTCACATGGCCGGGTTGGCGGTGCGGCGTGCTAACCGCTACACTACCACTCCTCACACGAACATACAAAGACAAAATCCCCGTATAGCCTTAACAGACTGTTTGAGCCAGTATGAGGGATGGGTATTCTTTTTTTTTACTTGATACAGCAAGCGTGCTGTGACGGTCCCACCTGAAGACGGAAGCTTGTGTTGCCTCCGAAACGTCGTGATTTTTATTTTATTTTGATTTTATTTTATTAATTTTAATTTTTTACCTACGTGACTTTACCGAAAAAACCTAAGAATATGAATCCTTGCAGTCACGAAAGCTTCAAATCTAGAATGAGGGATGGGGTTGGCCAGCACCACGCCCGGCCGCCACTGTGTGTGTACACAACAGTACACAGGCACGTTAATACACGCACATGCGCGGCGGTACACACACAGGTACACACGCAGGTACACATGCAGGTACACGCACGCATGCGGGTGTGCGCCATCACTCGGACCTGGATGAGCGAGCTCCAGTCGGCGCACGCCATGATCTGGTCCCTGAGCAGCAACAGCAGCGCGAGGCACGAATCCACAAACACACGCTCATCCCACGCGCTCAGGAACAGCTGGTCCCACAGCAGCAGCACGGCCGGTGCCGACAGCACGCTCACGAATGCCTGCAAAAAAGACAAAGATCCCCCGCACGGCCTTTAACAGACTGTCGGAGCAAATTAAGTTAGTGGGCGCCTGTTGAGGCCGGCACTGTGCACAAGGGGCTGTGGTGTGGCCAACGCCACAACCAGGCCGCATTTGTCTCCTTGGTACTTTCGTTTGTAGGCCATGCAAGGTACGTACTCATTTGAGGCCGAGTCGATCTAGGGGAGGCCCAGGACTGGCCACTGTGATCGTAGCGCAGCGTGTGTGTGGTGCAGTCGGGTACTGTTCACCAGTCGTGAGACTGAACGCGCCTGCCCTTGCGGGGCACTCTCGCCTGTTCACACCTTACTTGGAGGTTCAGGAGAGAAACTGGCAGGTGAATGTCGTAGGCACGAACTGGCCCAGGCAGTTGCGCTGGGTGGGACGCGTGCGCTAGCCACCGCTCCACACGCGGCAGGCGTGGAGGGAGGGGCTCATGGGGCCCACCTCTCCGATCCACTTGCGCAAGACCAGCAGGATGCTGGGCGGGGGGCCGTGCGGGTCCCCGTGCTCCGCCGCGTCTCCTCCAGAGTCTCCGCGCTCCCCGTCGCCCGTGTGCGAATGCTTCTGCTTCTCCTCGTCGTCGCCCCACTCCAGGAGGCTCCGGAATTCCTTCTGTCGGAGCAGAACGCCGTCCATGCCAGCCACGCGACCGGTTTGTGGCTCGGGCGACGACACCACAGCCGTGCGGCCGGCACCGCGCTCGGCTGCTTTTGCACCGGGGACCCATTTTAAGGCCGAGTAGACCTAGAGGGAACTCCAAGACCGGTGCTTGCCACGGGACGTCGGGTCCGACTTTTGCCGGCGTCACGGCCCAAATTTGCCACATGTTGAAAAACGTTTCGCAAATCGCTTATTTTGAAACAACAACCAATGGCAACGTCTCCCCGTGAAGCCCACTCCACTGGGCGCTGCATTTCAGCTCGCGCCTCGAAGGGACAGCTGCCAACCCCAAACCCGTGCCCCTGAGACGTTTCGTTACGACCGCAGCGCGGGTGCAGCGTGCCGTCCGCCGCGCCACCGGTTCCCACGACCCAGCGGCGTCGTGCGCGCCCGGGGCGCCGCTCCCACCTGCGTGTGTGGTGCCGCCACGTCGCGCGTCAGCCTCAGCAGCCGCGCGTGCAGGTGCGGGTCGCCCTCCTGCAGCCGCGCGACCACTCGCTGCGAGATGTCGGCGATGCGTCGCCACTCCGGGAAGTGCTTCTGAAGGAGGGCATTGAGGTGGAAGGCGAGCTGCAGTGTGGCCTCTGCTGCGGTGGGGGGGGGGGGGGGGGGCAGAGGTCGCAAACGGGTTTTGATTCCTTACCCGTACCCGGCCGCACCAGGGTCACAAACGGGTACCCGTACCCGTACCCGGCCGTACCCGTACCCGTACCCTACCCGGTAGACGGGTAGGGTACGGGTATCGGGTATGTTGTATATGTTGGGTATGAAAATTTGTTATGTTGTATGCGTGCGTGGGTGAAATTATTATGTTGTATATGTGGGTTATGAATATTCAGTGGAAATAATAATAATTAAATGAAATTTGGCCAAATGTGTAATTATCCGGAAATATGTTGATTTATGTAATTACGCACATTTTAATTATGCCAATTCGAGAGGTAATCGTATTAATTATGCGAGTGGGTGTAATTATGATAATGCAAGTCGTTATGATAACCAGACCCCGCCTCGGTGACGAGGGTGGGTTATCGATCGGAATAAGGCAATTAATCGTATGCGGTTATGCAGGTGTGGTGTAAGTATGCAAGATTAACTTAGATTAACTCGGCATCGTTGTCTAGGTTCGTCTCATTCTCGCTTTAACATTCCCAGAGTGGGTATTCGTGGTTATATTTAGGTCCCCGGTTCACCCCGTTATCGCTTTAACATTTACTGAGTATGTATTAGTGTGTTTATTAAGGTCACCAAGTTCAAATCTCAACGCAGAAGCAGATCTTATGCATAGATTTCAGGAAAGAATCACACAACCACTTCTGTATTGATCAATTTATTACTAATTCAACCTTAACTATGATATAGTATGCGAACTCTCAATCCCGGAACGTCAATACGGCATCAATACAGTATCATCAACGATTGTCTGATTTCACTTTGACAACGGCACATGGATCCCGCATAACGCGATGGTTGTTAGTGAGAGAGAGAGTCGTTAAAACATGCAAATACTATGCTAAGAAAACCTTAACGTTAATGAATGATTATACTCAATATTGTTCACGCAGTACCGCACTCCTTATTGATCATACGCAACCCTTATCACGTTGTTAACACCTTGGGTCACGGAACAGTTGAATATTCTGTAGAGGATGCGAGTACGTGCGGCGATTATGACTGAAAGATACTTGAAAGATTATACGGCGATAAAAAAAAACACAATCAAAACAGTTATTATTCTTAAAGGCACCAATCTCAACAGATACATCGGCAGGTTATCTCAGAACGGCTCGGAGTAAGGGCCTGCGACGGTGCTCCTTTTCCGAAGATTGTTATCTTATACCAAGTTTACTAATTGGGGACCAGATCACCTGATAAGGATCCGGTGGGCCACCACTCCCCACGTGAGCGTGGCTCGGCGGAAGGAGGTGCCAAGAATCAGTTCGTATTGATGGATCTGTTGGGAATTTATGCGATTAAGAGTACAGCCCACTAAATATTAAAGATAAAAATTAAGAATACTCTTATAAACGACGGAGGGCCATCACTCGGTCTCGTTGTGATGCTTTCCAGCCACGGATGGCTTATGGGTTCGAGTGTTTTTGAGTGGTAAGAGTTGTCTTGAATAGTCAGTGTTCGGAGTCGATTCTTTAGGTCAAACAGACGCCTGGTGGTCGTGTGGTGAGGGGGCGGTGCGCGTCATACGTATCAGTCGATCCCGTGGCGAATTGGTTCGGATGGCCTGTTGATACGCTGTCGCAGTTCGGAACCCGGTCGGTAGGTGGCGCCCACAACTCGCTCGTAGCGTGCAGCTCTGGGTTGTCGCCGATCCGCGATGCTCACCACTCCGGTGGCAGCAGAGACCCCCGATTCGGCAGAGGTTGACGAGCTGAAGATGAGTCGAGCCGACCCGCTGGTCGCAGCTCGCTCCTGAGTCGACCCTCCCGGTCGAGCTCGCTCCTGGGTCGACCCGCTGGTCGCCCTCGCTCCTGAGTCGACCCTCTGGTCGCACTCCTGAGTGGACCCGCTGGTCGCACTCCTGAGTGGACCCACTCTGGTCGCACTCGTTCCTGAGTCGACCCTCCCGTCGCACTCCTGAGTGGACCCTCCCGTCGCACTGGTTTCCAATGCTCAGGATCCTTTACTTTATGCCGAAAATTCCCCCTGGATCCCGCCCACAAGGCGGGGCTTCCTCCGATTTTTGCTGTGTCAGGATCTGTCCGTAGGCAGGTGTGTCCATGTGTCTGTCCGTATGTCCGTGTGTCCTTGTGTGCATCACTGACGGTATATTCGTTGTCACACTCCCTCCATAAAACCCACGAGCAAACAATCAGATGTTACAAATTGCCTCGAAGTCGTCTCTCTGTCTGGGTGCAATATTATCTCTTGTCTGGCCTTCTTCATGACCCAAAACACAGACGTTACAAATCGTCTCATAGGCGTCTTTGTTCGGCACCACCTGGAGGGAGGGGCAACGCTCTCTCCGACCCGGCGCACAAAGAAATGGCTAAAAAGTTTTAAGTTAACATTTGTCCCTTACTATTTCACAGCTATGATTCTGCATGTAACCTAAGGTCTGTCGTTTCCCATCGTGGTGCCCGACCCAAGTGGAGGCGTCTCCCCGAGCGTATACACACTCCCTATCCCGCGCTGCGGGGATACAAAGACGGCCGGGATCTCCCTTTCTCTCCGACCCTGGGTTTAACATCGTTTTTTATTATGTATTTATATTCGACCTGGTGGTGATTCATCCCGTTATCCTGGCTTTTCCATAAGTTTTACTTTTGTCTTTTCATGCATATGCTTCGGGTCGAGTTGTATAGAAAGCATTAAAGTATGGAAATAACATTTCATATTGACTTAATGATGGTGATGGTTCAGTAGGCGTACTTGTGACCTGGTTTAATTGGAGTGGGTGTGAATATCAAACTTTAGCCTACCCTGTTGTTAAATTCCGACTTTAACGTTACTTTAATAGCAATACAGAATAATTGAGCTTTTTGTCTTAACTAGGCGAACGCGAACTTCTGGTGACCCCCGCAGCCGTGTTATTTAGCTGGGTCTGCCCGCCTTGAGAGATATACAACATTTTTTTTAAATCAGCTCTCCCTGTGCCCTCCAACCTTCTGCTCTGGGAATGTTATTCTTAATTTCAGGTCCAAGGCCTTCTTGGGTTTATCTATGTTTCCTCAGCTGCAGGAGAACAAGGCGTGCTTCTACCTCCCTTTCTGTGTGCACGTGTTCTAATTAGCTCGGAATCCCTAACACACAATCAGTGATGATTCCTGGCTTTCTGTGGTTATGACTTAGACAAAGGCGCCTCTGCTTCCTTTCACTGCCTTTGCCTTGAAGCAAGGTTGCAATTCTGTCATCCTAGCCCTCCTCTCGTTCATTACTTAACAACACCTGGTGTTTTGCAGTTTGGTGCGCTTTGGTGTGTTTCACTCATTAAAAAAACAAGTAAAAAGATAATATATAAAAATCATCAAATATTATTAATCTCAATTATGGAAGAAGGGTTAGGATACAACATACCGCCCTTTTAAAAATGACCAGTGGTCAAATGGCCACGGGTTATTTTTAAAAAAAATGTATACCCTTCTTCCATCATGAACCATCGATTGTCCTCAAGTTTTGCTGCTATTCCTTACAACGCGCGCGTACGTGTCACAACTTAACATGGTTATATTTGAATTGAGCAAAGAAAATTAAACAAGCGTTAAACATCGATATTGCGTTACATCGGTTCTGATACATCATGACTCCGACGAATATTCATTTTTGTTTTTGTTAAATCCTGGGAAACGCTAGGTAGCGGTTTCGAACGCATTTATGCGTTACCTTCCTCATGTTGCCTCGTTCACCACTTATCACTTCGATAATTCGATCACGGTTTTCGGGTTCGTTTTTGTAGTTTCCTCTCTGACTCTCTGTGTCGTGGGAGTGTGTGGTGAAAAATTGTGCTGCACATAACCAGAATTCGCGCACACGACCCACTTTGACACTTGGTTCGAGGCATTCGCTCTCTCTGCGATTACATGCACATTTGCCGAGTCAGTGTGTCGATTTAATTCTGTCCCTCGTAATGTTGCCCTCTTTGTTTTTACTAGTGTGTTGGATTTCAACACCATTCCCGGTACGTCATGGACATTCGTCTCCATTTTAGCACTCCGATCCACATAATTTTTGGTTTCCCTTGGATATTTTCCATTCAAAGGCTCATGCCTGCGCTCCTCAGGGCGTGTCCCTGCTGTCTGTTTTTGTACTGTCCGATCACGCTTCAATTCAACCCTGTCCTTGTATTCGATCCGCGCGTCATTTACGGGAGCACTGTCCACGTTTTTGCCCGCCCTGTCACTTGCAGCCTGCCTGTATTTCACATTGAGCGCCGGGTTTAACACCTCGGCGGGTGTGGCGCGTATGGGCTGCCCGCTCTCAATCACTGTGGATGGTTCATCACGTATTTGGACCGTATTCTGTGTTATTCCTCTATTCCCTCCTGGTATAGCCGGTGGAGGAATTGGTCGGAATTGGATCGATTGTGTTTGACCTCCCATCCTGCGATTCTCGTGAATGTTCGCATCCATACCTCCGCGGTATGTGTAACACCTTCCCGCTAGGTGGTTATCTTCCCATCTCTGTGCGTAATTTGAACCTTGCGTGTGTCGTGGGATGGGGTGTTGATATGGTTCTGCTCTGAACCTCTCCCTCCTACGATTCTCCTGCACCCTTGGCCCAGTGTTTTTCCCATTTGGGTGCCAAATTTTTCCTGGATTGTTACTTCGCCATCCCTGTGGGTAATCTTGACCTTGCGCATGTCGGGGCATGGGGTGTTGGTATGGTTCTATTCTGAACCTCCCCCTCCTGCGATTCTCCTGAATGTTCGGCTTTGTGCCGCTCTCATTCTCGTGCCAACCTCTCTCTGGGTTATTTTGCCATGTGTGCGTGCGTTTCTGCTGCTCTCTGCATGGTGGGACTGCTCGGTGATTTTTATTCCTCTCTGAGAGGCTGGGTTCCTCATCCCTCTCCCTGTGTTCTGGATCCGAATTATGATTCTTAGCTCTGTATAACCATGCCATGTACGCCTTGCTCTCTATGCGGCGTAAGGATGCGGTTTCTGGATTCAAAACCATTCTCACCCTTTCTGTAATCTCTGGGCTCAAGGATTCAAAAAACATAATTTTGAACATTTTATCCCCTTCGTGGTATTGATTCACATCGCCTGCGTAATACGCTCTTTTAAATTGGACGAGGTAGTCACGTGGATCTTGGTCCATGCCCTGGGTCATCGATTTTACAGCATAAAACCCCTCAGTGAGTGTCGAATATTCTCCAAACTTCCGAATCACTGCCAGGCTCAATTGTTTAAACTCATTTCTAACCTTGTGTGGTAGTGACTTTACCCATGGAATAGATTCTTTATGTAAGGTCCGTTTCAACAAACTCGCTTTTTCATCCCGTCTCCTCAGCCCTCTAATCATTGCCTCCTCTTCCACTGTCGCGATATGTGTGTGGATATCCATAGTCTTATTGTGGGGGTCAAAATCGGGAATTCTGACTAGAGCCTTGTCCATCAACTTAAGGGTTTTACTGGTGAACAGGTATTCCGAAAGTTGATTGCTGACAGCGTCATCATCAAACAAGTTATCATCAGGCAATCTGTCACTTTGGTCTGTGCTGTGTCTCTTGTGTTTAAGTGGTGTGCATTTTCTGTGTGCGCGCCCAGGGCCGTGTCGCTCGTGTTGCCATTTCCCTTCAGTTTTTGCCTCTGCCCTTAGTGTACCATGTCCTGGCGATTTTACTTTAACTTTTGTGCGATCAATCCCTGGACTCTGTCCACGTACCCAAGAGAGTGATTTGATGTTACTTCCATATTTATTCTGTGGCTCAACGTCTGTGAGTTTCGCTGGTGTCGCGAGCTTTGATTTCTCCTCCCTCTCGAGGGTGTGAGGACATTTCTCGTCGTTTATTAGAGACGATTTCTCTCCCGTTTCCTTTCCAAATTTTCCCTCATTCCACAATCCCTGTCTGTATGCCTGTGTGAGAAGGTATGAGTCCTGTCCTGCCTTCTCTGCAGTTTTTGCATCGTGTTTGCCTTCGTTACTTTTTATCCAGTCAATTAGTTTCCCCCGAGGTGTGTTCGTGTTATCGATACAGCTCCCTTCCCATATGTCTCTCTGACTGTACTGCTTTGTAACAGATTGGTCGGTACGTTTAAATACGAGCTCCCCGTATCCCGTAACCCATTCAAATATTATTCTTAATCCTAGCATCTTAAGTATGGCAAGAGTTACCTTAATATTTCTTTTCAGAGTGCATATAAACAATTGTATCACAGGATGCGTCAGTTCAACTCGAGCAAATAATCTCAGCCCAGCTGTCTTTGTTATACTCTGCTACTCTGGTATTTCCCTTCAGAGCGCGTTTTGTTTGTATACCCCCGTTTACAATCACAAGGCAACGTTAGTTCACAACACTTTGATTAACACATCAGTGATTCGTTCCTGAATTCATGCATAACTGTCTGCGAGAGATCCCGGACGAGCCCCCATTATGTTGTATATGTTGGGTATGAAAATTTGTTATGTTGTATGCGTGCGTGGGTGAAATTATTATGTTGTATATGTGGGTTATGAATATTCAGTGGAAATAATAATAATTAAATGAAATTTGGCCAAATGTGTAATTATCCGGAAATATGTTGAATTTATGTAATTACGCACATTTTAATTATGCCAATTCGAGAGGTAATCGTATTAATTATGCGAGTGGGTGTAATTATGATAATGCAAGTCGTTATGATAACCAGACCCCGCCTCGGTGACGAGGGTGGGTTATCGATCGGAATAAGGCAATTAATCGTATGCGGTTATGCAGGTGTGGTGTAAGTATGCAAGATTAACTTAGATTAACTCGGCATCGTTGTCTAGGTTCGTCTCATTCTCGCTTTAACATTCCCAGAGTGGGTATTCGTGGTTATATTTAGGTCCCCGGTTCACCCCGTTATCGCTTTAACATTTACTGAGTATGTATTAGTGTGTTTATTAAGGTCACCAAGTTCAAATCTCAACGCAGAAGCAGATCTTATGCATAGATTTCAGGAAAGAATCACACAACCACTTCTGTATTGATCAATTTATTACTAATTCAACCTTAACTATGATATAGTATGCGAACTCTCAATCCCGGAACGTCAATACGGCATCAATACAGTATCATCAACGATTGTCTGATTTCACTTTGACAACGGCACATGGATCCCGCATAACGCGATGGTTGTTAGTGAGAGAGAGAGTCGTTAAAACATGCAAATACTATGCTAAGAAAACCTTAACGTTAATGAATGATTATACTCAATATTGTTCACGCAGTACCGCACTCCTTATTGATCATACGCAACCCTTATCACGTTGTTAACACCTTGGGTCACGGAACAGTTGAATATTCTGTAGAGGATGCGAGTACGTGCGGCGATTATGACTGAAAGATACTTGAAAGATTATACGGCGATAAAAAAAAAACACAATCAAAAACAGTTATTATTCTTAAAGGCACCAATCTCAACAGATACATCGGCAGGTTATCTCAGAACGGCTCGGAGTAAGGGCCTGCGACGGTGCTCCTTTTCCGAAGATTGTTATCTTATACCAAGTTTACTAATTGGGGACCAGATCACCTGATAAGGATCCGGTGGGCCACCACTCCCCACGTGAGCGTGGCTCGGCGGAAGGAGGTGCCAAGAATCAGTTCGTATTGATGGATCTGTTGGGAATTATGCGATTAAGAGTACAGCCCACTAAATATTAAAGATAAAAATTAAGAATACTCTTATAAACGACGGAGGGCCATCACTCGGTCTCGTTGTGATGCTTTCCAGCCACGGATGGCTTATGGGTTCGAGTGTTTTTGAGTGGTAAGAGTTGTCTTGAATAGTCAGTGTTCGGAGTCGATTCTTTAGGTCAAACAGACGCCTGGTGGTCGTGTGGTGAGGGGGCGGTGCGCGTCATACGTATCAGTCGATCCCGTGGCGAATTGGTTCGGATGCCCGTTGATACGCTGTCGCAGTTCGGAACCCGGTCGGTAGGTGGCGCCCACAACTCGCTCGTAGCGTGCAGCTCTGGGTTGTCGCCGATCCGCGATGCTCACCACTCCGGTGGCAGCAGAGACCCCCGATTCGGCAGAGGTTGACGAGCTGAAGATGAGTCGAGCCGACCCGCTGGTCGCAGCTCGCTCCTGAGTCGACCCTCCCGGTCGAGCTCGCTCCTGGGTCGACCCGCTGGTCGCCCTCGCTCCTGAGTCGACCCTCTGGTCGCACTCCTGAGTGGACCCGCTGGTCGCACTCCTGAGTGGACCCACTCTGGTCGCACTCGTTCCTGAGTCGACCCTCCCGTCGCACTCCTGAGTGGACCCTCCCGTCGCACTGGTTTCCAATGCTCAGGATCCTTTACTTTATGCCGAAAATTCCCCCTGGATCCCGCCCACAAGGCGGGGCTTCCTCCGATTTTTGCTGTGTCAGGATCTGTCCGTAGGCAGGTGTGTCCATGTGTCTGTCCGTATGTCCGTGTGTCCTTGTGTGCATCACTGACGGTATATTCGTTGTCACACTCCCTCCATAAAACCCACGAGCAAACAATCAGATGTTACAAATTGCCTCGAAGTCGTCTCTCTGTCTGGGTGCAATATTATCTCTTGTCTGGCCTTCTTCATGACCCAAAACACAGACGTTACAAATCGTCTCATAGGCGTCTTTGTTCGTGTTGCACAACCTGGAGGGAGGGGCAACACTCTCTCCGACCCGGCGCACAAAGAAATGGTTAAAAAGTTTTAAGTTAACATTTGTCCCTTACTATTTCACAGTTATGATTCTGTATGTAACCTAAGGTCTGTCGTTTCCCATCGTGGTTCCCGACCCAAGTGTAGGTGTTTCCCCGAGCGTATACACACTCCTATCCCGCGCTGCGGGGATACAAAGACGGCCGGGATCTCCCTTTCTCTCCGACCCTGGGTTTAACATCGTTTTTTATTATGTATTTATATTCGACCTGGTGGTGATTCATCCCGTTATCCTGGCTTTTCATAAGTTTTACTTTTGTCTTTTCATGCATATGCTTCGGGTCGAGTTGTATAGAAAGCATTAAAGTATGGAAATAACATTTCATATTGACTTAATGATGGTGATGGTTCAGTAGGCGTACTTGTGACCTGGTTTAATTGGAGTGGGTGTGAATATCAAACTTTAGCCTACCCTGTTGTTAGGTTCCGACTTTAACGTTACTTTAATAGCAATACAGAATAATTGAGCTTTTTGTCTTAACTAGGCGAACGCGAACTTCTGGTGACCCCCGCAGCCGTGTTATTTAGCTGGGTCTGCCCGCCTTGAGAGATATACAACATTTTTTTTAAATCAGCTCTCTGTGGCCCTCCAACCTTCTGCTCTGGGAATGTTATTCTTAATTTCAGGTCCAAGGCCTTCTTGGGTTTATCTATGTTTCCTCAGCTGCAGGAGAACAAGGCGTGCTTCTACCTCCCTTTCTGTGTGCACGTGTTCTAATTAGCTCGGAATCCCTAACACACAATCAGTGATGATTCCTGGCTTTCTGTGGTTATGACTTAGACAAGGGCGCCTCTGCTTCCTTTCACTGCCTTTGCCTTGAAGCAAGGTTGCAATTCTGTCATCCTAGCCCTCCTCTCGTTCATTACTTAACAACACCTGGTGTTTTGCAGTTTGGTGCGCTTTGGTGTGTTTCACTCATTAAAAAAAACAAGTAAAAAGATAATATATAAAAATCATCAAATATTATTAATCTCAATTATGGAAGAAGGGTTAGGATACAACAGGTACCTGATTGCGACCTCTGGGATGAAGCCATGTTGCAGGCGCGGGTGGGTTGATTCTAGGAACTTAAATTGTGAGAAGAGACAAGACGTTGGGAAATGAGTGACAAACAGTTACTCACCAGTGACTCACGGTCTACCCATACCCGTACCCGGCCACACCAGAGTCGCAAACGGGTACCCGTACCCGGTCGGGTACGGGTAGCCGGGTATCGGGTAGGGTACGGGTATCGGTACCCGGTTGCGACCTCTGGGGGGGGGCGAGCGGTGGGGGGGGGGAGGTGGACACGCGGCGGTTACGACTCGGAGACGGATTTGCATGGGAAGGCAAAACGAAAACTGCTCTAGAGGAGTTGTACAGCCCTAGCTGCCACTGCTATTCAGTGGCCTGAAATCAAATGTATCGCTCCGGGTGACCACTGCAAAGTATGATCTTGAGTTTTGATTATAGTCTGCTGATTTTTAAAGGGGCATTGAAAAATGTTGATACTCCTACTGATACTCCTGCTGTTATGGAGTGACTCATGCTGCCAGCTATGGCTGCAAAGTTTGGTCGTATATGTTATGTGTTTCGTTTATTGTTAAATGTGAATCACAGTTCCTATGATCACTGTTACGTTGTTTTTATAGCTTTATTTTGGTGATTTCGAAAACGTTTTGGATTAGTCATATTTCTTTGTTGTTGTATAGAGTTAAACTGATAACTTTAATCTAAATTGTCTTGTGGTTGTTATTGTTTGACTTGCATCCCACTGGGATTTTTGCACACAGCATTGAAATGCGGTGTTTTTTCTGGAAGACTTTGCTGTTTTTTCCTGGATTTTTCTATTGCGCGTAGTCACTTTAAGATGTATACTCTTAGGTTTTTTCGGTAAAGTCACGTAATAAAATAAAATAATAATACATGAAAATAACTAAATTACTGTAGCGTAATTTTACTGGAGCAGTCACACCTGATGACGGAGGCTTGTGTTGCTTCCGAAACGTCGTGATTTAATTTAGTTATTTTCATTTATTATTATTTTATTTTATTTTTATAAAAATTTTTACCTACGTGACTTTACCGAAAAAAACCTAAGAGTATGAATCCTTGCAGTCACGAAAGCTTCAAATCGAGACCTTTAAGATGTTTCTTGTTCATGTTTTTGTTTGTTGCGGTTGCACTTGATTCAAGAGCTGAATGGCTCACAGGGCTATCTATATATATAAAATCGCGAATCTGTCTGTCTGTGTGTCTGTGTGTCGCCGGACCATACGCAGTTTCATTGGACGGCGGTTACCCCTGGCAACGGGTAGCGACGCTTTCGCCGCGGGGTGGACGCCATTTTTAATTCCCGTTAAAAATAGGCGCACGCATTAACACGCGACTCTGAGGTAAATTCATCAAAGTTGCACGTCCTCTTCACTCCCCCCCCCCCCCACCACAATGTGTGCAATTACTATTATAGGGTCGGTAGATTATAAAATTATAGCGATTAGACAGTATTATTGTAGCGCGGGGGGGGGGGGGGGGGAACGGCACCCGTACCCAGCCTCAGCCGGGTGGGCAATTTAGGCGAGGCCGGAGGCTCTGCACGGTGCTAGGCCTCGACACCCACCACGCGACTCTGAGGTAAATTCATCAAAGTTTCACGTCCTCTTCACTCCCCCGCCACCCCAATGTGTGCAATTACTATTATAGGGTCGGTAGATAATAAAATTATAGCGATTACACAGTATTATTGTAGCGCGGGGGATCGGCGCGCCTCACTAAAACCCTACAACGGATCGGCGCGCCTCACTAAAACCCTACAACGGATCGGCGCGCCTCACACAAATCATACAACGGATCGGTACGCCTCACACAAATCCTACAACGGATCGGCGCCTTACACAAACCCTATAACGGAAGCGTAACGCATTGTAGTGTCGTGGTTAGCGCGCCGCGCTACGAACCCGGCGACCCGAGTTCCATTCCCGCTCACGGCCACCACCGGTGACGATTATTTGAACCGGTCCTGGGCCTCCCCTAGGTCGACTCAGCCTCAAAACGAGTAACTGGTGTGGCGTATGAACATCGCCACTGGGGAGACAAAGGCGGCCGGGCGTGATGGATCCAAGTCCCGGGCGAAGCCGGGTAGTACAGCTAGTACCAAATAAATTAACTGAAATGAACTGAACAGCTGTGAGAATATCCACCGACGAACCGCGTTAGGCATGCAGGGTGGCGGTAGTGCAGTGGTGATGTTCGTGCCTCGCAGCATGAAGGCCCTGGGTTCGATTTTGCCGACGCGGGCGCCTTTCTGCGTGCAGTGTGTGTATGTTCACCCCCTGTTCTGCACGAGTTTGCTCCGGGGTTCTCCGGTTTCCTCCCATAGCCAAAAAATCCCTCCATACAATGTAACCGGCATTGGAAAAACAAGGGCGTAATGCTGAAAATGTACCTGACAATTACTCAATCGGGATAACAGAAGCAATATCGCCTACTACTAGCATTTGCTGCGTTCACTTTGTGTTGCATAGAGACAGCTGCCGCTGAAATGTCCTCTCGGCTAAAATAACCCCTTGATACTGTGCCCCGAGGCTTTTCGTTTTGGGGCACGATATAAATACCGGGATCATGCTCGGGGCCTGATTACCGGATCACCGAGAGACGTATACCTATTATTAAATTGAACTATGCCGCAGCCAAATAGCAGCTTTGATGGCCGCGTCGTTCAAAATACAATCAGTCAGGAACGCCGCCGGTCATCGCGCACCAGCCAGACAAGCCGATTAACCGGCCATGGAGCGGGCGTCCGATTGGGAAACCGCGGGGGGCGTTGGCAGAGAGGATGTTAAGGTGTTCCTTCAGGGCGGTTGGTGGCGGCTGGGATAGGACTGCGCGGGTAAAGTGGAGAACGGGTGGGAAGGATCGAGAGGGACCCAAAAGGGGATAAAGGGACGGGCTAACGGCCGCTCGGGTCGCCGTGGCGTTACTTCCCCACGACTGCGTGTGGCTTGTGCGTAGGCTGAATAAAGAGCCCACTGTGAATGTACACTTCTTACAGGAAAACCTCTTCAACGCTTTCATTTCTTTAAAACTGCTTTTTGTGTTTAATTTGTTGTCCTTCCCCGGCACCTCCGATTAACATGGTTGATGACGTACGGTGACGAACGAAGTTCAACATCCATACGTACAAACATATCATTGTCATTATTGACCGACACGATGTCGACGCCCGGCGCTCAGGGCCGTCGGGGCCCCGGCGCCCCCTCACGCACCGTGCGGGTGCCCGGATGCGAAGGCGAGGTGCAGCGGCACGAGGCGGTACACGAGGTGGGGTGCGTACACGCGGCCGTGCGTGTACAGCACATTGAGGACGTCGCACACGAGCGTGAATGCCAGCCCATCGCCCGAGATGTACGTGCGCTGCAGCCAGCCGCTCCCACGCAGCTTCTGCGCAGGTGGGGGGGTGGGCGACACGGAGGCACGGGCGAGCACGTGGCGAGTGACGAACGTTCGCTCGACGATGCATCGCCTATGTACTGTTTGCCTTGCAGTCTGCTGACCCGCCAGATGAACGAATTGCGATCGGTGACATGCGGCCGTTGCCTCCACCACACCGCAACAGCCCCACTCTCGATTAACCCCCGGCTGGCTCATTAACTACGCACACTCTCTGGTGTTTTGATCCAGACCATTTGCATTTAGTGTGTCCATGTCTGTGTGTGCACCATGTGCACCTTGAGGCTACTGGGCAGTCGTAGCCAGTCGCCCTCCAGCAACGGCGGGGGTAGGAGCAGCGGCACTCGCAACAACGAGCAGAGCGCCGGGCGGGTAAAACGCAGCGAGTTGGCACAGTGGGCAGCACGAGTTGAGCATCTGTCAATCATCTCAGTCAGTCAACCCATGGCACCATGGGTCTGTCCCATGACCTTCCACACTTTACGTCATGTCCTCAAACTGCACCTAGCCTGGCACAAGCGCCGCGGTGCCGTTCCCACCACATATTTGCGAATGGCGGCTGCTGCTGTTGATTTTGCGCGCAGGGTCGGTGCGCACCCACTCACCTCCGTCACCGTGTTGCGGATGAGGTGTGCGACGGGAGATTGCGTGGCGTGCGTCATCCCCATCTGATCCACGCCACGCCACACTTTCCGCCTGAACTGCTCCCACGCCTCCCCCTCGCACGCACCCCTGTGGAACAGCCGGGCTTGTTAACCGGTAACTGGTTACCATTTCATTATTAACAACTGGTTCAGTTCATAATAATAATGACATTTATAACACGGCAGATTTTGCAGACAAGTCCACAACTCAGAGGCGCGGAGACCAAATAGATAGAGGCCTGGAGATGTTTCTTAAAAATCAGAGTGCATTTCATGTTGCGGATCTGCAAAGGGATATAGAGAGTTCCACACCAAGGGGACACAGCAGAGAACCGATGTGAGGCTGTAACATTTACTAGGTGTGTGGTGGTTGAACACAGGATGGATGAGAAAACAACAGTCAGAGTCTGTTACGAGATCGCATCGTCTTAAAACTATTAAACAATTTTTATTATTTTACCAGGTAAGGCCTACTGAGCTATACAGCTCTTTTTCAGAAGCGACCTGGCCACAAATGATAGCTCAACGAAGTGACTTATGTGAAAATTATAACAGCCAAATACTCTGAGCGCATGTTTCTAAATGTGGAGGGAAAAACCGGCGGACCTGCAGAAAAATCCATGCCACCACGGGGAGAACATGCAAACTTCGAATATACAGCAAGCGTCAGTGTCGGGATCGAACCCACAACCTCCTGTATACCAGGCAAGGTATATAACAGCTCGCCACCGTGACACCCCTCAACATGGGTTGAAGAAAGCAATGGGCAAAGTCCATGGGAACAGTAGCCATGGTGCATAGTAAAACATGAGTGAGTGAGTGAGCGGGTGACTGGATGAGCGAGTGAATGAGTGGGTGAATGTATCCTTGCGACCTGCAGTGTGGTGGCGGTTGACCACAGTACGGATGAGATGAAACAATGCCTGCTAGAGACCGCGTCTCTCAATGCGGGTGGGGGAATCAATGAGCGAGATTCTTGGGAACAGCAACCACGGCGACAGACGAGCGACAAGGAGGCGAGCGAGCGACCCCGGGGTGAAAATGGGTGAAAATGATAGTTCAACGAAGTGGCTTATGTGAAAATTTATAACAGCGTCACAAACCCAAGAGACCGGCACCATATTTCTCCACGGAGCCGTGCCGGGAGGAGTTTGCCCGTGAGCCGCGAGCACACTCTGTCCAGGCACTCAGGCCCGACCCCCAGCACGGCGCACATAGACTCTCCCAGCAGCTCGCTCCTGGAGCCTGGCAGAGGGAGGGGGGTCCCAGTTTCACAACACGAGGCCACTGCACAGCACTGCCTGACACGCACGGAGGAAGCCGCACAGAAGCACACCTTACGTAAACAACGGACGCTGCTGCCATAGCGGTTGGTGTGATTAGGGGGTAAAGCCGGTGCATGTGGCAGTCATCTCAGTCGGCCAACCCATAGCATCTAGGCCTGTTCTATGACCCCCTGTCAGCAAGCCTTCGACACTTCACAATAGCTGTGAATCTTAACAATGGCCATGAATTGTATCTTATACCAATAATAACCTTGCTCGATTCAAGACGCATGTTAATCTAATCTCACTTACTTACCTACCACACTGCAGGATACAGCAACACACTAACCTGGCTCTGAATCGTAACAATGGCCATGAATCATAACAATGGCTGCAAACTGTAACAATGGCTGCAAATCGTAACAATGGCCATGGATCATAACAATGGCTGCAAATTGTAACAATGGCTGTGAATCGTAATAATGGCTACGAATCATAACAATAGCCACAATTCATAACAATAGCTGCAAATTGTAACAATGGTCGCGAATCGTAACAATGGCCACGAATCGTAACAATAGCCACGAATCATAACAATGGCTGCAAATTGTAACAATGGCCATGAATCATAACAATGGCTGCAAATTGTAACAATGGCTGTGAATCGTAATAATGTCCGCGAATCGTAACAATGGCCGCGAATCGTAACAATGGCCATGAATCATAACAATGGCTGCAAATCGTAACAATGGCCGCGAATCGTAACAATGGCCATGAATCATAACAATGGCTGCAAATTGTAACAATGGCTGTGAATCGTAACAATGGCCACGAATCATAACAATGGCTGCAAATTGTAACAATGGCCATTAATCGTAACAATGGCCACGAATCCCTCCTTGCGACATCCCTCACCTTGCAGCCCAACCGAGCGGCGCACCGGCTCCCCTTGGTGCGCCGCTTCCTGCGCCATCGCCCTTCTGGCCGCGGCAGCGACCGCAACGCGGGTGCCGTCCACGAACGCCGCCACGGAGTCTGGGAGGGGATGAGAGATGAGGCAAACGGCTCCTCCTCCTCGTCAACGGGGAGCTCGCGCGACGCGGGCAGTTCCACACAATCAGGAGACCTCGTGCTCACACGTGTCACGGTCTCGTAAATACACACGGGGTGTCGGTTTTGGAGGTACACTTCTACAGTTTGAGAAGATGTGGCTCATGTCAATGGGACTGACTTATTCCGTCTCATCCACGCTGCGGTCGAGCGCCACCACACCGCAGGTCACGACAACACAATCACCCACTCACTCACCACACTGTAGGTCACTACAACCCACTAACCCACTCATCACTTACTTACTCACCACACTGCAGGATACAGCAACACACTAACCCACTCACCCACTCATCATTTACCACGCTGCAGGTCACAACAACACACCCACTCATCACTTACTCACTTAATCACCACACTGCTGGTCAAAGCAACACACTAACCTACTAACGCACTCATCACTTACTTACCTACCACACTGCAGGATACAGCAAATAACTAAACCACTTACTCATCCACCCACTCACCACACTGTAGGTCACAACAACACACCCACTCATCACTTACTCACTTAATCACCACACTGCAGGTCAAAGCAACGCACTAACCTACTCCTTGCTCATCCACTCACCCACCCACCCACTCACCACACTGCAAGTCACCTCACTTCTCTCTCTGCTTCTTTCCTCGCACTACTCTGCTGTGGAATTCCCTCCTTCCATCATCATTGTCTCTTCTCTACCCACCCTCTTATAACAATAATAACCTTGCTCGATTCTTATTTTAAAATAAATTATATAGCACCTTATCCAAGGCACATGACACAAAATTAACAATGGTACAGCATGTGAACGTAATTGTGAATAAAATAGATGAGAGGAAGCAATGGTGGCAAATCTGTGGTGCGTGAATTACGTGAAAGCCAAACTGATGACAGCAAATGACGATGAATGGACTGAATGAATAAGGTTCATGAGTGATAGCCATGCAATGGTAAAGGTGGCGGTTATGAGCGGGAGATTAAGGGGGCGTGGGGTGAGCTCGGAAAATAAGTGAGTTTAATAATGCCTCGATCTCTTATAACATGGACAGTGTCGCTTGTTGCTGGCCGCTTGGTGTTTTGGGTCTGTGCCCAGCAACCGTATTGAATGAAAGACGGCGAGCAATAAGTCGACGGCTTTACGAGCGCACAGAACTCATTGCACAGTCGCCTTCACGGCGAGGTTCTCTATCTCAGAGGTGGCAGCCGTGATGACGTGCACTAACCTTCATTCGGTGACCTCTGACCGTGGTGCTCTTTACCCGGTGACCTTTTCCTCGTGTCGAGGGCTTCTGATGAGACCTCCGTTGAGATCTGCACAAACCAAATCGAGGAACGGCTGTCGGCCAAACCGGCATCACCAACAGCTTCCGATGGAACGGAATCAACGAACCGAGCGGGAAATCACTTTGCCTTTTTGAACGGTCACAGAGCTCGGAAGAGAAAACAAAGATCCCCCATATAGCCTGAACAGACTGTTGGGGCAAGTGCTGTTAGGAGAGCACCTATAAAGGACGGCACGTCACACGGGGTGGTTGGTGGCCAACAACATGCTCGGCCGCCATGTTCTCTGGTACTCATTTGACGCCGAGTCGATCTAGGGGAGGCCCAGGACCGGTGCAGACAATCACCACCAATGATTTGCGTGAGCGGCAATCGAACTCGGGTCGCCGGGTTCGTAGCGCAGTGCGCTACCCGCTCCACTACCGCTCGCGCGCACATACGCGCGCATCCACCCGGATCCACGCTGACCTTGTGCCAGGACGCGCCTGGCAGGAGAGTCTCTTGCAGACACGCGTCCAGCCACCGCACTCCGTACACGGGGCTCTTGCCGAGTGACCGGGCGTCCTCGGGCGTGAGTTTGCCTTGCTGCTCTGCGCGCGTCGCTCCAACGTTCGCCATGTGGTACGCGCAGAGGCCACCAAACCGCGTTCGGCACAAACGGCGACGGGCCCTGCCGCGAATTCAGACGCACGTTTCACGCGTCAAAGATTGTGGGGAAATTGCAGCAAGACATATCCCATTGCTGGACCGCATTTCAACGTACGTGCATTTATACGGTCACCGCTTTCAGGGCACGTATGCGAATCTACTCGCAGACATCCGTTTCTGCCTATACACACTGATATCATACTATGAAAAATAAGAATAGGTTTTACCCTTGATGACAATGAAACAGACGTGAAAAATTAGAATAGTACTCTTTGGTTCTTTCGGTAAAGTCACATAAGTAGAAAAATAAATAATACGTTTTGATTTAAAGTGTTCATGAATGCAGGGATTCATATTCTTGGTTCTTTCGCAATCATCATTGCAGTCGAAATGTCGTGAGAATTTTTATTGTTTTATATTTTTATTCTTTTATTATTTCCCTTCTACGTGACTTTACCGAAAGAACCAATAAATAATAAATCACGACGTTTCGATCGCAACACAAGCACTCGTCATCAGGTAGATGGAAGGGGGTAAATGGGCTGGAGGAGATGGGCTGGAGGAAGAGATGGGGGAGGAGATGGGCTGATGCGGTAGATGAGGATGTGGAGCTGAGTAGAATTGCCGACGACCGGTACCAGCGGTGTCAAGATCGACCTCTGTGGAGGAGGCTCGTGGGGACGCTACCATTGGAGGCAGTCGCCCTGTGCCCATGCTGTCCGTCTTCATTAACCCGCATTGACCAGCGCGGTGAAGTATGGTCAAACATTCATGAATGACAAAGATTACCCCGTGTAGCCTCAACAGACTGTAGGGGCAAGTGCTGTGAGCGAGCAGCACCTATGAAGGCCGGCACGGCACACGAGGGCGTGGGTGGCCAACACTACGCCCTACCGCCTTTGTCTCCCCAGTGGCGATGTTTTAGACACCACACCGGGTACTCATTTGGGGCTGAATCGACCTAGGAGAGGCCCAGGACCGGTTCAAATAATCGTCACTGGCGTTGGCCGTGAGCAGGAACCAAACTCAGGTAGCTGCAGCGGATTCGCCACGGAGTGGCAGTGGCGTCACCGCGGTGCCCGTGCCAGGCTAGGTGCACTTTGAGGCCACGTGATGTGGTGAAGGCTCTCTGCTGGCAGGCGGTCACGAGACCGACCCTGCAGGTGCCATGGGTTGACTGGCGGGGATTACCCGCAGATGCACCACCTGTGAACACGACTGTGCCAACTTCGCCGCGTTTTATCCACCCGGCGCTCCGCTCGTTGTTGTGAGCGTCGCTCCTCCGCCCTCCGTTGTTGTTGGAGGGCGACTGCCTCCAACTGCCCAGTAGCGTCCTTCACGAGCCTCCTCCACAGAGGCCGATCTTGACACCGCTGGTACCAGTCATCGGCAAGTCCACTCAGCTCCACATCCTCCTGTACCACATCGCTCCATCTCTTCTCTAGCCCGTGTCACTCACACACTCACCCACTCACTCACCCACTCACTCACCCACTCACCCACTCATTCATTCAACCACTCACTCACGCACTCACCCACTCACCCACCCACTCACCCACTCATTCACTCACTCACCCACTCACTCACCCACTCACCCACTCATTCACTCACCCATCACTCCATCTCTTCTCTAGCCCGTGTCACTCATTCACCCACTCACTCACCCACCCACTCACCCACTCACTCACCCACTCACTCACCCACGCACTCACCCACTCACCCATCACTCCATCTCTTCTCTAGCCCGTGCCGCGCCCGTTTAGCCCCCTCGATCCGGCCGAACAAAAGCTGTTTAGGCATGCGGTGGCTGGGCATGCGGGCTACATGACCCAGCCAACGCAGCCTTGCCTGCCGGAGGAGCTCACCGATGGGACTTTGCCCAGATCTTTCAAGGATTTGTGAGCTCCTCACACAATCCAGCCTACAGGTTAAACCCAGGATGGATCGTAGGCAGGCCAGCCTAAATGTTTCCAACCGGCGAAGACACACACGAACACAGACACACACACACGCACACACACACACACCACACGCACACACAAGCACACCACACACGCACACAGACAAACACACACGCACACACACCACACACGCACACAGACACACACACCAGACACACACGCACACAGACACACCACACACGCACACACACCACACACAGACACACACCACACACAGACAAACACGCACACACACGTACACATACACACGCACAGACACACCAACCACACAGACACACCACACACAGACACGCACACATACCACACACACACGCACACACACCACACACAGACACGCACAGACACACACCACACACAGGCACACACGCACACACACCACACACACGCACAGACACACTAACCACACAGACCAACCACACACAGGCACGCACACATACCACACACACACGCACACACAGACACGCACAGACACACCCCACACACAGGCACACACGTACACACATACACACACACCACACCACATACAGGCGCACAAACACACCACACACGCACACACAGACACGCACAGACACACCCCACACACAGGCACACACGTACACACAGGCACACACGCACACACACGCACACACACACATACACGCACACACATACACACACACCACACACAGGCACACACACACATACACACACACACCCCACACACAGGCACACACGCATACACATACACACCACACCACACACAGGCACACATCCCACACACACGCACACACACACACACCACACACAGGCACACACACACATACACACACATAGGCAAACACGCACACACACACATCACACCACACACATGCACACACAGGCACACACGCACACACATACACACCACACGCACACACCACGCACACACACCACACAGACACACACGCACACACACCACACAGACACACATGCACACACAGAGACCCACCACACACAGGCACACACACACATACACACACACGCACACACACCACCACACACACACACAGACACACATACACACACACAGACACGCACACCACACACCACACCACACACAGGCACACACCACACACGCACACACACACAGACACACACCACACCACACACAGGCACACACACATACACACACACACGCACACACAGGCACACTCACCACGAGACTCACCACGCCACTCGCCCAGCTCGGCGCGGCTCTAGCAACGGCGGCGCTTGGCAACGGATGGCGCCCACGGCCGCCTCCCCCCCCCGCCGCCTCCCCCGTTGTTTATCTTTAGAGATGTTTAGAGATCTTTAAAGATAAACAACGAGTGAACACTTCTCGTTCTGCTTCTTCTTCGTCTTGATGCTGGTGGTGCTGGTGGTCTTCCCGGGTGCCTCGGCTCCAATGCTGCTGCTGCTGCTCGGCCACTGTGGGGAGGGCCCCTTTGGAAGCCACGGTGGCTCGGAGATGTTAACTACCTCGCCTGGTACACAGGAGGTCGTGGGTTCGATCCTGACCCTGACGCCTGCTGCTGTATATTTGTAGTTTGTGTGTCTCTATCATCATCATCATCATCACGGTGGCTATGAGATGTTAACTACCTCGCCTGGTATGCAGGAGGTCGACCCTGACGCCTGCTGCTGTATATTTGGAGTTTGCGTGTCTCTCTCATCATCATCACGGCGGCTAGGAGATGTTAACTCCATCGCCTGGTATGCAGGAGGTCGACCCAGACACCTGCTGTATATTTGAAGTTTGTGTGTCTCTCTCATCATCATCACCACGGTGGCTATGAGATGTTAACTACCTCGCCTGGTACGCAGGAGGTCGTGGGTCGATTCCGACCCTGACGCCTGCTGCTGTATATTTGGAGTTTGCGTGTCTCTCTCATCATCATCATCACAACGGTGGCTAGGAGATGTTAACTACCTCGCCTGGTATGCAGGAGGTCGTGGGTTCTATCCTGACCCTTACGCCTTCTGTATATTTTGAGTTTGTGTGTCTCTATCATCATCATCATCATCACCACGGTGGCTATGAGATGTTAACTACCTCGCCTGGTATGCAGTAGGTCGACCCTGACGTCTGTATATTTGGAGTTTGTGTGTCTCATCATCATCATCACGGTGGTTAGGAGATGTTAATTACCTCGCCTGGTACACAGGAGGTCGTGGGTTCGATCCCGACCCAGACGCCTTCTGTATATTTGGAGTTTGCGTGTCTCTCTCTTGCTCTCCCCGTGTTCGCGTGGATTTTTCCCCGGGTCCTCCGGTTTTCCCCTCCACATTTAGAACCATTGGAGTATTTGGCTGACAAGCATTTCCACGCAATGATAAGCCACTTCTTTGGGCTATCATTTGTGAAAGCCAGGCAGGTCGCTTCTGAAAAAAAACCCAATATAGCTCAATGGGCCATACCTGGTAAAATAAAATAGTTCTAATAGTAATAGACATTTCTTGGTGGAGAGGGGGGGGGGGCTTTCGCCGTCTAACGTTCAATATTTCCAGCAATTAATCCAACAATCTTTAATATCGAACGAGTCCCCTTTGAGATCTGCGGACAGCCTTCTTATAACCACTCCGATGTCAAGGCTCTGTTCCTGGGCTGATCGGGGTTTTCGCCACTGTGCAGATTCCAGGCTTTGGAACAACGCTTTTGCCATTAATTCTAGATTTGAAGCTTTCGTGACTGCAAGGATTCATATTCTTAGGTTTTTTCGGTAAAGTCACGCAAGACAATCCGACACGTTTGGAGTAACGTTTAGACGTCTGTCTTGAGAATTCGTCCCTTTAGATGGGCCTCCAATATAACCACCCAATGGACCTTGCCCAGGAAGAGTCATACGACTCGGTGTGGCTCTCCTGGTTAAATAAGTAAATTGTAATAATATAATAAACTATGTATATTCTGTTTCTCTCTGTGTGCCTATGTGTGTGTTTCTCTCTGTGTGTCTCTGTGTTGTATCTCTCTGCTTATGTGTCTGTCTGTGTCTCAGTGTCTGTGTTTTGTCTCTCTCTCTCAAATTTAGCAATCTTTGGAAGAACGTCATCAACCAGGCAGGGTGTTGACTGTTATGTTAGCCGACTCTCTGTTGTATTACATTACATTTCTAAGTTTTTCTAGGTTTTGTTTTCTCTTTCATTTGTACCTGATGATGATTGCTTGCGTTGCAATCGAAACGTCGTATGCTATTTAATTTATTTTTTCTTTCTACGTGACTTTACCGAAAGAACCAAAGAGTAATTCCTGCAGTCACGAAAGCTCCAAATCAAGTTTGAAGTAGATTCTGATTTAACACGTCTGCTTTCGCGACCAATATCCATAATAGAGGGGGGGGTTTATTGGGTTAGATCAGGTTAGATGCACAGGAGGATTTCTCCACAATTCCGGCTGTCGCCTGATGATGCTGGTTGTAATTACCGACGAAACGTCACGGGACTCGAATTGGAAAATGTTGTAGTGGGTTTACTCGCCCAAAACACACAACCCGTTAGTGCTGAACTAGTAACTAATTGGCACGCTTTGTTTATGTGACAAACCTACGCCAAGTTGGCCGTGCCGGGTGGTGGCGGGTTTAACGACACATTTATATTTACGCAATCTAACCCAACAAAGTTCCCTCCCCCTCCTCTATTATAGATTATGATTATTATATAAAGGACGCACACAGAGTCCGGGTAAGGAGGCACAGGGCACGACGTGTATTTCACGCACGCACACACACGGCGGATACAACACAGAGGCTGCGAGGAGGAGTCCGCTGTTGCTCACCTCGCTGTTAGTGACAGCCGTGAGTGGCCCAGTCGTCACGGTGGCGCGAGCTGTTAACTACCTCGCTTGGTAGACAGGAGGTCATGGGTTCGATCTCGACACTGACTGACACCTGCTGTATATTTGGAGTTTGCATGGTGGCGAGATGTTAATTACCTCGCCTGGTAAACAGGAGGTCGTGGGTTCGATCCCGACACTGACGCCTGCTGTATATTTGGAGTTTGCATGGTGGCGAGATGTTAACTACCTCGCCTGGTAGACAGGAGGTCGTGGGTTCGATCCCGACACTGACACCTGCTGCTGTATATTTGGAGTTTGCATGGTGGCGAGATGTTAACTACCTCGCCTGGTATGCAGGAGGTCGTGGGTTCGATCTCGACACTGACGCCTGCTGTATATTTGGAGTTTGCATGGTGGCGAGATGTTAACTACCTCGTCTGGTAGACAGGAGGTCGTGGGTTCGATCCCGACACTGACACCTGCTGTATATTTGGAGTTTGTGGTGTCTCTCTCTCCCCGTGGTCGTGTAGATTTTTTTTCTCCGGGTCCTCCGGTTTTGGCTCCACATTTAGAAGCATGCATTTAGATTATTTTGCTACAATACATTTCCACATGATAAGTCACTTTGGTGAGCTATCATTTGTGGCCAGGTCGCTTCTGAAAAATAAGTTAATAGCTCAGTGGGCTTTAAATGGTAAGATAAAAAAAAAATTGTTTATATTTGTAAGTGGTTTGTTTACCTTTCCTATACTTCGCATTCCTATCGTGTTGTTATATTGTTTGCTGTAGTAGTAACCTTCTGACCCCGTGCCCCTACTGGACATCTGTGAAAAAGAGCTTTATAGCTCATCGGATTCCTCCTCGACTATAAATAAACTAGCCCACAGCCCGTCTAAAGACGGGTGTATCGCAGTACATCTGAAATATTCAAGCGAAAAGCAGACTGTGACATCATATTCAGTGCATCCATAAGTGTGCAATTTGTAAGACCGGTAACACAGACTCTATTTTATTTGACGATTATATCCCTTATTCTTGGTTCTTTCGGTAAAGTCACGTAGAAGGGAGATAATAAAATAATATAAATATAAAACAATACAAATTCTCACGACGTTTCGACTGCAACACAAGCAAACAACCACAGCCTGCGGCGGCCCCCAACAGACTGGTCAAGTAAATCCTTACGATCCATCAGGTGATGATTGCTCGTGTTGCAGTCGAAACGTCGTGAGAATTTTTATTGTTTTATATTTATATTATTTTAATAGTTCCCTTCTACGTGACTTTACCGAAAGAACCAAGAATATGAATCCCTGCAGTCACGCAAGCTTTAAATCAAGATTATATCCCTTGTTCATCATGACGTCGTTTTTTTGCTTCTATGTCTCAGCAGCGTTACGGAGTTCGCGTGACTTGAGGGTTCTGGTTTTTTTTAGGGTTAAGTTCTTGGTGAGGAGGGAGGAGGCTCCCCCACCCATCTGGAGTGACGTCATCCGATCATTATTATTAATGAGGGGGGTGCTCCATGTGGAGTGACGTCACCCGCTCATGATTATTAATGAGAGTGCTCCATGTGGAGTGACGTCACCCGCTCATGATTATTAATGAGGGGGGGGGTGCTCCATGTGGAGTGACGTCATCCGATCATTATTATTAATGGCGGGGCAGTTCTCCATGTGGTGACGTTTCATGCTTATTATTATTAATGAGGGGGGTGCTCCATCTGGAGTGACGTCACCCGCTCATGATCATTAATGAGGGGGGTGCTCCATGTGGAGTGACGTCACCCGCTCATGATTATTAATGAGGGGGGTGCTCCATGTGGAGTGACGTCACCCGCTCATGATTATTAATGAGGGGGGTGCTCCATGTGGAGTGACGTCACCCGCTCATTATTAATGAGGTGGGTGCTTCATGTGGAGTGACGTCACCCGCTCATGATTATTAATGAGGTGGGTGCTCCATGTGGAGTGACGTCACCCGCTCATTATTAATGAGGTGGGTGCTCCATGTGGAGTGACGTCACCCGCTCATGATTATTAATGAGGTGGGTGCTCCATGTGGAGTGACGTCACCCGCTCATTATTATTGAGGGGGGTGCTCCATGTGGAGTGACGTCACCCGCTCATTATTAATGAGGGGGGGGTGCTCCATGTGGAGTGACGTCACCCTCTCATTATTAATGAGGGGGGGTGCTCCATGTGGAGTGACGTCACCCGCTCATTATTAATGAGGGGGGGTGCTCCATGTGGAGTGACGTCACCTTCTCATTATTAATGAGGGGGGGTGCTCCATGTGGAGTGACGTCACCCGCTCATTATTATTGAGAGGTGGTGCTACATGTGGAGTGACGTCACTCTCTCATTATTATTGAGAGGGGGTGCTCCATGTGGAGTGACGTCACCCGCTCATTATTATTGAGAGGGGGTGCTACATGTGGAGTGACGTCACCCGCTCGTGATTATTAATGATAGCGTTACGGAGTTAGCGTGACATCAGGGTTCTCGCTTTTTATATGTTAAAATATATTCTTACTAAGTTGTTGGGGGGCGCCTATGGCCTATGGCGCCCCCCAACAACAGCCTACAGCATCCTCGAACAACCACAGCCTGCGGCACCCCCCAACAGACTGTTCAAGCAAATCCTTACGATCCACTCACACAGCGTGCGGTGGGCCTTCATCCAGCAGTGGATTTAAGCACCAAACTAGAGTACTAATGTAATGGACGGAGCACGGCTCTCCAGCCAGCAGTGGAGAGCACGGGGGTCCCTCAGGGCAGCAGTGGACAGAGCACGGCTCTGCCTCACTCTCACTCACCCGTCTGCTCTGAGCTGCATGCGATTGTGTGAGTGAGCCGTGTGTGAGTGAGCTGTGTGTGAGTGGATCGACCGTCAGCTTCCTCACTCTCACTCACCCGTCTGCTCTGAGCTGCATGCGATTGTGTGTGAGTGAGTGTGAGTGAGTTGGTACAGTAGGGGGCACAGGTGGTGCATCAGCCAGTCATCTCAGTCGACCCGTGGCACCTGGGTCTGCCCCGTGACCTCCCAGCGGGCGTTCGACACTTCACGTGGCCTCAAGGTGCACATGGCCTGGCACAAGCGTTGTGGTGACGTCACCGCCACTTAGTGGCGAATGGCGGTTGTTGTTGTTGTGAGCTGTGTGTATGAGTGAGCCGTGTGTGAGTGGCTCGACCGTCAGCTTTCCGTGGCTGCGTCCCCGGCGCTGTGGCCGTGATGTTGCTGCTTCTCGGGCCTCCAAGGTACGGGGCGCACCACAACAACACGAAGTGGGCAGCTCGCGGTCACGTGACGCACTTCAACCAATCCGGGGTCGTACATGTTTTGGAGGGGTGCACCTCTGGTTGGCTGCTTGCTCGCGGTCACGTGACGCACTTCAACCAATCCGGGGGCGTTAATCACAGTCACAGAATGACAGCATGACAGATCTGGACTATTATATATGTGTATTCTGATTCGCGCGTGACCATGGGCGTCTTGGGGGTGCCCGTGGGTCATCGAGGCGGTGCGCTGAGCAGGACCAGCATGGCAACCTGCCTTGTTGTATTGCACTCCTATGCTCAGATGTGTTTTATGCCGCCCATCTTCGAGAAAAAAAACGCACTGACCGGCGTGGTGAAGTATGGTCAAATGTTCCCCCCCCCCCAAATGACAAGGCGTGCATTGTGGGGAGGCCTTCATCCAGCAGTGGATTACAAAGGAGCCGTACATGGCTTGGTCTCTCACGCCATATGTTTCGGAACGTTGCTGCTAGGTTAGCTTGGGAGGAGGGATTATTGGGCGTAAGCGGCCAGTCCATAAATGACGTCACTGCGATTTTGGACGATTTTTGACCCCCTCCCCCTAGTCACACAGGCGTCACAAAAAGTCAGACCCCCCCCCTCAAATATGACGTCACAAAGTTCTGTCCACCACCCCCCAAAAATAAAACATGCTTCAAATCGCTTTAAACTATTGCCATTCTAGTGTGTATTTAATGTGGCGCTGCACTCTGATGTTGTAGGAGAAAACATTAAAAAGTCTATTTAATTAAGTAGAACGTGTTGTCTATATGTATTTAAAGTTGCATTTTCACGTGACGTCACATTTCCCAAACCCCCCTTCCCCCCGTCGTCACACATCGTCACAAATGTCTGACCCCCCCCCCCTCCCAGGTGCGTGACGCCATTCATGAACGGCCCCTAAGTTACTAACACTAAGACTTAAAGGTACTGCCTGTCCATAATAATGCATTCATTATTGTACACTACATTGCATCAATCCTATTCTGTTTTTGTGTATGATGGCAGAAGCGGTCAGGAGCTCGAAGCCAATGTCGAGGTCCTGCTGGTGCTGGCCATGACGAGAGGGCTTCAGCAGAGAGAGAGTTCGTGTCACTTTGCTGTTCCTCCTCCTCCTGCATTGAAGGAGCACAGACTACGGTGGTTTACCGTGTAGTCCACATTGTGAGTTGCATGACCACAACCACAGTGGTTTGTCTTCAATGTATCTCTCTGTGTCTCTCCGTGTATATCTGTGTTATTCTCGATGGGTCTACATGTATCTACGAGTCGATGGGTCGCTATGTATCTCTATTGGCTCTCTGTCTCTTGTGTATCTCTATGAGTCTCTATGGGTTTACTCTGCGGTCCATAGTTTCGGTTGCATGGCCACAATCGTACGAGCGGGGCGCATAAAACAAACGAAATGCGTGGACTCATGAGGACAGAAAAAGGCGAGCGAATGGATGTGTCGGCGTGGCCCGAATAATTCCTGACACAGTGCCGTTCCGGCTGAGCCGGAAACGACGAGTAAACAGGGTACCACACGCACACACACACGGCATCACGGGGGCATGGATCCCGCATCCTAAATGGCCTGACGTGGTCTCACGTCGGCAGGCATCGCATGCAGGCTGCAGCAATCTTAGCAGTGCGGGTTCCCCCAAAGCCTCGTCCTGTTGGGAATCTGAAGCCTAATTGGCAGGCCACTCGTGGAGGGGAGGGGGAGTGAAACGGGTTTGGGGTTTAACCCTTCAAATATATAGTGAGCAAAACAAGATAGGAGTTATAAAATACAAAGGTTACGGTGTTTTGGCAACGATGGCGACGCGAGCCGGCTTTTATCGCCGCATCTCGGGCCTCGTGGTTAGAAGCTGCCAGAGAGGGTACCACTTGGTGGGGAGGGAAACGCTACCAATTGGCAGTGTCCACCATGGGCAGTGTCCACCATGGGCGGCGCCCGCCCATCATGGACAGTGCCCACCATGGGCAGTATCGAGCCCCGGTGGACACGCCGTCTAAGTTCGAGACGTGCACCGCGTTGATTTTCCGCGGATAATCCACGTTAGATTCCGATTCCATTTTTGTTTTCTTTCAATATCACCACCGCCGCATATCCAGTCTCTAACGGCACGTCTCGGGCGAAGCTGCCACGGCAATTTCGCTATCGTGAATGTGTTCCGATCTGGAGGTGAAATGCTATTCCGTAAAATCATCGGTATCATTTGCCACCCCAAGTGGTACGGACGAGCCATCGTTGGGCCAAGGGACCACAGTTCTAGAATTCCAACTGCCGAGTCAAAAACGTGGCGGTTACAACATTTACACATGTGGCATGGGAGAAGGCACGAGAGACAACAAGCAGATCGCGTCGGTACTCCTTGTGTTTAGCATTCAACGTGTAAAGTTTGCTTAGCATTGGCTGCATCATGCACCCGCCCCAGCCTAATGTTTATGCACCCCACTCTCTAAGCAAGGTCATACCGCAGGGCCCGAGTGCGAGGTGAGTCACGCATCCCACGCTCAGCTTGGAAGACGCGTGCGCGCGCGTGTGTGTGTCCGTGTTTACGGCCTTCGTAAGTGCTAGCCAACAGCACTTTCCCCAAAAGTCTGTTCAAGGCTACACGGGGGATCCTTTTCTTTGCATCACCGAGCCGAGCTCCGTCCAGGAATCTCAGTAGCCACTCAGCTGTGGATACACGCGAGCACACGCACACACACACACATGAATGCACACAGGGCACACATGTTACATGTGTCTGGGTAGCTGCAGGTGTCCGTCATCCACTCTGGTCCTCACGAACCCCCCGCCCCATGCTGCACCTCTCTGTTCATACTCGTCGCATTCATCGATTAAAATCAATCGGCGCGGGTGAAGTACGGTCGTGCAGCAGATTCTCAGAAAGGCCGGCAAGCATCACATGGTCGTGACGCGTGTTTTGGATTCCCCCCGAGAAAAATGCGAATTGGAGAGAACTTGAAAATTTCAGAAAGTGAGACGGGGTGCAGTGCAACGGCATGCCTCACACTGAGCTGCGTCTCCATACCACGCAGTATGTTTGTATGCTGAACTTCTTTCGAACGGTACGTAGACAACCATGCTATCGGAGGTCACGACCCATGCCATGCCAGTCTAGTTTTGTCCTCCTGCTGTCGCTACTCCTGTAGAGTGCAGTACAGAGCTAGAGCGGACTAGCCCGTTCTAGCTTTGTACTCCACTCATTTTCCAAAACAATCACCGTACCAAAACCATAGCCACAAGCGGTAGGGGGACATACGCCAGAGAGAAACTCACCGGCGCTCCTTCTCTCTCTCGGTCCCTCCCCGTGCTGCCCGTTCACCTGTGCTCCACCACGAAGCTCATCATCGTGCCGTCGAATAGGGGCGGCGCCACAACGCGCGGGCCCTGCGTCGTCGGCGGCGACTCGGAGGCGACGCCGCTGCCCTTGGGCAGGTTGGCGTCTACGCTCGCGCCTGGCTGACCTGCCGGCCGAGGTCGCTGGGAGCGTGTACACGGCCTGGGGCTGGGCCAGCACCATGCCCGACGGGAGGAAGTACGGCCGGTCGTTGGCAGCACTGACTTCGTCTGGAGCGGCCTTGAAGAGCGGTTTGTCCAAAGGGCTCTGCGGTTCTGAAGAGATGCCGTGCACACTCTGGTTGAGATAGTGCTGCTGCTGCTGGCTTTTGTGCATCATATGCAGGTGCATCATCTGCATCTGCTGCTGGGAATACTCACAGCCGGGCGACGCCGCTGCCGCCATCTGCGTGGGCATGACGCCCTGGTACATTACAAACGCCGACCCGTACGGCACGTGTGGCGATGCCGCCAGCATGAGCTGTGGTGGCGCAGGGTACATCGCACCCCCACCCGCGCTGGGGGGCATCGCCAGGCCGTGCGGGGGGATCGCCACCTCCACGTACTGATGCGTATCGGGGTCGTAAAGCCTCTTGCGCTGAGGCTGCGGCGGCGTCTCCACCCAGTAGCACTGCCCCGTCTCTGGGTCGATCAGCATCTTGTGTTGCGCCTGCACGGCGGGCAGCTGCACGTAGGATATTTGCGCCGGCATCTCTGAGCCCTCGCACGATGACACACCGTGGTTTTGCACCAGCATTGGCGCCGGCACGGCACCAGAGAAACCAGGGCACTGCACGGGCTGCAGGATCATTGGCGATGGAGGGCACATCAGCGGTTGCATGACCGCCGGCTTCTGAGTTTTTCCTAAATCGAAGACGGGGCTCGTGCTTGGGGTACTTTTGCCGCTCCCGCTGGCCCCGCTGCTATCAATCGAGCCACGCTTCACTCTCTCGTCGCTCGAGGAGGATCTCGGTGGCTGGCGCCGGTGTTGGAGGTGATGGTGGGGTGGGTGCGGCCTGGCGCCGCTGCCGGCCAAGGCACCTGCCTGACTGAAATCCTTGTACGTCTTTGGCGGTACTTTGGGCGGCGTGGTCACCAGCGGCGCTTCCTTGTCCAGGCACGTCTGGGAGTTGGCTGCTCCGCCGTTCTCCAACGCAGTTGGCAGTGTCAGGTAGTATTCGCTATCTGCCACCACTTGGCCTGGTGTCTCTGGCTGCTGCTGCTGCTGCTTCTGCTGTTGGAGAGAATTTTCCTGCGCCAGGTTCCCCATTTTGGCTTCGTCCATGCGTACGGCGCACGGCGGTCTCACCGATCGGATCACCATCTTTTGGCCCTGGTCTCCCGCATGCGTGCCTAGGCCCGAGAGCACCGCGGAGGCCGACGTCGTACGCATGGTGGAGAACGGCTGCGGGACCTTGTTGGTGATCTTCTGGCTCTGCCAGGAGGACCGGACCCTGCACGCAGGTGAGGGAGAGCTCGCAAATAGGGCCCTCGTCTGGGTCACTACCGGCCTCGGCAGCAAACTGCGCCTTGAGATTCTCCACCGCTTTCTCTCCGTTGGCATGCGGGAGCTCTGCTCTGCCGTCGTTCGGTGGAAACACGTCGGGCGGTTTTTCGTCTTGCTTATTCCCGTCTTTACGAGAATCTGCCTCCTCTGGCGCATCTCGGCTTGTGGCGTCGAACATTTCACTTGGCTGCTGTGGTTTTGGCAGCTCTTGTGCCGGTTGCGGCCGTGCCTGCAGCTGCTCCCGTTGCTCAGGCCGCTGCTGGCGACTCGACCGTTCCAGTGCAGAACTCGGTCTCCCGTCGCACTCCGCCGCGCTGTCTTCCACCGCTGGAGCAGATCTGAGTTTCCCCTTGGCGTCCTCCTCGAGGGAGGCGATGAGCGATTGAACGTGGCTGCCCTGCGTGGGGCCCTGGGCACCCTGCTGCCATCTCTTCCCCTCATTCTGCTCATGCGCCAAGCACGTGTTGCTTGTGGACCACGCCGCTGCCGATGGCATCTCCACTGCCTGCCGGCTTTTGGGAGCGTGCCGCGCACCTTCTGGCGAGCGGCTCCCTTGGGGCCCGTCACCGTCGGCGAGCACGTCGGTCTTGGCGACCGTTGCCAGCTTCTTGACCTCTTCTGGCTTCGGTGTCCATGACAGGGAGCACGGCGGCCACGCCGGGTGGTCAAGCTGAACAGACGGTGATGTGTCTGAGGACTTGGCTACGAGACGGTAGGGTGGCGGCTCGCTCTCCCGTTTACACTCCTTCTCCACCTCCCTCACCGCCGCCACCACCGCCGCCGCCGGTATCACCACCGCCCTGACGCTGCCACTGCTGCTGCTGCAATTGCTCCCTCCATCATTACCGTTAGCGTCTTGGCCCTCACCACCTTCCTTCCTCGTGATCGACTTGCAGTTGATGATGAGCGGCGGTATGGCCCCGATTCCGCGGCCCGCGTTGGGCCACAAGTTCACGGGCTGTAGCTGGCTCGTCCGCTCTCGTTCTGCCAGTCCCGAGACCGCCACCGCGGCCGCCCCTCCCATGTGCATCACCGTCTGCGTCGCCGGCCCACGGTGGGAGCCCGCAACTTCGCTCGGCTCGACGCGGGCGGTTGGGTACGTGCTCTTGACGAGCTTGCGGACGTCACGCACCTGGTGGAGCGGCGCTTGGAACTTTGGTTTCTCTTCCACTCTCACCGGCACTGCCATCTCCACCGGCTCGATTTTGAAAATGGCCGGGAGCGTGTAGCTCGCCGCGGGCCTTGTCTCGCCCGCCCGAGCCCCCTCCGCTCCGGGGCCATTTTGGGCGACTGGCTCCGCGGCGATGTTGGGCGTCAGGAGCTTGGCAATGCTGAACGGGCTTGTCTTGGCGTCGCTGCCCGTCTTCCGCAGGCTGATCTTGATCTCGGGGGAGCAGGACATCACCACAGCCTTGGTCGTGTCGCCGATGTAAAGCGTGTTGTTGCTCTTGTAGGTGGCGTATGCAGGAGGAGGTCGGCGGTCGCCGGAGTCTCGATTGTCATCCTGAGATGCGCTGCTCGGCCGCTTGGCGCAATCGCCGTCGGCGCGGTCGACGCGCACCTCGGCCCGCAGCGTGGTGTGTGCGCCCCCGCCGTCCGCGAGTTTCCCGCCGTCCGCGAGTTTCCCGCCGTTGTCGCCACCGCCCGTGCCAACGTCGTGCTCGGGCGATGCGGCGGAGCAAGAGCCGCCGCCGCCGTGCCGAACGCGTGGAGCCGCAGGCGCTGCCTCCTCCTCTTCGGGGCCGGCGAAGGAGCAGTATTCATTCCTTCCGGGCAGATCTTCCGGCGGGAGGGCGATTTCATTCCTTCTCCCGGTGCCGTGGTGCGGAATGTCGATTTGGATCGTTTGCTGCCGCGCATCTTGCACCACAACTTGCGCTAGCGATACGGTCTGCTCCCTGCCGTGCCGCTGCTCCCCGCGTCGTTGTCTCCACGAGCGAAATGCGCTGTGCTCGCTGTGCAGGAAGATGTTTCTCGACACCGTCGCTTTTCCAGAGGCGCCTCTCTTAGATTTCCCCGTGCTGCGCGTCTGTCCTTCTGAAGCTTTAGTTTTACCCCGAACATTTGTATCCATGGTCAATTCGCCTCCCAGCATCCTCTTATTTCCCTGCCCATTCCGCTGCCCATTCCCCTGTTCATTTCCCTGTCCATTTCCCTGTCCATTCCCCTGTTTATTTTCCTGTCCATTTCCCTGTCCATTTCCCTGTTCATTACCCTCTTCATTGCCCTGTCCATTCCCCTTTTTCTCAACCCTGTCCATCTTAGCACTGTCGTCTTTTCCATCCTCGACCTCCGCTGTGTGACGATGATGACGATGACGATGATGAGGATGGCGACGGCTCGCCGGCTTCACTTGCATCTCATCAGGCGGCACAGGACCGGAACAAACATCCGCTCCTGCGGAGTTGGCAAACCCACCGCAATCTCGTCCCTCGCCTGGGTCGCCTCCATCACCATTTGCAGCCGTGGCGTCGATTCCCGCAACTCTGCCGGTGAATCGCAACTCCGCGCATTCCACCATCATGCTCGTGTCCCTCAACTCCCCCCTCTCCATCCTCAGCTCCTGCTCCAGCTGCATCTTCTTTGAGATGACGTTCTTCAGGATGCTGGATGCCTGCTTGGCGTGACCGGCTGGCTTGCCGTTGGTCACGCGTGCCGCCGCGTCCGCGTCGCTGTCGTCCGGGGCGTGCGCGGCGATGACTTCGCTCGCATCATTGCTGCTCCACGTTTGTCGGCTCTGTGAGAAATGCTGATGGTGCACTTGCAGCTGCACCTGCTCCTGCTGCTGCCTGCTATAGCAGGCACTTCTCTTCTCCTGCGTGTGCGAGTGCATGCTGCACGAGAACGTCACGTTGTCCTCGATGTGCATCTTCACCGTGTCCTCCTGTGAATTCTCAAACTCCCTTTCCAACGTCACCACAGCCGCCTGCTGTTGCTGATGCCGCTGATGCAACTCCTGTTTCTGTCTCAACACCACGGAGCGTTTCATCACGGTGCCCGTCACCTGCGTCTGCTCCGAACCACCACCGCCGCCCCTGACGTTCTCTCTCCCGCTCGACGCGGACCTGCCGCTGCACCGCGCAAACGTCCCATCAGCCCGCGTCACCGTCGTGATGATTCTCCCATTAGCCACGTGAGCACCGGCGTCCGATGCGACGTTGACCGTTACCTCGTCGCGCAGCCCCAAGTCGACGTATGTCGGCCAGCGGTTGAGCGAAATGTCGTCATCGGGAAACCAGATGGCGCCCGGATTGGCATCGATGGGAGAGCTGGGTGCCGGCACGGCCTTCTCCGGGTATGGCTCATAGGGGCACGACAGGCTCCGGAAGGCCTTCGCGGTTAGGCTGCGCACCTCGTTGTCCACGTCATCCACCCCGCCGCTGGAGGCGTCGCTTGCGTAGCCGTTCGCGCCACTGTGCGTTACGTCTCCAACACGTGGGGGATTCGGCCCCCGACCCTCGTCATCGTCGCGGCCCCCGCGAGCATTTTCCCTTCGATCATCAGCGGCGGTGGCGAACATCTCTCCGCTGCCACGAGGGGGGTCACAGCAGATGACGTCAGTGGGAATTTTGCCGAAACCTCCTAACTCGTCGGCACCATCGTCGTCATCGTCAAGTTCTTCGATGGTGATGCCTGGCGGTGTGATCGACGCAAACTCTGACACCAACAGCTTCCCGCAACCGGCGTCGCCAACCATCCATGTGTCTTCATCTAGGCCGCCCACAGTTGCTGAGCTGGCGGCGGTGCTGGCCTCGCTGGATGAATCGGCGCTCACGCTCAGCTTCTGTTCCTCTGCCCTCCACTCAAATCCGTCCATCGTCAAAAGCGCCGAGCGACATCCCTTCTCGGCCCCGTCGCCGCCGTAGCTGGGGCTGACCACCTGTATGGGGCCGCCTGCCGCCTCCTCAAGTTCCCCCGCGCTGCCTCTCCCGCCCCCTACACAATTCTCAATCTTCTCTGCCCCTCCGCTGCGCGTCTCCTCCTTCGCCAGGCCACGGCATTCCACGGTGATGTAATAATCCCGTGGCTCTTCGGCCGACAGCGGTGAGGTGGGCACCCACGTTACCGAGCTCTCGTGCACGGACTCGCCCGCCGCTGACCCGGCCACCGAGTCCCGTGCCGGCACCGGCGACGCACCAATGCCGGCGCTGCCCACCGTCGTCTCTGTGGTTCGGCTTGCGTCGTGGCTCATCATGCAGCGCTCGCCGCTCGCGAAGCTCCACATGTCCTGGCTTCCGAGGCGCCGCTCTGGGTCGCCGATGTTGATCTCGTGCGTGGTGATGAAGTTCACCTCGCTCGCATTGCCTGCCTCTCCCCGTGCGTGATTCAGCTCGTGGTCCGCCGAGCTGGTGGGCGAGGGTGAGTCGAGCGAGGGCGGGTCGAGTGAGGGTGAGTCGGGCGAGTCAGGCGAGACATCCTGCACTGCCGCTGCCACTGCTTCCCCGCTTGAGTTTCTGTCACTGACTCCATCTTCTGCTGGAGCGTCGCCGTCACTCACACGGGCAGCACCACTGCTCCGGCGCTCATTTAAGGCATCTGCCGCTTCACTCTGTTCCAGTTCCTCACCGCCGTCCCACCGATCCGCCATCCCATCTGGAGTGTGCTCACTGCCATCCCGCTGATCTGCCGTTTCGTCTGGCGTGCACTCACCACCGTCCCATCGATCCGCTGTCCCATCCGGCACTCGCTCGCCGTTGTCCCACCGATTGGTCGACTCATCCGGCAAGCACTCGCCGTTGTCCCACCGATCGGCCGACTCATCCGGCAAGCGCTCGCTGCCATCCCACCGCTTCGCTGTCCCATCCGGCACTCGCTCGCTGTTGTCCCGCCGATTGGCCGACTCATCCGGCAAGCGCTCGCCGTTGACCCGCCGATCCACCGTCTCATCCGTCACTCGCTCGCCGTTGTCCCGCCGATTGGCCGACTCATCCGGCAAGCGCTCGCTGCCATCCCACCGATTCGCCGTCTCATCCGTCACTTGCTCGCCGTTGTCCCGCCGATTGGCCGACTCATCCGGCAAGCGCTCGCCGTTGTCCCGCCGATCTACTATCTCATCCGGCACGTGGTCTCATCCGTCACTTGCTCGCCGTTGTCCCGCCGATTGGCCGACTCATCCGGCAAGCGCTCGCCGTTGTCCCGCCGATCTACTATCTCATCCGGCACGTGCTCGCCACCATCCCGTTGATCTGTCGTCTCATCCGGCACGTGCTCGCCACCATCCCGTTGATCTGTCGTCTCATCCGGCACGCGCTCGCCGCCATCCCGCCAATCCGCCGTCCCGTCTGGCGCATCTTCTTCACTGTAGCGACCGGCAGCTAGCTGCGCCTCCTCGGGCGTGAGCGTGTCGTGATAGACGATAGACTCGTCGTCCGTGGAGCTCGCCACGATGCCCATGTCCCCGCCGCGGCTCGTTGCCACTTCTGCCGCGGGCTTGACCTCGCCGCCTTCACTCGTGAGCGCCGCCCCCCGTCCTACATCGCCGCCGCTTCCCGAGCCGCGCGCCGCATCGCCGCCCCGCGCGCCTGCCCACTCCGAGCGGTCGGGGGACGCCTCTCTGATCTCCACGTAGGCCCACTCGGTTGGCGTGGCCCTGGAGCCGTCGGATGGGCCGTGAATTTCGGAGACGCTGGGTTCCTTGCTCGTTCCCACCGAGTGCTCGGCGGAGTCTCCGACCGCCACTGAGGACATGTCACCCACAGTGTTGGCCTTTAGTCGGAGCGACAGACAAGGCGGCTGGTGAGGGGTGACAATAACGGGGGGGGGGGAGGGATTGAGAAGCCTTACCCGAAGCTCCGTAGCGAATCCTAGGCAGCAATGCGCTGCAGCCACCACCACCGCCGTCGCTGCAGCAGCGTGGCACCAAGTCACAACTCTCAATCCGCACGTACGTTCGCTGCAGCTCGCCGGATATCTCGTGCACAGATTCGCATGCAGTCGTGCAAAGGTTTCCCTGAAAAATGAATAAACATGCAGAGGCCAAAATATCCAGCGGCCACTCCGATCCCCCCCCACCCCCATCGCGAAAGCTTTGCGCCCGCCTGCAACTCAATATCGTCGCTCGTACAGTGCCCGAGAGTTTTGGTAACGGCGACGCGGGTATGCGCTCGGCTCACTCGGAGTATTTATAGAAATCGCCATGAGCCGCCAAGCGCGCGGAGGCACCACGATGGCGAGCCCGAGCGGGTTGAGTCATTCATCGTCGGGCTCACGTTTTATTCGGACGGTCGGTTATCTTGTCATTGTTGTTATCGTCGACGAAATTAGAGTCACGCTTGGTCAACGCCACGGCTGCGAGTTTAACCAAATCCTGACGGCATATTAAATATAAAATAACAACGCGGGTAACAACACTTGTGTATTTTGCAGCCGATGTCACGATTCATCGGCCAACCTCGGGTGGAGCAGCACAATGACAGTCTCGTCAAGTTGGTGTCGTAAAACCCTCCACCGCTACCCCCCGACACAGCCAAGCGATTTTAATTGCCACACGACGACGCGCCGGTGAGCTGCAAGAGAGTTCCCAGATTCCTCGCGATTACAATCCGGCGATGTAAGTTCGATGCCCGGCCACAGCGAGTGATGTCTGAGCCCCATTCATCAACCCCACACTGACCAGCGCGGTGAAGCATGGCCAAACAACTCCAGTGACCAACACGGCAGTGGATTGACAATGAAGCTGTAAAATAATAACAACAATATATTTATTCACATTACACCGCAGGGCTTAATTTTCGGCTGAATATTTCCCAGGTCACTTTGTCGACTGGAGCATGTGGCACGTGACTCGTGGCAGGCTAGAGCCACGGTAAAGGGTATACTGGATGTAGTGTGCCTGGTGCCTAAAGATGTCATGGGACTCCGACCGAGAGAGACCCCGGCTGAGATTAATCCGCAGGTGCCGTGGCTCACGATGAGATGAGCGGGCGCGAGCAGGCCGCAGAGGCACGGTCGCAGCCCTGAGCGTGACCTTGCTTAAAGAAAGGGGGGGGGGGAGGGGGCACACGAATTCGGGGGTGGAGGGTGGGGGAAGGCCGGGCAGGGAGGACACTAACAGCGTTGATGCGGTCGGATTTGGTCGAGCGCTCACCCCTTGCTGTGGGACGGCCAAATAATAACGGCAACCGGTTTTAAATATTGAGGGAATATAGAAGGGGAGCTGATTCTTCAGCAAGTTGGCGGGGGGGGGGGCTTGGCCCCCCTTCAGCCCCCCACGACGGTACAGGACCGGATTGTCACGATGTCCCCACATCACTCACACATCATTGTCTACCAGACACTGTTTCATCTCATCAAACTCACCCCACTGCATGTCACCACAGCACACTCACCCACACACTCACCCACACACTTACCATAATACAGGTCACAACAAAGACAAAGATCCCCCGTATAGCCTTTAACATACTTTTGGGGCAAGTGCTGTTAGCGAGCACCTATGAAGACCGAAACGGCACAGGAGGGGGTGGGTGGCCAACACCACGCCCGACCGCCTTTGTCTCCCCAGTGGCGATGTTTACATAGCACACCAGGTACTCATTTGAGGCTGGGTCGACCGAGGGGAGGCCATTGACCGGTTCAGATAAACGTCACTGGTGTTGGCCGTGAGACGGAAGCGAACACGGTTTTCCTGGTTTGTAGCGCAGCGCGCTAACAACTACACTACCACTCCCCCATACAGTGAGGGAAAAAGTATTTGATCCCCTGCTGATTTTGTACGTTTGCCCACTGACAAAGAAATGATCAGTCTATAATTTTAATGGTAGGTTTATTTGAACAGTGAGAGACAGAATAACAACAACAAAATCCAGAAAAACGCATGTCAAAAATGTTATAAATTGATTTGCGAAACCTTAATGACTTGGAGAAGATCTGCAAAGAGGAGTGGGACAAAATCCCTCCTGAGATGTGTGCAAACCTGTTGGCCAACTACAAGAAAGAAACGTCTGACCTCTGTGATTGCAAACAAGGGTTTTCTCACCAAGTACTAAGTCATGTTTTGCAGAGGGGTCAAATACTTATTTCCCTCATTAAAATGCAAATCAATTTATAACATTTTTGACATGCGATTTTCTGGATTTTGTTGTTATTTTGTCTCTCGCTGTTCAAATAAACCTACCATTAAAATTATAGACTGATCATTTCTTTGTCTGTGGGCAAACGTACAAAATCAGCAGGGGATAAAATACTTTTTTCCCTCACTGTAGGTCACAACAACACACTCACCCACACACTCGCTCACTCACCACACTGCAGGTCACAACACACCCACACACTCACTCACCCGCATACTCACCTCATTGCAGGTCACAACACACTCACTCAACAACACACTCACTCAACCACACACTCGCTCAACCACCCACACGCTCACCCACACACTCACCACACTGCAGGTCACAACAACACACTCACCCACCCACTCGTTCACTCATACTCACCACTACAGGTCACAACAACATACTCACTCACCCACACACTCGCTCAACCACCCACACGCTCACCCACACACTCACCACACTGCATGTCACAACAACACCCTCACCCACCCACTCGCTCACTCACACACCACACTACGGGTCACAACAACACACTCACTCACCCACACACTCGCTCACCCACCCACTCGTTCACTCATACTCACCACTACAGGTCACAACAACACACTCACTCACCCACACACTCGCTCACCCACTCACTCGCTCACTCACACACCAAACTACGGGTCACAACAACACACTCACTCAACCACACACTCGTTCACTCATACTCACCACTACAGGTCACAACAACACACTCACCCACACACTCGCTCACCTACCCACCCACTCGTTCACTCATACTCACCACTACAGGTCACAACAGCACACTTACTCAACCACACACTCGTTCACCCAGACACCATACTGCAGGTCACAACAACACAATCACTCACTGACTCACTCACCCATTCACCCACTCAATCACCACACTGCAGGTCACAACAAAAAAAAGACAAAGATCCGCCGTATAGCCTTAACAGATTGTAGGGGCAAGTTCTGTTAGCGAACAATTATGAAGACCGGAACGGTATACGAGGGGGTGGGTGGCCAGCACCACGCCCGACCGCCTTTGTCTCTCCAGTGGCGATGTTTACACACCGCACCAGGTACTCATTTGAGGCTGAGTCGACTTAGGGGAGGCCCAGGACCGGTTCAGATAATCGTCACTGGTGTTGGCCTGTGAGCGCGAATCGAACCCGGATTGTCGGGTTCATAGCGCAGCGCGCTAACTGCTACACTACTGCTCCCCACAACAACACACTCAACCACACATTCACTCACCACACTACAGGTCACAACAACACACTCATCCACACACTCACTCACCACACTGCAGGTCACAACAACACACTCACCCACTCACCACACTGCAGGTCACAACAACACACTCACCCACACACTCACTCACCACACTGCAGGTCACAACAACACACTCACCCACTCACCACACTGCAGGTCACAACAACACACTCACCCACTCACCACACTGCAGGTCACAACAACACACTCACCCACTCACCACACTACAGGTCACAACAACTCACTCACTCACCCACTCACCACACTGCAGGTCACAACAACTCACTCACTCACCCACTCACCACACTGCAGGTCACAACAAAACACTGACCCACTCACCACACTGCAGGTCACAACAACACACTCACTCACCCACTCACTCACCACACTGCAGGTCACAACAACACACTGACTCACCACACTGCAGATCACTACTACACACTCACTCACCACACTGCAGGTCACAACAACACACTCACTCACCACACTGCAGATCACTCCACACTGCAGATCACAACAACACACTCACTCACCCACACACTCACCCACTCACTCTCACCACACTGCAGGTCACCTCACTTCTTTCCTCTGCTTCTTCCCTCGCACTGCTCCACTGTGGAATTCCCTCCTCCTCCTCCCATCGTCTCTGTCGCCCCCCCCCCCAAAGCTCCTCCAATAATAACCTCACTCAATGCAAGACACGCGTTCCATCCACTCTTATTCGTTACAACGTATTATTATTAGTCGTGCTGCTTGCTGCTGGCCGCTCGACGTTTTGAGCCTGTGCTCGGCAAACTCCTCAAAAAAAGAAGTCACTCACACGCCACCCACCTTCTATCACAACCACCAGCAGCATCTGACACCGGAGTTGCTATCTCGCCTTGTTACACGCTCCACCGCTCCGCCAACGTTCCATCTCCGCGGCGATGGTCCCTCGCCACAACACAAAAGGTGTTGGACACACCGGGAGGCCAGGAGAGAGGGGAGGGAGGGAAGACGTGGCGGCTGCCTCGTCGTCCGCGGAGCGAATGACTCCGTCTCCCACACCCACCGCCACCTCCATGAAGCCCCGGGCTAATTATATCGGCTGGCGTTTGTCTCGCGCGCTCGGGCGCATTGCCCCCTACGAGAGAAACTTGACTCATTACAGAACTGCGGTCCAAAGCGTTCACGTTCAATGTGTGCATAGTCCAGGAGTGCGCGCCGACAACGTACCGTGTCAGCCCATACGGTTTACCCCGTATTCCTGTGCAGGGAAATTGAATGTTCAGGTTCAAACGGGGCTACAGCCGTTTCATTACGGGCAAACTAAAACATGTGTCCGTGTTTCTCCCTTGTCATGGGACTTTGTCGGATGAACGTTGAGATTTCTCAGGGCACGGGGTAACCAATGAGGTCTGAATTGGTCTGTAATGAGGTAGGCACTGATAAGGGGTTGGCAGGTATGTGATATGCATACAAGCACTTCTTAGATGCAAGCTCAGTTATTACGGTATAAACCAGTGGTTAGTAACCGGTGTGTGCTGTGGTAACTATTTAACTAACCATGTTTTATGTTACCAGGTAAGGCCCACTGGGCTATATAGCAACTTTTCAGAAGCGACCTGGCCACAAATGACAGCTCAACGAAGCGGCGTATCATGTGGACATTTATTGCTGCCAAAGACTCTAACGCGTGATGTTGATTCTAAATGTGGAGGAAAAAACGGAGGACCCGGAGAAAAATCCACGCGACCACGGGGAGGGAGAGAGAGACACGTAAATTCCAAATACACAGCAGGCGTCAGGGTCGAGATAGAACCCACGACCTCCTGCATAGCAGGCGAGGGAATTAACATCTCCGAGCCACCGTGCAAACTCCAAATATACAGCAGGCGTCAGGGTCGGAATCGTACCCACGCCTCCTGTATACCAGGCGAAGTAGGTAACATATCTTCATCATGCAAACTCCAAATATGCAGCAGGTGTCAGGGTCGGGATCGAACCCACGCCTCCTGTATACCAGGCGAGGTAGTTAACATCTCGCCACCACGCAAACTCCAAATACACAGCAGGCGTCAGGGTCGAGATAGAACCCACGACCTCCTGCATAGCAGGCGAGGTATAGTTAACATCTCCTAGCCACCGTGCAAACTCCAAACATACAGCAGGCGTCAGGGTCGGAATCGTACCCACGACCTCCTGCATACCAGGCGAGGTAGTTAACATCTCCGAGCCACCGTGGCGCCCCTAAATCATTATAAATGCCTGACAGTAAAGATTCCCGGCCAGAAAAGAAAGTGACCAGAAAGGGGAATTGTCAGTGGGGAGGTGGTGGTGGTGGGGTGGAGGTTGTCTGAGTGGGGTGAGTGCCACGGCCCTAACCCCTCCGCGCAGCTGTTGGCGAAGTGACTCGGCCCCCTCGCTCCCTGCCTGGGCTGCGTAGCAAGCACCGTGACCGACACTGAACGCTTTACTCAACGATGCCACGTCGAGACCTATCGCAGCCGGCGCATTCAAATTAAAGTTTCACAGCCAGGCTCTCGCCCAGCGGCCCTTGACCTCTACTGCAGCCTTTGGTTGTCAGTCGTAAAAAAAAAGTATAATGTTCATAAATACGTAGGGATTTGGTGAAACACAAAGTGGTTACTTATACGGTGCCCGTGCTTCATTTGTGTTTTCGATGATTTGCCGTCTCAAAAAAAATCTGGCCGTGTCTCGCTACCCCCCAGAAAGGGCATCTCGCACCCCCAGGGGGTTGTGAATGGAGTTGACGAGGAGTCACAAACACCTCCTCGTGAAAGACCCGAAGACGCAGAAGATCTCTGGCTGAGACCTTCTGCCCAGAAGCTTCTGAGGCCACAAACCCTGAGCCACATCCACTGCACAAACCATGGCAGCAGCAGATGCAGATTCCTGATGATGACGACGACGATGATGATGATGTGGTTGATGCACACATGGGAGATGTACACATTCTCCCGCAGCGTGCGCGGAGACTGTGGTCAGCCCACCCACCACAGAACCGTGGGGGACGTCTCGCGACTCGATATCTACGATACACAGACACGGAGCAGGAGGCGGATAAGGCGGCATCATCACAGCGATGCGCCCACACCTGACGCCATCAGCTGTCTCATGAACCACCTCAACGTAACATAAATAAGTAATATTTTTTAAAACTTTTTTTTAAAACACGCTTTAATGAAATGTACCATACTAGTAATGGAAGAACTCCAGGAAGTGGGCCCCGAAGCTTGCCACAACGTAAGGGGCCATGGTGATTTACAGCCAACGTTAGTTGAGCGTGGACAATTAGACCCAAGCCGAAACATAACATTAAAAATATTGTTTACATTTTATAGTATTATCATCAGCATGACATAAGTATACCAAGTTTGCAGTCGATACCATATTGGGAAGTTGGTTAAAATTGTGTTACAAAATTTGAGGATACAACGACAACAACAAGAGGTGAGTTAATACAGGGGTCGGCAACCTACGGCTCCGGAGCCGCATGCGGCTCTTTACAGGCTGCTTCTTGACGATGAGTACGTATGTACTCAGATGCATTGCGGCTCTTGAAATACTGAATTTTGTACCGAATTGGAAAGAAATGGCTCTTCTTGTTATTTTGGTTGCCGACCCCTGAGTTAATAGAAAGCGTGTAATAATAAAAAGGGCTCGAGGCCTATATATCAACATCGACACGAATATGGAAACGTCTTCGCCGTCGTGCCGTGTAAGTGAATGCAGTATTTACGCTTCCCAGATAATGTTGAAATCAAGTATAAAGACAAAGATCCCCCCGTATAGCCTGAACAGACTGTTGGGGCAAGTGCTGTTGGGGCAAGTGCTGATAGCGAGTGGCACCGATGACATCATGTACACACCGGCTATGCCCGTCCGTCTGCGATGCGAGGTCACGGTAACTCGTGTAAAGATCATCCGATACGAACCAAACTCCAGGGTAGAGCTGCGTTTCCCCGAGGGACCCGGCCTAGAGAAATCCTGCCGCGCGTGTGTCTGTCTCTCTGTGTGTCGCCCTGTCTGTAATGTGAGCTCACAGTGAATTCACCCTCGGTGCGTGTGAGTGTAACGTGGACTCACAGCGAAGTGACTGTGTGTAACGTGGGGTCACGGTGAAGTGACTGTGTCTGTGTGTAACGTGGGGTCACGGTGAAGTGTCTGTGTGTAACGTGGGGTCACGGTGAAGTGACTGTGTCTGTGTTTAACGTGGGGTCACGGTGAAGTGACTGTGTGTCTGTGTGTAACGTGGGGTCACGGTGAAGTGACTGTGTGTCTGTGTGTAACGTGGGGTCACGGTGAAGTGTCTGTGTGTAACGTGGGGTCACGGTGAAGTGACTGTGTCTGTGTGTAACGTGGGGTCACGGTGAAGTGACTGTGTGTCTGTGTGTAACGTGGGGTCACGGTGAAGTGACTGTGTGTCTGTGTGTAACGTGGACTCACAGCGAAGTGTCTGTGTGTAACGTGGGGTCACGGTGAAGTGACTGTGTCTGTGTGTAACGTGGGGTCACGGTGAAGTGACTGTGTGTCTGTGTGTAACGTGGGGTCACGGTGAAGTGACTGTGTCTGTGTGTAACGTGGGGTCACGGTGAAGTGACTGTGTGTCTGTGTGTAACGTGGGGTCACAGTGGAGTGACTGTGTGTCTGTGTGTAACGTGAGGTCACAGTGAAGTGACTGTGTGTCTGTGTGTAACGTGGGGTCACAGTGAAGTGACTGTGTGTCTGTGTGTAACGTGGGGTCACAGTGGAGTGACTGTGTGTCTGTGTGTAACGTGGGGTCACAGTGAAGTGACTGTGTGTCTGTGTGTAACGTGGGGTCACAGTGGAGTGACTGTGTGTAACGTGGGGTCACGGTGAAGTGTCTGTGTGTAACGTGGGGTCACGGTGAAGTGACTGTGTGTCTGTTGTAACGTGGGGTCACGATGGAGTGACTATGTGTTTGTGTGTAACGTGGGGTCACGGCGAAGTGACTGTGTGTTTGTGTGTAACGTGGAGTCACAGCGAAGTGACTGTGTGTTTGTGTGTAACCTGGGGTCACGGTGAAGTGACTGGGTCTGTGTGTAACGTGGGGTCACGGTTTCTCTCGTGAAGCTGATCCGATACGAGTGGAACTTCAGTGGGTCGAGGCTGTGTCTCTATTCGGAGCTCGCCCGAGAGAAACCCGGCCACATCGATCATCACAGCGAATGAATCGGCAAATCACCTCAACAATATTCCGACTCTATCACACTGGTCAACAAAAAAAAGTTTTTTTCTGGCCTGGACTTTAGCAGCTGTTTTAGAAAAAATTCAGGGTGCTGATTCCGAATCTTATCTCAGATTTGCTCTATCACATCTCATTTTTATGCTATTAGGCATACCCCATTTTCATTGATTTTACCCGAAATTAACTCTGTCACTTATAATTGCAAGTTGTTGCGAGTCAGTGACTGCTTTAGTGTTAAAATATGGTGCTGTATTTTTAGGATAGTGTGTTTATAATAACATTTTATGTAGATATCTACATTTATTTAATAAATTTCTTCTGCAGTTTTTATTGAAAATGCAAAATTTGATATCTCAAAAACCTGATGTGATAGAAAAAACTGATGCCAGATTTGGAATCAGCACCCCAAAATTACCTTAAAACCGTTGGAATACCTTATGCCAGAAAAAGTGTGTTGACCAGTGTCATCCTAATCTTAGTTGAGGGCATTGCTTGATAACTCCTCCTGCCAACGCCATTCGTCCAGCTCGTGTGTGACTGGAACTTGAGAGTGCCACTTTTGGAAAGACTTAATTTAAAAGAGGAAATGCAGTTGTAATCCCCACTGTTGTGAATGTCATTTTATAAATGCAGCATGTGAGTTCATTTTGCTGGCGTCATGGAAAGTGTTATTGTGGATTGCTGACTAGATTTCCATTGTGCACAGTTTTTGGATGTTGGTTATTTATCAGTCAAGTTTTTTTTTATGTTCTAGATGTTATTCTACACTACCGCTGTAATCCCTCCCTTCCCCATGTAATGTGCTTGTGTCGGCCCCTATCGCCGGATCGCCATTAAAGTGACGAAGATCACATTTACCCTCACCCACCTCTATTTAAGACCGAAACAGGAGGAGGATTTCTCCACAACTCTAGTTGTCGCCTGATGATGCTGGTTGTTGCAATTGCCAGCGAAACGTCACAGTACTCGAAATGTAAATGCTGTGGGTTGTAACTCTCCAACACACAACCGATTAGTGCTGCACTAGTAACTAATTGACTTGTTTTAGAGTGATAAACGTTACTAATTGGCTGCGTCGGGAGGTGGTAGGTTTAACGACACATTTATTATCACGTGATCTAACCCAAAACACCTCTATTATTGATTGAAACAGAGCTTAGGTCAATGGGCCTTACCCCTATGACCTGACTGCTTTAGTATGTACTGTGTATGTTGAACTTTTTTCGCACCGCACGTAGCCAACCACGCTAATCGGAGTGTGCGGGGGAAAGGACAACAAACTATGGGGCCGTCCATAAATGACGTCACGCGATTTTGGACGATTTTTAACCCCCCCCCCCATCGTCACACGGCGTCACAAAAAGTCAGACCCCCCTCAAATATGACGTCACAAAGCTCTGCCCTCCCCCCCCCCCCAGAAAAAAAACTATGCTTCAAATATTTATCAAAAAAAGTCTATTTAATTAAGTAGAACATGTTCTCTATATTTATTTAAAGTTGCGCATTTTGATGTGACGTCACATTTCTCAAACCCCCCCTTGTCACATCGTCACAAATGTCTGACCCCCCCCTCCCTAGATGCGTGACGTCATTTATGGACGGCCCCTATGAATCTCTGTGTGAGTTTATGGGTCTTTGTGTGAGTTTATGGGTCTCTGTGTGAGTCTGTGGGTCTCTGTGTGAGTCTGTGGGTCTCTGTGTGAGTCTACGGGTCTGTGTGAGTGTATGGTTCTCTGTGTGAGTCTACAGGTCTCTGTGTGAGTCTATGGGTCTCTGTGTGAGTCTATGGGTCTCTGTGTGAGTCTACGGGCCTATGCGTGAGTCTACGGGTCTCTGTGTGAGTCTATGGGTCTCTGTGAGTCTACGGGTCTCTGTGTGAGTCTACGACTCTACGGGCCTCTGTGTGAGTCTATGTATGAATGTTGAACTTCTTTTGCACCGTACGTAGCCAACCGTGCTCATCGGAGTTGCGTTTAGGTGCGTCAGTCATAGCGGGACAGCAGGCGCGGGTTGGGGGGTGGTGGTGTTGACCATACTTCACCACGCTGGTCTGTGCAGGTTGGTGAAGGGGGTTTATTTTGTCGTACTGACTGATTGCCACGAGGGCAGAGGTCGCAAACGGGTTTTGATTCCTTACCCGTACCCGGCCGCACCAGGGTCGCAAACGGGTACCCATACCCGGCCGTACCCGTACCCTACCCGTACCCTGCCGGGTACGGGTAGGGTACGGGTATCGGGTACCTGATTGCGACCTCTGGGATGAAGCCATGTTGCAGGCGCGGGTGGGTTGATTCTAGGAACTTGAATTGTGAGAATAGACAAGACGTTGGGAAATGAGTGACAAACGGTGACTCACCAGTGACTCACGGCCTACCCGTACCCGTCCGCACCAGGGTCGCAAACGGGTACCCGTACCCGGCTGGGTACGGGTAGCCGGGTATCGGGTAGGGTACGGGTATCGGGTACCCGGTTGCGACCTCTGCACGAGGGTGGGTGCCTCCGACAGCAGCACGGCTAACCAGGCCCACCACCACACACCGCGTCTCTTCGCACTGGCACGGTGGGGGGTGCCGGTAACCAGACCGTCTACATTTCCTTCTTCCATCGCCCCCCCCCCCGGAATAATTGAGAGCTGACTCGATCGATCTATAAAGGGGGACGTGACGAATCCGTCCGCGATTGATTTTACGAGGATCTCAGGGGGGGGGGGGGGCACATCTCCCGTGGCGATCGCGAAACGGAAAAACCCAGAGGGCTCGCGGACTGCGGTGACGACATTCACAGAGCCCCCCCCCTCCTCCTCCAGCTGGGGTGGGGGTGCAACACGACCCCCCCACTCCCCGCTGGACCCCCCCCCCCCCTCCTCCAGCCCCTCCTCCTCCCCACACGCGCCCCCGGGGCATCGCCACTGCCCCCCACACTTGCACCTGTTCTGGAGGAGGACATTTAGGACAGTCGCACACAGATAAAGATCCCCCGTGTAGCCTGTAACAGACTGTTGGGGCAAGTGCAGTTAGCGAGTTAGCGCCGATGAAGGGGGTGGGTGGCCAGCACCACGCCGCACCATCTACTCATTTGGGGCTGAGCCGACCCATGGGAGGCCGATGACCGGTTCGGATAATCGTCACCGGGTGTTGGTGGCCGTGAGCGGAAATCGAACTCGGGTCGCCGGGTTTCGTAGCGCAGCAGACGCGCTAACCGCGACTACACTACCGCTCCCCACAGTGGCACACACAGACACACAGTGGCACACACAGACACGCACAGAAACACACACACAGACACACAGAAACACAGACACGCACACAGAAACACACACACATAGACACACACAGAAGCACACACACATAGACACACACACAGAAACACACACACATAGACACACACACATACACACACACACAGAAACACACAGACACACACACATAGACACACACACATAGACACACACAGAAACACACAGACACACAGAAACACGCGCGCGCTCCCGCACTCTCGCCCACTCTCTCTGTTGCTAACAACACCGACATCAACACCCGAGGCAGCGAAAACAGAAACTCTTGAGGCTACCGGTCCCCACCCCCCGCGTTTAGCAATGCTTGCACTTTCAAAGCACAACATCATTGTTATTGTGTAGTAGTTGTTTTATTGTAAATGATATCAAGCTAGCCTGTGCTATCATGGATTATTTGTTTAGACCTTGGGTCTGCCGTATTTTCCCGCATATAACCCGTGGGGTATACCACTTTTTACAAACAAAACAAGACCCTGCGGGGTATATGGAGGTGCGGGCTATCCCAAAAATATTTGACACGTGTGACATGTCATAACTCGTTACATTTTTCCATGGTAGGACTATCCACTATGCAACACTTACCTTTGACTAAAGCACTGCTGAATAAACCACTCACACTAAAATTGCACTTGTTATCACGTTTTAAATTATTCTAAATGTTTGTATAATGAAACGACAATGTTTGAAGTGGGCACACTTTGTTTACCGTAATACTTCCAGTGGCTGTAGGGGGGTGCGAAAGTTTCAGCTGAGGCTATGGATTGCACAATTTGAAGAGGGGCTTTAACCAGCGTCTACCAGACGCGGAATCATAATTGCTGAGTCCCTTAGGCCGCTGCTATTGGCTGAGCACTATACAGTCGCGACCATGAGATTTGTTTCAAACTTCCAATGGCTTTGTTGCCAGGAGGAAATGGCATTACCGTAGTGCCGCTATTGTCTGCGCAGTGCGCAATCTATCAGTGCTAAAACTGTACAGGTGTAATAAGACTCTTTGAGACGACTTCTGGAATCCATCTTTTATTCACTTTGGGTTACATCTACTTCACGCTGCTGGTAGACAACGTGAAGGGACAGATAGACCGAGAGAGCCGCACTGCCACGTGGCAACTCGGAGCCCCGCTCTCACGTGGCTCCTTCCTCCGTTGGTTCCCGTTCTGACCACGTGTCATTCCTCTCTACCCCTATTTAATCCCCGGGTCACGTGGTGCGCTTCAGCCAATCCTCGTTAGCCTGCGTCGAATCTTCCAGGCTCCCTCGTCAGCTCCCGGGACCACGCCCCTGACTCATCTCCCCATTGGCTGAGGCCAAAGCCAGTAGAACCAATCTCCATAGCTGTCACCCTTCCATCACGTCAGGGCCATGCCCCCAGGCTTCCCCCCATTGGCTGTAAACCAGGACCGGCAGAGCCAATCACCATGACAAGGTGTGATACGTCAGTGAGCCGGATATTCTCATATTACACAGGGGTAACTACCGGTCCAGTAGCTGTAATATGATGAGGTTGAATGCTAGTAAGCCTAACAGTACGCTTACTTACTCAGCTACCAGTTATGTGTCACTTATTTATTAGATATTTACTTTTGTTACTTATTTACTGTTTTAAGTTTCACTCGTTTCCGGTTAGTTTGTTTTCTTGGTGCACGTTAGGATTTTAATGTTAACAATTGATAGTGGAATGTATTACAAATGTAAACTTTGTATTAATGGCGTTAAATATATGAATGCATGCGGGGTATGTGGAGGTGCGGGCTATCTGAAATTTGTTTTACACAAAACGCTCTTTTTACGGGGTAAATGCGTCTGTGAGTTATATGCGTATGCGGGCTCTTTGCAGGAAAATACGGTACTGGCTTTTCCAGACAAATATCACCTGCCAGAAATTGTTCAAGCCAGAACAATCTGAACCAGCTTTGACCTTTGGGATCTTGTTTTTAGATATGAGGAGGCGGATAAGGTGGCATCATCACAGCGATGAGCCCACACCTGACGCCATCATTCTTGTGCAGAGCATTGTCTACTGTACATACAACAATGACAGTCTAAATGCATTGTCTACTGTACATACAACCATGACAGTCTAAGTGCATTGTCTACTGTACATACAACCATGACAGTCTAAGTGCATTGTCTACTGTACATACAACCATGACAGTCTAAGTGCATTGTCTCGTCTGTACACACAACCATGACAGTCTAAGTGCATTGTCTACTGTACACACAACCATGACAGTCTAAGTGCATTGTCTACTGTACACACAACCATGACAGTCTAAGTGCACTGTCTACTGTACACACAACCATGACAGTCTAAGTGCACTGTCTACTGTACACACAACCATGACAGTCTAAGTGCACTGTCTACTGTACACACAACCATGACAGTCTAAGTGCATTGTCTACTGTACACACAACCATGACAGTCTAAGTGCATTGTCTACTGTACATACAACAATGACAGTCTAAGTGCACTGTCTACTGTACATACAACAATGACAGTCTAAGTGCACTGTCTACTGTACACACAACCATGACAGTCTAAGTGCATTGTCTACTGTACATACAACCATGACAGTCTAAGTGCATTGTCTACTGTACATACAACCATGACAGTCTAAGTGCATTGTCTACTGTACACACAACCATGACAGTCTAAGTGCACTGTCTACTGTACACACAACCATGACAGTCTAAGTGCATTGTCTACTGTACACACAACCATGACAGTCTAAGTGCACTGTCTACTGTACATACAACAATGACAGTCTAAGTGCATTGTCTACTGTACATACAACCATGACAGTCTAAAAGCATTGTTTACTGTACGTACGGCCGATGGTGATAGCGGAATCTGGAAAGCTGCGTCGCCTGCACAGCTGTTCCAAAAATGGAACCAAGACATGTCACCCCCTTCATCAATGTCACGTCTGTGTCTCTCCAAATTGAAGAGAGGCAACCCTAGCTGTACTGTAAGCCACGGTATGTTTGGCATCGCAACTCCAGCACGGGTGCAACTGCATGTTACGGGCTCAACACACTAGCTGTACACTTAAGATCTAATTTGGCAATCCGCCGCTAGATGATGGCCCCTTGCATGCCATGTCAGGTCATGTGGGTTTATGTAAACGTAGAGCACCATGCCGGGTGAACTCTGGTCTCAAGTCTTGCGAGGTCTGGTCACCAATGAGCAGAAGGGCCTGAGGAGAGATAAAGCGTGTAAAATCTTCCGGGCAGTGATTGACATAGGCTCTGGAACCTTGCAGGCAAAAGTACTGAGGATTTGTGCGCCGCGTCCCAACAAGATCGCAACGTTGGGTGCTCGGCAGTAGTTGCTAGGGATTACGTCATCACTGCACAATCCAATCACCTGCCAGGAAGATAACCCCCATGCAACATGGCTGCAGTGAAGTCCCTGTGCAATTTGGCCGCTGTGACGTGAACCTGGTTGTGGCAAGTTGCATACAATATTTCTGTTAAGTGTGTATGAGTTTGCGTGTATTTATTTGTGCGCATGTGTGAGAATGCATGTCTGTAATTGTGACTTTAGGTGGGATTGTCTTTATGTGTGTGTGCGAGTCTTTGTTATATAGCGGTTAGCGCGCTGCGCTACAAGCCCAGCTACCCGAGTTTGGTTCCTGCTCACGGCCAACGCCAGTGACGATTATTTGAACCGGTCCTGGGCCTCCCCTAGGTCGAATCAGCCTCAAATAAGTACTTGGTGTGGTGTATAAGCATCGCCACTAGGGAGACAAAGGCGGCCGAGCGTGGTTCTGGCTATCCATCCCCTCGTGTACCGTTGCGGCCTTCATGGGTGCTCGCAAACAGAAATTGACCAAAAAGTATGTTAAGGCTATACGGAGGATCTTTGTCTTTGTACGGGCGCAGATGTGTATGGACGTACTCATGGACTTTATAGTGGTCTCAACCCCCTGGAAATGTACGCAATTTTTATCGTGTGAATCCCATATAGAATCAGGGTGAAGGACAAGCCTCAGCCTTCACAATTTCTAGAACCGTGCAAGTGGTTCGGTACTCAGGGGGCAGAGATTCTCACTCGATATATGCTCGGCTGGCTGGGGAGTCAGGATAACCGGCGTAAGGCACTACCACTCGAGCTCAAGTTTAGCCTACTGTTTTGACTGAAATTCTGCAGTTCCAATGACTGCACACACAAAAAAAAATCACGTTTCATTAATTTCGGCACAAAAGGCCACACGATCTGGGAAGAATGATGGAGTGACAACCAAAGCAGGGAGCGCACACACGAGCGGCGGTGGCATCACCGCCAAGACCAGCGAATTTATTCTGGGGGGAGGTTTGGAGTGGCTGCTACCCACGTGGATGGTAACTCCAGCACTGTGGAGGTACAAATGTTGTGAAACTCCCTTCCCCGCGGGCGTCGTGGAGGAGCCATCATAATGCCCTGTCTCGCTAGAAGGCAGTCGAGCAAATTGTGGACTCCACCTGTTCCTTCAGTGTGGGATAGTGTTTCTCCCTCCCTCGCTCGCTCGCACACGAAGGTAGTCGTCTCCCTGTGCTCCGGTTTCCTCCCACGTGTTAAACACTCATTAATTGGCCGCTTGGCTGCTGCTGCTGCTTCTTTCCTGCTCGTCTGTGGTTCACTCCTGGCGCCCGAGTCGTTCTCCTCGCCCGACGAGTGAGCGAACAGCCGTGGAGCGCGTTACAAACTGGCATTGCAATAAATTATTGTAAAATAAACTTTTGCTGGCTGGCTGGCTTCATGGCGCGCGGCCATTGTGCGTCGTGGTGACGTCACCGATGGCGTCATAATCACCACCCGCTACCCACCCTCCAACGCAGAGCTATGAATATAGAGAACCGTTAAGGGGCCGTCCATAAATGACTTCACGCGATTTTGGACGGTTTTTGACCCCCCCCCCCCCCTAGTCACACGGCGTCACAAAAAGTCAGACCCCCCCTCAAATATGACGTCACAAAACTCTGCCCCCCCCCCAAAAAAATAAAACATGCTTCAAATCGCTTTAAGCTATTGTCATTGTAGTGCGTATTTAATGTGGCGCTGCACTCTGATGTTGTAGGAGAAAACATTTATTAAAAAATCTATTTAATTTAGAACGTGTTGTCTATATTTATTTAAAGTTGCGAATTTTGATGTGATGTCACATTTCTCAAACCCCCCCCCCCCCTTCGTCACACATGTCTACCTCCTCCTAGGTGCGTGACATCATTTATGGACGTCCCTAATACATTTATTTCCAAAGGTCCGGAGTGTGCGCTGACGTGACACTATCATAGACAGGAGGACTGTATTCGAACAAAACGTTTGGCTATCGAGAGCAGGGGTGGGCAAACTGTTTCACTCGCGGGCCACAATGGGTTCTAAAATTTGACAGAGGGGCCGGGCTAGGAACAGATGGATGGAGTGTTTGTGTGAACTAATATAAATGACATGTAAAAATCATTACATGAAAGGATTTGGCCCTTAACACGTAGCAAAGCATTTATTTGCAAGGAAATGTAACTGTGGGGTCTAGAACGGACTCGTGAAATTCGGAGAGAACTCGAAGTTTTGTTTGTTTTGTTGAATTACACAAAGTGCGCCATCTAATGGGGGAAATGGGGGCACATTACAGGAGGAAGGTAAAATTAAATTTAATAATATTTGGACAAGTTCGGCGGGCCGGATTAAAAATCCCAACGGGACGTGCTTTGCCCCTGTCTGGTCTAGAGGGACGGATGGTCACGTTCAGCGGCTGGATTGGTGCGCATTGAGGGATGGCAAATGGCTTGCGGCGGCCTTCATCCAGCAGTGGATTGATGGTGGCTGCCGATGATGGATCGAGAGGATGGGAGTGGCACGTGTTCGCTATTTTAGCCCAGCAGCGATCTCGGGTTCCATGCCATGGCCCCGATGCTCAGAGCCGCCGTGATGCGCATCAATGAGCGGCCTGGAGAGCTGCCACATCCACCACGACCCCACAGCCACCGCTCTCCCGCTACAACAACGAAGCGGCGGTGACGTCACCACGAGGCTCGTGCCAGGCTAGGTGCACCTCGACGCCATTACGTGAATGATCGAAGGTTCGCTGCTGCTGATGGAAGGTGCACGGAACGGAGTGAGGTGCCACGTGTTGACCGAGACGACCGGCAGATGCACCACCACCTGTGCTCCCCACGAAGCCACCACCACCATCATCAGCCATGGTCACTCCACTGCTGGATGAAGGGCTCCTTCGTCGTGGTGACGTCACCGCGTTAATACGGCCAGGCCACGCAAAGCGTGACAACAACGTTAAAAAAAACCGTTAAAAACGGGCACGCGTGCGCGATGACGTCACCACAACATTTTATTTCACGTATTTACGTGGTGACGTCATCACGCCCGCGCGCTTCACCCGCAACGGCTTAACGCGATTACGTCACCACGCCCTCTCAGAACGTGCCCGCGCTGTGCGTGATGACGTCACGCGCAGAGGCTTCGGGCCTTCCCTCCCCCTCGCCGCCGTGATTGGCTGGAGCGTCGGCACGTGACGCGGCGTTGTCGTTGGCGTTTGTTTTTGAACAAATGGCGGTGAGGGCGACGCGCAGGGAGGTGAGAGGCGAGAAGGAGGCGGCGGCGCGGGGCTAGCAGCTCGCGGCAGTAGCGGGCAGCCAGGGCGCACGGCTTGCCCCGCAATTGGCTGTCCTGAGGGGAGATTTAAAATGATAACGGCAAGGGACAGATCATTTGTATGGACTGTGTGCAAGCGGCAACAGGTCTGGCTCAGCGCGTGAGCGGTTGAGTCTGAGTCTGGCTCGCTGCTGGCTCACTGCCTGAGTCTGTATCACTGCTTGAGTCTGGCTCACTGCCCGAGTCTATCACTGCCTGAGTCTGTATCACTGCTTGAGTCTGGCTCGCTGCTGGCTCACCGCCTGAGTCTGAATCACTGCCTGAGTCTGGATCACTGCTTGAGTCTGGATCACTGCTTGAGTCTGGCTCACTGCCTGAGTTTGAGTCTGGCTCACTGCTGGCTCACCGCCTGAGTCTGGATCACTGCCTAAGTCTGGCTCACTGCCTGAGTCTGTATCACTGCTTGAGTCTGGCTCGCTGCTGGCTCACCGCCTGAGTCTGAATCACTGCCTGAGTCTGGCTCACTGCTGGCTCACCGCCTGAGTGGCTCACTGCTTGATCTGTCTCACTGCTGGCTCTGCTTGGGTCTGGATCACTGTTTGGGTCTGGGTCACTGCTTGAGCCTGGCTCACCGCCTGAGTCTGGCTCACTCCCTGAGTCTGGCTCACTGCTGGCTCACTGCTTGGGTCTGGATCACCGCCTGAGTCAGCACTCTGTAAACGGGACCAGGTCTAAAACAGTTGCTGAGCCCAGGCCCAAAATCCCAAGCGGCCAGCAACAAATAGCGCTATCAGAGTTGTAATAAATAAAGATTGGAACACGTTTATGGACTTGAGCTAGGTTATAGGTTTGGGAAAATTTATGATGGGAGGGAAATTCCAAAGTGGAGCAGGATAGAAGCATGAGGAGGATGGAGTGCTGTGACCTGCAGTGTGATTAGTGGGTGTTTGAGTAACCGATTGAGTCAGTATAAGTGAGTGGATGAGCGAGCGAGTGAGTGGGTGAGTGTGGATTAAGGGCTTGAGCAGAGCTATACGAGTGAGTGGATGAAAGGGGTGAGTGTGTGGTGGGTAAGCGCTTGAATTAACTTTTGGGTGGGTGGTTGAATGAGTTCTGTTGTGACCCACAGTGTGGCGAATGAGTGGGTGAGTGTGTCATGATTATACGAAACAGTCTGCTTGACTCTTAGTCCTCGTGCCAGACCAGATATCGGTACCACACAAGGTGGAAAACTTCAATGGTGCCATTTTATTTGTTACACCAACAGAAGTAAATAATACCTGATAACCTTTCCAAGTGATAATTTTTTTTTACCCTTTTATCTGGCAACAAAACTGACACCGTTTTACAAGGAGTCATGCTTGCATTGACCACAATACCTGCGGTCGGAATGCAAACAAAAAAGGTGACAGTTTTGTTGCCAGATAAAAGGGTAAAAAAACAATTATATTTTGCTACTGGCAAAGGAGGTTTCAGTGGTGCAAATGCTTTCCAAGTGACTTAGTTAAGTCTGTTTCAAGCAGCTTGTTTGCTCATGATCATTTACTGGCAGGTGAGGCAAGTACTGGTGGTTCTGTATTATTTCTGTTCAGTAAAGATATCTGAAGTGCTAACTTTACCCTCAATGTATTGTTAATGTACCTGTTAAGATTATTAGGTAAGGCCAGGTACTACTTGCAAAAAGAATGATTTTTGTTCATACTCTTTGGTTCTTTCGGTAAAGTCACGTAGTTGAAAAATACAAATTAAATACAAATGATAAATAATACATAAAATAAAAATGTTCACCTACGTGACTTTACCGAAAGAACCAAAGAGTATGGATTCTTGCAGTCACAAAAACTTCAAATCTAGGATTTTTGTTCAGCTTGTCAATTTTTTTTTAATATTTTGCTTCTATAAATTGTAAACTTTCATAACATGCACACAATTAGTACCAATAACACTGTTATTGGTAATAATTGATTATTAAAATCATTAAAACTAACTATTTATAATTTATACATAGTTTCTACGATTTTATACAAACTTCGCCAAGTAAACAAAGCCTTAAATTCACGTTTTTTTTGCATCTTTCATCGCAATTTCTCTGCATTTTTAGAAATAACCTAGTTGAATTGCATATCATTGAAAAGCTTATTCTGTGGAGCAGATGTCTGGCTTAGTCATATATGGCTATTTACTTTGCTGTCATGGCAATAAGAGGGGGAACACAAGTATAACTCTCAAATATCATTGCTACTAGCATCACAATGCCAGAATTGGCATTGCAATTTTCTCAAAATGACATTTTGCATGCCGAGTTTGACAACTCATGTTTCATAATAGGTCACGCCACATAATTCTGCATACTGGTTCCTTCTTGGAATGGCTAGAAATGTTCAGAGGAATTTTTTGATATCTTTTGTAATTTTCATTTTATGTGGTATTATACATATTAAAAAAATAGGCGAAAATCTAGTTTTTTAACATGTGTCAAGTTTATTTTAACATAATTAACTGAAAGAACAATATTTTGACAAAAGCTTCTGTAGATTACCAACCAATTAGTTATTGATCACATTAAAACAAACCAAACAGTTCTGACTTAATCTCCTAAGTCAATATTGGGGTTTACATAATATGCACATTTGTGCATATTTAATGCGATAACGCATATGCATAAATGAATGGGGGGAAAGTCACAATTAAAAAATATGTAATATTTTTTGTGTATTTTCATCTGGTAATTTTTCATTCTGATAAAAGGACAGGAATTTTTTTTGCCCATTCACCTGTATTACCTCCCCTTAATTTAGTTAAGATTAGTAAAGATGAATTTTACCCTTTATCAATGTTAGTTTTGCTTTTGGGTTGTCACTCTCTGCTGCTGTAAATGTGTAACCAAAGTACTGACAGAATAATTAATTCATAATATAGGTTTTTTGGGTCAGATCGCGTTATTTATAAATGTGTCGTAACCCTCCACCACCCGACACGACCAAACAGTAAAAAATTTCACGTTTTTCAAAGGACAAAATAATTCACTTCTTTAGCCCACCGGTGTGTTGAAGTGAGAATCAACAGCATTTTAAAATTTGAGTACGACGTTTCGCTGATAATTACAATCAGCTTCATCGGGCAAGAATGGTGAAGCTCTCTTGTTGCTTCCGGTCTTAAATAGAGCAGCAGCAGGGTGACGTCATCATTTAATTCAATCTGGCGCAGTGATTCGAAGCAAAGGGGGGGAGGGTATTGTAATTATATAGATTGGTAATCATTCAATTGCTATTCATTGGTATTTGTTTCCCTTATAAGGAATTGTATTTATTTAATAATTCGCTTCCAGGCCGCACTAAGCTTGTAGCTGTCAGGGCGACTGAGGTTATTTCTGTTTCTCTCAATTTCAATGGATTCTCTAATTAGTCTTGGCCAGTAATAATTCGTTTTACACAACACTTCAACGTTATCAAAATCAATTGAGTGTCCTTGTTGACAAGCATGCTCTGCCACTGCCGACAGTTGTGTTTGAGATAATTTAATGTGTCTTTGGTGTTCTTTTAGTCTTACGCTGATGTTGCGTCCCATCTGTCCAATATAGCATCTGCCACATAAACAATTAATCCGATATACACCTTCTGTTGATAATTTAGGCAATTCGTCTTTAGTGCCAGATACCAGTTTTTGAATGATGATGACGTCACCCAGCTGCTGCTCTATTTAAGACCGGAAGCAACAGGAGAGCTTCACCATTCTTACATGATGAAGCTGATTGTAATTATCAGCGAAGCGTCGTATTTACATTTAAAAATGCTGTTGATTCCCTCTTCAACACACCGGTGGGCTAAAGAAGTGAATTATTTTGTCTTTTGAAAAACGTGACACATTTTTTACTGTTTGGCCATGTCAGGTGGTGGCGGGTTATGACACATTTATAAATAACCAGGTATTCAGGCAAACAAGGTTAGCTGAGGACCCACCATCTGTGAAATTCCACGACAAGATGACCAAGCAAAGTCTGAAGACATTCTCCAATATCAGCACATAAACAGAACATGGAAATAAAGCACAGGATGTGGTTCTGAAGGCAGATAGAAACTTGTTCAGCCACATAATCCTGGTGGCTGAAAGCAGGAAGGATGTCCTTGCCCACCCACTGGGCCCACTGCCATGGGCACTGGCACATGCTGATGGGTCCCTACGAAAAACAAACAAGTCTGCACTTGCCAGGCAGCTTGAAAAGAATGTGTCTCCTGCAGAAGACATCCCAACATCTACTTCCATCATTGATGGAATGAGCCTGGTCCAAAAAATTAATGGCAACAACAAAACCTTTGCACAGGTGGCAGAGTTAGCCTTGACCCAGGTCCTCCACGAGGGGGCACAGAGTGAGAGGATTGATGTTGTTTTTGATGTCTACCGACAGACTTCGATCAAAGATTCTGAACGACTGAACCGGGGTGCAGACACCACTCTCCAGTACAAGAACCTTGCAGGGGGACACCATGTCCAGCAGTGGAGAAAATTCCTGTGCAGTCTCTCCAATAAGATCAGTCTCATCAAGTTTCTGGAAGTGGAAACTCCCACGATACAGAGAGATGCTGCATGGCAAGGTGTTGTACATGACCTGTGAGGAAATCTGCTATAGGTTGACAGAAGATGAGTGTGAGGAAGTAGCAGACCTGCACTCCACTCATGAAGAAGCTGACACCCGTCTGCTCCAGCATGCATTGCATGCAGCAAATGTGGGCTTAAAGGCAGTTATCATCACAGCTGAGGACACTGATGTCATGGTGCTTTGTCTTGGCTTCCAGAAGGACATCACCTGTCCCATTTACTAGAAGTGTGGGACACAGAACCGCACACGGTTTGTCGATGTCAGCAAACTGCAAGGTCACTTGGAGCCAGCATCTGTGACAGCCTAATTGGCTTACACGCCTTCACAGGCTGTGACACTGTCAGTGCATTTTCCGGTCGAGGGAAGCTGAATGTTTTGAAGATGGTGAGAAAGAACACTTCCTGCCAAGAGACTTTTAGTCGACTGAGGCAGTTATGGAATGTGAGTGATGAGCTGTTCCAGAAAATTGAGCAGTTCACCTGTCGCATTTATGTTTCTAATAGCAGCACTGGTGAGGTGAACGAACTGCGCTACCAGCTCTTCTGCACCAAAAGGAGAGAAGTCGAGTCCAGCCAGCTGCCACCATGTAGAGGCTGTCTCTTCATGCATGGTCAACGAGCCAACTATCAGGCAGCAATCTGAGAAGTGCTGTCTGCAAGCTAACCCTGTGGTGCCAAGCCATACTGCATATGGATGGACAGACGATGATGGCAAGCTGGCCATTTACTGGATGCGCTCCCCACCCATACCAGATGTGGTCTTGGAACTGCTAGCATGCAAGTGTGTACGTTCATGTAAAATGCCAAGCTGCATGTGCCTGTCAAATGGACTGACATGCACAGACATGTGCAGATTACAGACCTGCAGTAACCAAAAACTGCAGGATGATCCAGAACCTGACTTTGAACTCGGGGAGTCAGATGACGAGATAGCCAAGCAGTTTGAGTGACACAGGGTGGTGATTTTGATGGTATTACTGTAGTAGTAGTATACATTGATGCACAGTGTGGTAATTTTAGACTTGGTTACCCTTGTTAACACCATTTAAGTACACACAGAGCTTGATAACAATAATGTAACCTTCTTCACATATACCCATCACTATCGATATATATGGGATTACATGTATCATTGACAAAGTATATGCAAATGTTAATGTTTATAATATTCAAGTAGTTCCTTACCTATGGTATTCCTTATTATTCTGTGTTTTCATTTTGTATTTAAACCAATAAAGACCAGTTTGTGACCTAACTAGCTTTGGTCTAGGTAATTTTTTAGTAATAATGCCCATTTCATCGTTCCGGACGCCTGTCATAGGGTATGGGTATAAAAGTCATGGTAACTACAACTAAGCTGCCACTCCGCAAAGGTTATCATTTCAGAATGTCCCACACACATGGAGGATTACAAAAATCATTACTACACTTTGCCACCTCAGGTGGTACCAATAAGTGATTTTTTTGGTCTGGACCCATGGACTATCTATTTTGCGGATGAATCGACGAGTGAAGTTCACGGGAACAGTGGGGCATGGTAACAATTGCACAGTTGGCTACGTACGGTGCGAAAGAAGTTCAACACATAACGGCTGACACGGGTAGCAATCGGAATCAGAATATTTATTTCTACTGCAGGAGAAATCCGACGAGCTATAAAGCTCTTTTTCACAGATGTCCAGTATAGGGGCGGGTAAGAACGTTACAACAACACACAAGACACAAATCATGATCGTAGTGCAAAGTACAAGGAAGGTAAACATCTTCTTGGTTCTTTCGGTAAAGTCACGTAGAAGGGAAGTAATAAAATAATAAAAATAAAACATAATAAAACAATTCTCACGACGTTTCGGCCACAACGCAAGCAGCCGTCCTCAGGTGAAGAATGAGACAATGCCAAGCTAGGAGCTTATATATAAGCTGCGTTGGAGGTGAAAGAAAGAGCGCCTTAACAAAAGAATGTGCATATGAAGAGGAATTTAGCATATACATGGAAAATGCGTAGGAGGTGGGCGGGGGGGTTTCAAAGTCATATTATGCCCATGCATTATGCAGGATCAACAGCACCAAGGGGGGGTGCAGGGATTAGCAGTTATACAGGGTATAGGTTGGTTTACAGCAATACAGTATACAGTATATAATTTAATGTTGGCAGTATATAGTACGGTATATGCTCGTGTGATACAATAGAATAAAGTTTAGATGGAAGCATATTATATAATTTTTACGACGTAGAATTGTAATGTATTACTTGCTGTTAGTAACTCAGCTTAGTGTAGAGTATAGTAAGTATACTGATGGTGCTATGCAATTTATACTTTAGTTTTTCATGTAGTTTATACTTTAGTTTTCTACGTGGTTGTTGAGTAACTGCAGCTACATATCATTAACATTCCTTTCCTTTGTTACTGCTAATCCCTGCACCCCCCCCCCCCTTGGTGCTGTTGATCCTGCATAATGCATGGGCATAATATGACTTTGAAACCCCCCCGCCCACCTCCTACGCATTTTCCATGTATATGCTAAATTCCTCTTCATATGCACATTCTTTTGTTAAGGCGCTCTTTCTTCCACCTCCAATGCAGCTTATATATAAGCTCCTAGCTTGGCATTGTCTCATTCTTCACCTGAGGACGGCTGCTTGCGTTGTGGCCGAAACGTCGTGAGAATTGTATAATTATGTTTTATTTTTATTATTTTATTACTTCCCTTCTACGTGACTTTACCGAAAGAACCAAGAAGATGAATCCCTGCAGTCACGAAAGCTTTAAATCGAAGGTAAACATATCGCCCAAACACATACAAATAAAACTAAACCATCCCCATCCTACCAGGCAAAGCCCACCGAGGTATAAACTTATTTTTCTGAAGCGACCTGCCCATCATAAATTAAAGCCCAACGAAGTTGCCCATCATTTGGACATTTATTGCACCAAAATAATCTAAATAATATCAATGCAAGTTTCTCGAGAAGGGAGGGTTTACAGAGGTTGCATAGAACAAAAGTTGGGAAATGTAATTAACATGGCTAATTAATAACCAGAACTGTGTACAATGGAAATCTAGCTGGAAATCGGTGAGCGACTGACAAGTGAAGTAGTTGATTTGAGATGTGTGGGAACCTTGCTCCGGTGTCCTGATTTCAAGTTTATTCTAAGCACGTCGGAGTTCTGGAGACAAGCATAGCCTCGATTGCAAGAGTGATCAAGAGCGAGCAGTTGCCTGCGATTTCTGTTCAGGTTTGTTTTTTTGCGGACTGCGTTAGGTGAGACAGATCGGGCCTGTTTGAGTAGAACCTCGTACGGTTACATGGTGGAACTTGGGACGAGGTCTGTTTCAAGTTTACCGTATTTTGTTTAACCAGGTGGGAACTCAAGAGACCAGGATAGTCTCATCTGCAAGAGTGAGTGACCTGGGTCACCACAATTTACAACAATGCAGCAAATATAAAGAATCAGAGAAACAAATTTTTTTTACAGGAATACCTTTCACTATCGTCTGGTTAGGGACCAGAGCATGGACGAATGTCACAAATGGACGAATTCAAAATGGACGAATGTCAAAGCAGAGCCTTTATTTAGCTTGCAAATTAATTTTGGCGTGAAAAACGTGCATGCAAATAACTACAGTAACTATATAACTCATGCGTGCGAAACCTAAATAAACAGCAATAAAAGAAAAGTAAACCTAAAAATACATAGACAAAACTAAATAAATGAATAAAATGATACCTTGAAATAATTGTTTTATTGCGTAAGTGGACGATGAATATATTGGTGATTTAGGGGGAATCTAGATTCATAAAATGAATACTGTACACGTGTTTTATAATCACGAAAATAACTATGAACACTAGTATACTGTTATCACAAAAATAACTTAATTAATTGTTTACAGTATAATCACAGAAATAAGTACGTTATTAATAATATATGAATAAACACAAATATAAGAGATGCTCACTGAACGACTTATATTCAAAGACTGAACGAAAAAGATGGCGCGTGGCGCGAACGTCGTGGAAGGTTAGGGATAAAATCGGATGAAAGAGGAAAGCACGTGGACGAAATTTGAAATGTGGTTATAGTTGAAAACGGCCAAAAGAGCGAAGCGATGAAAATCAAGTGGGCGAAAGTCAAGGTATCACTGTAAAAGATATCAAAAACAATGCACCAACACGGTCCAATTGACTCTGTGGCCTTCTAACTTGATTCTGAGCCAACGTATGCTTCCGTTGTTTTGCGATTTTTTTTCCGTCTTTAGTTGGCGTTGGAAAAGGTGCTCGGGATTACGTTATCATCAAGCAGTGGACTCTGCTGTGATCCCAAGACCGGCTTAGTTGCCTATCCTGCAGGGTGAGTGAAAAGCGTGATGTGTGATGTACGCCTGCAGCTTACAGCGGAACTGGACTTTGGGTGCTCTGCCTCCTTTGTGGTATCGCACGACATACCTGTGAAGTCATACCTGTCAACCCGTGTACGGTTTACCCGTATTTGTGTACAGGGAAAGTGAGTTTTCAGGTCCATACAGTGTACAGCCGTTTCAATATGGACAGACAAAATGTTTTTCGTCTATTTTGTGTTTCTCCCTCGTGATGGGACTTTGTAGCATGAACGTTGAGATATTAAGGGCATGGGGTGACCAATAAAGTCTGAATTGGTCTGTAATAAGGTAGGGCACTGATAAGGGGTTGGCATGTATGGCACGTGCACAGCTCTTTGGCAATCCACTGCTGGATGGGGTGCCTCCGCGGGTCGTACTGCTCGTGAAGGTTGTTTGACCGCCCCTCTGCACACGGTGGTCAGTGGCGGGTTGGTAAATGTGGGGGAGCAGAGAAGTACAGTACAACACTGCGTTTTTCTGCACTGCCCTCGGCTATGGTTTTATACTGTACAGAAATTAATGTTTTTAAAATATAAATTGCATTGGTTACTGCACTTGTTATCCTATCAGAGACCAAAAATGATTGCATTTCAGTTCAAATGCTTGTCTCTTGGCTGGGTATGCAGATATTTCTGTATTGTAAACATTGGAGAGTGTTGCTGAAATATGGGTTGTTGAAAAGGCTTGTTTTCATGCTGCATCCATTTGCGGTTTCTTTTCAGATGTACTGTGGTCATCTTCAACCCAAAGAAAGGGAAGCAGACCCATATCTTCAATGCATCCAGGTAGAAGCTTCATAATTGCTTTGTTATAACTTGTATTCAGACCTAGATGTAATTCGAATTACAATACCAGAGGCATTGTAAGCTGACCTGTAAAGGAGCTGCATGAGGCAGTGACGTGGCCCAGCAGTAGCGCATTCTCTCATTGTTGCAGAGGTTCGTGGTTCGACTCCAAAAGGCTACCCTGGTCATTACTGCAGGTGTATGCAATGTGAAATACTAAGCGACGTCCGCTTCATTCACAGTGGACGCTAAGGGTCCCGTGTCGTCATTCGCAGAAGAGTAGGCCACTGTGCTTGCATCATGGTCCAAATTTTAGACCCGCAAAAATACAAATTGCTTAATTGGGAAATACATTGCAATTATTTAATCACACCATACTGCAAAGACACTTTGCAGGATCCCCCTGAAAAAGGGATTGAGGCTTTCTTGGGTACATGCTGCTGAATTTATTCGTTATTGACATCATTTCTTTGGACTGTGCAGGAAGCCCATTACGACGTTGGCGTTCTCGCCGGATGGGAAGTATCTCGTGACAGGCGAGGTGAGAGTCATTTGCTTCGTGCAAACTCACGCTGCGCTTGCCGCGCTTGGGACGTTCACGCGATCGTGCAAACTTTTACAAAACATTACGTCCGCAAAGTTCATCTCAATTATGCTATCGGCATCGCGTTACGGGGCAAGGATTTTTTTTCTTCGGATTGCTCGCTGAGCGGCGCAGCTTTCTCTGTGCGTTCGAGAACGACGCGGTAGGAGGCAGAACTTTTACCCGCCCTGAAACCAAGAGTAAGGTTAGTTACATCAGAGGCAAAACTAATTTTTTTTTTATTTTCAGAGATGGAGTTTATCCAAATTAAGTGCAGAACTAAAATTGATGTTTTTTCTTTAGTGCAGTTGAAGTACCGGTGAAGACACTTGACGCCGAGGTGGAGGCACACGGATATTTATTCAACACAACTCGTATGTGACATACAGTACTGGAGGGGGTATCGGCCCCCTCACCCGACTAGCTCAAGGATACACTTCCTGGCTAAGTCCTAGCCTACCTCACAGTCCTCCACTACTGGGCTAGGGGAGGCTACTTGGCCCGACACTGGTAAGTCGGGCCGGTACCCGGAGTCCCAGACCAGCTCTTAGAAGAGCACCGGCTCTGGCTTTCGGGACCACGCCGCTGGCTCGATCCTGTTCGGCCCTGACAAGGACATCGAACGAGGGAGTCCAGGGCTCTATCTAAGACGTCTTCCGTCTTCTTAGTTAACTATAACATCACTAACTCCCGAGCCCATATAACGTCCCCTTTTATACCCAACCCTCCCTGAGGGGTGGGGCCCCGGGGGATCATAACGCCAAACCAGCCCCCCCCAGGGTGTCTGGCTCGGACGTCGCAGAGGGCACCTCCCTGTGCACACACGTAGCCCCGCCCACTGTGTTTCTTTCCCATAGACTGCCATACATAACGGCCCTCTCTCTAACATCCCTACATCACTCCCCCCTACATAGCTCGCAGCCGTCCCGGCTGCCAACATACAGAATGACAATAAAAATGAATTTTTACCGTAACCGCGCGTGTGCCTCACTAATTACCAACAATAACAAGAACGGTAACAAGAACACAAAAAAAAATGCAACAGCAAGAAGGAAAAAAAAACAACCCGACGCACCCCCCCTTGAATAAATACGAATTCCGTAAGAACAAGCTATATACAATTTGCAGCGAAGCCACCATACATACAACAGCAGGTGAGCACAACGTATGTAAATTCAATGGGCAGGGAACACACCCCCCCACACAACACACAATGAACACAACATATATACACATCTTGCGGTTTCACAACAGTCTGCGCATTTTTGCGCGTGTCCTTGCGGCGGGCCCCTCACACGGGGAAACCCCGGGTGGCGGACCGTCAGGTGGTAATCGTCCGTCCCGGAGTGAGATCTCCTCTGATGCCGCGTGACTGTTGGTATCCCCAGAAGGGGTGGTCGGGCGTGAGCCCGTCAGTCTCGATGCACCTGGAGGTGGCACGGCCGGCAAGGCATTAGGTGAGCGCGGTGGAGACGGACCTAGTGAGTCGGTCGACCCCCCACACGTCTGGCCACGCATGCGTGAAGTGGGTTTGTGTACCGCGACGAAGGGTTTCAACCGAGAGGGGTGCACGAACCATCGCCGCTTGCCCCATCGAATGCGCACGCACTGTGGTCGCAAGACCTCGACCACTTCCACAGGGCCCCGCCACGGCCGCGCCAGCTTAGGGGAGGTAGCCAGGGGCACTTGGGGACAGTGCAACCATGCCCTGTCCCCCGGTTTCCACTGTATTACATGCGCCCGACCCAGCCTGAGGCGCTCGTTCGCCTTTTGACGGCGGTCCGAGTTCAACCTCGCAGCATCCCGCGCCTCAGTTAATTTAGCCAGATTAAATTTGACGTGGTCAGCCAATTTAGTTTTTCCTTGTGGGTCGGGGATCTGCAGCTGGGCGCGAACAGGCGGGTCGGGTTCGCGACCGTACATAAGGTAAAAGGGGGAAAATCCCGTAGCTGCATGGGGTGCCATCCGGTATGCCGCCAAGACCCCCTGAATATGCAGGTCCCAATCAGTCTGTGAATCTGAGACCTGCTGTGCCATCATTGACGAAATGGTGCGATGCAGGCGCTCGACCATTCCGTCAGTCTGTGGGTGATACGGGGAGGTCCGAATTTTCTTTGTGCCTAAGAGGTCACAGACTTGTTTAAGTAATTTGCTGGAAAAATTTTTACCCTGGTCGGTCAGCAGCCGTTCCGGAGCACCTTTGTCCAGGACGTATCCCTGAACAAAGGCGTCCACGATGGCTGCTGCCGACTGGTTGGCAAGGGGCCAGGCCATGGGCCAGCGCGTAAAATACTCGACTCCTGTCAGCAAATACCTATTGCCCCTGGGGGTGGCGGGAAATGGGCCCAAGATGTCCAGCGCGACAAGCTCATTTATTCTGGACACCTTGATTGATTGCAAAGGCGGGTTAGACTCCCGTGCCGGCGGTTTCCGTTGCGCACACCGCGGGCATGAACTCAAAAGATCCCCAACATCCTTTGTCATACCAGGCCAAAAAAAATCTAGTTGTATCAGTGCAAGGGTCTTTAGAGTCCCCAGATGTAACAGGCGCTCATGCGCGGCCCACACCACTTTGCCTCGCAACTCAGAAGGGACGACCAGCCGATGTCGCTGTGATTTGCCGTCCCAATGCATGAGCAGACCCTGTACCATTTCCCATGCACCCGAATCACCTTTCACCCGCCCAGCACCCCCGACGCGACGACGCCACCCGAGGAGGGAGGTATCCTCCATTTGGAGGCGCCCCCACTCAGTGACGGGCAACCCCAACAGGGAATCCCTTCCCTGTTGTTCGATCGAATTATCAGGCAGTTGTTCGTCGTCGTCGGTGGCTGCCAGGATCGGAACCGATGCGTCCCCTGAAGGTCTGCAACGTCCCGACCCCAGGAGGCATGCACATTCCGAGGTGGTTGGCATGCGTGACAGAGCGTCCGCGTTGGTATGGCGAACGCCCTTACGGTAAGTGGTCTCAAAATCAAAATCCTGGAGAACCTCCAACCATCGAGACAACTGTCCCGATGGTTGTTGAACTCGCAGGGCATACTGTAGTGCCGCATGATCTGTGCGGACGGTGAAATGCCGACCGTACAGATATGGGCGATACTGTTGGATGAAAAAAACAATTGCCAACAGTTCTCTACGGGTGACACAATATCTCTGCTCCGCAGGAGACAACACCCGACTACCGTACGCGACCACCCGTTCAACGCCATCAACCACCTGGGAAAGCACACCCCCAATACCCGTGTTGCTCGCATCGGTGTCGAGCAAAAAGGGCTTCGAAAAATCAGGGTAAATCAAGGGAGGGGCTTTCACCAGGGCGTCCCGAAGGGAGCGGAACGCAGCCTCCTCCTCTTGACCCCAGTGGAACCGAACCCCTTTAGATGTTAAAGCGTGCAGGGGTTTAGCAATTGTTGCAAAATCAGCAACAAACCGTCGATAATACGACGCGAACCCAATGAAACTCCTGACCTCTCCCACCGAGGTGGGAGTCGGCCAGGAGCTGACACACTGCGTTTTGGTGGGATCGGTAGCAATACCTGAGCGTCCCACGATGTGCCCCAAATAACGCACCGAATCACGCAACAAATGGCATTTTTGGGGCTTGAATTTCAAATTAGCAGCCCGCATCTTTAGGAAAACCGCCCGCAACCTCTGGAGATGTTCATCAAAAGTATTACCAAAGACGATAACGTCATCCAAATAAATGAGGCACGACTCCCATTGCAGTCCAGCCAAAACCAATTCCATTAAACGCTGGAAAGTTGCCGGCGCTGAGTGTAAGCCCATCGGCAACCGGTTGAATTGAAACAAGCCGTGCGGTGTACGAAAAGCAGTTTTAGGCTTTGACTCATCATCCAGAGGAAGCTGCCAGAATCCCGAAAGTAAATCGAGTGTGGAAAAGAATCGCGCTCCCGCCAAGGCGTCAAGCGATTCATCCATCCGAGGGAGCGGGTATGCGTCGGCAACCGAAATTTTATTAAGACGCCGGAAGTCAACGCAAAACCGCAACGAACCGTCCTGCTTTTTAACCAGGACGATCGGCGCTCCCCAAGGGCTGGTGGAAGGAGAAATAATGTCTGCGGCCAACATGTCATCAACAGCCGATTTGACATGGTCCTTTTCGGCGGGACTCAACCGAAACGGATTTTGGCGAATTGGCGCGCTGTCACCCGTGTCAATATGGTGACGCAGCAAGTGAGTGCAACCCAAATCATATTTATTTCGACTAAAAACGTCGGAAAATTCTCGCAGTAGTGTTTTAAGTTGTTGACGCTCTGAATCGGACAGGTCCGTCGATCCCGCACAAAGCGCCTCGAGCCACCCTTCATCGCTGTCCGAATGCGGTTGCGACGCAGGGACAGTGTTGACGCTATTTACGGCAGGTTCCTCACACGGCACCGGCGTTGCGTGAGCAAGCACGGTCCCCTGTGGGACCACCACCGTCCGCGAGCCCACATTTAGGACCGCGATGAAGGGTTCACCATTCCCTCTCACTATGGTCTGGGCCGGAAGTAAGTCAGGTCCACTAACCCCGGCCCTAGACGGTCCCAACAGTACCCCTTGTGCCCCAGCACCCGTAACGAGGGGCCGCCGAAGTTTCAAGGGTACCAACATTTGCGTCCCCGGAGGGACGCGTACCGTTCTCTCCACGAACGCCGGCACCGTCGCGAACGCCGTCCGCGTCGCAACCGGTGATGGCAGAAACGCCATGCGTCTGCCCGACGGAAGCTCTATGCAACCCTGGTCGATCAAAATTACAATCGGCATTTTGGCCAGGAAGTCTGTCCCCAGCAGGCACGGAACCGCCAGCGAGGAAGAAACAAAAATCGGCCCAGATAATTTTATTTCCCCGATACAAATTTGGGCACGAATTTGTCCGATGATGCCAAGTGAGCCCCCGTTAGCCGCATAGAATGGTATGTTAACTGGCATCAAGGGACGACTCCGGACAGGGAGAATATTATAAATTAATTCCGAAATAATAGTCGCCGATGCTCCCGTATCGACCAGGATGCGCACTTCAACCCCGTCGATATACCCCACAACGGCCGACGACCCCGACGATGCGGCAACCACACGATCGGCCAGCACGGACCACTGGCCGGGTTCGATATGGGCACCCGGAGTGGTGCGTGATGGTGCGATGGTGCGTGATACCGGCCCCCCTCTCGTCGCGGTGTTTGAGTGCGTGACGGGTGTGTGTGTGGGCCAAACGTGTGGGGTGCCGCGACTCGCCGGTTTTTGATGGTGGAGCTTGGGATGAGGCCCGTCGTCCCGGTGAGGTGTCGTCCCGCGCTGACGAGGAGAGCGGCACCCCGAGGCGACGTGGCCCCGGACGCCGCAGTTAAAACACCGTGGGAGCGGCGTCGGAGGTGACGAATGGTCGGAACGGCCCGACCCGTCCTGGCCCGGCCGTGCACTCGTCGCCTGTTGCCGTCGGTGGTCGACGGCGTAGAGTTCCTCCGTCGGAAGGGTGGCTGCAGCCACCGCACGCCCCGCCGATGCCCTGCTGGCTTTCCGCCGGAGCGACAGGAGGTTTGCGTGGAGGAGCCGCGCCGCCTGGAGCGATGTCATTTCCGCGTCCTCCTGTGCGACGACAGCGATGTCAAGGTCGTCAGCCAGGAGGAGTATTTTCTCCGTCACCATAGCGTCGATGCCGTCGTCATCCATACGGGGGAAGGCCGACTTGGCCATCGCCAGGAGGCTCGTTCGGTACGCCAGGGGCGACTCCTTTTCACCCCGCTTGCGGTCGTAGAACTCCTGTCTGCATTCCGCCGATGGTCCGTAGACCCCTCCCAGCAGCTGCAGCGCCATCGGTAACGTCGCCCGCCTCTCTTTAGGTGCCGATGTGAGGGCTGCGAGCGCGTCGCTGTCGAGGAGCGCCGGCAGCGCGCAGAGAGCCTCCTCGTCTGTCCACTTCGCCATCTCTTGATGGGCGAGGAATCGCCTGCGGAACCCGGCCCAGTCCCCCTCCGCGCCGACGAACTCTTTCAGCGGGGGCAGCCTCTGATGGAGTGCAGCGGTCGTTGTTGATTCCCGCGGGCGGATGTCACCTCCACTTGGCTGTGCGTTGGTACGAGCGGCCGATGGAATCGCCTGTCGCGGTGGTGATGACGTCGTGGCTTCAGCGACGGCGATGCCGGAGTGGATGTTTAGGCTGGCCACGCCCCGAACAGCTGCAGCGTCGATGGCGGGAGATTCAAACTCGGGCTGCTCCGAAATGGCGGGAAGGCGCCCTGGTCGTTGGGCCGTCTCGCCCCGTGCTGAATCACCGGCCCCCAGCCGCGTGATGGACTCCAGCGTGGCGGCAGCGGCGTATAACAGCTCCGCCAGCCTCCCGTGAGCCAGCCGCAACGCGTCTGACTGTGATCCTCCTTCACTCGGATGCCCCGGTGAGGAGACATCAGGCTCCGGCTGCACTGTGGCTTGTGTAGCCGTCCCGGGCGTTTCGATCTCGGCAGTATCTTCTTCTTGCGGTACTATGGCCCGCGTTGTCTTCCGCGTGTCCATGTTCGAGTTTTACTTCTGACACCAGTTGAAGTACCGGTGAAGACACTTGACGCCGAGGTGGAGGCACACGGATATTTATTCAACACAACTCGTATGTGACATACAGTACTGGAGGGGGTATCGGCCCCCTCACCCGACTAGCTCAAGGATACACTTCCTGGCTAAGTCCTAGCCTACCTCACAGTCCTCCACTACTGGGCTAGGGGAGGCTACTTGGCCCGACACTGGTAAGTCGGGCCGGTACCCGGAGTCCCAGACCAGCTCTTAGAAGAGCACCGGCTCTGGCTTTCGGGACCACGCCGCTGGCTCGATCCTGTTCGGCCCTGACAAGGACATCGAACGAGGGAGTCCAGGGCTCTATCTAAGACGTCTTCCGTCTTCTTAGTTAACTATAACATCACTAACTCCCGAGCCCATATAACGTCCCCTTTTATACCCAACCCTCCCTGAGGGGTGGGGCCCCGGGGGATCATAACGCCAAACCAGCCCCCCCCAGGGTGTCTGGCTCGGACGTCGCAGAGGGCACCTCCCTGTGCACACACGTAGCCCCGCCCACTGTGTTTCTTTCCCATAGACTGCCATACATAACGGCCCTCTCTCTAACATCCCTACACAGTCATTAGGCTGTAACCATCAACTGACTATACTTGAGAACACAGACAAAGATCCCCCATATAGCCTGAACAGACTTTTGGGGCAAGTGCTGTTAGCGAGCACCTCTCCCTAATGGTGTTGTTTTTACACATCATACCAGGTACTCATTTGAGGCTGAGTCTACCTAGGGGGGGAGGCCCAGGACCGGTTCAGATAATTTCCACTGGTGTTAGCTGTGAGCAGTAATCCAACCCGTGTCGCCAAGTTCGTAGTGCAACACGCTGACCGCTACTACAATACCGCTCCTCACACAGGAGAACACAGCTTTAAGTCACAAACCCAGAAACTCAGCGGAGTCAGGTTACTGCTTTGACCTCCGAATCAACCGACCGACCACCACATTCTGAATATATTTTTTTTTTACCGGCAACAGAAAACAATTTGCCCGAATTAAAATGGAGCTCGAGTTCAGCCTTTCCAGATTATGATCTGTATATCTATTACACGCGGTAACAAGTGGTTCATGACCGTTGTCTTCATACAAACACAACTATTTAAATCCATAGTTGCATTAAAAAATGTTCTCTGCATTATTCCGTTATGAACGTGTGCGCGGTGGTCTTGAGAACCCTTTGGTCGTCTGGTGCCGATGCGTGCAGAGCGGCCACATGCCGGCCGTGCGGGTGTGGGATCTGGCGGACAGGACCCAGGTCTCCGAGTTCCAGAGGCACAAGTACGGGATCTCGTGCGTGGCCTTTTCCCCCAACGTCAAGTACGTCGTGTCCGTGGGCTACCAGCACGACATGATGGTCAACGTGTGGGACTGGAGGGTGAGTTTCTGGGGCGGTGGGCGCGGTGTGGCTCATGTGTTTGCATCACGCGAGCAGCGACGTGGCCCAGCGGAAAACTAGGGCCGTATTATCCAATAGGCCACAGTATGCACCGTGCTTAGGGCCTACTCACCCACTCACCCATTCACTCACTCACTCACTCACCCACCCACCAGGGCCATATTATCCAATAGGCCACAGGCACCGTGCCTAGGGCCTGCGAAAAAACGATTTCACCATGCTTTTGTTTTTGTGATAATGTAACCAGGATATCTTCTTGAATAAATATATGTATAAATAGCAAGGATAGGCATAGTGTATATACAGAGGCAGTGTCATGCCAATCGTTTTTTTCCATCAGGCGAGAGAAATTTACACCAGAGATGAACTTTTAGAGATTTTTTCATTGTAAAATTCGCAAATAACATCTTCAAATGGGTTTTTTTGCACAATCTCATTCTCAATGAAGAGCAGTGCAAGGGAAGACAAGGCGACGTTGTCCTATGATTGATCGGAGACAGTTTTTTTTATTAGCGGCTGTAATACCAACTGTAGAAAGTAATCACTGAGGGCCTACGAAACAGAAGTGCCTACAAGAACCTTCATCCAGCCCTGCGGCAAACGCGTTGTGCTGCTCGTCGCAGAGGCTCGCTGTTAGAATCCCGTGGGCTGCCCTGCTGGTTACCACGGGCGTTAAAGGTGCTACGCTGCCGTCGGCTTCGCTCACGTCGATGTTACAGATCCCCTGATATCAATTGAAATTAGAAGGCCGTTGTGTGCCGGAGTTGCTCTCCAGATTTTCCAAATTCAAGAAATTATCCCCGCAAATTACTCAAATGGGATCACACATAGTAGCATCTACCACTGCTGTGAAATTACTACAGATAATGTCTGAAACTTAGTAAATTCCCTGATAGCCCTGCCTTTTAAAAATGGCACAAACTTGTTATCACAAAATATGTTAAGTTTTGCTCGCTGCTGTTAATAAATTAAAACTAAACTGTTTTACCAGGTAACACCCACTGAGCTACTCGTTCCTTTTCAGAGACGACCTGGCCACAAATGATAGTTCATCGAAGTGACTTTATCATCGTCACACCTGGGAATTTATAGCAGCAGCCAAATAATCTAAATGCACGTTGTTTCCAAATGTGTAGGGGAACACCTAGAGAACAATTCACGTGACCCCGGGGGGGAGAGAGAGAGACACGCAAACTCGAAACGTAAGGCATAGTCAGGATCAGGATCGAACTCGCGAGCTGGTGCCTCCAAAGGTGCTGATGCGTCCGCATGCCGCCCCTTGCTGCCCTTGCTGCCGACGATGGCGTTGAAGTTGTTGTTGTTCCCGTTGGCAGAAGGGCGCTCTGATCGCGTTCAACAAGGTGTCCAGCAAGGTGACCGCAGTTTCCTTCTCATCTGACAACAGCTACTTTGTGACGGTCGGTAATCGTCACGTCCGCTTCTGGTACCTCGACGCCTCCAAAGTCTCCAAGGTGTGAGCGGTTACTGCTTCTTTTTCCTCTTCCTCCTCTTCATCCAATTCCTTCCCTGCCCCCCCCTTGTACAGATTTAAGGATGTTAGACATCCTATGATTGCGTCTTTGTAGGACATGGGGGGAGGGTGACATGGATATCATAAAAACCATAACCACCGCAAGGGGGGCGCTACTGCAGGAGGATAGCTAGGAGGTGGCTTGCTAGATAGTGATTGGTTGAGAGGTTTGAAAGAAGGAGAAGGCAGGAATGTTTGAAAGAGGCAAGGGGGGATCCGTTTGGGACTGTTAGAAGGGGAGCAGAGGGATTTGTTAGAAGGAATGCATGGGCTGGGATTGGAGAGGGGGAGAAGAGGAGGATAAGAGGGTGGGGGAGCGAGGGGTGGCTTGGCAGAGGGAATCAAAGGGGGTGGTGTTGGCTCGCGGTGAGCACTGGACGTTGTTGTTAAGGACAATCAAAACTTTATCCAACAAGTGCCGCCTTTGGAGTCCTTCATTACACAGCCTTGAACAGACTATGCTGCCTAGCAAGTGCTGTTAGCGAGCACCTATTAATAGTAACGCTACATTGGGTTTTTATTTTATGATTTTCATCATACATGCGGGAGGAAACACCCTGAGAAAGCTCACGCCTTGCGCGAGGGGGCAACACTCTATCCCCTGTACAGATGGAATCAGATGATGATTATAAACTACAGAATCACCTACTTTAGTGGGAATCCATGGAATCAACGATGATATTTGTTTAATGGTGATGGTTGTGATGATGATAAATAACGATGGTGATAGCTTTACGATATGATATGATGATGTTATGTGCAGTGTATTATCATACCCAGTGTTTGTCACGATATAATGAATAGCCTAGGAATGTCTTCATACAATGGAGGTTACTTTAAAATACAGACTTATAGCGTCTTGTTAAGTCCTTATGATTATTTTGGATTTGTCCACGTCTGCACAAATTTGCGTTGGAAGCACCCTCCACCACCCAACGCAGCCAACATATATGCAATTGCCATGCGTGTAAGCGTTTAACAACAGCGTGCAAATTAGTATTGCTTTAGCTCCCTCGCAATGCCCACAGACACATCCAGCAGCCACTCACTAGACGACGTGTCGCCTGAACCGCTTTGCGCGTCTGCAGGTCCCGACTCAGGAAGTCGGGGATACAAAATCGTGTGTTTCCTCACCCGATGTCAGGTGACACGGTTATTCCGACTTCCTGGATCCTGTCCCGACGTTGTTTTTGACGCAGTTTCAAACTAAAGAGTCGCGGGTATCCGTTCGCTACATTTGTTTCCGTTAAACGCTTGTACACGTGACAGTTTAATATGTTTGGCCTATGTCGGGTGGTGGAAGCTTTCCGTGATGAGAAAAAATGACCAGATCGCTACGTGGCCTAACCCAATTTTTTCTATTATGAATCGTGACATCGGCTACCGAGGCCCACACGTGAACCTCGCGTTGGGAGACTGCTCGACTGTATGTCTGGTCTCGTCGGTTTCAGGCGAACCTGACGGTGCCACTTCTCGGCCGCTCCGGACTCCTCGGAGTACAGCGCAACAATTTCTTCTGCGACGTGGCGTGTGGGCGGGGGAGGATGTCGAGCAGCACGTACTGCATCACGTTCTCGGGGCTGCTCTGCGAGTTCAACGACAAGCGCATGCTCGAGAAGTTTGTGGACCTGAAGGTTCGAGCGCTTTCTCTAATTGCGTGCAGATTATTTATCTTGCTATAAATGTCCACGTGATTATGAGCCACTTTGTGGTCCTGACATTTGTGGCCAGGTCACTCCTGAAAATGAAACTAATAGCTAAGTGAGCTTTACCTGGTAAAATAAGAATATTTAAGTTTTATTTGTACATATTTCAAAGTGATTTATTTACCTTTCCTATACTTTTGCACTCCTATCATGTTTTTATACTGTTTGTTGTTGTAACGCTCTGACCCGCCCCCACTGGACATCTTGGGAAAAGAGCTTTGTAGCTCATCGGATTCCTCCACTCTAAATAAATATTCTGATTCTGAATTGCAAATACCTTCAGACATCTACTTATTGATTCATGTGGCCTCTGTAGAGCAACTGTTAGAGATTCAGTTGTAAAATATTTAGCCATTCTATTGCTTTGTGGGTTTGTGAATTATAGACCCTACCCACCCACCCAATAGAAGGCGCTAGTACTTTATGTCCATACTTTCGAGTGATCTTCCTTACGACACCCTACAGTATAAATTATAGGTCCAAGCTGTCCGGTGGATCATTGCGGAGCCCCGTTGAGATTCACCAGAATGGACCATCACCGCGCTTGGTGAATCTGCCACCACTGGTGTAGGCTATGCACCTTGTCAGTGCAGTCTCCTGTCGGATTACGAGCACGTTCAACACCTAGACCTTGTGTAAACCATCTCGTCCCCATCCACCCACCCGTGCATTTGCACGCAAGCCGACGCATGTGCACACCCGCCCCACGCATGAACAATCTGGGACGTCCCCGTTGACTTGCGGAGTCTCTGCAGGGCTTTGTTGGCGTGTGCAGGGCGAGTCAAAGAGCCTGCCTTATTCATGGTGGTGCAAGTTTACAGACGGAGGAAAGTGAGAGGCGACGAAGCGGCAGCACGCGACCGGATGCCCTCCCTGTTTTCCGTGCGTCGTTCACGCGCTTTCTCGGGTTGCGTGCGCGCGTTGCTTGGCGACCCTTGGCAATGTGTTCGAGCGGCGTGTCCGCTCCCTTCTAGACGCCGATGGCGAGCTGCATCTACGTGAGTGAGGAGCTCATATTCTGCGGCTGTGCCAACGGAGTGGTGTGCGTGTTCGGCGCGGAGGACCTGCGCAATGTGGCCATCCTGCCCAGGCCGCACTGCCTGGGCGTGGACGTGGCCCTGGGCGTGCAGCCGAGGTCGGTATCCTTTGTAGGGGGGTTTGTTGTTGAAAAATCAGGAGAGGTTTCACCCTATCTGGCAATAAAACAGCAGGTGTTAAGATGTTCAAACACCAAATAGAAACCCTTTGCAAGGAATCATGTCTGCGTTTGTGGTGAACATGCAAACAAACATGCTCTAATAATAGATGCAATGTAGTTGAAACTGATTGGCCTACGTCAGAGACAGCCTTGTTTAGGGCCTAGTCTCACCGGTGTCAGACCAGAGAACGCCACAAGGTGGACAGTACAAAGACAATGCACTATCAGAGTGTTTATAGCTCGGGGTGAGCATCTACAAAATGGGACATTTTTGCCCGTATTAAAGTATTGCCAGAAAGGGTAAAACTTATTCCTAATTTTCACAGTTTTATACTGGGAAAAAAGGTCCCATTGTAGGTTTCTTGTTGTAGTAACAGAGTTGCTGAGCACAGGCCTTAAACGCCCAAAACGTCAAGCGGACAGAAACAAAACAGCACTTGTGATGAGAAGAATTTTGGGGGAAAATAGATGATGATGATGATGATGATGGTGGTGCGAGGGGATTCCAAGTTAAGCAGTGTGGGGGAAGACGCAGAAAAAAAAAGTGTCATGACCTGCATGCAGCGTGGCGAGTGAGTGAGTTGATGAGTGTTATAACCTTCAGTGTGGTGAGCGAGCGAGTGAGTTGGCGAGCGAATGTGTTATGACCTGCAGTGTGGTGAGTGAGTTGGTGAGTGAGTGTGCTGTTTATGATCCTCAGTGTGGTGAGGGAGTGGAGTTTGTGCGCAAGTGACCTGCAGCGGTGTGAGCACGATTCTCGGGCCTGCCGAATCTTTTCCCGTCGTGGCGACGTAGACACACCTGCGATTCTTCCCTCCCAGCCACCTGTTCGCCAGCAAGCTGGACGCGCGGTTCCCGGACACCGTGGCGCTGACATACGACTCGAGCAACGCGTGGCTGACGTGCGTCTACAACGACCACAGCCTGTACACGTGGGACGTGCGCGACGCGCGGCACGGCAAGCGCTTCGGCAAAGTCTACTCGGCGCTCTACCACAGCTCCTGCATATGGGGCGTTGAGGTATGCACATGCGCGTGCACGCACCGCCTTGCGCGCCGCCACACACATATCGCCGCACACACATCGCTTTGCGCACACCACCACCGCGCACGCAACCGCGCACGCCGCCAAAGGCATCACCGCGCACACCGCCATGCACACCGGCGCGCAGACCGCCAAAGACACCACCACACACATCGCTGCACGCACACTGCCACGCACACCGCCACGCACACCGCCACCCACATCGCCACCATGCACACCACCACGCACATCACTACACACATCACCACACACACGGACCCAGGGCCATATTCACACTCGTGGCCAGGCTCAGACTTGCGCCGCTCAGTGTGTGATGCCCCACAGCACTGTGTGTGTGGTCCCAGGCTAGGTGCGCACAGAACCGTGTTATGGCTGGCTGTGTGTGTGTGTATGGTGCCGGGCTAAGTGCACACAGCACTGTATTATGGTCGTATGTGTGTATGCTTGGTGCCGGATAGGTGTACACAGCACTGTGTGTGTGTGTGGTGCCGGGCTAGGTGTACCCGATGCTCGAAGAGAGCAGCCCAGCGTGCCTCCCTCCTGGCTCGTTCCTCACCTGCTCTTCCGACAGCACGATCCGCGTGTGGAGCATCGACGCGCCGGCTGCCACCCAAGCGCCGTCCTTCCACCGGAACGTCTACAGCAACGTACGCCTCGGCCGTGCACACACACTGCTCTCGGAACACGCTCGCCTGGCGCACCGGTGCTGGGCACGGCGCTGAGCTTCCAGGGTTCGAGTACAGATTTTGGCCGCCCGGGTTTTTAAGTTTAAGACACTTCGAGAAAAAAATAATAGGAATTTAAATGTATAAAGCGCCCTTAAATAAAAGTTCTATGGGCGCCACAATCGTTCCCAGGGGTAGTCTCATTTGCCGGAGTGACCTGGGGCGTTAGTCTGCGAGCACGGGGGAGTCCTCGCTTCAAGTTAATTCAATCAACGTTTCATTATTCCATCGTCAATACAATAGGGACTATATTCCCTTATGATGCCACGATGTTGGCTTTTACGCTGCGAGCAACGGGAACTACTTTGTGGTGCGTTGAGTGTAGTCGCGCGCGCGTAGCACAACGTGGCGTGTTCCACCACGCCATCTTGTTGTGTAAAGTGAGATTCAGAGAACATATCGTGCTTTTGTGATATAATCGATAAAAAAACCGCCGTACGCCCACTTCACATCCATCATTGGCAAGTGTTACTTTATTAAAATGTATATTTATTAGTATTGTTTTTGTATTTGAATGTATTTTATATTCTCTTGCTCAATTTCATTTCACAACTTGCATTTTAGTTCGGTTAAAAAATAGCGTACACTGAAACGTAACCCCCAACTTCACTTTATTTCTTGTGGGAGGCAAAATTGGTTTGCCTGAACTTCGCTCTGATTTAAGTCGCACTTATCAGCAACGCAACTGCAATGTTCGGCGAGGACTCGCGGTCGTGGGCGACCGATCGCCGCGCGTTCTTCCCAAATTGAGTCCTTTTTGAATTTGGCAAATGTGGACCCCTGACGTGCACTCCGCAGCAGACGACGCCTATCATTTTACGAACGTTACAACCGTGCTATTAACCGGGGCGGCCGCTGGGTACTAACCGTGAACCCCCGTGTTGTACTGCGCATCTCTCCCACCGTGTTTTTGGGTTGCAGCGCGTGTTGTTTGGCACGATGTCTGACGTTTTGCTCAAAGGTGCCAGAAGCGGCTTCGGAGAATCCTTCTCAGTTCCTGAAAACATGTCGGAGAGCTATGTGTTAATCGGCTGACATCCAGGCAATGAATGGCGGGCTGATATATATATGTAGATCACACCTGACACTGCGTTGCAATAAATAGATCACACCTGACACTGCGATGAAATAAATATCTCGCCGTAAAGACGCAGTCGTGGATCTCGCATCGTATCATGTCGCTGACCGGTCGAAAAATGCTTTCCCCGTTGGGCCGCAGGAGCTGCTCAAGGTGATGTACTGCGATGAGAGCTTGCAGTCGCTGCAGGACCTGGACTACAACCCCGCGGGCAGCACCGACAAGACGGACCACACGCTTACCGAGGCCAAGCTGGGCATCCGGGCCCTGTGCGTGAGCCCCGACGGGCAACACCTGGCCTCCGGGGACCGCATCGGCACCGTCCGGTGAGCAGCCCGAACCCCTCACCGGATTCGTAGAGTCCCTCCGGTACTCGCGGCGTCCCCGCGCCCCCCCACGCTCCCTCGACCCATGTTGGGCGTGAGGCGCTCCCGAAGCAAGGCGCGCCGCGTTTAGCAGGCGGGTATCTGTCTGCGGTGATTTCGCAGGAAGGGCCGACTGTTTGCTAAGTGGATTCTATCCTACGTAGGTAATTTGCAGGTGGCTTTTTGAATTTGGGCTGTGACATGGTGCATAAAGCCCTCCCTCCCCCCCTTCCTCCCTCCCTCGACATCTGCTGTGAAGCGGACGGCGCATGATATTTCTTTGCGGTTGATACACCCACAGTATTTCCAAGCTTTAAACTTTTAAACTCCTTTTACCAGGGGGGTTGCGCCGCTCGAACCACAAACCTCTACAGTGAACGGCAAACACGGTACCGCAGTGATGCGCCTGTAGCGTCGTGGCATCCTGGTGTGTGCCATGTGCCGGCAGACTGCGTTGTTGGAGAGTTTCGTTGTCCACTAAACCTGTTTATTTTTAAATCCTTTATATTAAGTTCACTTGCTTACTTGCTTGCGCGCTTACGACCGTGCAAATCTTTCGATCGTTTTTTAACCCACTTCCCGTGATCCAATCGAGCTGACATTTTGCACACAGACTCGTTGTGCATGACAATTTATTTTCGTGAAAAAAAATTTCCTAAATTTTCCACTTTTTAGGAAAAAAAAATTTCACTAACACAATCATATATTTTTCCTAAACACAGAAAATTATTCAAGAAAACAACTAAAATGTACAATATAAACAATCATACAAAAACTGAAAACCTTATAATCCTTATATACGACTTTCCTTATATTTAATTTAAAATACCAATGTGATAAAAATGAAACTCTTACTCAAGAAAAACAGAAATGAATAATAAAATAAAACCGATGCCACGCATATAAAGGATTTATAGTGAAAAACTTTGTTTTTACAGGTTAATTTTTCATTGTTTCGGTGGCCCAGGGTCATTCTTGCAATTGACACTCATCCTGGTCACTTTGAGTTCTCATCTGGTTCAACAAAATTAAATTGGAAGTTTGAGACTTGGGTCCGTCCTGTATAGAATGTGACCTGATCGCAACGTGGACTTTGTGACAGGATCCACGACCTGCAGTTCCTGGACGAGGTGATGCAGATCGATGCCCACGACTCGGAGGTGCTCTGCCTGGAGTACTCCCAGCCCGAGACAGGTGATGCCCGCTTACCGTGAATTGTCGTCGCCAGCCATTGTCTCTCCACTGCTGAATGAAGGCCACCCCACACGCTGTTGCCATCTGGCCTCGGTCCATTGCTGCTGCCACAGAGAGGAGGCTGCGGCTCTGATCAAACGCATCATTAACATTGGTGTTACATTTGTAGTGTCTTCAAAAATTACTCACACTGACACGTAACAAGTCACCTGCTTACACTTTGTTCACCTATTCTGGCACCAGTCGTAGGCACTCCTATAACTATCTGTACGGTGACTTTTGGTTAACTTCTCCCTACTCTTATCTACCTTCCGCCTCCCTTATCCTGCGCTCAGCAGCTCTGCTCTCAGCAACTTCGCACACAGCGTCTCCGCACACAGCATCTTCGCACACAGCAACTCCGCACACAGCGTCTCCGCACACAGCGTCTCCACATACAGCGTCCTCGCACACAGCGTCTCCGCACACAGCATCTCCGCACACAGCGTCTTCGCACACAGCGTCTCCGCACACAGCATCTCCGCACACAGCGTCTCCGCACACAGCGTCTCCGCACACAGCGTCTCCCCACACAGCGTCTTCGCACACAGCGTCTCCCCACACAGCGTCTTCGCACACAGCGTCTTCGCACACAGCGTCTACACACACAGCGTCTCTGCACACAGCGTCTTCATACACAGCGTCTCCAAAACAGCGTCTCCGCACACAGCGTCTTCGTACACAGCGTCTCCGCACACAGCGACTCCATGCACAGCGTCTTCGCACACAGCGTCTCCGCACACAGCGTCTCCGCACACAGCATCTTCGCACACAGCGTCTCTACATCTCCACCGCTGCCCTCACCTACGCTCCCTCAGAACCCGCTCACCCGTCTGTCCTGGGCGGGGGGATCAGCCAACACCCGCCCGGCGACGGCGTGCGGGTTGCGAGGTCCCATTGACGGCTGGAGCGACAGCGGCGAGATGTCTTCACACTTGGTCCCCGGCAACAGCTCCCCGTTCTGCTCACGCACACGTCCTTTGCTAATTATCCGAGACCTCTCGTGCGTCTCTTTAAGCTCTCGCCAGGCTGGCGCCTATCGGACCATCAATCAACCCTTATCTCCCATCTCCCTGGCAACACCTCCGGTCTCAGCGTGCACAACCGGTCGACCCCGTTTGCACCTGCTTCACCCCTTACAACTGGCGGTTTGTCCGTGAAAACCTCACGCGCACCTGTTTGGCCTCGGTTGCCCTCGGTTAACTGTGCGCACCGCGTATGTCACTACTCTACACATTTATTACGGCGTCTCCATTGCACGACGATGACGATCAATCGTAGTGGGCTGAGGTGCTGTGCTGGGACGACTTGGTCGCTTGTGAACCGCAGGAGTGAAGCTGCTGGCGTCTGCCAGTAGAGACCGGCTGATCCATGTGCTGGACGTCGAGGGCAACTACGACCTCATGCAGACGCTGGACGACCACTCCTCCTCGATCACCGCCGTCAAGTTCATCGGTAATTGCGCGTGCGATTTTTCCTTGGCCATAAAGCTCCGAATAGCTCTTGCTTAGAGCTCTGTGTTCTGTAAAAGTGGAGTTTTTCTGGGGGTTAAATCACGTAAATGCAAATGTGTCCTTAAACCCCACCACCGCCCGACACTGCCAATTAGTAAGGGTTTTGTCATGTAAACAAATACGTGCCAATTTGTTACTAGTTCAGTTTTAACCGGTTGTGTGTTGGAGAGTAAACCCACTACAACATTTACAATTTGAGTGCCGTGACGTTTCGCCGGTAGTTATAACAACAACAACCAGCCTCATCAGGCGACAGTCAGAGTTGTGGAGAATCCTCCTGTTTCTTCGGTCTCACATAGAGGGATAACTGTGATGTCATCGCTTTTGAGCCAATCAGATGTGAAGACTAGAGGGGAGCGGGGTTAATATTATGCACATAAATTACAATGGATACTTATTATTGGTTGGGTTATTCACAGGTAATCAACATACATTATGTATCGATTTTACGCATGCACATTGTGAATGTACGTTATGTATGTACGTTATTTAACACGTAGGCTTTCACGACCGATATCCATAACATAGGTTTTTTTTCGTGTTAGATCATGTAAATATAAATGTGTCGTTAAACCCGCCATCACCTGACACAGCCAATTAGTAAGGTTTGTCACGTAAACGGAACATGCCAATTCGTCACTAGTACAGCACGCTTGTTTGTTGGAGAGCAAATCCACAACATTTACAATCTGAGTACGACGTTTCGCCAGTAATTACAACTAGAATCGTCAACTATCACCCCAAAAAAAGAAACTTACGTATGAACGTTATTTTGAACGTTCTTATGTTTGGCCGGTTCGGGTCGGCCTTTTTGATCGGTGCTGTTCGCCGTGTGTTGCAGCATCGTGTGTTGCAAGTCATCAAAAGACGTTATTGCTGCTGCATTGGCAAATCTCTGTGCTTTTCCCCTCTGGAACCAGGAGGTGCTGAGCAGCTTAACATGGTGAGCTGCGGAGCTGACAAATCCATCTACTTCCGCACAGCACTGAAGGTATGATGTCGCAACACTTGACTGCCCTGTTGAATGTTTGTTTGGTAGCGAGTAGTTTGTACGTTAACAGAGGCCGACAGCAGGGCAGCGCAGCGGTAACACTCGTGCCTCACGGCTGGAATGACCTGGGTTCGAATCCCGACTCGGGCCTGGCAAATTTAGAGCGCGACACGGGAACACGATAGCCGTCTCATTTCAAATGACGTCACGGGACGCTTTAATGTCTACTACCGCGAGTGAAACGGGTGGCGTGTAGCATTTACGGTTAATATGCGCTGCAGTAATAACCACCTCGGCCTGCCAGGTTCGAGCCACGAACCTCCGTAACGATCAGCGACAGCACTTCCACGAGGGCCAGGTCGCCGGCCCGAGTAAATTTATGAGCAAAATAAATAAAAATAAAATACATGGAAATAAATCACTAAAACTAAATAGAATAAATAAATAAAAACTTTCTAAAAATTAAATGAAGTGTCGGTCTCTTTCCTCCAGTCTCCGGATGGACTGAGGTTCTCCCGGGTTCACCACGTGGTGGCGAAGGCCACGCTCTACGACATGGACGTGGACGCGACGGGGAAGTACGCCGTCGTCGGCTGTCAGGACCGCAACGTCAGGTACGTCACGGCGTACATCCGAGTCATCACGAATTGTTCCCGAGCCCGCCCCACGACCCATTCATCTCCCCCCTTATAACCAACCACCGTTACTGTTCCCTCTTCATTTTCTTATTTTATGGCTATAACTCATTCATTCAATCCATTCGTCATCAACATTTACTGTCATCAATTACGCTTTCACCGAATTCAGGCATCACAGATTCGCCCCCCACATAGCTTCCTATCATCTATTTGATTCACCTCATCACCATTACATTCACACGCGTTGTACCGTTTCGTAATTCTCTGTAAAGTGTCTCAGTTAAGGCGCAATATAAATTACGTTAAGATAAGATCATCATCGTTACACCGCTCCTCTCATGCCGACTTGCATCTGTGAAAGATTTTTATTCTTATTACTTTTTATTAAACACAGTTTGCTAAGAACTTCGGGGAAAAGAGACGCGACGGTGGCAAGGGCAATTCCAGAAGTGAGGGGCTGCTGTTTTCCGTGATGTAAAATTAGCATCCTCTTCAATTGATGATGACGATGTTTATAAAGTAAAACATTTTGTGTAGCGTTATTTGTAACAATGTTAATGGAGTAGGGGAAAAGCTGTTTTGCGCTGACGATTCCACGTGAACATGAAAGTGATGTTTATTTATTACGGTTTTTTTGCCATTGTGATTCACCAAAGCGAGGCCGTATGTATGAACAATTAACACCCAGTCTGCGCAGTGTTTAATGTACCACGGTACGAACACTTAGAGCCTGCAATGTCACACGCGGTGCAACGGCGTAGTGCACTGATGAGCGGCGGTGCAGTGGCGTGCTGCTCAATGGCACGTGACGAATGTTGAGATTGTGGCAAGAGCATTTTCAATGCGGTTAATGGTAGGAACGCACCAAAGCTGGCAAACACTGCTTTTCCTTGGCAAACATCCCCCACAGGATTTTCGATGTTTCAAGTGGGAAACAGAAGAAGTGCTACAAGGGCTCCCAGGGCAAGGATGGCTCTCTCATCAAGGTCGGTTGGTTACAACGCTCGCATACTTCCTGGCCTCTGACCTGACGATGCTTGACGCAGTTTCGAGCGACACGTCGTATATATTTGCTGAATTTGTCCGTGAGAATTGTTTTTCAACTTGCCAGAGAGCTGAAACAATAGTTGATGCAGTAATTAAACGCTTGTATACCGCGTGACTACCTCGCCTTGTATGCAGGGGGTTGTGGGTTTGATCCCGACCCTGAGGCCTGTATATTTGGAGTTTGCATTTCTCTCTCCCCATGGTCACATGGATTGGGCCAGATCATTGCGTGGCCTAACCCGGAAAATCAATAAATGAATCAACAGTCGTGTCTGTGAACTTGCCTCCAGTTGCAGATGGATCCCTCCGGGATGTACGTAGCCACCAGCTGCTCCGACAAGAATCTCTCGCTCTTTGATTTCTACACGGGGGAGTGTGTGGCCTCCGCCTTTGGGCATTCAGGTGACATTCACAACTTATAAACAACACACACACACGCATGCATGTGTAGTGGCGTTTATTCACGCGGACAACTTCGTCTTTTTCTCCTGTGTCACTTTATTCGTAGCATCCCACACGGATGCTCCTCACGTTCTAACACCACAAACTCCCGTCGCGAACTCCCTTTAGCTCCGCCAGCCTGCTACTCCGAGCTCACTCTCCCTGGCTCCACTAGCCTGTTTTCCGCTAGCCTCTTACTGTATACGCCGCCAGCTTCTCACCCCACTAGCCTCTCACTGATATCCCGCTAGTCTATTCTCCGCTAGCCTATCACACTCACACTAAGGATTCTGCAAGCCTCTCCTCCGCTAACCTGTTACTACACCCACACCTCCAACCTCGCCCGTGCCCCCAGCGGGGGTTCAGCCAACACCGCTGGGGAGGACGAGTCGTGGAAGGGCGAGGTCCCGGACTCCTCTTGTTTTGACTTCTTCACTTCTTCATCTCCAACCAACTCAACTCCGTTGCTTCGCCCATCCCCTTATATTCCCCTCCTCATTAAGAGTCCTCAGGTGACTCTCGTTAAGCCGGCGTCCTCCCGGCGTCTCCTGCACGTGCTCCCCCTCTTATCCAGTGGTGGAGCCAGTGGGGGGAGGGGGGTGGGGTGGCACGTGCCCCCCCCAAAGATCCAATAAGTCCTTACTAACAACTCCTGTCATTTTTCATTGCTGGAGGGGTTTCCCCCCCTACCTGAAAATCCTGGCTCCACCTCTGCTCTTATCACTTCTATCTCTTGCCTTCTTGGCGCCTACTCCGTGTTTGCATTTGCAGCCAGCCAATCACTGCCTCTTTCCCTAATTGCTGGCGTCTCTTTGTCTGCTGTCTCTCAGGCCTCACGCTTGCACCTGCTCGTACCTGACCTGACCTCACTGTTTGCAACCCCGTACATGAATGTAACTGCTGCGCGCGTTACGCCACTACACATGTACACCACATTCACATGTCTGAATCTGTTTTGTTCATAGTTCAAATAAAATACTTGGTACGTATGTTGTTTGCGGTCATCCGTATAACGCCAGGCCGCCACGAATGCACTGTTACACTCATGGGTATAGTCTGCTAGTGGCAGATGTTGCGCTTTTCACCCAGTTAAGTAATTTGCCTTGTAATTTTTGTTCCAATTTGGACCGTGACCCTGGCACGCACACCCCCGTTATTAAATGTTTTATTTTACCAGGTAAGGCCCACTCAGCTATGCAGATATATTTCAGAAGCTACCTAGCCACGAATGATCGCTCAACAAAGTGGCATATCACGTGGAAATTTACAGCAGCCAAATACTCTTAAAACGCGCGTCGATACTAAATGTGGAGGGAAAACCCGGAGGACCCGAAGAAAAATGTACGCAACCACAGGGAAAAACATTCAAACTCTACATATACAGCAGGCGTCAGGGTCGGGATCGAACGCACAACCTCCTGCATACCAGGCGAGATAGTTAACATCTTGCGGGACCTCGAACGTCCGCTACCAGAGCACAATGGCGCATTATCGTGGAAGGTATAAAGATAGTGGTGGAAGTCTCTGGATGGGGTGGGAGGGGGGTTGCTCAGTGATTAATAACGCAATGATTAATCGCCGTCACTTGCGGAGAATGTACGGAACAACGCTGGTCTCATATCGTTTGCTGATGTAATTGTTACGGTTTTACACATGAAACCTCCAGTTTTCAAACATCCAATGTATGATGCTGTTTATTGTTGAAGGTTGATGATTAATTAACACTTGATTTGTTGTTGTTTTGTTCACGTGTAATGTTATCTTTCAGAAATTGTGACGGGTATGAAATTTAGCCACGACTGCAAGCATCTCATTTCAGTATCGGGGGACAGGTGAGCTTTTAAAATATATGTTAAATAAATGTTGTAGCAAACTAAGGATTTATTTATCGAATTGAAGGTGCCAAACGAACCGGACTCCGGCAGAGAGTGTCACTGTGTGGGTGCCACGGGAGAGAAGGCCCAAAGAGTTCCACAGTGCGGGTGCCACGGGAGAGAAGGCCCAGAGAGTCCCACAATGCGGGTGCCACGGGAGAGAAGGCCCAGAGAGTTCCACAGTGCGGGTGCCACGGGAGTGAAGGCCCAGAGTGTTCCACAGTGCGGGTGCCACGGGAGAGAAGGTCCAAAGATCGCCCCCGTGGACTTGAGTTTCATTCTGGGGAAGCAGAGGAGATCTAAGTCCAGGGTATACGGGGTTGCGAGATCATTCAGGGTCTTGAATGTGAGGAGGAAGATGACCTTGAATTCAGTGCAGAATTTAGTCGGCAAATGGTGAAGTAATGCGAGAACAGGGGTTATTTGTTTACGAATGAGGCGTTTGTGTCACGACCCTAGTCGCCCGAATTCTTAATGGAATGTGTCAGATTAAAACGTGAGACCAATTTCTCCCGTGTTGGCGGGCCGAGAGAATCGGACGTAAGTGGGCATTGTTCTGTCGGTGAATAAAGCGACCTCGACGATTTTCTAACTTTTTGCATCTTGAAAGCTTAATGATGGATCGAGGATCGCACCGAGATTCCTGACTTCCCCACGTGTGGTACATTGTGACCCCACCGATCGTCAAACTGAGTGAACCAGCCACCACCCGGCCGGCCAGCGGTGAGATTCAGATGGGAATATGCCTCCCGAGTCTCATGGCGAGCGTGCCTCTGTTTGCAGCTGCATGTTCCTGTGGCGGCTGCCGTCGGACCTGACGAGCGTCATGCAGCGGCGGCTTGGAGAGATGACCCAGAACCGGAAACCAGCACTGCCCAAGCAGCCCCCGGCTCTCCGGTGAGGCCCGTGGCTCCCCCTGGTGCGCTGGATGGAGATGGCCGTGCGGTGGAACTTCCAAATTCCTATGGCAGGCGCGAGTTTCTCCACGAAGCAACAACTGTTGACTTCTCCAACTTTGATTGACCCCGGAGAGACGATGTGCAGAGTTAACCCCCAGCATAGACAAGACCTAAAACACAAAAACGCATGCGGTGGCAAGCGTAGTGCGCCATGAATCTTACCACCTGAGTTCAATTCTCAACCACGGCTCATATAGGTCATGAGTGACGTCTGAAATCCGGGTCACCATACATCTCACGTGACAATTGCACAGCCCAGCCCTCATCCCCAGGCCCCCATCCGCCCTCCGTGACCTCCTTCACAAAGAGATCAAAGTCAAAATGTGTATTATTCCACCGGAATATTTTTGTCCGGATCTGAGTGATAAAAAAACCCCAGCTGGATATCAGCCAGATTCAGATCCTCAGCAGATATTGTGTGGCCATTCCCCTCGGGGTTCGGGATGATGTCTGGTTCATTAAAGGACGCTGCCAGCGCAGTTTTTTATGTCTTGCAAGCGAACAAACCAAAAGGTACAGGTGCAGCCCTGCAATTGCCTGCTCACAGCCACTGCTGGAAGAATTGCCTCTGCCAGTGGGAGTTCCAGAGATCCCCTAGTACAGGGTATTTTGACCTACTCTTTCACGCTGGTCAGTACGTATTGGAAGGAGAGGTGGGAGTACTCACCTTTGACCCCCACCACACATGACCGGCCAATCACAGACTTAACTGCCATCCACTCATGAAATTTAGTCACGCGTGGGTTTTTTTTTTAGAAATTTCCGGTGTTTCGGTATCCCCCCACATGTATAATAAACACAGCTCATCATTAATTGGCCGAAACAATCTTACAAATAAACACCCAACGTGGCAGCGGCAGCAGGACCCTCCTTACAAAGAGTCTTCCAACTCTCCTGGCTAAATAAGTAAATAATAATGATTCAATCATGATTACACTGGTCAACAAAAAAAAAATTCTGGCCTGGACTTTTGCAGCTGTTTTAGACTAATTTCAGGGTGCTGATTCCAAATCTGATCTCAGATTTGCTCTATCACATCTCATTTTATGCTATCGGCATACCCCATTTTCATTGATTTTACCCGAAATTAACTCTGTCACTTATGATTGCAAGTTGTTGCGAGTCAGTGACTGATTTAGTGTTAAAATATGGTGCTGTATTTTTAGGATAGTGTGTTTATAATATTATTTAATGTAGATATCCACATTTATTTAATATTTTTCTTCTGCAGTTTTTATTGAAAATGCAAAATTTGATATCTCAAAAACCTGATGTGATAGAAAAAACTAATGCCAGATTTGGAATCAGCACCCCAAAATTACCTTTAAACCGTTGGAATACCTTATGCCAGAAAAAGTGTGTTGACCAGTGTTATTATTATAAGCTCCCTTTGACCATGGTGGTGCATGGCTGAGCCCGAAGTGCTGAAGGTGCGAGGGCGCCGGACGTGCGTTCTGCAGCAGGGAGACGTACGTGATGCAGCCGCGTGCGGCCGTGCTCGGATACATCACGGAGGAGCGCGAGGGCGGCGAGGAGGAGCGCGAGGGCAGCGAGGAGGAGGAGTGCGAGGACGACGTCGAGGAGGAGCGTGAGGACGACGTCGAGGAGGAGCGTGAGGACGACGTCGAGGAGGAATCGGACGGACTCGACGCTGTCAGTGAGTGTCGCCAACTGCGCCTCAGCGTCGCACATCCGACCGTCACGTTCCCCGCCCCGACCACTTAACCGCCCCGCACCCAGCACGGTATTTGCGCGCGGTGTAACCGTCACGCTCCACGGACATCCACATTTTCCGGGTTGCGCGCAGATGTGTCGCCGTAGACGGGACACTACAGCGGTGGACGCTTTGCCGCACTGTCCGCTGCTGCCCTCCGCGTAGTCTCGCAGCCTGTGACACCTGTTATGCACGGTGATTACCCACGCGAGCGCTGTTATCCAGGCTCAAGCCTGCTTGGCTCTCGAGACCTGATGGAACCAGGTGCATTCTGGGCTATTTGGTCAACCACTTCAGAACATCGTCAGCAGCCCGCTGCGCACATTTCCTCCGTGAATGGAGGATTACAAACAAGTCACAGTGGTTTGATTGTGGCCATGCAACTCACACTGTGGACCGTATAGTTGACCCATAGAGACTCCTAAAAACCCATAGAGATACATTAAAGACAAGCCGCAGTGGAGCGATTGTGGCAACGCAACCCACACTATGGACCCTATAGTGAACCACTGTATTCTGCACTCCTTCAACGGAGCAGGGATAGCAAAGCTACACAAACTCTCTCTGCTGAAGCCCTCTTGACATGGGAATTTATCTCCCGAACGTATTGCCATACGCACGAGCAGAATTGAATGGCTTGAAATCCCAGCCGCCTGTAGTTGACGTTTTCACATTCTCACACTGACTGTTAAAAAACGTGTTTCTGACTGCGTTGTTTGTCCTCTCCTCTCCAGTCTCACTGGATGATTGCATGAAGAGAACAGCAAAGACCCCAAACTGGGCTAGGCTCCAGGTGAGAGGGAAAGAGCATCGCACGCCGGTGCGTCGCCTTCCAAACAGGTCGCAAAACGGGTTTTGATTCCTTACCTTTACCCGTACCCGGCCGCGCCAGGGTCGCAAACGGGTACCCATACCCGTACCCGATACCCGGCCGGGTACGGGTAGCCAGGTATCGGGTAGGGTACGGGTATCGGGTACCCGATTGCGACCTCTGGGATGAAGCCATGTTGCAGGCGTGGGTGGGTTGATTCTAGGAAATTGAATTGTGAGAAGAGACAAGACGTTGGGAAATGAGTGACAAACGGTTACTCACCAGTGACTCACGGCCTACCCGTACCCGGCCGCACCAGGGTCGCAAACGGGTACCCGTACCCGGCCAGGTACGGGTAGCCGGGTATCGGGTAGGGTACGGGTATCGGGTACCCGGTTGCGACCTCTGCTTCCAAATCCTGTCAAATTCTAACAATTACCGGCAGATTACTCAATTGGGATCGCACACAGCAGCAACCATCACCCCCCTCGTGCTGCACAGGGACAGCTGCCATTGGGGGTGCCCCTCGAATGTTTGAGATGAGAAGTGATGTCTGGCGCTCTGAACTGCCGAGGTGTGTAAGCGAGTGCCATTTAAATGGGAGATTATAGATTCATTTATATTGTTATGATCCTGCTGTGTGTGTGTTACAGGGCGTAATTCCTGGAGGACGTAAGTTAGTGTGGGTGTTCATAGTCTGGATTGCTACCACAGCGGTGTAACGGTTATCGCGCCGCACTCGCAATCCAGAGGTTGGCAATTCATTTTCCAACGGAGCAAGTTCATTAAAAGTCCCCGCCCACGTCTTGTCCACCCCGCAGTCTAACTGCCTAAACCGAAGTTGAGTCCATCGGCAGGCCGCAACACGTGGTGGGGTTAAGTGTGGGTGCTCCCAACTCGAAACAGCGAGAACGAGTGGTGCGGATGGCGTGGTGCATGGGCCTCTCGCGTGACGTGCTCGCCGTTTGCAGCGAGTGCCGAACGGCACAGAGGCGGGCCAGGAGGCGGCCGGCGTGGCCTGGCAACCGCGCAGGCGCTGGGGCCAAGGCATTGACAAGGAGCAGACCGAGAAGTCGCTGCAGGACCTGTGCAGGCTCAGCGTGGAGACGCCGACGCCCTCACCGCTGACGGAGCGCGACTCGTGCTGCTCGCTCGAGAGCGGGGACGGTGTGTGCATCGAGGAGGCCACCAAGCTGGCACCCACCGACCTCAATGATCTATTCAAAGAGGTGAGCTGTGCGTGTGTGTGTGTGTCGTTTTTGGACGATGTAGTACGGGAGGCAGGATTCGGAGCTGAGTGGACTTGCTGATGACTTGGTACCAGCGTTATCAGGATCGGCCTCGGTGAAAGAGGCTCGTGAAAGACGCTACAGGGCAGTGCCAGGCTAGGTGTAATTTGAGGCTACTAGGCGTTTGGAGGCAGTCGCCCTTGGCAACAACGGATGGTGGAGGAGCAACACTTAACGAGCGGAGCGCTGGGCAGCTAAAACACACATTGCTTAAAGTGGGAGCTCGCCAGCAGCGCTTGCCCCAACGGCCTGTTAAAGGCTACACTGGGGATCGTTTTGTCTTTGCAGCTGGAGAGCGGCAGGCGCACGAGCGAACCGTTCTCCAAGCCCGGCGCGGGCCGCTTGGAGACGCCGCCGCCGTCGCGAAACGAGGCCGCCCCGTCCCCCGAGCTGGACACGCCGAGCGACGACGCTGGCGGTGCCGGCGGCGGCAGCGGCGGCGAGGCCATCATCTACACGCAGCCCGGCGATGCCGACGCTGCCCCTGACAGGTGAGCCGCACAGCGCGGTACGGCCGCCATGGCCGTCCCAGGTTGGTCACCGGGAGAGATTCGGGGACATTTTTTTTTTTACGGGAAATGAAGCCCCCTGCATACGGAGTCTCACCGGCATTCCTCCCCAAGGTCTAGTTCTTTCGTGCACGGCAGTGCAGAGACGAGCAACCGAGATTTGGGACGGCAACATATTTTATAAACTGGTCCCAGGATTAAAATTAAAACAAATGTTTTTATTTTAGAGCTACGTGGCTTTTCTTCAGAAGTGACCTGGCTATCACAAATTATAGCTCAACGAAGCGGCTTATCATCAAGTGTAAATTTATAGCAGCCAAATAGTCTCAACTATTTTTCCGGAGGACCCAGAGAATAATCCACGCGACCACGGGGAGAGAGACACGCAGACCCCAAATATACAGCAGCGCCTGGGTCAGGATCAAACCTACGACTTCTTGCATACCACGCGAGTTAACATTTCCTAGCCACCGTGGCGCACCCCCTGTTCTCTCCCCATTGGGACGGCGCTGGCTATGAGCTGGTTACTCGCTCTGGAGCCCCCACTCGGGGGGGTGAGGGGGCCGAGGAGCGGGCAGCCGCTGACCGTGCACCCCATGCCCTATTCAGCTGTGCAGTCGCACGTGGAGCTGAAGGTGTTGTAGCTATAGGTGTTCCGTTATAATAGGTATCGGAATTGAATACGATGAGTGAAGTTGTAATTCCAGTAAGTTAATGGGTGTTCGGTTATAATAGGAGTTAGGTTGTAACAGGTTTTAGGTTGTGTTCGACTGTAATAGGTGTTGAGTGCCGCGTTGGGACAATGCATTGGCGAGCAGCGCGGAATCTTAAATTTATGTCGGCGATGTCGGCGATGCTACGGCCGTGGTGTAGTGGGCTCGCTCACTGGACTCGCAATCCAGCGGTCGCCGGCTCCATTCCATCTCAAGTTTCTTGAATCCGCCACCGCCACCTCCTTCCGCTCAGCGCTACAAGCGGGTTCACCGCAGTCTCGTCGATCGGCAGGTCGCGTGTGTGGCGAGGTAAAGTGTGGGTACGCCCCCACCCAGGTCACTCTTGCAAGTGAGACTATCCTTGTCTCTTTTGAGTTTTCACCTGGTTCGGATGTCGGTCCAGTTTTGGAAGAGTAGGCCAAACATACTACTGGACTGGAGACCGAGAGGACCTTCTGCTAGCAGTGACATGAGCAAGTGATTGCAGTCCTGCACCTTTACCTTTTTTACAGATTGATTAGTGGATCATTTTGTGGATGGCAGTACTGTGGTGGTGGTGGTGGTGGTGGTTTTTGTTGTCAGTGACTACCAGGTGACGGAAATCCCCAAAAGCGTGCGCGGCAAGAGGAGCCCACGAGCCCACGCGAGGGCCAGCCCCAACCATGTGTCCAGCCACAGCCCGGCCCACGACGTCACAGCCAGCTTGCCCCCTCCGCTTGCTGGTCAGTCTGTTAGACGTCGCAGCCGGCCTGTCCCCTGCCTGATGGTTAGTCTCCGAGACCTTTCATTGTAAAATGGAGAGAAATGCCGATAGAATACCGCGGTGTCGCACGTACGCGGATACCAACTGGCTTTGCCATCCACGCTGGGGCCGTGGATGGCAAAGCCAGTGTGTTTTATGACCGTGCGGGTTTTCTCTGCTGTGCTGCTGCTGCGCCGCTCTCCGTCGCGTTTTTGAGTTGTGCCTCCTCCTGCGTGTTGCTGGGCACAATGTCCGACTTTTGTTTTCTCCTCCGTGCGTTGGCAGCTTCTTCAGGAACCGATTTTGATGACGGTCGAGTTATTGTGTACTAGAAGACTTGACATAACGATGGCAATGGCGCGTGTCCGCCATCACTCGTGACGTTTCACGTTACCCCCCCCCCGCCCCCCAGAAACCACTTGACTTCGCACGGTGGGTCACGTGACGGAATCCGTGTCCTCGCCTGCGTCTCGCGAGAACTCGGGTGCAGCAGGGACTCGGGTGCCACTGCTCACAGGCTGATTGGAATGTTTGTGGTGTGACAGATTTGGAGCGGCCAGACCTCCTCGGTGCGGAGATGTGTTCCGAACTGTCCAAGATTGAGGAGGATATTGAGGACGAAGATAAGGACGAGGACGCTGAGGAGGTTCATGATGATAACGAGAAGGAGGAGGAAGAGGAGGAAGAGGAGGAAGAGGAGGAAGAGGAGGAAGAGGAGGAGGAGGAAGAGGAGGAGGAAGAATGTACCGCTCTGGAGGAGGAAGAGGAGCCATCTCAAATGCCCAAGCAAGAGACCTTCTTGAAACAGAACTTTGAAACACTGGCAGACTTCGTCCGCAATGGTGCGCGTGCGCGCACTCTCGCTCACACACTGATACCTACAGGGCATTGCTGGGCGGATTCACATGGCTGTGTCAGCGTGCCACCGCATCTCATGGCACTGCACAGATAACTGGGCATGTTGATTGCTTATGGGGGGGGTATATGGGTATTTGTGCGAGTCAAGGTTTCTTGCTGAGGTCTATAGGTAGCTGCACTAGCGTATGGGCCCAATGTTGTGATTTTATGGGTATCTGTGTGAGTCTGGGTTTGTATGTGGGTCTGTTTACAGATAACTTGTCGGCATATAGATGTTTGGCCAATGCCGGTTACATTGTGGTTTTTGTAGCTACTTGCATGCTTAAACACCCACTCACATACAGTCACACTCACCCTCGACAGAACAGGGGGATAACATACAAAATGTGTCGGGAATCGAAACCAGGCCCTTCTCGCTGCTCGGCGCGCGAGTGCCACTAATGCGCCTCCACCAGCTTTGCCGGCCGTGTCGATCGCGAATGGGAAAACGGTGACCGCTTCCCACAGCGCTGAGGCTCCTGGAAGGAAGGGGGTGGGGGAAGCTGGCCTTGGCCCATTGTTGCATCACCGTTTTTTTCCATTTTAATTTCCCTTCCAGAGCTGTTCGACCGGAGCCTGGAGGGGCTCTGTCCCACCCCGCAGCCGAGGAAGGAGATCGCGCTGAACCCCCGCCTCAGCATCTCCTCGCGCTTCCTCTTCAAGGCCTTCCGCACGCAGCCCAGGTGTGAGGGCGGCGAGGCTGCGCATCCACCTCCATCCATCTACCTCCATCTCCAATTATCTCTATCTATCTCCCACCTGGTTTAACGACGCGGCCGAGCGGTAGTGCACTCACCGCTCATTGCAGAGGTTTGCGGTTTGAGCCCAGCGGCCACCCTGGTTAATGCTGTGAACCGTGAGCGGCTTGATGTGTTTGTCCAAAAATCTAAAATGAACGAATGTGACACACTTTTTTTTGGGAAAGTACAACCGGCTGGTTCTGTTTGACTGCGTAGGGAAGGGCGCCAGCTGCCCATGAGACCGCGACTGTTGCCGGCGAACCCACCGACGCTGTTGGACAGGGCTGCGACGCAGGAGCTGCCACTGGGCCGGCGCGAGTGCCAATCCCACGCGTCCGAGACCCTCGGCACGACCCGGCTCTTGCCTCCTCCCGTGAGTCGCTCTCGGGGCCGTCCCGAGTCGTGACGCCGAGCAACCGGGTCCCTACCGTCGTGTTCATCATTCTCCCCGTGCGATGCCAATCGCGCCATTGGCGTCACGTTCTCATGAGAGGGAAGGATCCGTTCGGAACTGCCAACAGAGCACTGCAACCCCCCCCCCCCCACCACCTTGTTGGAGAATGGGCCACAGCAGCGGATATTGCAGAGCTATCATGACAAACTTTACTAATTGGCTGCCGGGTGGTGGCGGGTTTAACGACGCATTTAACTAAAAACAAAAGCTTGTATAATGGATGATATTGGTCGCGAAAGCCTACGTGTTAAATTGCACAGCTGCTTCTGAGATCCCTTCAAGTGGCCTCTAGTCCACAAAGTAGGGTTGCAGCACTCTCTCAAGCGCACCTGCTACAAAGAGTGATGTTGGTCGTATGTCAGGCAAGATTCTCAAAACTGTAATTTATCCAAATCAAGTGCAGGACCACCTCTAACGGCATGCTTTTTGTGTGCGGTCATTGGTGACCGGAGCCTGAGACGATTAACTCACTGCACTTAAGATCCCAAGTTTATTCACAGGCAAAACCTAAAACCTGGATTGGAACCCAAGATCTCAGCGGTGCCGGCTCAGCCGCCTCTGCCCTCCGAGCCACTGGTTTCAACTCATTCTGGTCCTGACTTTTGGTTGACATGATTTCTCGTTGTCTCGTTGGGTGGCAGAAGGACCCGGGCAGCGAGGAGAGGAGCCTGGCACTCGCGGGAAGTCACGATTGCGACAAAATCGCCAAGTCCCAGTCCGACCACATCGGCAACACCGAGGCAGCGGGAGACGGAAGTACGGGGCCCGTTGTTCCCGGCCTGCAGCCCCCTGCAGTGAAATCGTCATCAGCTCCTGACCTCGGTGATGCAGGTGATGATGATGACTTGTTCTTGATAGAGCACCCTTGGTACATTTGAAGGGTGCCTCCAGTGGCAGCTGCTGTCCCTGTGTGGCACGAGATGAGTTAGCACCTGGTCTGCAACCGGGCGTTTCAATGTATTGGCAGTATACCGGTGGTGCGTGGTGGTAAAGAGAAGTAAAGTAAAAAAAAACACAATCTTTTTTTTATTTTCCCACGATTCGCAACCCCGGTCAGAAAATCTTGCGGGGGTGGTGGTGCGTCAAAATCAGTTCTCGTGATGTCGAAGCAGTCGTATAGACGGGATGTTTATACGAGCGGCTGAACACGAAGCTTCACAGTCTGTTGCCGTATAGCAGCAACCCAGCCCTGATGACGATTGACTGGCTCCCTGTTCTAAAGGCACATTTTGACTCGTTCCAGAGATTTGGGTCGGACGGTTCCTCGATTTAACGGAACCAAATCAATGGTCAATATTGAGTGGACCCTGGCGGTGGCCACTGGTGAAAACTAGGCTTCGACATGAGTGATAAATCCAAGTATTTACACGGTTAACTCACCCGCAGGGTGACCCGTCGAATTCGAACTGAGAACGTCTGAGACGAGCAACGAACGCGCGTCCGCTGGCCCGCGCGCCACTGCGGCTTGTAAGCGCCACAGTGCCCGTGAACAAAGTGACCTGCGGACCTGCGGCCTCCACTATCCCCTGGCATCTCCGGACGTAACGTGTTTGGTGACAGCAGTTCAGGCTGTTTGTTTTCTCGTTTTCAGCCACGCAGCTTCACGGTCGCCCGCTGTGGACCGAGACAGAACGGAGGGCGCCGCAGCGCAGGCTGCTGCCTCTGTCTCCTGGCTGCGGCGGCAGCGACGCCGTGCCGACGGCTTCCGAGGAGGGCGCGTCGCCGTGCGCGTCGGGCACGGAGGGGCCAAGCGCGGACACGACGGAGAGCCTCGCCGCGAGATGCGCAATGAGCGGCGACGACGACGCCACCTCCGTCGCGAAGGCCGCCTTGACGGACACGCTCGACGATGGATCTCGTGCCGCCATGGAAGGCGCCGCCAAGCGGAAAAAGGAAACGGCTCCGGCCAACGACGTCGCTGCGCGTGAGAGAGGATTCGCCAGGTCATCCCAAGGTCAAGAGCGGGCATCGTTCGGCAGCGTACCCCCCAGCTGTTCCGCTCCATCAAGGCTGTCGAAGAGTGACGGAGCGGAGGAGGAAGCTCCAAGCAAGCTCCTCGACAGGACGATGATGCCGCCTCCGGACTTGAGCGCGTTTGGAGCAAACCCAACAAAGCAGAGACCGAGTTCCGCGCGGCGCAGCGTGAAGCCGGGGGGTCCCTCCGTGCCGTCCACAGAGTCCAGAGTGAAGCCGGCGTTGAACTCCGGCAAGCGGGTGTGCGCTGAAGGTGCCGGCGGATCGGTGGGGAGAGCACAACGCGACGTCGATTGTGAATCGGAGAAGGGAATCTCAAGTCCTACCGATGGAAGTTCCTCGCAGGTAGCCGACGCAAGAGAATCGGAGTCGCAGCTACGCTGCGATGTAACACCGCAACGTAACGTTGCAACGCACCGAAGCGATGCCACCCAGCGCGGCGATGCCAGCGAGAGAGGCCACCCCGAGAACGGCAAGCCACAGCCAAACCAGAGCTCCTCTCGGGCTCATGCCGCTCAAGACAAACCATTGGCTGCAGAGCAGGACTCCAATCATTCCGATGCCTTTGCTACAAAGGTAAATCCCGCAGGTGATTCTGTAATTGCGGAAGTAGCTCACGGTAAAGGGCTTGCTGCGAGACGTCGGGTTGCGATCCACAAAGAGCAAGCGGCCAGCGCTGCTGCGGACAACGCGGACTGCAGCGATGACGCGAGGCTTCTGGGAGCGCAGCGTCGAGGCGTCGGAGCAGCGCCGTGCGGCGGCAGTGTCGTCGCCACATCCTGCGGAGCGGCTGCCCGGTCGGGCAATGGCCAGGCGTCTGTAGAAGGCGGAACATTCGTCGTGAATATTTCGGACAATTTGAAAAGCGCCCGGGGGTCGGGTGTGCGCGTCGACACTCCGGAAAATCTGCGGAACGGAAACGCGGCGCCCGACTCGATCGCACGTGCAAGCGGCGGGGGTGTTGAGAGGGGCAGCTCTAGCCAAGTGAGCTGCGCCGGGGCGCCGCCACCTCGTACGGAAATGCTTGTCAAGAGGGGCTCTGATAAGCCCAGAGTCGAGTCGGACCGCAGACCGTCAGGGCGGACGGCGGGAGTGGGGAGAACGTCCACGCCTGAATCGGCCTCCTCCTGCCCGGTGCCCGGCGACGCGGCGTCTGTGCCGGGACAGACGAGGGAGCTGGTGAACGGCCGTACGGGCGGGGGTGGCAACCCTCCTTCTGCGGAGGCCTCCGCGGACGGAAAGGGGGGCGGCTCGGCCTCGGGGCTCTCTGCGACAAAGGAGGCGTTTGCGGGCAACTTAAAGAACAATGGCCGCCTGAAGTGCATCGAGATCTCTGACGGAAGCAATGGAGCACCAGGACAGCTTACTGGAGCTGCTGAGGACGCTGCTGCCGCTGCTGAGCATACACAGTTGAACAGGAAGAACCTCTTGCCCGGCGACCGAGAGCTCGACGGTGACACAGGTGCGTGCATCCTCGCTCGTTAACCGTAGCAGCCCGGCGCGTGCGACGCAACCGCCGAGCGACTGTCCGCGCGTGCTCGCTAATTCGCTCGCTCCACGTAAACATCACAGAAATTTACCTTCCGAAGCCCTTGTGGCTCGATGTCAAAACTTGACGTTGGGGCCCTGACAATGTCAGATGTTGCAATGCCTCGCGTGACGACGTCACGCCGAGTGTCTTGCCAAAATTAAACTGGTCGTAGGCTGAATATACTCGCATCACCATCATCATTAACGCCGCAATATGACAAAAATTACTCTCATTAAGGGGTTGTAAAGTATCACGCGTGAATGATTTAGCATCTGCGGGGTGATGATTCTAATTTCAGTGCCATTTATATCTATTTAAATGGCTCCCCAATTACAGGATTTATCAGAGGAAGTCGGAGGATGGTGATTGTGGTGATAAGTCATGGAGCGTGTATTAATGCACTTGCATGCGTGCCCGCGCACGTGCCCACTTGGCTCTACAATCATTTATGGAATCGATTATCGGTCGTGAAAGCCATTAAACAATCTGTAAATTAAATTCGGTTCGACTTGGGTCACGATTTAGCCGATCGAAGCGAACATTGGAGCCGCGCGACGCACATGCTCCCATGTGATTGGTCACATGACCACACTAACTTCTTTACAACTATGTTTTGTGCTTAGTTTGTTGTCCTTCCCCCGCACCTCCGATTAGCACAGTTGGCTACGTACGGTGCGAAAAAAGTTCAACGTACATACATCGACTCACACAGAGACCCATAGACTCACATAGAGACCCTGAGTTTGATGTCCTTCCCCCGCACTTACGATTAGCACGGTTTGCTACGTACGGTGCGAAAGAAGTTCAAGGTACATACGTTAATTGGCTGTCGGGTTGAGGAGGATTTTTTAAAGACATTTTTACCTGCCGATAATATTAGTCGTGAAAGCCTAACGAGAACATGAATATGTCATCGGGATTTTCATTATGCGCGGGCGATTATCGACGACGCCAGAATCCAAAATTAACGACCCAACTCCCAGGGTGTAACCTCACGATGCCAATTGGACCTTGGGAAATATTTGGAACAGATGGAGAGGGAGAGCAGGAGGGAGTTTGACAGACGGGGATGGGGGAGTAGGAATGTTAATCCTCGAGACAGCGTGGCAGGATGAGGAGCGGGGATTACCGCCGCCGGGAATGAGCAGGAATGGAGTTGTAGCTCGCAGTCGTACTGCGCCGCCATGTCGCGCAAGCTCCGGCATTTGTGTTTTGCGTCCCGCAGACGATGGCGGACGCCGCTCGCATATTTGTGTGTCTCTAGGAACGGCGGGAAGAGTTAGCGAACGCGACGTGAGAATATAGGTTATGTCGCCCCGCAATTATCGCCAGGCCAAGAACTGTGTTTGCCAGTGAAATCCACGTATTCGCTTGAGCAAAATAAAAAAAAAGGTGATGCTGCTGCGTTTGGCAGTGGGTGCACAAGCGCAGTGCTCAACACGCTCGTTAGCAACACTGTATGGCCTTAAAATAAAATTAACGCAGCAAACGCAACGTGCCATCAATAAGGGCCATTGCTTGAAACGTCGCTTGACATGTCGCCTATATATACGTAGATATTTTTTTCTTTGAAGGTTCCGCACAGTGCTATTGACAGACACGTTGAGTTGAAGAGATTCCCTGCTGCTCAAACGAGCCACATTGAGGCACCGCCGCTGCTGTTTACAGCCCCTGCAGATAGCCGGTGCTCGTGATTTCACATTCATATGGCGGCGGGGGAGGGGGGGGGGGCAAGTCTCTCCATAGGGCAACCACCATTGTTGACCTCCCCACAAAGGCGGTGCAAATTTTATCGACCCTGGAGGCGACGATGTTGCCGAGTCCGCAACCCCCTGGCCGGGATGTGAACTCGGGAGCTTTCCGATTGCTAGCCGCCCGCTATGCCGCCGCCACCACCACGCCAGCCGTGTGACTGAATGTTGAGCGTCGTCGCGTTGCGCTGTGCATTGTTTCAGGGCTGCCCGTGACGGAGGAGGATTGTCAGCTGGTCCTGAGCGAGCTGCGTTCCGCGGTGCGCAAAGCTCTACGCCTCTACAACCGGGTAAGACGACAGCGGGTTACGTGAGGTGTATACACGTGAGGTGTATGCACGTTAAGTGTACGCACGTAAGGGCTACGCACGCAAGAGTTTCGCTACACGAGCGGTACGCAACGCGAGGTATACGCACCACACCAGGTACTCATTTGGGGCTTATTCGACCTCGGGGAGGTCCAGGACCGGATGTGGTGGCACAGCGGCCTTGGCCATGCAGACTTGTCCATCTTGAAGGAGTCTGTCCGGGCGTTGTGTGTGCGATGTTCGTGGTCGTGTCCGCGTGGTTCTTTCCTGGCTCCCTGGGCTGCTCGCAGGCTCGCCGAGCTGCTCGCTGGCTCACAGGGACGGGCGGGAGCTGGCGGTCGCGATGTGAGCGGCGCGTGGTTGTCCGCGTGCTGCAGGTTTCCGCCGGAGCCTCTTGAGAGGGCCGGAGGCTCTGCTGCAGAGAGAGAGGCGGCTCGCAATTCGAGGGTTGCGAGTTCAAATCCTGGTTGGGGGGGTTTGATTCACCGGGGCTTGTTTTAAGCGAGTGCCGCTCTGTGGGGGAAATCAAAAGTGGGTTGCCCTACGGATAAACTCACCCCTCTCATAGGAATGTATCCACCACTAGACTCAGGGCTGTAAACGGGAGATGAGCACCGTTGCAGCAATGCTCACCGACTCTTTTTTTTTTTCAACTCTGTGACCGCGCCAGGTTTCCACGGCGGACTCCGAACAGCACGCACAGACGGCCGCTGTGCTGCTCCACAGCTTCTCCTCCCTGGGGGCGGAACTGGAATCTGTCGCTCGTCTGTCGAGTCCTGAGCGGGAGGGCGAGCCCAGCGATGCCGCTGGCGCCGCGCGCCCTGCCGTGCAGAGAGGCTGCCAACAGCAGCAGCAACCGAATTCTGGTTTCCGTAAAGCACATGTCTCCATCGCGCAGGGCGCAGGCTCACAGAGCCAGCAGCAGCAGCAGCCGTGTGCGGAGCTGCCCGGCTGGGCGGACGGTAAGGCCGTTCACCTGCTGGAGCATTACTCCGACCTCATGGTGCAGCTGGTGGAGCGTAAGATGGCGTGCACCGCGTGCAAAACCACGCGAACCTAAACCACTGCCCGCCAGGGCCTCGTGTGCATCACCGGTGCGTGCTCGCAATGCAGTCGGATGATAACAACCCTTTTCCACCGCACACCCGAGCCGTACCACAGCACAGCACGGCAACGGGTGCTTTTTTTCACCGGCATTTTGCCGAGCCGGAACCTTGAGCCGAGTTCTACGCCGGCCTCGTCATCTGAATCGGGCTCGGAGCCATCACCGCGCGCCATCTACGCGCATCTCAGCGTCCCAGCCGGGCGCGCCCTGCGCCCCGCGCTGACTCGAAACGGTGCCAGCACGGCTCGGTTTCTGCGAGTGGAAAAGAGGTGTGGAGGGATGAGGGACGGGGGACAATCTTGCGTTGTTTGTATGTTTGGAATGAACGCGTGTGAGAGCATATCACTCAAAAATACATCCGGGGGTATGTCTTGTGATCTTGATAGCCACGTGGCAGAGACCAGATTTTTGTGTAACTTTATCGACACCGGGCAGTACATCTTGTAGTCTGGAGACTTACGGGAACTCCGCTGCCGTATGCCGGTCACCTGGTAGCCCGGCAGGTTTGGGGTCTGAGTCTCATTCACAAAAAGTAATCCCCAGCAATCCCTCGGCCCTTCGTGCATAGGCCCCCCCATGGGCACCACACCGTGTGCACCGCCCAGCAGGGTGGTCCTGCCAGGACGTAACGAGCAACAGGCGCAGCCCTGCAATCGCTCGCTCACGCCACCGCCGGCAGAAGGGCCTCTACCGTAGAGGGGGGACCTCTAGAGGAGACCGTCTAGAGCAGGGGTCGGGCCATCAAAATAACATGACGAGATATTTGATATGAATTCCATAAATAAAAACTCGATATTTCAAGAGCTGCTTATTAAATAGCCGGGTGTGCCTCCAGAGCCACAGGTTGGCGACCTCTGATTGAGAGGGTATTTGGCCTACTCTTCCACGCTGGCAAAATATCTGCGCTCCGTTTAGATAGATATCACCTTGTTATCGAACTGCTAATTCACTCTGCCGTCCAGCTCTGTGTGTGTGTGAGACGTATTTTGTCGATGTCTTTGTTCGCTTGTGGTTTGCAAGTATATGCCTACGTATGTGAGTTTTCCCATTCTTTAGCCTCCGATTGTTTCAGAACTAGATCAATGCTCCGTTGATAGAGCAGCGTTGACACTCTGCTTCTCGTGTGTGTTTTAAGTGTATTTCCAAAAAATACTGTTATATTTTCCATGTAAATGAAGTATTCGAAGCTCGTGGGAGACGCGGACGTGTGGAAGTGTTTTGGCACAGTTTTAAACGGCACATCTTGCAGTGCAGGGATGCGTCCCCGATTTATTATTCCCGTTTCGTCAGAAAAGTCAGTAAATCCGAGCCTGGATACAAAAATTTGGGACCGAATCGATCCGATGACGCGAGGTCACGGGGCAGTGATGTCGCTTTCGAGCACCGTCACTTCCGAGCCGTTGTCGGCAACAGCGGCGCCGTCGGGGCGACGTGGTCGACAACGCGGCACGGCGGCGAAATTTTCCCCTTTACGTCACATTTTTTGTTGGAAACTCTTCCTCCAGTCATTCACACAGCTTACCGTTGCGTTTTTAAACCAGCAGCGAGTTGCTGCTCACGTCAGACGCGCGTTCGTCAAAGCTTTCGTACCGTCTTCAAATAAAGTAGTTGGCATTGAAACTGCCGCTTGTAAATCGAGGTTTTCTCTTAAATAAATATTTTGCATCACTTTGTTAACCAGAACGCTCGCATAATTCTATTTTGCGCCTCAATCCACACGCTCCGTGGGCTCTTTGCCGGATCATTGCATCGCAAGACCGAGAGAGAGAGAGACGGCGAAGACAGCTTGGGCAGGCCTTCATCCAGCAGCAGATAGAGCGCGGCCGCTGCTGACGACAACGTGGCAGATCGGCGCAAAACAATGATTTCTTCGATGAGTGTAGGCAGTAAGCGCTGAGCAGGTGCAATGCAAACCATAAACGAAGCGCGACGGGAATCGGATCAATAATCAGTCAACGTAAATCAGTCGGTGCGAATCAAGCGAGATGTATTGTCCCTGGCGATAACGCGCGTCGCCGTCGTAGCGAGGGGGAATGCGTAGGTAGCGGCTAGATCACGTACAGGATAAAAAAGGACGCATGTGTGCACAGTCGTTTTCATAGGTTCTCTAAAAGAGTCCAATTTCGAGATCGCCCACCAATGCATTAGTAACTTTTTTGTAACAATGGACTGCAGAAACCCCCTCAGAGAGTACAGCAAGGGAAGAGAAACACGGGTGATTATCAACAGCTAGTGGTTAAACAGTGGGGTGGGCCCACCTTTCCAAGGCAGGAGTGAGGGAACATTTTCATCTGTACCCAGGGGCAGAAGAGCAACTCAATGAGACACCGATAACGCGGCGAGGGCTCCCCCCCCCCGTGGCGTGCGACACCTGGGCCTGCAACTCCTCTCGCGAACGTGGCGACGTCGCGGCCGGCACGAAGTGAAGCTCCTCACAGCGGCTGGACCCCGAGCGTCCGTCACTTGCAGGCTGTTACGAGGTCGCGGATTCTCATTTTGGCCACAGGCCGCGCGAAGTTCGTGGGCCGTGTGGCATTAAGTTGCGGCGCTCGCTCCGCGTGGGGCCTTCCATCAATCCAGCACCTGGAGGCGGTGGAGGGTTGCTCGATCGCCCTACATGTTGTGAAAATCTCTTCCCGTGGGCATCGAGGGAGCAGCCCCCCGTGTACCCCCGGCTCACCAAAATGTGGACGAATTTTCATCTGTTCCATCTGTTTTATATAGCATTGCCCTCTCCCGTGTGTTGGTTTTCTCCCGAGTGCTCCACTTTCCTCCCGCGCGCATGAACACTCACGAATTGGCTGAAAACATCTCAACATATGTAGGACCACAGAACTCCTGCGATTGTTGGCGTCGGCTCGCCCGCCCAGCTGCTTTCCTCCTTCCCGCTCGTTCGTGGTTTGCCCTTGCGCCTCCGAGCCGTCCTGTCTCCGCGAGAGGCGAGGAGTGGATGCTGCACAGAAGCACGTCTGCGAGTTGGGAGTCATCGTTAAGCAGCGATGGGGCCACGTGGAATGGAAGTTTTGAGTCCGTATCCAGCTCAAGGGTCATGATTTTCCACTCAGAGCGATTTGATTGTACGGTGGTTGTACGGTAATTTTTGTAATCATTACAGTTCCTGAACGGCAGAGCTTTCAGCAGAGCGCTGCAAATTACACCCCCCGAGAGATACGCAGATAATTATCAACAGAAATAACCCCAGCGAGCGACAATACGACGAAGTACGGGAAGGAGAATGTCATGGGTCGTACCACGCAACGTTACTGCACACGAACCCCCACCGGCCCTGTCGCGGTCACCACAGCTCCTGTAAAGGGAAAACCTCGGCTTCCAAATTCCGAACAGCACGAAGCACAACAGCCGAAGAGGAGGAGCACGCGGAGACTGCTTCTGTCTTAACGTTGAACCGCAGCGGCTCTCGGTCCTCCGCTGCGGTGATCCAGTTCGGGAGACATTCAGCCCAAGGGGGTGGCGAAATGCTACCCGTATCCACCATGGGCCATGTCCACCACTCTGCAGTGTCCACCACTCGCAGAATCTACGGTGGGAGATGGATCTCTTTGCGCATCCATGTTTATTTGTCACGCTCCCGTGGATGTTTCGTTCCTCTTGTGGTTTTTATCGAATACACTACGACGGTTACCCATATTAACGAACAATTTAACGTAAAAGAAACAAACAAGCTACCACCATGACCTTGCTATCGGACGGCTTTGTGGCCTCAAGATAAAAATGCTTCAGGAAAATTGCCGTTGGCACGTCCCCCTCCCCCCAGGTGGTTACCGGTGGCTCGAGGACCACATGGAGAGAATTGAAGACATCTCAAAATATATATTTTAAAGACGCCAAAAATAAAATCCCAGATGGGGAGAGGCCCTGTTGGATACGAGCCGTGGCAGTGGGGGGGACAACTACCCTACCTGCCACCCCCCCCCCCCCCCATCTCTGCGGCCCAGAGAGGCCCAATAACAAGTCGCTCCTTCGAAAGCAGAAGCCCCCTTCATGGGCGATTGCCTGCCACGTGCCCGTTTGCTTGGTAGATGTCTCGGTTGTATAGCGTCAGCAGTTTTTTTTGTGACTTGCGATCATCACATTTGTACCCCCCCCCCCCCCCCCCCCCGTGTCGGAGCTTGACTCGCGTGGACATTTAACCGGGCCCTGTGATACTTTCCTGATGCCGCTGGATTCTGTTACCCGTGTGTGTGTGTTCGTGCGTGTCTACGGCACCTTTATCAATCCACTGCTGGATGAAGGCCTCCCCCATGCCACCTCAGTTGTTTGACCGTGCTTCAGCACGCTGGTCAGTGCGGATTGGCGAAGGTGTGGATCGCCCAGGATTTGTTAGGATATCGCGTGCCACTGATATTGGCCGTGGCTGGGACGTGGAAGTCGTGGTCGCCGGGCTTTTAACGCACTGCGCTAACCACTGTGCCGCCGCACGCCACCCCAAGTGCCCGAACAATGTGTAAACATTTCTGACATCTGAGGTACGACGTCTGTGTGTTCCACGTCACCCGTATGCGGATTTGATGGGAGTTCCTCAGTGCCGGCAGGGCAGCTCTTGATTTGAGTCTGGTTAGAAGATGTGAAACCGGTCAAGTACCAAGTCCTTGCAGAACTAAGCTTTTGACCGGAACAGACGACAGTAATTCACGATATCAATAGCTAAACATCTGCCTGGCCTGTCCAGAAAAAAAAGATCTCCCACAGTCGGCACACCACGTCCAGTATATCACCCTTGCTATGGCTGCGGCTGCTTACTCGTCACGTCTCCGACTCCAGTCCAACGGCAAACATCACACGCACCAGTGCGGTGAAGAAATTCCTCCCCGCTGCTATACAAACTCCTGGCTCTCGCGTCGTCTGACCCTGGAGAGTCCGGGTGCCAGAGGCAGCTGAGGCCCCCACAGGGCGTACCCTGACCAGGGCCGCTCGTGGAGTCGCACGGGCCCCACCGCGGGCTCCAGCAGCGAGTGTGGCCGCTGCCGCTGCTGCTGCTGCGCCCCTCTGTGCTCCCCGGGGTCTCTGTGCCTGTAGCGCACCGCGTCGCGAGAGCAGTCGCACGACTCCGATCCGGATAAATCGGGCGGCTCGAAGCTTGCCGCTTGCGGCGCCCTGCGGTGCTGGGCAGGCGCGACGACGACGCGGCGGCGGTCTTCATCGTGAGCAGCGACTGTAAGGGCAGCAGCGGTGATGGCAACGGCGCTGTGGTCGTGGTGGTTGTTGTTGTTACTTCTTCTGCGATCCGCCGCCGGCCCCGGCCCGTTCCCCCCGTGCGGAGGGGTTGCCGCATTTGCGCCGTGTCGGTGCCGGCTCGACGCCTCGGCGCTGTCGCTCCCGCTTTGGCAAAACGCGGACGAGGATTTGCCGTCGCGCGGTTTCGGTATCCAGCCGCCGACGTTGGCGTTCCACCGGTTTTCCGCCGGCGTGCAGGCCACGCTGAGCGGCTGGTTGGACGAGAGCAGCGGGAAGGCTTCGTACTGCTGCCGGACGCAGGCCCTGACGTCCCGGCTTCCGCGCGACCTCCCGTGACTCGGCGAGTCTGGCCGATGTTCGAGACCGGCCGGACAAGCGGCCGACGCGTCCGGGTAGACGCCGTATTCCCTGTGCGGCGACGGCTCGCTGCTGTGCCGCTGGGGGCGCGGGCCGCTCTGTTGTTTGTGCGCGTGGGTGTCCCGATCCGTGCGTTCCCAGTTGGAGAGCGGGCCTTGGTCAGACACGCAGCTCTGTCTGGTGGCGCACTCGGAGTACAGAGAGTTTGAGCCGGGGATTGACAGTTTGTAGAAGTCGTCCAGGAGCCCGTTCAAATCTCCATCTGTCGCAGCCCGCCTGCCTCGCACGATCTTCTGTAATGGGCACAGAGAGACGCAGCGGCGAGTCAACTCTCTCGCCAGAGTATTGTCGGGTTTGTGCCGCGCGTCGGTTCGGTGCGGTGTCCGGCGTTTCGCTGCACAAGCGGGGAGCTTTTGCAAAGGACGTCGTGTCGAACAAGGACAACGCACAGTACAACCCCAAACACGTGGGGGAGCAACACAGAGGCACAACCATGCAAACCTACTCGGGCGCTCGTGTTTACGCACGCGGCCTGTAAATCCAGCACTGTGGAGGCGAGGGTTGGTGGATCGCACCAATGTTGCGAAACTATCGTCCCGTGGGCATCGGGGGGGTTACCATACCCTGGCTCACCAGGAGAAGGCGGAACAGCAAGTGGACTAATCTGCATCCATTTGTACGGGGAATAGAGCGTTGCCCCCTCGCACATGGCGTGATTTTTTCTCCGGGTGCTCCGGTTTCCCTCCCACTTGTATGATGAACACGTTATGATTAATCGGACTGAAAACATCTTACAAATTAAAATCCCAATGTTAGTGGCAGGACCCTCTTGCAAAAATATTATTACGACTCTGTGTGTATAGATAAGTAAATTATTGTTATTGCCATCCCATGCCCCACCGCCTGCTCGACGGCCCGCCCACCCGCCCGGCCGCGCTGCGCCACGCATGCACCTGGCCGCGTCACCTTCATGGCGCGCAGCTCGCGGGGGGGGATGCAGGACGGGTCGGGGCTGCTGTGCCGGTGGCGGGGCGCCAGCGTCTCCTGCAGGAGGCCGTGCCACTGCACGGGCAGCCCCGTGAAGCGCATGCCCTGCGGGTCGTAGCCCGTGTGCACGCGGTGCACGAAGTTGCGCGGCGCCGAGATCTCGGGCCGCCGACGCTTGCGGCCGAACATCGCACGGCCGCTCCCTGCCGAGGCCCGCGCCGCCGCCGCCGGGAGGTTGCGCACTTGAGTGCGGTTCTGCGGGGAAGCCGCACGAGCGCCTGCCCGGTGGTAACGAATGGAAGAGAGGGCAGAGTTATTGCGCGCTCCGGTTTACTCATCCGGTGCCATTGTTCTTTACTTATTTATTTGGGTGGGATGGGATGGAGTTGCTGCGGGGTGGGGGGGGGGGGGTTCCGCTGCGTAATCTGTCCCAAGGGTTTTGTCGTGAAACCCTCCACCACCCGACATTCTGACTTCCTGCTGTCTGACCTATTTTTGCGCATGATGGCAGCAGCAGCAGCAATGTGGTTCAGGAGTTAAATGCCAAAGTCTAGGGATGCTGCTGGCCACAATGAGAGGACTTCAGGAGAGAGAGAGTTCGTGTCGTTTTGCCGTTCCTCCTCCGTTGACTCCAGTGGGTTAACTACACGGTCCATAGTTTGGGTTGCATTGCCACAGTCGCACCACTGTGGCTCCGTCTCTTCAATTTCCCATTCACGAAGGAGATGTGCACATCGGCCTGTTGATGATCTTCCGATGCGGTTGATGATGGTTCCACCACCGGTGTTTTCGAGGAGGAAGAGGAATGTCAAAGCCAGGATGGTGCGATGTTATTTGTGTCTCCAATGAGACGGGATCTGGGTGAGATTCTAGTTTCTGACCTGCAGATGCCTGACGCAGTTTCAAGAGAAACGGCTTGTACACAGTAGCTAATCGCTACATTTGGCTGTGGGGACTGTGCTTCAACTCATCGGGGGAGTGAGCTGCAATAATAACAGTTGGTAAACGCCTCGTACACGTGGGCATTTGAATTAGTTTGGCTGTGTCGGGTGGTAGAGGGATCTTAACGGCATGAATTTTGGGCAAATCGTTTCGTGGCCTTACCCAAAAGTCACACGAATCGTAAATAATGGAGAAATGTAAACATTTAAATACACGAGACCTCGGTGACCAAAGTATTGCGTTGAACTATTTCCTTACTGCGCACTCTCTCAAAGACACGGGGCAAGGCACCGCACTGCCACACATGGCTCGGTCACTTCTGCCACTGCATGAGCGACGATCGTCAAGCGACAAGATTAGAAAACACGGCGCTCTTGCTGGGTCAAAACGACGCCCCCCCCCCTCTGGTTCCCAATCAGTGTGGCTCAGATGCTTACACCAATGACGGATAGTTATGGAATGCGGCCCGTTTCCGAGTGGTACCATGCATCACAACATTCATTGCGCACATAGTGGGATGCCTGTCCACTAACATGCTGTGACAACACGCATCACAACACGCTACGGAAGGCACGCGCATCACAACATGCTACGAAACATGCATCGCAACATGCGACAGAACACACACGCATCACAACAAACTATTGAACACATCACAACACTCTAGGCAACACACACGCATCCCAACACACTCTGGAATACAAATGCATCACAACACGCTAGGCAACACACATCACAACATGCTCTGCAACACACATCACAAGAGGCTCTAACACAAGCATCACAACACGCTATGGAACACGAACACATCACAACACGCTAGGGATCACACACGCATAAAAACACACTATGACACCCACACGCATCACAACACATGAAGGAACACACGCATCACAACACTACTGAACGCGCACATGCATCACAACATGCTATGGAACGCACATGCAACACAACACGATCTGGAACACACGAGTCGCAACATGCTTTGGAACACACGCTTCAACACGCTATGGAACACAAATGCTTCACAACACGCTAGGGAACACACACGCATCACAAAACATCGGAACACATACGCATCACAACAAGCTACTGAACACATACGCATCGCAACACGCTACGGAAAGCGCACATCCATCACAACACGTTATGGAACACACGCATCACAACACGCCCTGGAACGCATGCACCACAACATGCTCTGAAACACACATGCATTACACCACTATCTGGAACACACGCATCACAACACGCTACGGAACGCACATGCATCACAACACTTTGGAACACACATGCATCACAAAACCCTATGGAAGACACAATGTGCGAAAGAACACAAGCATCACAACATGCTGTGGAACACACACACATTGAAACACTCTGGAACACACATGTATCACACCACGCTATGGAACACACACACATTACAACACGCTAGGGAACACGCACGAATCACAGCACGCTACAGAACACACATGCATCACAACATGCTACGGAACGCGCACACGCATCACCACATGCTCTGGAACACACATGCATCACAACACTTTGGAACACACATGCATCACAAAACCCTATGGAAGACAATGTGCGAAAGAACACAAGCATCACAACACTCTGGAACACACGCATCACACCATGCTACGGAACTCACACATGCATCACAACACGTTACAAAACACACACGCATCACAACACGTTAAGGAATGCACATGCATCACAACATGATCTGGAACACATGCATCACAACACTTTGGAACACACATGCATCACAAAACCCTATGGAAGGCACAACATGCTATAGAACACAAGCACCATAACACGCTGTGGAACACACATTACAACACTCTGGAACACACATGTATCACACCACGCTATGGAACACACACACATCACAACACGCTAGGGAACACGCACGAATTACAACATGCTATGGAACGCACATGCATCACAACGCGATACGGAACACACGCATCACAACACGCTACGGAATGCACACGCATCGCAACACGCGACTGAACACACACACATGACAACATGCTGTGGCACACACATGCCTCACAACATGCTATGGAACACAAACGCATCACAACATGCTATGGAACACACACGCATCACAATACAATATGGAACATACACGCATCACAACATGCTATGGAACACACGCATCACAACATGCTACAGAATGCACACATGCATCACAACACACAACAGAACACACACCTCAACACGCTATGGAATGCACACACGCATCACAACATGCTCTGGAACACACATGCATCACAACACTTTGGAACACACATGCATCACAAAGCCCTATGGAAGGCACAACATGCTATAAAACACACATGCATCACAACATGCTACAGAACACACACACACCTCAACACGCTACATAATGCACACGCATCACAACACGATACGAAACAGACACGGATCAAAACACGCTACGGAACGCGCACACTCATCACAACACGTTACATTACGCACACGCATCACAGCACATTCTGGAACACACACACAGCACAACATGATACATAACACGCATCCCAACACACTCTGGAACACACATGCATCACAACAGGCTCTGCAACACAAGCATCACAACACGCTATGGAACACAGATGCATGACAACACGCTAGGGAACGCAAACGCATAAAAACACGCTATGGAACACACACGCATCACAAAACGCTACGGAACACGCACACGCATAACAACACCATGGAACACACACGCATCACAACATGCTACAGAACACACGCATCGCAATACGCTACAAAACGCTACGAAACGCACACATAACAATAAGCTACGGAACACATGCGCATCAAAACACGCTAGGGAACGCGCACACGCATCACAACATACTACGGAACGCATACGCATCGCAACACGCTACTGAACACACACACATAATAACACGCTATGGCACACGCACGCCTCACATCGCGCTTTGGAACACACACGTATCACAACATGCTATGGAACACAAGCATCACAACACACTATAGAACATAAACGCATTACAATACGCTATGTAACACACATCAAAACATGCTCTGCAACACATGCATCGCAAAATGCTACGGAAAGCACAAGCATCACAACATGCTCTGCAACACAAGCATCACAACAAGTTTTGAAACGCACACGCATCACAACACTGGAGCACACACGAATCACAACATGCTCTGGAACACACGCCTTAACACGCTATGGAACACAAATGCATGACAACATGCTAGGGAACGCACACGCATAAAAACACTTTGGAACACACATGCATCACAACACGCTCTGGAACACACACGCCTCACAACATGCTATGGAACACACATACGCATGACAACATGCTATGGAACACACACGCATCACAACATGCTACAGAATGCACACATACATCACAACACACAACAGAACACACACCTCAACACGCTATAGCATGCACACACGCATCACAACATGCTCTGGAACACACAGGCATCACAAAACCCTATGGAAGGCACAACATGCTATAGAACACACACGCATCACAACATGCTATGGAACGTACACGCATTCACAACACGCTACGGAATGCACACATGCATCGCAACACGCTACAGAATACACATGCATCACAACACGTGACAGAACACACACACCTCAACACGCTATGGAACGCGCACACTCATCACAACACGTTACAGTACGCACACGCATCCCAACAAACTCTGGAACACACATGCATTACAACACGCTATGGAACACACACGCATCACAAAACACTGGAACACACGAATCACAACATGCTATAGAACACAAGCATCACAGAACACTCTGGAACACATTCATCACAACACGCTATGGAACACACATGCATCACAACACGATACGGAACACACGAATCACAACACACTAGGGAACACACACGCATCACAACACGTTACGGAATGCGCATCGCAAAACGCTATGGAACGCGCACGCATCACAACATGCTATGGAGCACACACGCATTAAAACACGATACAGAACACACAGACATCATAGCACGCTACGGAATGCATTCGCATCACACCGCGCTACGGAATGTACAGACATCACAACACGATACGGAATGCATCCGCATCACACCACGCTACACACAGACGTCGCAACAAGTGAGCGCGCAGGGACGTGGCGGCTCGTACTCGCATCATCACGCGCGCACATCACGCACACACATCACGCGCGCACCCGTGCAGCAGCATCGCCAACATCAACACCACCACCACCATCATCATCTCGCCCACCACCATCACGACGACCGTCGTCGTCTCGCCACCTGCCACCAACCACCATCACGACGACCGTTATCTCGCCACCACCACCATCAGCACCGTCATCTCGCCACTATCACCACCACCACCGCCGCCGCCGCTCATCCATTAACGCACCAAGGCTGCAGGCAGCACCTCCTCGCGTTAGCCCCCCGCTCACCCCGCTGTGAGCCCTCCCTCCCCCCACGCGTCCAGCACGTTGCGCTCAAAGCGGTCACCGTCGCGACAGCTTTCACGGGGGCCGCTCCCTCTCAGCCGAGCGCGGACGCGATCGAATTACAGAGTCCGTGTCACCCACAGAGCAAGCTGCGCACATCCAACCACGAGCGGATGTCGCCCCCCCTCTCTCTCTCTTTTTTTGCGCTCAGAGGGAACAAGAAAATGCTCGGTGTAGTCGGCACTTTGCTTCGTTCATCATTTCGTTTTTTTTGTTTTTTTCAATGATTTGCTTTATGTGCCCCCTTCCCCCTTTTTTTAATGAAAGATTTCACAAAAGATAATCTCTCTTCTCTCTCCCCTCCCTTTCCTCCCTCTCCTCCCTCTCTCTTCCCCTCTCTCTTTTTTCTACGCTCTATCTTTCTACCCCCCCTCCCCCGTCTCCCCTCTGTCTCTCTCCCTCTCTTTCTACCCCCTCACCCGTCTCTCCCCCCCCCGCCTCTGTCTCGCTCTCTTTCACTCTTGCTCCCCTATTTCCCTGCAACCTCCCTCCTTTCTCTCTGGCTCCCTCTCTCTCCCCACTACCCCCCTCCCCGTCACCCTCCGTCTCCGTCTCGCTGCCATGTGGAGCATAACGCTGTCTGCTAAACAGCCCCGAGGGAGGCGCCTTGCGTGACGCTCGGCAAGGCAGGCAGGGGCTGCGTTGTGTATCGAGCGCGCAGCCGGTCATTTCAGCCAGAGCTGTTCCGGGGCCGAACTCCGGAAAGCATTTTCTCATCCTTCACTGTTGACAAAATGGAGGGGGGGGGGTAGGGGAGGGAGGTTCTGGAGGTTGGGAGTTTGGGGAGGTCCATGGAAAATATTCCACGACGTATTCAAGTTCAATGCCACTCTAACACTCTAATGAAGGTTTAGTGATTAAACCCTCGTTGTAACGGTACACGCATACGCAATGTAGCCTGATGAAGAATCGCAGAGCGAGAGAGAGAGAGGGCGCGTGCTCGCAAGTGGGGCTTGGACGGACAGTGCCGTGGCCCGAGGAACGGGAAGATGCGCGGTGGGTCGAGACGAATCACGGAGCGGCGTTCGAGGGATGGAACCCGTCCCAGAGGTCACCGCTTCTGCTCCACCGTTCCGCGCACGCGATGCGAGAAGTCCCCCCTCCCTCCCATGTTTGTGTGTATGGGCAGTTGGAGGCAGTCGCCCTCCAACAACAACAGAGGGCGGAGGAGCGACGCTCACAACAACGAGCGGAGCGCCGGGTGGCTAAAGCACTGCAAGTTAGCACAGTAGGGGGGCACAGGTGGTGCATCAGCCAGTCATCTCGGTCATCTCAGTCAGTCGACCCGTGGGAACTGCTGGGTCTGCCCCGTGACCTCCTGCCAGCGGGCGTTCAACACTTCACGTGGCCTCAAGGTGCACATGGCCTGGCACAAGCAACGTGGTGACGTCACCACCACTTACTGCTTGTTGTTATTGGGCAGTTGGGAGCGATAGCGCAGTGGTTAGCACACTGTGCTTCCAACTCGGCGACCAGAGTTCAAATTCTTTCCTCACGGCCCACATCAGTGACAATTATCTGAGTGATAATTGACATCGAAGGCTGCTTGCCCGGTAAGGGAATCAGTCGATAGTGGTGCTCGGTAACAGCCGGCCTTCATAGGTGCTCGCCAACAGCACTTGCCCCAACAGTCTGCTACAGGACCATACTGGGGGATATTTGTCTTTGTTTGTGAGTAGAGTTCAACTCAACAATTTTAATAATCACATGTTTGTTGTTGTTACCAGGGACGGCTATTAGCTCTTAGCTCTTATTCAGAATTGACCTGGCCACAAATATTCGCTTATCAACATGTTGGAATTTAAAGCAGCCAAAGACTCGAAACGCATGACGTTGTTCCTAAATGTGGAGGTAGGAACCGGAAACAAATCCACGCGACCACCGTGAGAGAGAGAGATGCAAACTACAAATATAGAACCCACGACCTCCTGTATACCAGACGAGGTAGCTTACATCTCGCCACCTTGCAAATTCCAAATATACAGCAGGCATCAGGTTCGAGATCGAACCCACAACCTCCTGTGTACCAGGCGAGGTAGCTAACATCTCGGCACCATGCAAACTCCAAATATACAGCGGGCATCATGTTCGAGATCGAACCCACAACCTCCTGTGTACCAGGCGAGGTAGCTAACATCTCGGCACCATGCAAACTCCAAATATACAGCGGGCGTCATGTTCGAGATCGAACCCATGACCTCCTGCATACCAGGCGAGGTAGCTAACATCTCGCCACCATGCAAACTCCAAATATACAGCGGGCGTCAGGTTCGAGATCGAACCCACGACCTCCTACATACCAGGCGAGGTAGTTAACATCTCAGCACCATGCAAACTCCAAATACACAGCAGGTTCGAGATCGAACCCACGACCTCCTGTGTACCAGGCGAGGTAGCTAACATCTCGCCACCATGCAAACTCCAAATATACAGCAGATTCGAGATCGAACCCAAGACCTCCTGTGTACCAGGCGAGGTAGCTAACATCTCGCCATCATGCAAACTCCAAATATATGTAGTGGTGATACGTGCTGACAGGGGGGATCGTGAGACAGCGCGTGGTGGGTGGTTACATCACGGTCCGCAAGCGGGTGCCCACATCGCGGTCCGCATAGGCTCTGCCCCCCCCGGGAGCGGAGGGCTATGTAAGGCGATGCGCGGGGGCACTCGGGGAGTTGGTAACCGACGAAGACAGAAGACGGAGGAAGAGATAGGCCCTGGGACCCCTAGCCCCGCTGCCCTTGTAAGGGCCGGGGCTCTGTGAGGCTCAGAGGCGAGACCTTGGGATTCACGGCCCGACGCCCTTGTAAGGGCCGGGCTGTGTAACTCAGTGGTCGAGACCCGTGGCCTGACAAGGCGGGTCTGATAGCTCCCCGTGGGGAGAGCGTAGCCGGAGAGCCTGAGTGCAAGGCAGAGTTAGGTACGCATACCCCACGGGGGAGACGGAGTGCGTGGCCGAGTCAGGCACGCGTAACATAGGCGTTATCTCGGTTGTGCCTGTGACTGTGCAACCATTGTGAATAAACAAGTGCTGCCCCGTCAACTCGTCTCCCGCCATTATTGAAGATATTACAACTGGCGTCAGAAGTGAAACTGTCTTCAAGTCATGGATACCAGGAAGACTCATCGGACTCACGAGCGTGACCGGGAGGACGACCACGACGAATCGGGACAGTGAGCATTGGGAGGAGAGGAGGAGGAGATGCCGACGCCACAGAACCCTTCACGGGCGCCCGACGCTCCGCTGGGGTCCGACACCGGACTCCAGGACGCGCACTCTCGTCTGGCGGAGCTGCTACTTGCCGCGGCGTCCATCTTGGCGGAGATCACCGCGTCAGGAGGAAGGACGACGACGGACGTCGACAGGAGTCGCGTGGGAGATTCCCGCCAAAATGCGCTTCGCACCACTGACTTTGAAAATGGCGCCATTTTTACGGAGCGCCCGTCAATTGGCGGGAATCGCGAGCAACATGTGACCGGGGACCTCCACTCTCTGCCGCTCACGTCATCGGGGTGCGCTACGGGCCGCCATGAACCACCCAGGGTAGGGGCCGCCATTTCCCATACCGACGGCGCGGCGCGGGAAAATCACCTGTCGGAGGACGACATGGTTTTTCAGCAGCGACTTCCCGCGTTGACGGCCTTCAAAGCTGAGGGGGGTGACTGGGGCGCCTTCCAGCGGAGATTCCTCGCCCATCAGGAAATGTCGGGGTGGTCCGACGCTACGGCGCTACGGGCACTGCCTGCAATGCTGGACGACAACGCGCTCGCGGCCTTCAGGTCCGCCCCGAGATCGGCCCGCTCCACACTCAAGGCCGCGCTGGGCCTTATGGCCAAGGTGTATGGACCACCCTCGGCCTGCCGCCACCAATTCTACAGGCGACGGAAGGGGGACACGGAGACTACGCTCGCCTACCGCACAGCGCTGCTTGCTCTCGCGGACGCCGCCTTCCCTCGCATGGATGAGGAGGGGCAGGACGCCATGGTGATGGAACAGCTGCTGACGTTGGCTCAGGACCTGGGGGTCCCCATCAACACGGCGGACGAGGTGGACATTTGTTCATTGCGGGTTGCAACGAGCATCCAGGCGCATGAGGTCCTGAAACAGAAGCAGGCGGTCGTCTGCGCTTCTGCCGCGGTCTCAACTCCTGCCCCGGTGGACACCGACCCCCAAGTCAGCCGGCCTCGGGAGGAGGCATTCGCTACAGCGCGACCGGGGGATTGGAGGTCGGGGGGTCGTTCGCCTCTGCGATCAACCCGCAAGCTGGAGCAACCGAAACCTGCGACGTCCCTCGTCACGTGCTACAACTGCGGCCTTCGCGGCCACGTGGCGTCCGGGTGCCGCGCTCCACGTCAGCGCGCCACGGGACCTCGGCTGGACGACGACCAAGGCCCAAAGTCGTCCCAACTACCCCCGGCAAGTCGCGGCACTACACATGCTCGGTCCACATACACGTCACACATGGGCCGCCGCTTCGCGGCGGAGGAGGTGCGCATGGGGGCCGGGGATTCAGTTCGGCAAGGGGGGTTCGTACGGGGGCCGGGAGCGATTGAATGGTCCGAGTTGGGCCACAGGATGGTGGCTGCGTCGGCCGGGTCGTCTGTGGTTACGGGATTTATAGACGGTATCGAAGTCAGGGTGCTGGTGGACACGGGTGCGTCGGCGACTATCATTTCTGATCTTATTTACAACATTCTCCCCGTCCAATGTCGGCCCCTGCTCCCGGTAGACGTGCCATGTTATGCGGCGAATGGGGGCTCGTTGGGCATTGTCGGCCAGATTCGGGCGAGCATTTGTATAGGGGATATTAAATTGGTGGGACCTGTTTTGGTCTCTTCTTCCCTGGCGGTTCCATGTCAGTTGGGAGCAGACTTTTTGGCTAAAATGCCGATTAAAATTCTCGTTGATCAAGGTTGTATCGAGCTGCCATCGGGTCGCCGTATTTCTTTTTGTCTAACCCTTCTAAACTGTGGACGGCTTGTGCGACGGTCCAAGCGCTGGCGACCCATACGGTGCACGTACCCCCGGGTTCGCAGATGTTGGTATCCCTCCGGTTGCGGAAGCCATTGGGTGGGGAGACTGCGGGGCAGGGCGTGCTGTTGGGTCCGTCGAACAGAGCTGTTGGGGGTCTGGACTTGGCGGTGGCTCAGACGTTGGTACGGGCTGACAGGGACCCGTTCGTCATGGTTTTGAACGCGGGGTCGCGGCCGGCCGTTATTCCACAGGGCACCGTGCTTGCTCACGCGGCACCGGTCCCTGTGGAAGAGCGGCTTATTGCGCACATTGATCCCGTTCCGGTGCAGAAATTTCAATCGGGGGAGGACCAGCAGTGGTTGGACTCGCTGTGTGCGGGCTCCAGTAATTTGTCGGGTGTGCAATTGGGTGCGCTGCGCGCTCTGCTGATCGAATTTTTGGACGTATTCAGCAAGCACAAATATGATATTGGGTGCACGGACCTGTTACGCCACCACATTGAAACGGGTGACGCAGCCCCGGTTCGGCAGAATCCCTTTTGGTTGAGTCCAACCGAGAAGGAACACGCTCAATTGGCCGTCAATGACATGCTGACCGCCGACATCATTTCGCCCTCATCCAGTCCATGGGAAGCACCCATCGTTCTTGTTAAAAAACAAGACGGGTCCTTGCGGTTTTGCATAGATTTCCGTCGCCTCAATAAGATCTCCGTGGCTGATGCGTATCCGCTCCCCAGAATGGATGAATCTCTGGATGCATTAGCAGGGGCGCGTTATTTTTCTACGCTAGACTTACTGTCGGGATTCTGGCAATTACCACTCGACGACGAGTCGAAACCTAAGACCGCATTCCGGACCCCAGTAGGCCTGTTCCAGTTTAATCGGTTGCCCATGGGACTCCATTCTGCTCCCGCGACGTTTCAGCGCCTTATGGAATTGGTTTTGTCGGGTCTGCAATGGGATACCTGCTTAATTTACCTTGACAACGTCATCGTTTTCAGTAGAACTTTCGAGGAACACCTCCAACGCTTAAGGGGGGTGTTCCTGAGGATGCGATCGGCTAAGTTAAAGTTTAAACCAGCTAAACGCCACCTACTTCGGGAATCCGTACGGTACTTGGCACATTGTCGGCCGTTCGGGGATCTCCACCGATCCCGCGAAGACAAACTGCGTCAGTTCATGGCCAACGCCCACGTCGGTTACTGAGGTCCGCAGTTTCATTGGGTTTGCTTCCTACTACCGTCGGTTCGTTGAGCACTTCGCCACCATAGCCAAACCCTTGCATGCTCTGACAGCCAAAGGGGTCAGGTTTCGCTGGGGGCCAGAGGAGGAGGCCGCGTTCTGCTCCCTTCGGGACGCCTTGGTGGGTGCTCCGCCCTTGTGTTACCCTGATTTTACGAAACCCTTCCTGCTGGATACGGATGCCAGCAACACAGGCATTGGGGGGGGTGCTCTCGCAGGTGGTCGGGGGAGTCGAACGGGTGGTCGCCTACGGTAGCAGGGTTTTGTCGCCAGCGGAACAGCGCTACTGTGTGACCCGTCGCGAGTTGCTGGCTATCGTTTTTTTTGTACAGCAATTTAGACCGTATCTCTACGGCCGTCATTTTACGGTCCGTACGGACCATGCGGCGCTTCAATACGCATTGCGGGTCGCCCAATCCTCGGGCCAATTATCACGGTGGTTGGAGGTCCTCCAGGACTACCAATTTACGACCACTTACCGTAAGGGGTTGCGCCACACCAACGCGGATGCCCTGTCGCGGTTGTCGCCTCGTTCCGAATGTGCGTGTTTTATGGGGTCGGCGCGCTGTAAGCCGCATGTCGCTGTCCCCGGGGGTGAGTTGGTCGCGGCCGCAAATGCACCGCGGGTCGACGTTCCCGCTACTCCTGTGGGCGGGGACTCGCTACTTTCGTTGTCTCTCGTTGAGTGGGGCCGACTCCAGATGGCTGACAGCTCCCTGCTTGCTTTGCGTCGTAGGGCAGGGGGTCCCGAGGAAGGTCAGAAGGGAGCCGGATCCTGGCTGCTTAAACAGGGCCTGCTCATGAGATGGGACAGTATGTCCCGGCGGCACGCACTTGTCGTGCCCTCCGCTATGCGGGGCAAAGTTGTTCTGGCCGCACACGAACGCCTCTTGCATCTGGGAGTTAACAAAACGCTCGCTCTGCTCCAGCGGGACTATTATTGGCCGGGGATGGGGAGCGATGTGGTCAACATACTAAAGGGGTGTGTAGGGTGCGCTCAATGGAAACCACCGCCCGTTGCGGCTAATCCACCGCTACAGTCCATTCAGGTCTCGCGCACGAACGAGCTCGTTGCGCTGGATATCTTGGGGCCTTTTCCGGTGACGCCTAGGGGTAACAAGTACCTGCTGGTTGGTGTGGAATACTTCACTCGATGGCCCATGGCGTGGCCGCTTGCCAACCAGTCGGCAGCGGCCGTGGCGGACGCCTTTGTCCAGGGCTATGTCTTGGACAAAGGTGTTCCCGAACGCTTGCTGACCGACCAGGGGAAGAATTTTTCGAGCAAATTACTGCATGAGGTGTGCGACCTTTTGGGTACAAAAAAGTGCGTACCTCCCCGTACCACCCACAGACTGATGGGATGGTGGAGCGACTCCACAGAACAATAACTTCCATGTTGTGCCAACAGGTATGCGAGGCACAGGTTGACTGGGACTTGCAGGTCCCGGGTGTCCTCGCCGCGTACAGGATGGCCCCCCATGCGACTACGGGGTTTTCCCCATTTTATCTGATGTACGGTCGGGAGGCCGATCCGCCCATGGAGACCCAGCTGGGGATTTCCGAGCCGCGGCCTAAATCTAAGTTGGCCGACTATATTAAATTTAACATAGCGAAACTGGCCGAGGCACGGGAGGCTGCAAGGCTGAATTCGAGGTCTCGCCAAATCGCTAACGAGCGGTTGCGTGCACGGAAGGTGTAGTGCACGAATGGAAACCGGGCGATAGGGCCTGGCTGCACTGCCCGCATGCGCCGTTGGCTACGTCCCCTAAACTACTGAGGCCATGGCGGGGACCCGTGGAGGTCGTGCGGGTTGCACGACCCCAGTGTATTCAGATAAAATGGGGAAAGCGCCGTTGGTACGTTCACCCCTCCCGGCTGAAACCATTCTCGGCACCATATAGCCTTCCTTTATGTCGTGAGGACCGAGCATGTGATGTGGCCGGCGACTCGGGAAGGGAAATGTCTCCGCCTGATCCTCACATGTCTCCGCCTGATCCGCTCCCAGGTGTCTCGGAACTGACGACTGCCGACCATCGGCGACCGGATCCCCAAGGCACGTGCGGTTCTTCCAGGCCTGCTCCATGCCTTCCTGGGCTGCCGGAGCCACCGGACGGTCAACAACGTCCCGTCCCGTACGACGGACCGGCCAGGGGGGGTGCAGGACGGTTCCGCCGGATCGTCTCGTCACAGCGTTCCCCGTCCGTCCGACCGCTCTATTGTTCCGTTCAAGGGGCGAGCGGGGGGGGGGGGGGGGCCCAGGGGGGGGAGGGGACGCTGGACACGTCATTCTTGTAAAAACTTTATTCGATTTACTCGTCGGTTTGTACATATGTTCGTTGTTATTACTGTTTAATGTTCGGGGTTATTGCTGTTGTGTTGTGTTGGGTTGTGTTGTGTTGCGTTGTGTTCATGTTACGGGGCGCACATGTGGAGTGGGGTTTTTTTTTTTGCAGCCGGGCCAGCTGCGAGCTATGTGGGAGGGGGTGATGTAGTGGTGATACGTGCTGGCAGGGGGGATCGTGAGACAGCGCGTGGTGGGTGGTTACATCACGGTCCGCAAGCGGGTGCCCACATCGCGGTCCGCATAGGCTCCGCCCCCCCCGGGAGCGGAGGGCTATGTAAGGCAATGCGCGGGGGCACTCGGGGAGTTGGTAACCGGCGAAGACAGAAGACGGAGGAAGAGATAGGCCCTGGGACCCCTAGCCCCGCTGCCCTTGTAAGGGCCGGGGCTCTGTGAGGCTCAGAGGCGAGGCCTTGGGATTCACGGCCCAACGCCCTTGTAAGGGCCGGGCTGTGTAACTCAGTGGTCGAGACCCGTGGCCTGACAAGGCGGGTCTGATAGCTCCCCGTGGGGAGAGCGTGGCCGGAGAGCCTGAGGCAAGGCAGAGTTAGGCACGCATACCCTACGGGAGAGAATGAGTGCGGCCCGAGCCGGGCGCGCGTAGGGGTCTGATAGCTCCCCGTGGGGAGAGCGTAGCCGGAGAGCCTGAGTGCAAGGCAGAGTTAGGTATGCGTACCCCACGGGGGAGACGGAGTGCGTGGCCGAGTCAGGCACGCGTAACATAGGCGTTATCTCGGTTGTGCCTGTTACTGTGCAACCATTGTGAATAAACAAGTGCTGCCCCGTCAACTCGTCTCCCGCCATTATTGAAGATATTACATATACAGCAGGTTCGAGATCGAACCCACGACCTCCTGTGTACCAGGCAAGGTAGTTAACATATCGCCACCATGCAAACTCCAAATATAGAGCAGGTTCGAGATCGAACCCACGACCTCCTGTGTACCAGGCGAGGTAGCTAACATCTCGCCACCATGCAAACTTTAAATATACAGCAGGTTCGAGATCGAACCCACGACCTCCTGCGTACCAGGCGAGGTAGCTAACATCTCGCCACCATGCAAAATCCAAATATACAGCAGGTTCGAGATCGAACCCACGACCTCCTGCATACCAGGCGAGGTAGCTAACATCTCGCCACCATGCAAACTCCAAATATACAGCAGGTTCGAGATCGAACCCACGACCTCCTGTGTACCAGACGAGGTAGCTAACATCTCGCCACCATGCAAACCTCAAATATACAGCAGGTTCGAGATCGAACCCACGACTTCCTGTGTACCAGGTGAGGTAGCTAACATCTCCTAGCCACCGTGACACGTGGAGTTGGACACGTGGGCGTGGGCGCAAGGTCACGCGTGTGCAGACACTGCCCCGGTGGTAGGTGGGAAGTGGGGGCGCGCCGCCGCCAGGCGAACAGAGAAAGGTGGTGGGGGGTGGGGGCGATGCGGCATGACAGCGACAGTGGGGGGCTCTGCTCACGAGCCACGTGATAACAGACTGGCCTCGGGGTTTCTCAACTGAACCCCCGGTGCGAGGATAGATATTGGCGTGGTGGATGAGGTGGTGGGTGGTGATGATGGATATTGATGTGGTGGATGAGGTGGTGGGTGGTGATGATGGATACTGGTGTGGTGGATGAGGTGGTGGGTGGTGATGATGGATATTGATGTGGTGGATGAGGTGGTGGGTGGTGATGATGGATACTGGTGTGGTGGATGAGGTGGTGGGTGGTGATGATGGATATTGATGTGGTGGATGAGGTGGTGGGTGGTGATGATGGATATTGATGTGGTGGATGAGGTGGTGGGTGATGATGGATATTGGTGTGGTGGATGAGGTGGTGGGTGGTGATGATGGATATTGATGTGGTGGATGAGGTGGTGGGTGGTGATGATGGATACTGGCGTGGTGGATGAGGTGATGGGTGGTGATGATGGATATTGGCGTGGTGGATGAGGTGGTGGGTGATGATGATGGATATTGATGTGGTGGATGAGGTGGTGGGTGATGATGATGGATACTGGTGTGGTGGATGAGGTGGTGGGTGATGATGATGGATACTGGTGTGGTGGATGAGGTGGTGGGTGATGATGATGGATATTGGTGTGGTGGATGAGGTGGTGGGTGGTGATGATGGATATTGGTGTGGTGGATGAGGTGGTGGGTGGTGATGATGGATATTGGTGTGGTGGATGAGGTGGTGGGTGATGATGATGGATATTGGTATGGTGGATGAGGTGGTGGGTGATGATGATGGATATTGGTGTGGTGGATGAAGTGGTGGGTGATGATGATGGATATTGGTGTGGTGGATGAAGTGGTGGGTGATGATGATGGATATTGGTGTGGTGGATGAGGTGGTGGGTGGTGATGATGGATATTGGTGTGGTGGATGAGGTGGTGGGTGGTGATGATGGATATTGGTGTGGTGGATGAGGTGGTGGGTGGTGATGATGGACATTGGTATGGTGGATGAGGTGGTGGGTGGTGATGATGGATATTGATGTGGTGGATGAGGTGGTGGGTGGTGATGATGGATATTGGTGTGGTGGATGAGGTGGTGGGTGGTGATGATGGATATTGGTATGGTGGATGAGGTGGTGGGTGGTGATGATGGACATTGGTGTGGTGGATGAGGTGGTGGGTGATGATGATGGATATTGGTGTGGTGGATGAGGTGGTGGGTGGTGATGATGGATATTGGTGTGGTGGATGAGGTGGTGGGTGGTGATGATGGACATTGGCGTGGTGGATGAGGTGTCATTGTAGTGCGTATTTAATGTGGCGCTGCACTCTGATGTTGTAGGAGAAAACATTTATTAAAAGTCTATTTAATTAAGTAGAACGTGTTGTCTATACTTATTTAAAGTTGCGCATTTTGCTGTCACATATCTCAACAGACCCCCTCCCCATCTTCACACATCGTCACAAATGTCCCCCCTAGGTGCGTGACGTCATTTATGGACGGCCCCATACCGGTAACATTTGCGTATTTATGCTCGCTGTGGGAGAATGCAAACTGAAGATCCCCGTGTCAGGGATGGAACCCAGGTCCCCATGTACGTGAAGATCGCGTGCGAGTCACCGTGGTACCCTGCGGGGGAGGTGTGATGTTAATGGTAGTGGTTGAAACCCTTCTCCTGCACACTGCAAAAAAAAAAATGCACTCGGCACGTTTGAGGTTGAGTGCAACCTGACCGTCTGCAGATGGTCAGGGCACGTCATCGTGATTGTTATCTGTTGGTATGCGCGTGAGGTGTGTGTTCGTGTGTGTGACTCCCTGTGGCGCTTCACCTGGCTAACGCTGCCTATAAAAGCGAGAGAGACACGCAGGGAGAGGATTAGGAGGAAGAGGAGACGGCGGCGGTGGTGGTGGTAGTGACGACTCTGGATGTTGGCCAGGTGAGAGACGGGCGAGGCGGGGAGAGACACGGGGTCACCCCAGGTGCGTGGCACCACCTCGGGAGAGCGCAAGGGACCTCTCTGGCTCTCGCGCACCGTGCAAACGACGCACGTGAACACACTGCACATCAACATTTGCGCATCAACACCTCCATATGCACGTGAACGCATACGCGCGATAATACACACACACGTATACACATGAACACACGTGCACATCAACACGAGCACATATCACATCAACGCACACACGTGAACACACAGACGTTCACGCGAACATGCACAATAGGCGCTGATGAGTGAACAATGTGGCGAACTTGTGGTTAATAAGTTTAGTTTTGCCCACTTGGCAGCGGCTTCTCTCTACAATGTCTCGGAGTTCATTACCGCCTTTTTAAATCCTTTATATTAAGTTCACTTGCTTGCTTGATTGCGCGCTTACGACCGTGCAAATCTTTCGGTCGTTTTGTAACCCACTTCCCGTGATCCAATCGAGCTGACATTTTGCACACAGACTCGTTGTGCGTGACAATTTATTTTCGTAAAAAATTTTTTCCTAAATTTTACACTTTTTAGGAAAAAATTAATTCTATTTTATTACCAATTGCTTAATGGTGGCAGGCAATCATCTGACCCATAGGTGGCAGCCATCTCAAGCCAGAGGACGAGAGGACTCTAGCCGCCACGCATATAAAGGATTTATAGTGAAAAACTTTGTATTTACGGGTTAATTTTTTATCTCCCAATAAGAGTGTGTGAGAAGTGTCTTCTAATGTCGCTGTGATTAACATCAGTGCCTCTTGTTCTAATGTGTTCACGCGTATGTCCTGATACTTGTTTTATATGTAACTCTCGCGTGGCTGTTCCACACTCACCTCACACACCTCATCACCTCAAAACACTCTACCCTCACCTCGTCACCTCATCACACTCCCTTACCCTCACCTCATTACACTCCCTTACCCTCACCTAATCACACACCCTTACCCTCACCTCATCACACACCCTTACCCTCACCTCATTACACTCCCTTACCATCACCTCATTACACTCCCTTACCCTCACCTCGTCACACACCCTTACCATCACCTCATTACACACCCTTACCATCACCTCATCACACACCCTTACCCTCACCTCATCACACACCCTTACCCTCACCTCATTACACACCCTTACCATCACCTCATTACACACCCTTACCCTCACCTCATTACACACCCTTACCCTCACCTCATCACACACCCTTACCCTCACCTCATTACACACCCTTACCCTCACCTCATCACACACCCTTACCCTCACCTCATCACACACCCTTACCCTCACCTCATCACACTCCCTTACCCTCACCTCATCACACACCCTTACCCTCACCTCATCACACACCCTTACCCTCACCTCATCACACACCCTTACCCTCACCTCATTACACACCCTTACCCTCACCTCATCACACTCCCTTACCCTCACCTCATCACACACCCTTACCCTCACCTCATTACACACCCTTACCCTCACCTCATCACACACCCTTACCCTCACCTCATTACACACCCTTACCCTCACCTCGTCACACACCCTTACCCTCACCTCATCACACTCTTTTACCCTCACCTCATCACACACCCTTACCCTCACCTCATCACACACCCTTACCCTCACCTCATCACACACCCTTACCCTCACCTCATCACACACCCTTACCCTCACCTCATTACACACCCTTACCCTCACCTCATCACACTCCCTTACCCTCATCTCATCACACTCCCTTACCCTCACCTCATCACACACCCTTACCCTCACCTCATCACACACCCTTACCCTCACCTCATCACACACCCTTACCCTCACCTCATCACACACCCTTACCCTCACCTCATCACACTTTCTTACCCTCACCTCATTACACACCCTTACCATCACCTCATTACACTCCCTTACCCTCACCTCATCACACTCCCTTACCCTCACCTCATTACACTCCCTTACCCTCACCTCATCACACACCCTTACCCTCACCTCATCACACACCCTTACCATCACCTCATTACACTCCCTTACCATCACCTCATTACACACCCTTACCCTCACCTCATTACACACCCTTACCCTCACCTCATCACACACCCTTACCCTCACCTCATTACACACCCTTACCCTCACCTCATCACACACCCTTACCCTCACCTCGTCACACACCCTTACCCTCACCTCATTACACACCCTTACCCTCACCTCATCACACTCCCTTACCCTCACCTCATTACACTCCCTTACCCTCACCTCATTACACACCCTTATCCTCACCTCATCACACTCCCTTACCCTCACCTCATCACACACCCTTACCCTCACCTCATCACACTCCCTTACCCTCACCTCATCACACACCCTTACCCTCACCTCATCACACTCCCTTACCATCACCTCATTACACACCTTTACCCTCACCTCATCACACTCCCTTACCCTCACCTCATTACACACCCTTATCCTCACCTCATCACACTCCCTTACCCTCACCTCGTCACACACCCTTACCATCACCTCATCACACACCCTTACCCTCACCTCATCACACACCCTTACCCTCACCTCATCACACACCCTTACCCTCACCTCATTACACACCCTTACCCTCACCTCATCACACACCCTTACCCTCACCTCATCACACACCCTTACCCTCACCTCATCACACACCCTTACCCTCACCTCATCACACACCCTTACCCTCACCTCATCACACACCTTACCCTCACCTCATCACACACCCTTACGTTCACCTCATCACACACCTTTACCCTCACCTCATTACACACCCTTACCCTCACCTCATCACACTCCCTTACCCTCACCTCATCACACTCCCTTACCTCACCTCATCACAACACCTTACCCTCACCTCATCACACACCCTTACCCTCACCTCATTACACACCCTTACCCTCACCTCATCACACACCCTTACCCTCACCTCATTACACTCCCTTACCCTCACCTCATTACACACCCTTATCCTCACCTCATCACACTCCCTTACCCTCACCTCATTACACACCCTTACCCTCACCTCATTACACTCCCTTACCCTCACCTCATCACACTCCCTTACCCTCACCTCATCACACACCCTTACCCTCACCTCATCACACACCCTTACCCTCACCTCATCACACACCCTTACCCTCACCTCATCACACACCCTTACCCTCACCTCATTACACACCCTTACCCTCACCTCATCACACACCGTTACCATCACCTCATCACACACCCTTACCCTCACCTCATCACACACCCTTACCCTCACCTCATCACACTCCCTTACCCTCACCTCATCACACACCCTTACCCTCACCTCATCACACACCCTTACCCTCACCTCATCACACACCCTTACCCTCACCTCATCACACACCCTTACCCTCACCTCATCACACTCCCTTACCCTCACCACATTACACACCCTTACCCTCACCTCGTCACACACCCTTACCCTCACCTCATCACACTCCCTTACCCTCACCTCATCACACACCCTTACCCTCACCTCATCACACACCCTTACCCTCACCTCATCACACACCTTACCCTCACCTCATTACACACCCTTACCCTCACCTCGTCACACTCCCTTACCCTCACCTCATCACCACTCCCTTACCCTCACCTCATCACACTCCCTTACCCTCACCTCATCACACTCCCTTACCCTCACCTCATCACACACCCTTACCCTCACCTCATCACACACCCTTACCCTCACCTCATCACACACCCTTACCCTCACCTCATCACACACCCTTACCCTCACCTCATCACACTCCCTTACCCTCACCTCATTACACACCCTTACCCTCACCTCGTCACACACCCTTACCCTCACCTCATCACACTCCCTTACCCTCACCTCATCACACACCCTTACCCTCACCTCATCACACACCCTTACCCTCACCTCATCACACACCCTTACCCTCACCTCATCACACACCCTTACCCTCACCTCATCACACTCCCTTACCCTCACCTCATTACACACCCTTACCCTCACCTCGTCACACACCCTTACCTTCACCTCATCACACTCCCTTACCCTCACCTCATCACACACCCTTACCCTCACCTCATCACACACCCTTACCCTCACCTCATCACACACCCTTACCCTCACCTCATTACACACCCTTACCCTCACCTCGTCACACTCCCTTACCCTCACCTCATCACACTCCCTTACCCTCACCTCATCACACACCCTTACCCTCACCTCATCACACACCCTTACCCTCACCTCATCACACTCCCTTACCCTCACCTCATCACACACCCTTACCCTCACCTCATCACACTCCCTTACCCTCACCTCATCACACACCCTTACCCTCACCTCATTACACACCCTTACCCTCACCTCGTCACACTCCCTTACCCTCACCTCATCACACTCCCTTACCCTCACCTCATCACACACCCTTACCCTCACCTCATCACACACCCTTACCCTCACCTCATTACACACCCTTACCCTCACCTCATCACACACCCTTACCCTCACCTCATCACACACCCTTACCCTCACCTCATTACACACCCTTACCCTCACCTCATCACACTCCCTTACCCTCACCTCATTACACTCCCTTACCCTCACCTCATTACACACCCTTATCCTCACCTCATCACACTCCCTTACCCTCACCTCATCACACTCCCTTACCCTCACCTCATTACACACCCGTACCCTCACCTCATTACACACCCTTACTATCACCTCATTACACACCCGTACCCTCACCTCATTACACACCCTTACCCTCACCTCATCACACACCCTTACCCTCACCTCATTACACACCCTTACCCTCACCTCATCACACACCCTTACCATCACCTCATTACACTCCCTTACCCTCACCTCATCACACACCCTTACCATCACCTCATCACACTCCCTTACCCTCACCTCATCACACTCCCTTACCCTCACCTCATTACACACCCTTACCATCACCTCATTACACTCCATTACCCTCACCTCATCACACACCCTTACCCTCACCTCATTACACTCCCTTACCCTCACCTCATTACACACCCTTACCATCACCTCATTACACTCCATTACCCTCACCTCATTACACACCCTTACCCTCACCTCATCACACTCCCTTACCCTCACCTCATCACACTCCCTTACCATCACCTCATCACACACCCTTACCATCACCTCATTACACTCCCTTACCCTCACCTCATCACACACCCTTACCCTCACCTCATCACACACCCTTACCCTCACCTCGTCACACTCCCTTACCCTCACCTCATCACACTCCATTACCCTCACCTCGTCACGCTCCCTTACCCTCACCTCGTCACACTCCCTTACCCTCACCTCGTCACACTCCCTTACCCTCACCTCATCACACTTCATTACCCTCACCTCATCACACACCCTTACCCTCACCTCATTACACTCCCTTACCATCACCTCATTACACACCCTTACCCTCACCTCATTACACTCCCTTACCCTCACCTCATTACACTCCTTTACCATCACCTCATCGCACACCCTTACCCTCACCTCATCACACTCCCTTACCCTCACCTCATCACACTCCCTTACCCTCACCTCATTACACACCCTTACCCTCACCTCATCACACACCCTTACCCTCACCTCATCACACTCCCTTACCCTCACCTCATTACACACCCTTACCATCACCTCATTACACTCCCTTACCCTCACCTCATCACACTCCCTTACCCTCACCTCATTACACTCCCTTACCCTCACCTCATCACACACCCTTACCCTCACCTCATCACACACCCTTACCATCACCTCATTACACTCCCTTACCATCACCTCATTACACACCCTTACCCTCACCTCATTACACTCCCTTACCCTCACCTCATCACACACCCTTACCCTCACCTCATCACACTCCCTTACCATCACCTCATCACACTCCCTTGCCCTCACCTCATTACACACCCTTACCCTCACCTCATTACACTCCCTTACCCTCACCTCATCACACACCCTTACCCTCACCTCATTACACTCCCTTACCCTCACCTCATTACACACCCTTTCCCTCACCTCATCACACTCCCTTACCATCACCTCATCACACACCCTTACCCTCACCTCATTACACTCCCTTACCATCACCTCATTACACTCCCTTACCATCACCTCATTACACTCCCTTACCATCACCTCATTACACACCCTTACCCTCACCTCATTACACTCCCTTACCCTCAGGTCCGCCCCGAGATCGGCCCGCTCCACACTCAAGGCCGCGCTGGGCCTTATGGCCAAGGTGTATGGACCACCCTCGGCCTGCCGCCACCAATTCTACAGGCGACGGAAGGGGGACACGGAGACTACGCTCGCCTACCGCACAGCGCTGCTTGCTCTCGCGGACGCCGCCTTCCCTCGCATGGATGAGGAGGGGCAGGACGCCATGGTGATGGAACAGCTGCTGACGTTGGCTCAGGACCTGGGGGTCCCCATCAACACGGCGGACGAGGTGGACATTTGTTCATTGCGGGTTGCAACGAGCATCCAGGCGCATGAGGTCCTGAAACAGAAGCAGGCGGTCGTCTGCGCTTCTGCCGCGGTCTCAACTCCTGCCCCGGTGGACACCGACCCCCAAGTCAGCCGGCCTCGGGAGGAGGCATTCGCTACAGCGCGACCGGGGGATTGGAGGTCGGGGGGGTCGTTCGCCTCTGCGATCAACCCGCAAGCTGGAGCAACCGAAACCTGCGACGTCCCTCGTCACGTGCTACAACTGCGGCCTTCGCGGCCACGTGGCGTCCGGGTGCCGCGCTCCACGTCAGCGCGCCACGGGACCTCGGCTGGACGACGACCAAGGCCCAAAGTCGTCCCAACTACCCCCGGCAAGTCGCGGCACTACACATGCTCGGTCCACATACACGTCACACATGGGCCGCCGCTTCGCGGCGGAGGAGGTGCGCATGGGGGCCGGGGATTCAGTTCGGCAAGGGGGGTTCGTACGGGGGCCGGGAGCGATTGAATGGTCCGAGTTGGGCCACAGGATGGTGGCTGCGTCGGCCGGGTCGTCTGTGGTTACGGGATTTATAGACGGTATCGAAGTCAGGGTGCTGGTGGACACGGGTGCGTCGGCGACTATCATTTCTGATCTTATTTACAACATTCTCCCCGTCCAATGTCGGCCCCTGCTCCCGGTAGACGTGCCATGTTATGCGGCGAATGGGGGCTCGTTGGGCATTGTCGGCCAGATTCGGGCGAGCATTTGTATAGGGGATATTAAATTGGTGGGACCTGTTTTGGTCTCTTCTTCCCTGGCGGTTCCATGTCAGTTGGGAGCAGACTTTTTGGCTAAAATGCCGATTAAAATTCTCGTTGATCAAGGTTGTATCGAGCTGCCATCGGGTCGCCGTATTTCTTTTTGTCTAACCCTTCTAAACTGTGGACGGCTTGTGCGACGGTCCAAGCGCTGGCGACCCATACGGTGCACGTACCCCCGGGTTCGCAGATGTTGGTATCCCTCCGGTTGCGGAAGCCATTGGGTGGGGAGACTGCGGGGCAGGGCGTGCTGTTGGGTCCGTCGAACAGAGCTGTTGGGGGTCTGGACTTGGCGGTGGCTCAGACGTTGGTACGGGCTGACAGGGACCCGTTCGTCATGGTTTTGAACGCGGGGTCGCGGCCGGCCGTTATTCCACAGGGCACCGTGCTTGCTCACGCGGCACCGGTCCCTGTGGAAGAGCGGCTTATTGCGCACATTGATCCCGTTCCGGTGCAGAAATTTCAATCGGGGGAGGACCAGCAGTGGTTGGACTCGCTGTGTGCGGGCTCCAGTAATTTGTCGGGTGTGCAATTGGGTGCGCTGCGCGCTCTGCTGATCGAATTTTTGGACGTATTCAGCAAGCACAAATATGATATTGGGTGCACGGACCTGTTACGCCACCACATTGAAACGGGTGACGCAGCCCCGGTTCGGCAGAATCCCTTTTGGTTGAGTCCAACCGAGAAGGAACACGCTCAATTGGCCGTCAATGACATGCTGACCGCCGACATCATTTCGCCCTCATCCAGTCCATGGGAAGCACCCATCGTTCTTGTTAAAAAACAAGACGGGTCCTTGCGGTTTTGCATAGATTTCCGTCGCCTCAATAAGATCTCCGTGGCTGATGCGTATCCGCTCCCCAGAATGGATGAATCTCTGGATGCATTAGCAGGGGCGCGTTATTTTTCTACGCTAGACTTACTGTCGGGATTCTGGCAATTACCACTCGACGACGAGTCGAAACCTAAGACCGCATTCCGGACCCCAGTAGGCCTGTTCCAGTTTAATCGGTTGCCCATGGGACTCCATTCTGCTCCCGCGACGTTTCAGCGCCTTATGGAATTGGTTTTGTCGGGTCTGCAATGGGATACCTGCTTAATTTACCTTGACAACGTCATCGTTTTCAGTAGAACTTTCGAGGAACACCTCCAACGCTTAAGGGGGGTGTTCCTGAGGATGCGATCGGCTAAGTTAAAGTTTAAACCAGCTAAACGCCACCTACTTCGGGAATCCGTACGGTACTTGGCACATTGTCGGCCGTTCGGGGATCTCCACCGATCCCGCGAAGACAAACTGCGTCAGTTCATGGCCAACGCCCACGTCGGTTACTGAGGTCCGCAGTTTCATTGGGTTTGCTTCCTACTACCGTCGGTTCGTTGAGCACTTCGCCACCATAGCCAAACCCTTGCATGCTCTGACAGCCAAAGGGGTCAGGTTTCGCTGGGGGCCAGAGGAGGAGGCCGCGTTCTGCTCCCTTCGGGACGCCTTGGTGGGTGCTCCGCCCTTGTGTTACCCTGATTTTACGAAACCCTTCCTGCTGGATACGGATGCCAGCAACACAGGCATTGGGGGGGGTGCTCTCGCAGGTGGTCGGGGGAGTCGAACGGGTGGTCGCCTACGGTAGCAGGGTTTTGTCGCCAGCGGAACAGCGCTACTGTGTGACCCGTCGCGAGTTGCTGGCTATCGTTTTTTTTGTACAGCAATTTAGACCGTATCTCTACGGCCGTCATTTTACGGTCCGTACGGACCATGCGGCGCTTCAATACGCATTGCGGGTCGCCCAATCCTCGGGCCAATTATCACGGTGGTTGGAGGTCCTCCAGGACTACCAATTTACGACCACTTACCGTAAGGGGTTGCGCCACACCAACGCGGATGCCCTGTCGCGGTTGTCGCCTCGTTCCGAATGTGCGTGTTTTATGGGGTCGGCGCGCTGTAAGCCGCATGTCGCTGTCCCCGGGGGTGAGTTGGTCGCGGCCGCAAATGCACCGCGGGTCGACGTTCCCGCTACTCCTGTGGGCGGGGACTCGCTACTTTCGTTGTCTCTCGTTGAGTGGGGCCGACTCCAGATGGCTGACAGCTCCCTGCTTGCTTTGCGTCGTAGGGCAGGGGGTCCCGAGGAAGGTCAGAAGGGAGCCGGATCCTGGCTGCTTAAACAGGGCCTGCTCATGAGATGGGACAGTATGTCCCGGCGGCACGCACTTGTCGTGCCCTCCGCTATGCGGGGCAAAGTTGTTCTGGCCGCACACGAACGCCTCTTGCATCTGGGAGTTAACAAAACGCTCGCTCTGCTCCAGCGGGACTATTATTGGCCGGGGATGGGGAGCGATGTGGTCAACATACTAAAGGGGTGTGTAGGGTGCGCTCAATGGAAACCACCGCCCGTTGCGGCTAATCCACCGCTACAGTCCATTCAGGTCTCGCGCACGAACGAGCTCGTTGCGCTGGATATCTTGGGGCCTTTTCCGGTGACGCCTAGGGGTAACAAGTACCTGCTGGTTGGTGTGGAATACTTCACTCGATGGCCCATGGCGTGGCCGCTTGCCAACCAGTCGGCAGCGGCCGTGGCGGACGCCTTTGTCCAGGGCTATGTCTTGGACAAAGGTGTTCCCGAACGCTTGCTGACCGACCAGGGGAAGAATTTTTCGAGCAAATTACTGCATGAGGTGTGCGACCTTTTGGGTACAAAAAAGTGCGTACCTCCCCGTACCACCCACAGACTGATGGGATGGTGGAGCGACTCCACAGAACAATAACTTCCATGTTGTGCCAACAGGTATGCGAGGCACAGGTTGACTGGGACTTGCAGGTCCCGGGTGTCCTCGCCGCGTACAGGATGGCCCCCCATGCGACTACGGGGTTTTCCCCATTTTATCTGATGTACGGTCGGGAGGCCGATCCGCCCATGGAGACCCAGCTGGGGATTTCCGAGCCGCGGCCTAAATCTAAGTTGGCCGACTATATTAAATTTAACATAGCGAAACTGGCCGAGGCACGGGAGGCTGCAAGGCTGAATTCGAGGTCTCGCCAAATCGCTAACGAGCGGTTGCGTGCACGGAAGGTGTAGTGCACGAATGGAAACCGGGCGATAGGGCCTGGCTGCACTGCCCGCATGCGCCGTTGGCTACGTCCCCTAAACTACTGAGGCCATGGCGGGGACCCGTGGAGGTCGTGCGGGTTGCACGACCCCAGTGTATTCAGATAAAATGGGGAAAGCGCCGTTGGTACGTTCACCCCTCCCGGCTGAAACCATTCTCGGCACCATATAGCCTTCCTTTATGTCGTGAGGACCGAGCATGTGATGTGGCCGGCGACTCGGGAAGGGAAATGTCTCCGCCTGATCCTCACATGTCTCCGCCTGATCCGCTCCCAGGTGTCTCGGAACTGACGACTGCCGACCATCGGCGACCGGATCCCCAAGGCACGTGCGGTTCTTCCAGGCCTGCTCCATGCCTTCCTGGGCTGCCGGAGCCACCGGACGGTCAACAACGTCCCGTCCCGTACGACGGACCGGCCAGGGGGGGTGCAGGACGGTTCCGCCGGATCGTCTCGTCACAGCGTTCCCCGTCCGTCCGACCGCTCTATTGTTCCGTTCAAGGGGCGAGCGGGGGGGGGGGGGGGGACCAGGGGGTCGAGGGGACGCTGGACACGTCATTCTTGTAAAAACTTTATTCGATTTACTCGTCGGTTTGTACATATGTTCGTTGTTATTACTGTTTAATGTTCGGGGTTATTGCTGTTGTGTTGTGTTGGGTTGTGTTGTGTTGCGTTGTGTTCATGTTACGGGGCGCACATGTGGAGTGGGGTTTTTTTTTTGCAGCCGGGCCAGCTGCGAGCTATGTGGGAGGGGGTGATGTAGTGGTGATACGTGCTGGCAGGGGGGATCGTGAGACAGCGCGTGGTGGGTGGTTACATCACGGTCCGCAAGCGGGTGCCCACATCGCGGTCCGCATAGGCTCCGCCCCCCCCGGGAGCGGAGGGCTATGTAAGGCAATGCGCGGGGGCACTCGGGGAGTTGGTAACCGGCGAAGACAGAAGACGGAGGAAGAGATAGGCCCTGGGACCCCTAGCCCCGCTGCCCTTGTAAGGGCCGGGGCTCTGTGAGGCTCAGAGGCGAGGCCTTGGGATTCACGGCCCAACGCCCTTGTAAGGGCCGGGCTGTGTAACTCAGTGGTCGAGACCCGTGGCCTGACAAGGCGGGTCTGATAGCTCCCCGTGGGGAGAGCGTGGCCGGAGAGCCTGAGGCAAGGCAGAGTTAGGCACGCATACCCTACGGGAGAGAATGAGTGCGGCCCGAGCCGGGCGCGCGTAGGGGTCTGATAGCTCCCCGTGGGGAGAGCGTAGCCGGAGAGCCTGAGTGCAAGGCAGAGTTAGGTATGCGTACCCCACGGGGGAGACGGAGTGCGTGGCCGAGTCAGGCACGCGTAACATAGGCGTTATCTCGGTTGTGCCTGTTACTGTGCAACCATTGTGAATAAACAAGTGCTGCCCCGTCAACTCGTCTCCCGCCATTATTGAAGATATTACATATACAGCAGGTTCGAGATCGAACCCACGACCTCCTGTGTACCAGGCAAGGTAGTTAACATATCGCCACCATGCAAACTCCAAATATAGAGCAGGTTCGAGATCGAACCCACGACCTCCTGTGTACCAGGCGAGGTAGCTAACATCTCGCCACCATGCAAACTTTAAATATACAGCAGGTTCGAGATCGAACCCACGACCTCCTGCGTACCAGGCGAGGTAGCTAACATCTCGCCACCATGCAAAATCCAAATATACAGCAGGTTCGAGATCGAACCCACGACCTCCTGCATACCAGGCGAGGTAGCTAACATCTCGCCACCATGCAAACTCCAAATATACAGCAGGTTCGAGATCGAACCCACGACCTCCTGTGTACCAGACGAGGTAGCTAACATCTCGCCACCATGCAAACCTCAAATATACAGCAGGTTCGAGATCGAACCCACGACTTCCTGTGTACCAGGTGAGGTAGCTAACATCTCCTAGCCACCGTGACACGTGGAGTTGGACACGTGGGCGTGGGCGCAAGGTCACGCGTGTGCAGACACTGCCCCGGTGGTAGGTGGGAAGTGGGGGCGCGCCGCCGCCAGGCGAACAGAGAAAGGTGGTGGGGGGTGGGGGCGATGCGGCATGACAGCGACAGTGGGGGGCTCTGCTCACGAGCCACGTGATAACAGACTGGCCTCGGGGTTTCTCAACTGAACCCCCGGTGCGAGGATAGATATTGGCGTGGTGGATGAGGTGGTGGGTGGTGATGATGGATATTGATGTGGTGGATGAGGTGGTGGGTGGTGATGATGGATACTGGTGTGGTGGATGAGGTGGTGGGTGGTGATGATGGATATTGATGTGGTGGATGAGGTGGTGGGTGGTGATGATGGATACTGGTGTGGTGGATGAGGTGGTGGGTGGTGATGATGGATATTGATGTGGTGGATGAGGTGGTGGGTGGTGATGATGGATATTGATGTGGTGGATGAGGTGGTGGGTGATGATGGATATTGGTGTGGTGGATGAGGTGGTGGGTGGTGATGATGGATATTGATGTGGTGGATGAGGTGGTGGGTGGTGATGATGGATACTGGCGTGGTGGATGAGGTGATGGGTGGTGATGATGGATATTGGCGTGGTGGATGAGGTGGTGGGTGATGATGATGGATATTGATGTGGTGGATGAGGTGGTGGGTGATGATGATGGATACTGGTGTGGTGGATGAGGTGGTGGGTGATGATGATGGATACTGGTGTGGTGGATGAGGTGGTGGGTGATGATGATGGATATTGGTGTGGTGGATGAGGTGGTGGGTGGTGATGATGGATATTGGTGTGGTGGATGAGGTGGTGGGTGGTGATGATGGATATTGGTGTGGTGGATGAGGTGGTGGGTGATGATGATGGATATTGGTATGGTGGATGAGGTGGTGGGTGATGATGATGGATATTGGTGTGGTGGATGAAGTGGTGGGTGATGATGATGGATATTGGTGTGGTGGATGAAGTGGTGGGTGATGATGATGGATATTGGTGTGGTGGATGAGGTGGTGGGTGGTGATGATGGATATTGGTGTGGTGGATGAGGTGGTGGGTGGTGATGATGGATATTGGTGTGGTGGATGAGGTGGTGGGTGGTGATGATGGACATTGGTATGGTGGATGAGGTGGTGGGTGGTGATGATGGATATTGATGTGGTGGATGAGGTGGTGGGTGGTGATGATGGATATTGGTGTGGTGGATGAGGTGGTGGGTGGTGATGATGGATATTGGTATGGTGGATGAGGTGGTGGGTGGTGATGATGGACATTGGTGTGGTGGATGAGGTGGTGGGTGATGATGATGGATATTGGTGTGGTGGATGAGGTGGTGGGTGGTGATGATGGATATTGGTGTGGTGGATGAGGTGGTGGGTGGTGATGATGGACATTGGCGTGGTGGATGAGGTGTCATTGTAGTGCGTATTTAATGTGGCGCTGCACTCTGATGTTGTAGGAGAAAACATTTATTAAAAGTCTATTTAATTAAGTAGAACGTGTTGTCTATACTTATTTAAAGTTGCGCATTTTGCTGTCACATATCTCAACAGACCCCCTCCCCATCTTCACACATCGTCACAAATGTCCCCCCTAGGTGCGTGACGTCATTTATGGACGGCCCCATACCGGTAACATTTGCGTATTTATGCTCGCTGTGGGAGAATGCAAACTGAAGATCCCCGTGTCAGGGATGGAACCCAGGTCCCCATGTACGTGAAGATCGCGTGCGAGTCACCGTGGTACCCTGCGGGGGAGGTGTGATGTTAATGGTAGTGGTTGAAACCCTTCTCCTGCACACTGCAAAAAAAAAAATGCACTCGGCACGTTTGAGGTTGAGTGCAACCTGACCGTCTGCAGATGGTCAGGGCACGTCATCGTGATTGTTATCTGTTGGTATGCGCGTGAGGTGTGTGTTCGTGTGTGTGACTCCCTGTGGCGCTTCACCTGGCTAACGCTGCCTATAAAAGCGAGAGAGACACGCAGGGAGAGGATTAGGAGGAAGAGGAGACGGCGGCGGTGGTGGTGGTAGTGACGACTCTGGATGTTGGCCAGGTGAGAGACGGGCGAGGCGGGGAGAGACACGGGGTCACCCCAGGTGCGTGGCACCACCTCGGGAGAGCGCAAGGGACCTCTCTGGCTCTCGCGCACCGTGCAAACGACGCACGCGAACACACTGCACATCAACATTTGCGCATCAACACCTCCATATGCACGTGAACGCATACGCGCGATAATACACACACACGTATACACATGAACACACGTGCACATCAACACGAGCACATATCACATCAACGCACACACGTGAACACACAGACGTTCACGCGAACATGCACAATAGGCGCTGATGAGTGAACAATGTGGCGAACTTGTGGTTAATAAGTTTAGTTTTGCCCACTTGGCAGCGGCTTCTCTCTACAATGTCTCGGAGTTCATTACCGCCTTTTTAAATCCTTTATATTAAGTTCACTTGCTTGCTTGATTGCGCGCTTACGACCGTGCAAATCTTTCGGTCGTTTTGTAACCCACTTCCCGTGATCCAATCGAGCTGACATTTTGCACACAGACTCGTTGTGCGTGACAATTTATTTTCGTAAAAAAAATTTTCCTAAATTTTACACTTTTTAGGAAAAAATTAATTCTATTTTATTACCAATTGCTTAATGGTGGCAGGCAATCATCTGACCCATAGGTGGCAGCCATCTCAAGCCAGAGGACGAGAGGACTCTAGCCGCCACGCATATAAAGGATTTATAGTGAAAAACTTTGTATTTACGGGTTAATTTTTTATCTCCCAATAAGAGTGTGTGAGAAGTGTCTTCTAATGTCGCTGTGATTAACATCAGTGCCTCTTGTTCTAATGTGTTCACGCGTATGTCCTGATACTTGTTTTATATGTAACTCTCGCGTGGCTGTTCCACACTCACCTCACACACCTCATCACCTCAAAACACTCTACCCTCACCTCGTCACCTCATCACACTCCCTTACCCTCACCTCATTACACTCCCTTACCCTCACCTAATCACACACCCTTACCCTCACCTCATCACACACCCTTACCCTCACCTCATTACACTCCCTTACCATCACCTCATTACACTCCCTTACCCTCACCTCGTCACACACCCTTACCATCACCTCATTACACACCCTTACCATCACCTCATCACACACCCTTACCCTCACCTCATCACACACCCTTACCCTCACCTCATTACACACCCTTACCATCACCTCATTACACACCCTTACCCTCACCTCATTACACACCCTTACCCTCACCTCATCACACACCCTTACCCTCACCTCATTACACACCCTTACCCTCACCTCATCACACACCCTTACCCTCACCTCATCACACACCCTTACCCTCACCTCATCACACTCCCTTACCCTCACCTCATCACACACCCTTACCCTCACCTCATCACACACCCTTACCCTCACCTCATCACACACCCTTACCCTCACCTCATCACACACCCTTACCCTCACCTCATTACACACCCTTACCCTCACCTCATCACACTCCCTTACCCTCACCTCATCACACACCCTTACCCTCACCTCATTACACACCCTTACCCTCACCTCATCACACACCCTTACCCTCACCTCATTACACACCCTTACCCTCACCTCGTCACACACCCTTACCCTCACCTCATCACACTCTTTACCCTCACCTCATCACACACCCTTACCCTCACCTCATCACACACCCTTACCCTCACCTCATCACACACCCTTACCCTCACCTCATCACACACCCTTACCCTCACCTCATTACACACCCTTACCCTCACCTCATCACACTCCCTTACCCTCATCTCATCACACTCCCTTACCCTCACCTCATCACACACCCTTACCCTCACCTCATCACACACCCTTACCCTCACCTCATCACACACCCTTACCCTCACCTCATCACACACCCTTACCCTCACCTCATCACACTTTCTTACCCTCACCTCATTACACACCCTTACCATCACCTCATTACACTCCCTTACCCTCACCTCATCACACTCCCTTACCCTCACCTCATTACACTCCCTTACCCTCACCTCATCACACACCCTTACCCTCACCTCATCACACACCCTTACCATCACCTCATTACACTCCCTTACCATCACCTCATTACACACCCTTACCCTCACCTCATTACACACCCTTACCCTCACCTCATCACACACCCTTACCCTCACCTCATTACACACCCTTACCCTCACCTCATCACACACCCTTACCCTCACCTCGTCACACACCCTTACCCTCACCTCATTACACACCCTTACCCTCACCTCATCACACTCCCTTACCCTCACCTCATTACACTCCCTTACCCTCACCTCATTACACACCCTTATCCTCACCTCATCACACTCCCTTACCCTCACCTCATCACACACCCTTACCCTCACCTCATCACACTCCCTTACCCTCACCTCATCACACACCCTTACCCTCACCTCATCACACTCCCTTACCATCACCTCATTACACACCTTTACCCTCACCTCATCACACTCCCTTACCCTCACCTCATTACACACCCTTATCCTCACCTCATCACACTCCCTTACCCTCACCTCGTCACACACCCTTACCATCACCTCATCACACACCCTTACCCTCACCTCATCACACACCCTTACCCTCACCTCATCACACACCCTTACCCTCACCTCATTACACACCCTTACCCTCACCTCATCACACACCCTTACCCTCACCTCATCACACACCCTTACCCTCACCTCATCACACACCCTTACCCTCACCTCATCACACACCCTTACCCTCACCTCATCACACACCTTACCCTCACCTCATCACACACCCTTACGTTCACCTCATCACACACCTTTACCCTCACCTCATTACACACCCTTACCCTCACCTCATCACACTCCCTTACCCTCACCTCATCACACTCCCTTACCCTCACCTCATCACACACCCTTACCCTCACCTCATCACACACCCTTACCCTCACCTCATTACACACCCTTACCCTCACCTCATCACACACCCTTACCCTCACCTCATTACACTCCCTTACCCTCACCTCATTACACACCCTTATCCTCACCTCATCACACTCCCTTACCCTCACCTCATTACACACCCTTACCCTCACCTCATTACACTCCCTTACCCTCACCTCATCACACTCCCTTACCCTCACCTCATCACACACCCTTACCCTCACCTCATCACACACCCTTACCCTCACCTCATCACACACCCTTACCCTCACCTCATCACACACCCTTACCCTCACCTCATTACACACCCTTACCATCACCTCATCACACACCGTTACCATCACCTCATCACACACCCTTACCCTCACCTCATCACACACCCTTACCCTCACCTCATCACACTCCCTTACCCTCACCTCATCACACACCCTTACCCTCACCTCATCACACACCCTTACCCTCACCTCATCACACACCCTTACCCTCACCTCATCACACACCCTTACCCTCACCTCATCACACTCCCTTACCCTCACCACATTACACACCCTTACCCTCACCTCGTCACACACCCTTACCCTCACCTCATCACACTCCCTTACCCTCACCTCATCACACACCCTTACCCTCACCTCATCACACACCCTTACCCTCACCTCATCACACACCCTTACCCTCACCTCATTACACACCCTTACCCTCACCTCGTCACACTCCCTTACCCTCACCTCATCACACTCCCTTACCCTCACCTCATCACACTCCCTTACCCTCACCTCATCACACTCCCTTACCCTCACCTCATCACACACCCTTACCCTCACCTCATCACACACCCTTACCCTCACCTCATCACACACCCTTACCCTCACCTCATCACACACCCTTACCCTCACCTCATCACACTCCCTTACCCTCACCTCATTACACACCCTTACCCTCACCTCGTCACACACCCTTACCCTCACCTCATCACACTCCCTTACCCTCACCTCATCACACACCCTTACCCTCACCTCATCACACAACCCTTACCCTCACCTCATCACACACCCTTACCCTCACCTCATCACACACCCTTACCCTCACCTCATCACACTCCCTTACCCTCACCTCATTACACACCCTTACCCTCACCTCGTCACACACCCTTACCTTCACCTCATCACACTCCCTTACCCTCACCTCATCACACACCCTTACCCTCACCTCATCACACACCCTTACCCTCACCTCATCACACACCCTTACCCTCACCTCATTACACACCCTTACCCTCACCTCGTCACACTCCCTTACCCTCACCTCATCACACTCCCTTACCCTCACCTCATCACACACCCTTACCCTCACCTCATCACACACCCTTACCCTCACCTCATCACACTCCCTTACCCTCACCTCATCACACACCCTTACCCTCACCTCATCACACTCCCTTACCCTCACCTCATCACACACCCTTACCCTCACCTCATTACACACCCTTACCCTCACCTCGTCACACTCCCTTACCCTCACCTCATCACACTCCCTTACCCTCACCTCATCACACACCCTTACCCTCACCTCATCACACACCCTTACCCTCACCTCATTACACACCCTTACCCTCACCTCATCACACACCCTTACCCTCACCTCATCACACACCCTTACCCTCACCTCATTACACACCCTTACCCTCACCTCATCACACTCCCTTACCCTCACCTCATTACACTCCCTTACCCTCACCTCATTACACACCCTTATCCTCACCTCATCACACTCCCTTACCCTCACCTCATCACACTCCCTTACCCTCACCCTCATTACACACCCGTACCCTCACCTCATTACACACCCTTACTATCACCTCATTACACACCCGTACCCTCACCTCATTACACAACCCTTACCCTCACCTCATCACACACCCTTACCCTCACCTCATTACACACCCTTACCCTCACCTCATCACACACCCTTACCATCACCTCATTACACTCCCTTACCCTCACCTCATCACACACCCTTACCATCACCTCATCACACTCCCTTACCCTCACCTCATCACACCCTACCCTCACCTCATTACCCACCCTTACCATCACCTCATTACACTCCATTACCCTCACCTCATCACACACCCTTACCCTCACCTCATTACACTCCCTTACCCTCACCTCATTACACACCCTTACCATCACCTCATTACACTCCATTACCCTCACCTCATTACACACCCTTACCCTCACCTCATCACACTCCCTTACCCTCACCTCATCACACTCCCTTACCATCACCTCATCACACACCCGTACCATCACCTCATTACACTCCCTTACCCTCACCTCATCACACACCCTTACCCTCACCTCATCACACACCCTTACCCTCACCTCGTCACACTCCCTTACCCTCACCTCATCACACTCCATTACCCTCACCTCGTCACGCTCCCTTACCCTCACCTCGTCACACTCCCTTACCCTCACCTCGTCACACTCCCTTACCCTCACCTCATCACACTTCATTACCCTCACCTCATCACACACCCTTACCCTCACCTCATTACACTCCCTTACCATCACCTCATTACACACCCTTACCCTCACCTCATTACACTCCCTTACCCTCACCTCATTACACTCCTTTACCATCACCTCATCGCACACCCTTACCCTCACCTCATCACACTCCCTTACCCTCACCTCATCACACTCCCTTACCCTCACCTCATTACACACCCTTACCCTCACCTCATCACACACCCTTACCCTCACCTCATCACACTCCCTTACCCTCACCTCATTACACACCCTTACCATCACCTCATTACACTCCCTTACCCTCACCTCATCACACTCCCTTACCCTCACCTCATTACACTCCCTTACCCTCACCTCATCACACACCCTTACCCTCACCTCATCACACACCCTTACCATCACCTCATTACACTCCCTTACCATCACCTCATTACACACCCTTACCCTCACCTCATTACACTCCCTTACCCTCACCTCATCACACACCCTTACCCTCACCTCAACACACTCCCTTACCATCACCTCATCACACTCCCTTGCCCTCACCTCATTACACACCCTTACCCTCACCTCATTACACTCCCTTACCCTCACCTCATCACACACCCTTACCCTCACCTCATTACACTCCCTTACCCTCACCTCATTACACACCCTTTCCCTCACCTCATCACACTCCCTTACCATCACCTCATCACACACCCTTACCCTCACCTCATTACACTCCCTTACCATCACCTCATTACACTCCCTTACCATCACCTCATTACACTCCCTTACCATCACCTCATTACACACCCTTACCCTCACCTCATTACACTCCCTTACCCTCGCCTCATCACACTCCCTTACCCTCACCTCATCACACACCCTTACCCTCACCTCATTACACACCCTTACCCTCACCTCATCACACACCCTTACCCTCACCTCGTCACACACCCTTACCCTCACCTCATTACACACCCTTACCCTCACCTCATCACACTCCCTTACCCTCACCTCATTACACTCCCTTACCCTCACCTCATTACACACCCTTATCCTCACCTCATCACACTCCCTTACCCTCACCTCATCACACACCCTTACCCTCACCTCATCACACTCCCTTACCCTCACCTCATCACACACCCTTACCCTCACCTCATCACACACCCTTACCCTCACCTCATTACACACCCTTATCCTCACCTCATCACACTCCCTTACCATCACCTCATTACACACCCTTACCCTCACCTCATCACACACCCTTACCCTCACCTCATCACACACCCTTACCCTCACCTCATCACACACCCTTACCCTCACCTCATCACACACCCTTACCCTCACCTCATCACACACCCTTACCCTCACCTCATCACACACCCTTACCCTCACCTCATCACACACCCTTACCCTCACCTCATCACACACCCTTACCCTCACCTCATCACACACCCTTACCCTCACCTCATCACACACCCTTACCCTCACCTCATCACACACCCTTACCCTCACCTCATCACACACCCTTACCCTCACCTCATCACACACCCTTACCATCACCTCATTACACACCCTTACCCTCACCTCATCACACACCCTTACCCTCACCTCATCACACACCCTTACCCTCACCTCATCACACACCCTTACCCTCACCTCATCACACACCCTTACCCTCACCTCATCACACACCCTTACCCTCACCTCATCACACACCCTTACCCTCACCTCATCACACACCCTTACCCTCACCTCATCACACTCCCTTACCCTCACCTCATCACACACCCTTACCCTCACCTCGTCACACACCCTTACCCTCACCTCATCACACTCCCTTACCATCACCTCATTACACACCCTTACCCTCACCTCATCACACACCCTTACCCTCACCTCGTCACACTCCCTTACCCTCACCTCGTCACACACCCTTACCATCACCTCATTACACACCCTTACCCTCACCTCATCACACACCCTTACCCTCACCTCATCACACACCCTTACCCTCACCTCATCACACACCCTTACCCTCACCTCATCACACACCCTTACCCTCACCTCATCACACACCCTTACCCTCACCTCATCACACACCCTTACCCTCACCTCGTCACACTCCCTTACCATCACCTCATTACACACTCTTACCCTCACCTCATTACACTCCCTTACCCTCACCTCATCACACACCCTTACCCTCACCTCATCACACTCCCTTACCCTCACCTCATCACACACCCTTACCATCACCTCGTCACACACCCTTACCCTCACCTCGTCACACTCTCTCACCTCGTCTCAGGTCCGCAAGTCGTCTTTAACCTCATCAACGTCTCTCTGAATCTCATCGCCTCCCCTCACCTGCTCTCACACCCGCTCGTCATTCACCTCATCTCGGCATCGCGCCCCTCACTCCCTCCGCCAAACGTCGTCACTCACCTCATCGTTTCTCCCTAGCCCCCTTCATCTCCCTCATCTCGTCACTCCCCTCATCCCCCCTCCACCTCATCAACTCACCACGTCACTCACCTCGTCGTCTCTCCCTAGCCCCCGTCATCTCCCTCATCTCCTCCCCTCTTCACTCGCCCTGCCCTCCCTCCCTCCACCTCGTCGCTTCACCTCGTCACCGAGGATGGGGCCGCAACTGAGAGGCACGACGCTGCGCTGGAGCGACGTGGAGGCGCTCGCGGGGTTGGTGCGCGCACGCGGCCTCCAGCAGCTCGTGCGGATCCTCGCGCGGCGGGGACACGGGGACTACCCGTTCCTCTGGGGCGACGAGGTGAGAGCGACGAGGTGACTAGTGAGGGGGGAGGTGATGAGTGAGGCAAATGAGGTGATGAGTGAGGGGGGAGGTGATGAGTGAGGCAATGGGGTGATGAGTGAGGCAATGAGATGATGAGTGAGGCAATGAGGTGATGAGTGAGGCAATGAGATGATGAGTGAGGCAATGAGGTGATGAGTGAGGCAATGAGGTGATGAGTGAGGCAATGAGGTGATGAGTGAGGCAATGAGGTGATGAGTGAGGCAATGGGGTGATGAGTGAGGCAATGAGGTGATGAGTGAGGCAATGAGGTGATGAGTGAGGCAATGAGGTGATGAGTGAGGCAATGAGGTGATGAGTGAGGCAATGGGGTGATGAGTGAGGCAATGGGGTGATGAGTGAGGCAATGAGGTGATGAGTGAGGCAATGAGGTGATGAGTGAGACAATGAGGTGATGAGTGAGGCAATGGGGTGATGAGTGAGGCAATGAGGTGATGAGTGAGGCAATGAGGTGATGAGTGAGGCAATGGGGTGATGAGTGAGGCAATGAGGTGATGAGTGAGGCAATGAGGTGATGAGTGAGGCAATGGGGTGATGAGTGAGGCAATGGGGTGATGAGTGAGGCAATGGGGTGATGAGTGAGGCAATGAGATGATGAGTGAGGCAATGAGGTGATGAGTGAGGCAATGAGATGATGAGTGAGGCAATGGGGTGATGAGTGAGGCAATGGGATGATGAGTGAGGCAATGAGGTGATGAGTGAGGCAATGGGGTGATGAGTGAAGCAATGAGGTGATGAGTGAGGCAATGAGGTGATGAGTGAGGCAATGGGGTGATGAGTGAGGCATGAGTGAGGCAATGGGGTGATGAGTGAGGCAATGAGGTGATGAGTGAGGCAATGAGGTGATGAGTGAGGCAATGAGGTGATGAGTGAGGCAATGAGGTGATGAGTGAGGCAATGGGGTGATGAGTGAGGCAATGAGGTGATGAGTGAGGCAATGAGGTGATGAGTGAGGCAATGGGGTGATGAGTGAGGCAATGAGGTGATGAGTGAGGCAATGAGGTGATGAGTGAGGCAATGGGGTGATGAGTGAGGCAATGAGGTGATGAGTGAGGCAATGGGGTGATGAGTGAGGCAATGAGATGATGAGTTAGGGGACGAGGTGATGAGTGAGGGGACGAGGTGATGAGTGAGGCAATGGGGTGATGAGTGAGGCAATGGGGTGCTGAGTGAGGCAATGAGGTGATGAGTGAGGCAATGAGGTGATGAGTGAGGCAATGAGGTGATGAGTGAGGCAATGAGGTGATGAGTGAGGCAATGAGGTGATGAGTGAGGGGGCGAGGTGATGAGTGAGGCAATGAGATGATGAGTGAGGCAATGGGGTGATGAGTTAGGGGACGAGGTGATGAGTGAGGGGACGAGGTGATGAGTGAGGCAATGAGATGATGAGTGAGGCAATGAGGTGATGAGTGAGGCAATGGGGTGATGAGTGAGGCAATGGGGTGATGAGTGAGGCAATGAGATGATGAGTGAGGCAATGAGATGATGAGTGAGGCAATGGGGTGATGAGTTAGGGGACGAGGTGATGAGTGAGGAGACGAGGTGATGAGTGAGGAGACGAGGTGATGAGTGAGGCAATGAGGTGATGAGTGAGGGGACGAGGTGATGAGTGAGGCAATGGGGTGATGAGTGAGGCAATGGGGTGATGAGTGAGGCATTGAGGTGATGAGTGAGGCAATGAGGTGATGAGTGAGGCAATGAGGTGATGAGTGAGACAATGGGGTGATGAGTGAGGGGACGAGGTGATGAGTGAGGCAATGAGGTGATGAGTGAGGGGACGAGGTGATGAGTGAGGCAATGAGGTGATGAGTGAGGGGACGAGGTAATGAGTGAGGCAATGGGGTGATGAGTGAGGCAATGAGGTGATGAGTGAGGGGACGAGGTGATGAGTGAGGCAATGAGGTGATGAGTGAGGGGACGAGGTAATGAGTGAGGCAATGGGGTGATGAATGAGGGGACGAGGTGATGAGTGAGGCAATGAGGTGATGAGTGAGGGGACGAGGTGATGAGTGAGGCAATGAGATGATGGGTGAGGCAATGAGATGATGAGTGAGGCAATGAGGTGATGAGTGAGGCAATGAGGTGATGAGTGAGGGGACGAGGTGAGAGAGACGAGATGACGAGAAAGCGAGTGAGCGCGGTGATGAGGCGACTGAAAAATCAAGTGAGAGGTCGCGGCGATGAGATTGTTTAGGGGACGAGGTAAATGAGACGAGGTGATAAGACGAGGTGATAAGACGAGGTGAGAGGATGAGGTCAGTGTGAATTGACGAGCGTGTATCTGAGGTGATGAGGTGGGTTTCCTGTTGCCTCTAGGTCCAGGCAACAGCAGCAATTACAATTACACGCCTATGCCTTGAGCCCATTCCAGCGTGACTTTGTGAGTTATCACTGACATCAAGGCCGTCATTATAATAGGTATTGGGAGGGACACAATCCCCCCCAATATTCAAAAATGCTCAAAATGCCCCCCCCCCCATATGTAAATATAAAAATGCGATGCTATGTAAATAAAAACAACAATTTGCTAAACCATGGCCACAATATCTGGACTAGTCTTCATAAAAATCAATGCATAGATTTCTGCTTATATGATTGCGGTTGTACTTTATTAATCCCTAATCCCAAACATTACATACAATAAAACAAGAAATGTTAAAAAAGTTAAAACAGAGCAATGTAATACAATACACTATTAGACATTATTGTAAAAAATAAATAAAAAGTTCATCCCATGTGTTAGTGAATGTTTTATTATTTTTAGGCAGGAAATGGCAGGAAATTCGTTTTAAAAAAAAAATCTGGGTTGGGAGCCCCAGATCCCTGGAAGATTTGGTCCCCCCCAATGTTGACTCCATGGCTACAGCCTTGGTTGACATCGAATGCTGCTGAGGCCAGTCGGTAGATGGTGGTTGATCGCTCACACCAACTTTATCCCGCAGTCTGTGAAGCCTGTAACGGGAGGCATCGTTGCCGTCGGCGGTAGTTCGATTCCCGCTCACGGACAACACCGGTGACGATTGTTCGAACCGGTCCTGGGCTTTCCCTAGGTCGACTCAGCCTCAAATGAGTTACCTGGTGCGGTGTGTAAACATCGCCACTGGGGAGACAAAAGCGGCCGGGTTTGGTGCTGGCCACCCACTCCCTCGTGTGCCGTGCCAGCCTTCATAGGTGCTACTCGCTAACAGCACTTGCCCCAGCAGTCTGTTAAGGCTATACGGGGTGATCTTTGAAGGTAGTGATGATGGTGCTTGTGGAGCTGGTGGTGGTGCTGGTCGTATGTTGAACTTCTGTCGCAAGCTTGTCGCACAGGGGGGAAGGAGCGCGGGCGGGTGGGGGGGGGGGGCAATTCAACACAAAATAATAATAAACAAAACACAATCCAGCAACGAAAAAACTCGTCGTTTTACTTCTAGGGCCACAGTTTTACTGACGAATGTGTTTGTTGATATTTTCAGTCTGAAAGGGGCATCGGCTTGGCCGTGCCGCTGTTTCCTCCCTCCACCTCTCCGTGTCCCCCTCCTCTCTCCGTCTCCGAATCCTCTCTGCGTCTGCCCCCGTGTGAGCTGGCAGGTCGAGTACATGCTCGTCTCCTTCGATCACGTGGCTCGCAGGGCCCGACTCCTGTTCAACGCAGAGGAGCTGGCCAACGACTTGACAGCCATGGACGAGGAGGCCAACCCGGGGTGAGACTTCCTCCTCTCACCCTCCTCCGCACCCTCCTCCTCACCCTCCTCCGCACCCTCCTCCTCACCCTCCTCCTCACCCTCCTCCGCACCCTGCCACGTGCTCACGGGAGAGTGGCCGTGCCCCAACGCCCCCAAGATGTTTGTCAAACCCAACACTTTGTGTAAATTGTGAGAATTCCCCTCGGGAGAGTGGCAGGAGGAATGCACCCTCCTCCGCACCCTGCCACGTGCTCACGGGAGAGTGGCCGTGCCCCAACGGCCCCAAGATGTTTGTCAAACCCAACACTTTGTGTAAATTGTGAGAATTCCCCTCGGGGGAGTGGCAGGAGGAATGCACGCAGGGTGGAGACATTCTTTGAGTCTTTCGGTAATCTTCTTGGTTCTTTCGGTAAAGTCACGTAGAAGGGAAGTAATAAAATAATAAAATAAAACATAACAAAAATAATTATCAGACTCTGCCTTCTCGACAGACCTATTCTCCACCTGAAGACGGCTGCTTGCGTTGTGGCCGAAGCGTCGTAAGAATTATTTTGTTATGTAATATTTTTATTATTTTATTACTTCCATTCTACGTGACTTTACCGAAAGAACCAAGAAGATGAATCCATGCAGTCACGAAAGCTTTAAATCGAAATCTTTCGGTAATCTTGACTTAAAGCTTTCGTGAATGCAGGAATTCATATTCTTTGGGTCTTTCGGTAAAGTCACGTAGATAGTTTTTTTTCCCTACTGATCACGATCGCTTGTGTTGTGATCGAAACGTCGTAGTTTTTTGCTATTTTCTCTCAAACCTATCAACGTGACTTTACCGAAAGACCCAAATAATATCTTTCGGTAAAGTCACGTAGATAGGTTCAAAGAAAATAACAAAAAACTACGACGTTTCGATCACAACACAAGCGATCGTCATCAGGAGGAAAAAAAGGAGGAGTGCTGCTGAGGCAGACTGTTTTAAAGGTTATCAAAACATGACAATATTAACCAAACGAACAGGCACATTGCACCAAAGACAAGGACGAGAGGAGATGAGCGCTAAGGTGGAAGCGAACACGGTCGAGCGAAGGCACCCAACCATCACGGGAACTGCCAGTTCATGAGTGGGTCACATGGTACGCTCCCGCCGTCTGCTTCAAAGGGGACGCTAAAGGTCTCGTGACGTCTTTTGCAGGAGGCCCGTTGTGTATCAGCATCCACGGGGATGTCACGGTGGCTAGGAGATGTTAACTACCTCGCCTGGTGTGCAGGAGGTCATGGGTTCGATCCCGACCTTGACGCCTGTTGTGTATTTGGAGTTTGCATATTCTCCCTGTGGTGGCGTGGATTTTTCTCCAGCTTCTCCCCGGGGTTTCCCTCCACATTTACCAACATGGGTTTAGTGTATTTGGCTGCTATACATTTCCACATGATAACCCACCTCGTTGAGCTATCATTTGTGGCCAGGTCGCTTCTGAAAAGAGCTATACAGCTCAGTGAGCCTTACCTGGTAAAATCAAAAAATAGTTTAACAGTTTTAATTTTGCCTATTTTGAAGAAAAAAAATACCCGCAAAATTACATGCATTGGAATATACATATCAATCATCTCCACCCATGACAATATGGCAGGACTCCACTTAAAGAGAGTAATTTTTATGTCGGTGAGATTTCCTTGCACGTACAAACAAGCAGGACGATCAGCTACATCATGGGACCTCCTTTGCCAGTACCAAAATATACTAATAGGGTTTCCCCCCTTTTTTCTGGCAACAAAACTGACACCTTTTGCAAGGAATCATGTTTACATTAACCACAATACTTGCAGTCAAATGCAAACAAAAAACAATACTTTTTTTTTGACTGCAAGTATTGTGGTTAATGTAAACATGATTCCTTGCAAAAGATGTCAGTTTTGTTGCCAGAAAAAAGGGGAAAAACCCTATTAGTAAGCAGGATGAAGCAAAGCAACAATAATAACAATAACAATGGTAATATCCCTTCCATGCGGCAGGCACCCGTCGCGGTGGCACCTGGAGTTTAGCAGCTACATGGTGGAGGGAATCCCAGCGCAGCCGTACGGAGGCTCCATGGCCGAGCTGACGAGCGTGGAGACGAGCATGAGGCTGCGGCGGAGGGACGTGCTGGCTCGGCTGCACGCGAACGAGACGATATGCTCCCTCACCACCTTCCCCAGGTGAGAGGGTGCGTCGTTGGCGTCTCTCTCCTCTCAGGAGAAGAAGTAGGCACCTGCGTGCAAGCTCACCCCCTTTGTATGTATGTGTAGTGTCGTAGGTATCTTCTCCCTTGTTGAAGCTTGTGTGCGCGTGCGGGTGGCGTGTGGCGCACACGCTCAGCCGGAGACGAGGTAGTCGCAGGAGGCACCGTCCTTCCTTTATTAGGGGCCGTCCATAAATTACGTCACCCGATTTTGGACGATTTTTGACCCCCCCCCCCCCTTCGTTACACGACGTCACAAAAAGTCAGACCCCCCCCTCAAATATGACGTCACAAAGCTATGCCCCCCCCAAAAATAAAACATGCTTCAAATCGCTTTAAACTATTGTCATTGTAGTGCGTATTTAATGTGGCGCTGCACTCTGATATTGTAAGACAGGCATGTCCAAAGTCCGGCCCATGGGCCAATCACGGCCCGCGGTCAGATTTCATACGGCCCGCAGCTTCGGTCTTATAATGTGTTATTTATGGCTCGCTATCTCTGTCAGAATAAATAAATCATAAAACTTCCTCCTTCCGCCACACGGTGGCAGCACCATTCTAATGCCCTCTGGCTCTGCATCCGTGCCGCGAACCCTTCTCGAGTCATTTCTGCCATGGCGACTGCAAATAAAAGAGAAAAGTTGACAGTGAGGGCCGCCGCTTTCAGGAGCGGTGGGAATTACAATACTTCTTCACTGGAAATCGAGGCAATTGTGTTTGTCTAATTTGTAAAGAGACGATTGCCTTGTTAAAGGATGTCAACGTAAAGAGACACTACAAAACTAAACATGCTACAACATACGACAAGCTGACAGGGAGTGACCGCGCTGAAAAAGTGAAGCAACTCCAAGCTGCTCTGGCATCGCAACAGCGATTCTTCACGTGGGCCTGTGAGTCAAAGGAAAACATCACCAAAGCCAGCTACGAAGTGGCCATGTTAATAGCTAAACATGGCAAACCTTTTACTGAAGGTGCGTTTATCAAAGACTGTGTCATGAAAATGGTGGAGAACATTTTCCCCGAGAAGAAGCAAGAATGTATGAATGTTTGCCTGGCATCGCAACACTGTGGCACGGAGAGTTGAGGACATATCGTCAGATATTCAGAGACAACTGGGGGACAGGGGAGTGGCTTTTGATTATTTTTCATCAGCCTGCGATGAAAGCACCGATGCATCTGACACTGCACAACTACTTATTTTTTTAAGAGGAGTTGATGACAACATGAACGTGACAGAGGAGCTGCTTGACCTCAAAACCCTTAAAGGGCAAACCAGAAGAACAGATTTATTCGTTTCTGTTTGTGAAGCTGTTGATATGAAACTACCATGGAGTAAAGTTTCTGGGATCATTACCGATGGTGGCATGGTGCACCTCCAATGGCTGGTGAGCGAAGTGGATTGTCCACACTGATCTGCAATAAAGTCAGCGAAGAAGCAGGCAACGCTATTAAACTTCACTGTATCATTCACCAGCAGGCTCTCTGCGCCAAACATCTCAAATTTGACGATGTTATGAAACCAGTGGCAAGGCAATCAATTCTATTCGCTCTAAAGCTCTATACCACCGACAGTTTCAGCAGTTCTTACGTGACACCCAGGCTGAATACGGTGACGTAATATATCACAACGATGTGAGGTGGCTAAGTCGGGGGTCCGCACTGCAGCGATTTTTCTCTCTCAAAGAGGAAATTGGACATTTTTTGGGTGAGAAGGGACAACCAATGGAAGAACTGTCCGATCCTGTATGGCTGGCAAATCTGGCTTTTTTGGTTGACATAACGAAGCATCTGAATGCGCTGAATGTTAATCTTCAAGGAAAAGATGCAGTGGTGAGCCAGCTATACGCTCACATCAAGGCCTTTGGAACCAAACTGCAACTTTTCCAAAGACACTTGTCCCAAACAGAGCCCTGCACTGTGCACTTCCCAGCTTTGAAAGAGGTCATTGGCAGTTTCCCACAGGACAACATTGGTGCGCAAATGAAGAGTTATGCAACAAGCTGACAGGGAGTGAAGAGTTATGCAACAGCTATCGCATCTCTTTCTGTGGAATTTAACAAACGCTTTCGGGACTTTGCAGTTATTGAAAAGGACATGTTGCTTTTCTCTTCTCCCTTCTCCGTGGACCCTGATGATGCTCCTCCACAGCTGCAGCTGGAGCTCATTGAGCTGCAGTGTGACGATGAGTGCCGCGGAAAACACCAGCAGTGTTATCTTGTTGACTTGTACCGGCAGCTGGACAAAAGCAGGTTTCCAGAAATGCGGTCATTCGCTCCACATATTTGCGTGAGCAAACATTCTCAGTCATGAACTTAAACAAGAACCGATTGACGTCAAGGATGAGTGACTCTCATTTGCGTGACATTTTACGCATCTCAACTACTGTCCTCAAGCCAGACCTGGTCTCTTTACTGAAATCTTGATCTCAGTATCACCCTTCTCATTAGTGTCGGCAAGTTATCTGTTCCTTGATCAATCTGAAATTGAGTGTTTTGAACGGTAACATCTGTCACTATTAACAGTGAAAAGTCTAAAGCACACTAATGCACTTGGACTTATGGCACTTGTTTTATTAAACTCTTGAATAAGATTTGGTTATAACTGTTGATGTTATGTACCTGTAGATGTGACACAAACTATTGGTTTCTGAAAGATCTTGTAAAAGACAGGGGCAAAATTCACTTGTTTTAAAGTTTAACGATAACAGACCACTTTGCATTACTTATATCTCCGGTTTAAAATGTTTATGAGGCAAAGATATTTAACTCATGGAAATGTAAGGTATTCTATACAGTTTGTTCAATGTTATCTGACTAAATGAAAGGCAGAATTGTGTTTTTAGAGTTGTTCACGTCTGCCTGAGTGGCTTATATTTGGTTACATTGTCATTTGAAAAATAAAGGTAATTGTGACAATGACATTTTTTATAACAGTGTGTATTTTCACGTAACTTTTGTGGTTAAAAAATGTCAGAAGGAACTATTGGCCCCCCGGCATCTTCACTTTATCAAATTTGGCCCTCTTTGCAAAAGGTTTGGACACCCCTGTTGTAGGAGAAAACATTTATTAAAAAGTCTATTTAATTAAGTAGAACGTGTTGTTTATATTTACTTAAAGTTGCGCATTTTTATGTGACTTCACATTTCTCCAACCCCCCTCGTCACACATCGTCACAAATGTCTGACCCCTCCCCCCCCTAGGTGCGTGACGTCATTTATGGACGGCCCCTTACGTTCACACTACCAACTCCGGCCCCCTCTCTCTCTCTCACGACCACGCTGCTGTACGACCCGGCCCAGACACGACCCTGGCAGTGTTGCATCGACAGCATCGACCGAGAAAGCCAACTACTGTCCGGCCGTGCCGACAGCGGCGACTATGAGACGAGCCCACTCCCAGAACCATCAGCCCGGGGCTCTCACTCTCCGCTGCTTTTATTCCCCTCGGCCCGGCTTGGCTCCGCCCTAGCCGCGCCTCCCTTCTCGAACCTACCAGAGGGTTCCAGGGGCCTCCCCACGAGGTCTACCGTGACCCTTGACCCAGTTCCTCCGCCCTGCCGGCACACACACCGTGTATATGTTCAACGGCGTGTGCGCTAAGTGTCTACCTGCAGTTGCAGCTGCTGTACAGCAGTCAGCGCTGTGTCACTACATATGTATGTTGAACTTCTTTCGCACTGAACGCAGCCAACCTTGCTAATCGAAGTGTGTGGGGGGCGGGGGACAACAAACTAAACACAACAACAAGCATTTTTAAAGAAAATTCCTTTTTAGATCTACATTTAAAAGCACGAGGCCCACCCAGATGTTCCCAGAAGCCCGACACAGAATGCCACGTGGGGAAGGGGGGGGGGGTCCGCGAATTGACCGCGTGGAACATTCGCCCTCGTTTCTCAGTTTAAAAAAAAACTAAAAATGAAGAAAATGTTGCAGCCCTGGGCGTCCACGTGCGCTGACTCACCTTTGCGTGCCCCCCCCCCCCCGTGTGTGGCTCCTGTTGACGCAGACTCGGCTGCCCGGGTTTCTCTCAGCCTGAGTTTGTGCCCCAGCACCGAGACGGAATATTCACGTCACTGTTCTTGCCGGACGAGGCGATCGTCGGCCACGCGCGCTTTACGTGAGTGTGTGTGGTGAGTGTATGAGTGTGTGTGGTGAGTGTGTGAGTGTGTGTGGTGAGTTTATGAGTGTGTGTGGTGAGTTTATGAGTGTGTGTGGTGAGTGTATGAGTGTGTGGAGTGAGTATGTGAGTGAGTGCGTGAGATCTGGACAGGGGCCGTCTACAAATGACGTCACGCGATTTTGGACGATTTTTGACCCCCCCCCCCCATTCGTCACACGACGTCACAAAAAGTCAGACCCCCCCTCAAATGACGTCACAAAGCTCTGCCCCCCCCCCCCCAAAAATAAAACATGCTTCAAATCGCTTTAAACTATTGTCATTGTAGTGCGTATTTAATGTGGCGCTGCACTCTGATGTTGTAGGAGAAAACATTTCTTAAAAAGTCTATTTAATTAAGTAGAACGTGTTGTCTATATTTATTTAAAGTTGCGCATTTTGATGTGACGTCACATTTCTCAAACCCCCCCCCCACCCTCGTCACACATCGTCACAAATGTCTGACCCCCCCCAGGTGCGTGACGTCATTTATGGACAGCCCCACAGTGTGGGGAGCGATAGTGTAGTAGCGGTCAGCGCGCTGCGCTACTGAACCCAGTTAGATCCCCACTCATGATCAACACGAGTGACGATTATCTGAACCGGTTCTGGGCCTCCCCTAGGTCGACTCAACCTCAAACGAGTACTTGGGAGTAAACTAAATCCACGCAACCACGGGGACAACATGCAATTCCAAATATACAGACGGCAGCATCGGGATCGAACTCCACAACCTCGTGTATACCAGGCGTGGTAGTTAACATCTCATCGCCACCGTGGCACCCTGGGATTGACGTCAGGGGGCAGGGAATGCCGATGTTGCGGGGTATCATTACGGAGGGCCATTGCATTCATTTGAAATTCACAGGGACGTCGTTTTTTGTCGTCTCTCGCCCAGCAGCGCGCTTGCGAGGAACCTCCGCGAGAGGCGAGGAGAGAAGATCGTGGTGAACGTACCGAGTGGGTATCATTCAAACCAGCTGCCCCCCCCCCCACCCCCTTTCTTTTCCCTTTCACTTGCAACGTTCAACAACAGGAGTATGTGCTCTGCGCTTCAAACCTCGCTTCCCCCCCTCGTCTACCACCCCCCCACCCCCCCCCCCCCCCCCAGTCTTCAGGGACAGAAACACTCCATCCCCATTCATCGACAAAATCCCGGACGGTGACGAGGAAGCGGCCATCGCAATGAAGGCCGACCACATATACATGGACACGATGGGATTCGGCGCGGGAAACTGCTGCCTCCAGGTAGAGTTTAAAAAATATATATATTAAACTATTGCCAGGCATTTCACATCGGTGTAGGAAGTTGAATCTCAACAATTTTTTTTCTAATTACGAAACATATTTCATGATAAGAAGGCCCACTGAGCTAGGTAGCTCTTTCCAGAAGCGACCTGGCTATCACAAATGATAGCTCGACGAAATGGGCTCATCATCATCATCGTCGTCGTGATGCAGCAGCCAAAGACTCTGAACGTGCGATGATGATTCTAAATGTGGAGGGGAAAAGCCGGAGGGCCCGGAGTAAAAATCTACGCGACCACGAGGGGAGAACATGCAAACTCCAAATATACAGGCGTCAGGGTCAGGCTCGAACCCACAATCTCCTGTACACCAGGCGAGGTAGTTAACATCTCCTAGCCACTGTGGCGCCCCAGTTAGACAAGCCTACCCCCCTCGGGGCCCACTCATGTCCACCGCGGGATTTGCAAAATCCCACAAACTGGCTTACCACACGAAAACGATCTGAAACATTCGTCGCGTGCACAGATTTCATTCACTCTCACGCACACGGAGAGAGGCGAGAGAGAGAATGATCAATACTGCTTCGGAAGCTTTCTCTTTTGCGTCACAGGTCACAATGCAGGCGAAAAACATAGAAGAAGCGCGACATATCTACGATCAGCTGGCTCTTCTGTGTCCCATCATGGTGAGTGAGTGTCAGTGAGTACAGCTGCCTGCTCTGTCCCATCGTGGTTAGTGCCAGTGAGTATAGCTGGCTGCTCTTTGTCCCATCATGGTGAGTGAGTGTCAGTGAGTACAGCTGGCTGCTCTCTGTCCCATCGTGGTGAGTGAGTGTCAGTGAGTACAGCTGGTTGCTCTGTCCCATCGTGGTTAGTGCCAGTGAGTACAGCTGGCTGTTGTCTGTCCCATCATGGTGAGTGAGTGTCAGTGAGTACAGCTGCCTGCTCTGTCCCATCGTGGTTAGTGCCAGTGAGTATAGCTGGCTGCTCTCTGTCCCATCATGGTGAGTGAGTGTCAGTGAGTACAGCTGGCTGCTCTCTGTCCCATCGTGGTGAGTGAGTGTCAGTGAGTACAGCTGGTTGCTCTGTCCCATCGTGGTTAGTGCCAGTGAGTACAGCTGGCTGTTCTCTGTCCCATCATGGTGAGTGAGTGTCAGTGAGTACAGCTGGCTGCTCTGTCCCATCGTGGTTAGTACAGCTGGCTCCCTCCATCATCGGCGAGTACCATCTGAGTGCGTGCGCTCGCCCCTCCTGCAGATGGCCCTCAGCGCCGCCGCCCCCTTCTACCGGGGGCTCGTGTCGGACGTGGACTGCCGCTGGAGCATCAACTCCGTCGCATGCGACGACCGCACGCGACAGGAGAGAGGGCTCGAGGTGACGATTATAATCCTTTTTTTTACTCCGCCAAATGCATTCTCTCCCCCCTCTGATCACTCTCTCTGTGTTCACGATGGATATTCCGACACCCCCCCCCCCACCCCCGTTTAAGAGAGCGGCTCCCACGAAAGCGAATATCACAGAACTATCGCTGAGATCCCCACTTCAAAGTGCCATCTGGTCCAGCGCTCTTTCACTTGTGCGTTGCACGGCAGCCAAACCGGTATTTTCATTTTATTTTCGGAGCTGTAATTCTGCCAAAACCAATTAAAAATGTTCTTTCTATTTATTTTTATTGAGGCAATGTGCAGACCCAACACATTACGTTGTGACGCACGTGTACACATACCATCAGCATACGCCAAGGGAGAGAGGGATATAACCGAAACACAGCTGACATAAAGAAAAGAAAAACATAGAAGGCGGCCTCAATGAGAATTTTGTATTTCCACTCCTTCGATTCCGGCTCCCGTCTAATCTGCGGTGGTTATACTCCTTATCCTCAGCCGTGGTGACCTCTTGAACTTTGCAACGATCTTTCAGGCTGCACGACATCTATGGAGCCGCATATTGCAATGGGAGTTTAAGTTCTGTCACTGAAAATCTTCCTGGTTGCTGGTGACTGGAGTAGGGGGCACGTGACGAGCCACAGCCGTAGTGATGAGAGATATCCTGGATATTTCTTTCATTTTTGGGTGAATTTGTAAACAATAGCCATATAAGACATTATTATATCTAATCAGCATATTCATTGGTTCACTGCAGCTAAAAGACTCAGTCTTACAAGGTGTGTGGTGAAGTTAGGAGATGGACCATATACGCTCGGCATTTGGAGGCCGAGAAGACCAGAATCAGTGATTTTCGCCGATGTGTTCAGGGCAGGCAGTTTTATAACCGGACAGCAGAGTGAAGCAGAGCTTCTGTCCAAGGAGCAATGTTCTGGAAACCTGGGGGGAGGCAAGGGATTGCCGGGATCAGAAACATCTTCTGGATCGACAACCTAGACAGGCCCCCTGGCTGAATTCAAGCCCTGACTTGCCAGTGCTTCCTGTTTCGCGTCTGTTAATGGATCACTTTGACAACGCTTGAAATCTCGTGACCTCGTGACATTTCGCGGACAAACGGTGCTTGCCGGTCACTCGAGTCGGTGACCTGCGATCGTGGGCGTCGCTGCTAAACACCGCGTCGCAGTTAACTCTCCAGGGGGAGTGCGTACGTGCTCGCGAAAATCCGTGACTACATTTGAAATAATAATATATATAATTAAGCATTGTTTCCTAGGCACCGGGTTTATCGCCATTTGTTTTTTGTTTCCTAGGCACCGGGTTTATCGCCATTTGTTTTTTGCAGCCTTCGGTTGTCGTGGCCATGAGGGGCCGTCCATAAATGACGTCACGCACCTAGGGGGGGGGGGGGGGTCAGAAATGTGTGACGATGTGTGACAAGGGAGGGGGGTTTGAGAAATGTGACGTCACATCAAAATGCGCAACTTTAAATAAATATAGACGACACGTTCTACTTAATTAAATAGACTTTTTAATAAATGTTTTCTCCTACAACATCAGAGTGCAGCGGCACATTAAATACGCGCTACAATGACAATAGTTTAAAGCGAATTGAAGCATGTTTTATTTTTGGGGGGGCGGGCAGAGCTTTGTGACGTCAAATTTGAGGGGGGGGGGTCTGACTTTTTGTGACGCCGTGTGACGATGGGGGGGGGGGGGGGGTCAAAAATCGTCCAAAATCGCGTGACGTCATTTATGGACGGCCCCTGAGGCGTGAGCATTGAGCTGGCGCCGCTGATAATCTTCACAATCAAAGTGACAATCGGCGCATCTCCCCCTTGCAGCCCCTGACGACGTGCAAGTGGCGAATCCCCAAGTTGCGGTTCGACTCCATCGAGAGCTTCCTGTCGCCCGGCGGAGCGAAGTTCAATGACTTGGAGCTGCCCAAGGACGAGGACGTCTACCTGCAGCTCCTGGACGCAGGCACGGAAGTTCTCCACCACCACGCTCACCTCCACCACCACGCTCACCTCCACCACCACGCTCACCTCCACCACCACGCTCACCTCCACCACCACGCTCGCCTCCACCACCACGCTCTACCTCCACCACCACGCTCACCTCCACCACCACGCTCACCTCCACCACCACCACGCTCACCTCCACCACCACCACGCTCACCTCCACCACCACGCTCGCCTCCACCACCACGCTCTACCTCCACCACCACGCTCACCTCCACCACCACGCTCACCTCCACCACCACCACGCTCACCTCCACCACCACCACGCTCACCTCCACCACCACGCTCACCTCCACCACCACGCTCACCTCCACCACCACGCTTTACCTCCACCACCACGCTCACCTCCACCACCACGCTCACCTCCACCACCATGCTCACCTCCACCACCACCACGCTCACCTCCACCACCACCACGCTCACCTCCACCACCACCACGCTCACCTCCACCACCACGCTCACCTCCCCTGCTTTACTCACCTCCCCTACCGTACTGGCCACTCACCTCCCCTTCCGCGCTCACCTCCCCCTCCCCTCTCACCTTCCCCTCCGCACTCACCTCCCCCTCCGTGCTCACCTCTCCTCTCCTTCATTCTCACCGACCGTGAATTGGGGTTATGGATTAATCGCACTTGCTGTGAAACACCGAAGGTTTTTTTGACCTGCCGTGCCGGTTCTACTATCAGCTGCTCCTCACTGGTCGAGGACACGTAACTCGGTGCTGCGTGACCACAGGCATGCGGGCGAGGGGACCCTGATACGTCACGTCGATTGTGATGGGGCTGAGTAGGCCTCGTCAATGTAAGGTAAAAGGTAAAAGCAACGAGCCTACCTTTTACCCTTACCCCATACAAATGACCCGATTACAGGGTAATTACTGGGGGACTGCACATGAACAAGGTGTATAACGGTAAATGCTAGGTAGAGCGCTTTATTCATATAGAATACTCTCGTAGATTCCAATTTTACACGCTTGTTGTTGTTGTTGTCGTTGTTGTATTCTCAAATCTTGTAACTCAATTTTAACCCACTTCCCAATATGATATCGACTGAAAACTTTGTATACTTTTGTCATACTGATGACAATAATATATTCTATCATAAAAATTTTAAATATATTCTTTTAAACATTATTTTTTATATGTTATGTTTCGGCTTGGGTCTAATTGTCCACGGTCAACTGACGTTGGCTGTAAATCACCACGGTCCCTTACGTTATGGCAAGCTTCGGGGCCACTTCCTGGAGTCGTGGAGTTCTGCCATTACTAGTACATTACATAAAAGCGTGTTTAAAAAAAAGTTTTTTTTAATATTATTTATTAAATGGAAACCACGGACTGCGCCACGGAGCTTTTAGCGGTAAACAAGGTACCGTATTTACCGGGTAATACTTCGCACTACCTTTGGCATGTCGACACCTTTACCTTTACCCTTTTACCCGGTAAAAAGGGTAAATTTCCTTACCTTGCCGAGGCCTAGGGCTGAGTGCGTCACCTGGCTGGTGTCCCTTGCAGGCCCCCACTTCCCCATCCCCTCCAGCTCTCCCCTCTTCGCTTTTTAAACTGGTTCAGGCCATAATAGAGGGCGTTTATTGGATATACAGCCAATTGGTAAGGGTTGTCACTTAAACAAAACGTACCAATTCGTTACTCGTTCAGCACACCGGTTGTGTGTTGGAGAGTAAACCCCACAAGATTTACAATTCTCGTACTGTGACATTTCGTTGCTAATTCCAGGAGGAGTTAAGACCGAAACAGGAGGAATTCTCCACATTTCTGGCTATCGCCTGATGAAGCTGGTTGTAATTGTTTTATTTTTTGATTCGTCAATGCAAAGTGTTTTTATTCTTATTCGAGTGACATGCAACGTGCGTGTGCGTGAACTGTGTGTGCACGTGGAGAAGCGGTCGTGTAGCAGTTGGCGTGCTGCTCTACGAAACTAGCGACCAGTGATGATTATCTGAACCGGTCGTGGGCCTCCCCTAGGTCGACTCAGCCTCAAATGAGTACCCGGTGCGGTGTGTAAACATCGCTACTGGGGACGTGGTGCTGGCCACCCACATCCCTCGTGTACCGTTCCGGATGTCATTTGTGCTCTCTTAACAGCGCTTGCTCCCAGCAGCGTCTGTTCAAGGCCACACGGGGGGCGGGGGGGGGGGAGATTTTTGTATTTTTGCATGTGCCGTGCCTCTGGCCTGCAGGCATCGATCCGCTGCTCGCTCGGCACTTTGCTCACCTCTTCCTCCGCGACCCCCTCGTGATACTCTGGGAGAAGATCTACGCCGACGACGATGAGAACGAGGACTACCACTTTGAAGTGAGACATCCACACACCATTGCCAATGTACTTTATAAATATTAATATTATTTCGCTTGTTTACCCATAAAAGCCTCGCCTGGTCCCAAGAAGATTTTTCAGGAGGGTGCCGCCAATTTTCGCATATGGTGGGGGTTGCGATATTGCTGCAGCTGCTTCTGTTTGATGCTAATTTGAGTAATTTGCAGGTAATTTTTCAGCATTGGGATGTTGTTTGGCCAATGGCGTTTTTAGCTGCGGAATGAAACTGGAGAACCCGTAGGAGACCCGTAGAGAACAGGGGGCAAAAGCACACACAAAGTCTTCCACGCAGAAAGGTGCCCGAGTCAGGAATCTAACCCAGGCCTCTTCCTACTGTGATATACAAGTGTAATGCGAGCGTAAGCGAGGTTTCGCCGCTCAGCTCTGGGCCAATCGGACGGCCCGGAGTACTGGGGGCGGGGCCCAGTAAGGTGGGCGTATGGGAAGGTCTGCCGCCCACCTCCAGTCCAATCGGATGCCCGGATGATCAGGGGCGGAGCCTAGGGGCGGAGCCGGGGGGGGGGCGCTAAGTGAAGGGCGTGATCTGGAAGGTTCGGAAAGGGCGTGGTGGAAGGTGGAGACGGGATGACGTGGGAGGGGAATATAAGGGGGATCCGGAAGAGGCTCGGGGCAGTTGGGATAGCGGTGTGCGGTAGTGCTACTGACGGAAAGAGCGTGCAGGGCGCGCCAGTGGAACAGCCGGTCCACAGTCGGGACCGGCGGGGTGTGAGCGGCATAATAAGAATAAAGACAGAGATGGAGACCAAGCTGTGTGTCGTCATAGTCCTTTATTACACAAGTGCGTTACTACCGATCTGCCCTGCCGACCCCCGAATTCCCCATTCGCGGTGTCCGTAGCTACCAGTCGCGTGCCAGCCTAACCGGCGACCCCGTAAAAATATTCCGTGAGAAGTGAAAGCCAGACTGGAGCACAGCCTGCGAGAGATCTGGCGCGTGTCTTCCGTGATCGTGGCCGCTGACCGGAGCGCCTGTCCCGTGCATGTGCATGCGTGCGTGCGTCCGTGTGCGTGTGCGTTACAGTGCATCCAGGCCACAAACTGGAAGACATTGCGCTTAAAGCCTCCACCGCCGAACACCAACATCGGGTGGCGCGTCGAGTTCCGGCCGATGGACGTAAGTCTCTCCGAGAGGGCGACGCGGATTATACGCTGAGGTGGAGTCATACCGAGATGCCTCTGAGCTTGGGAAAGGAGGTGATGATGGGAGGAGGGAATTTCAAAGTGGAGCAGTGCGTGGGAAGGAGCAAAACGAGAAGCGTTGTGACCCCGCAGTGTGGTGAGTGAGTGGGTGAGTAAGTGAGTGGGTGATTGAGTGTTGTTGTTGTCACATGCAGTGTGGTGAGTGAGTGGGCGATTGCGTGGGTGGGCCAGTGTTGTTGTTGTCACATGCAGTGTGGTGAGTGGGTGAATAAGTGAGTGGATGAGTGAATGGGCGATTGAGTGGGTGGGCGAGTGTTGTTGTTGTTGTCACATGCAGTGTGGTGAGTGAGTGGATGAGCGTGTGAGTGAGTGGACGACTGAGTGAGTATGCTGTGACATGCAATCGTGGTGGTTGAGCAGAGTGCGGGTGAGATGAAGCAGCCAGACCGAGTGCCCAGCGTGTGGTGTAGGTGCAGCTCACAGACTTTGAGAACGCGGCCTACGTGGTGTTCGTGGTGCTGCTCACGCGCGTCATCGTCTCCTATGGCCTCAACTTCCTCGTGCCGCTCTCCAAGGTAAGGAGCCACGTCCCTTCCCACCGGCCGCGCGAGCGCCGCCGGGAGGTCCGTCCTGGTCGCATTGCAACCCGGCCGCTTGTATATAGGCTGGCGCAAGTGGTAGCGCTTGTGCCTAGGAGTAAGAATGTCCTGGATTCGATTCCCGACTCGGGCACGTGTGATCGCTGCCGCGAGGCTCGATCTGGTCGCATTGCAACTCGGCCGCATATGTATAAATGGTAGCGCAGTGGTAGCGCTGGAGACATCGTTTCTTTCACGGATCCACACATTTTTTAACTGAACGGCGGAAACAGGAAGAGGAAAATCTTGATTTGAAGCTTTCGTGACTGCAGGAATCCATATTCGTTAGTTATCTCGCGGCAACGTGACTTTACCGAAAGAACCGAAGAGTAGGGAGAGGAAAAGCGAGAACGGTGGAAACAGCACGACGCTGCAGCCAGACTTCTTAACCCGGTTCCACCCAGCCACTCTTGCCGGACACGTGCCCGAGCTGCGGGAGAATCTGTCAATCATCTGTCAATCCCACATCCGTCTCTTCAGTCATCTTGGGGCCCACAGAGAATCAGACTTTTCTATGGAAGACAATTATCCTCGATTGCGACGGATAGCCTATGATTATGGTAGAGGTTGTGCCTCGGAGTAAGAATGCCCTGGGTTTTATTCCAGACTTGGGTACCTTCATCAGTGGATTCTGTTCTGCATGGGTTTCCTAAACGGGTTCTCTGGTTTCCTCCCATAGCTAAAACAAACAGACCTCCACACACAATGTAACTTGTACGGTAGTCCATCGGTTAACAGTGATACCTAGTTAACGGTTTTTGCGGTGAACGTTTCACCTCCCATAAGGACCCCATTGTTTCAACTCACGTTAACATTGTGACTAACGGTACGTTTGCATTACGCACACCGCTCCCCACAAAGATCCCCCCTATAGCCTTAACAGACTGTAGGGGCAAGTGCTGTTAGCGAGCACCTATGAAGGCCATAACGGTACACGAGGGGGTGGGTGGCCAGCACCACGCCCGACCGCCTTTGTCTCCCTAGTCGCAATGTTTACACACCACACCAGGTACTCACTTGAGGCTGAGTCGACCTAGGGGAGGCCCGGGACCGGTTCGGATAATCGTCACCGGTGTTGTCCGTGAGCGGGAATCGAACCCGTGTCGCCGGGTTCATAGCGCAGTGCGCTAACCGCTACACTACCGCTCCCCACACGCACACGCACACACACGCGCACACACACGCGCACACACGCGCACACACGCGCACACACGCGCGCACCTTCATGAAACTCCCGGTGCCGCTCGCGCTGCAAGGTTGCCATCTCCTGGCTTTACCCAGGGTATGTCAGTGCAGCAAGTGAATTCATTACTATATGTATTCCATCTGTAACCTCCCCCCCTCTCCCCCCCGTTCGCACACGGTGGGTTTTCTCCGGGTGTTCTGCTTTCCTCCCACGTGTAGAAACACACGTTCATAGAGTTGGCCTAAGCATCCTAATACGGGAACTCCTCTTGCGAACGAAGTTTAGGTTCCAGAAGTCTGTTCGTAAATCGATTTGTTCGTAAGTCCAACTTTACTCCCATCGATTCCAAATCCGTTATACGGCGTGTACACTAAATACGGGGAATGGCTTCAAAAGTTGAATAATCTTCTGTAGCTGTAGATGCCACTGTGTTCTTCATGCTCTGCAGATGTAGATGCCACTGGTTCTGCAGATGCAGATGCCACTGATTCTTCATGTTCTGTAGATGTAGATGCCACCACTGCCATCTCTTGCACAGCGGTTGAGCTTACGACTGTTCGGTGCGTTTGTATCTCTGAAAGTTCGTAAGTCGAATGTTCGTAAGTAGAGAAGTCCCTATATTGGACCTCAGAGCTTGGGCAATTTTTAGCACCGGGCTCTGGTTCCATCGCCCCTGAATGTTATGAGAACTGTGCAGCGCGTTACAAATGTGTGCGATTTTTTGTTACTTTGCTACTTTTGTATTGCCTCTCTCAAGCATCTTTGGCGCAAAAGGTTGCCACCTGAATGTTCGGCATGTGCCTGACCGCCAATTCTCTTCCACCGCAGATAGATCAGAACATCAGGAAGGCGCAGAAGAGGAACGCGGTGCTGGATGAGATGTTTTATTTCAGGAAGGACATTCAGGCAGGCAAGTCGAGCCATTACAAATCATACGTTGTCTTTTTTTTTCTCACAACTTTACCCTGATTGAGCTCTCGGTGTCGAGTCACGAGATGAAGAATCCATTCAGAAATCTCACGTGGCAGTGACCACCCCCCCCAATCCCCGTGTTAGAGAACAGCCCACAGAAGTTAATATCCCGGAACTATTTTTGAGATCCCTTCTGCATATGACCTCCGGGTCATAAGGTAGGGAGGGGGCAGCACTCGCTCCGCTGCCGACAGAAATGTTTGTCACATGGCAGTCAAAGTGATATTTTACTGGTAGGAACCTCCTGGTTACACCAGCCCACAGGGGATTATTGTGTCCGTCCATCGTGCATCCAAAAATGGGGGGGGGTTGGGTGGAGATGGGAGGGTGGGGAGGGGCTGGGTGAGGAGGGGCTGGTCACCCCGTAGTGCCCTTATAAAACTCAACGTTTAACCTACTCACGCCGGCTTGTGTCCGCCCTCACAGTCGGCCATATTTGCGGAATACACCACGCCGCCGTTGACCCTGGCCATTGACCGAGCAACCCAACGTTCCTACCAGCTCCCTCCGCAGGAATGTGTTAAGTCTCACAACTGGAATTTGGCGAAGTTAAGTGCAGAACCAAATTTTACGTCATGGATTTAGTCATTTTTGAGCAATCATTGTTGACCGGGCTGAGATTATCAACTCACCGCACTTGAGAACCCGGTTTGATCACAGGCGGCCACTGAACCCCGGATTGGGACCCAGGGTCTCAGCAGTGCCGGCTCAGCCACTCTGACCTCCGGGCCACCGATCCGGGCCTCCTGACAACCCGAGCCTTCACCCGACCCTGCCCTGCGTGTTTGTGCGCGTCACACGCACCATCAAACTGCCGTGTGCCGTTTCTTTTTTTTGCGACCAGAGATGGACGCTCCCCCAGCGGACGGCACCGAGTCCGAGGTGGGGATCCTCATGAGCATTGACACCATCATCAACGGCAAGGTGGGCAACCCGGCGGGGCAGTGCGCACGACCATCCTCGCAGTGTCAGGCCCCGCGGACTCTTGCAGCATCGCGCTCACCCTGTGCCGTCCACCGCCGTGGCGGTCCAGAACGCCGCAACAAATCGCCGCGTTTCAACGTCTCGCTGCCGCCGTTTTGTGCGATGGTGTAGTGGTCGGCGAAATCTGAACCAGTTCTGGAGACTCCGCCACGCTCCCAACGTGCCCATAAAAAAAACCCCACGCTGGCATATGTGACGTATGGTAAAAGCCCCCATGACTGTGTGGGGAGGCCATCATCAAGCGGTGGATTGACGGTTGTCAATTATGATTAGAGCTCATCGTCCCCCAGTGATCACGTGAGCTGCCTTCAAGCGTTCAGCTCCACTCAGAGCAGTCACTCGCGCTTCCCGTACAGCAGACCGGCTCGCCACTTCCCAGTCGTGGATCCATCCCACATATCATCATCAGCCATGATCAATCCACTGCTGGATGCAGGCCTCCCCCACGGCATTGCCATCTGTCGCCATCCTGTGATGCAACAAAACGACGTGACAAGCCTGGTGAGAGTAACACTATTAAACTGAAGGCTGTAGCTGACACTGCTGCTATGGTGTGGTGTGGTGCGGTGTGATCAGTTGTCATGTGGTGTGCTGTGCTGTGCTGTGGTGTTTACGGTGTGCTGTGGTGTGCTGTGCAAGCACAGGTCGGGGTGTTCCAGGGCCTCGTCCCCATAGTCTACAGCTTCCTGGAGGACATGGAGGTCGACGTGGAGACTCAGGTGCACGATCTCCCACTACTTGGAGCTCATCAGCAAGCGCGCGTCCGGTGAGTGCACTCCGGGGGAGCACCGCCCCTTTTCCAAGTGCAAGCGACGATGAGTCCTGACCTCGTGCAAACCTCATCGTCGGTGCCCGACATACGATTTCGGTGTTGGAATGGCAGCCATAAGCGGGGAAGCAACCGAAGGGGTGATGACCGCGGATTGTTGATGGCCTGGAGCGTAGAAGCGGGAGCGTAGTACAGTACAATTGAATCTGGGTACACTGCCCTCTGCTGCCGACGACGTAGCACCGCAGCAGCCTGTAACACCTCGGCGTGCGCGGCGGTCTAACATCCAGGCGCTCTCCGGGCTCATAAATCCTGCTCGGGTTGCGCGGTGCGACGAGCCCGGGCGCTTTACGCGCGCGAGAGTCTTCGCGCATCGCTACGCGCATGGGAGCCGTCGTCGTCGTCGTCGTCTCCGCCTCCTTTGCCACCGCCGACGCCGTGGTGACCGCGCGCGCGTCTCGTTGGTTTCCCCCAGGGGAGCTGGGGACGACGGCCCAGCGGCTGCGCGCCTTCGTGAGCGGCCACCCCGACTACGCGCACGACAGCGTCATCTCGGAGCGCGTCAACTATGACCTGCTGCTGCGCTGCGACGCCCTGGCGCGGGCGCGGCCCCACGGCCACGGCACGGACCCCTTGCACGAGCTCAGCCACGGTGCTTGCCAGACCGGCTAGCTTACCTCGCTCACCACGCTCACATCGCACGCCACGCTCAGCGCACTCACCACGCTCACCTCATTCGCCACGCTTACCTCGCTCAACGTACTCACCTTGGTCACCACGCTCACTATGCTCACCTCGCTCGCCACAATCACCTCACTCGCCGCACTCACCACGCTCACCGCACTCACCACGCTCACAATGCTTACCACGCTCACCTTGCTCCCTGCACTCACCTCGCTCCTTGCGCTCACCACGCTCACCACACTCTGATAAACCCACAGGCCCCAGGACAGCAGGGACCCTGTGGCATGTGGGCCAGACGGGGGCCATGCTTTGTTTTTGCGTGGCCCGTCACTTCACTTCATATCAATTAATTGTTTTACGGGGCGCTTCACGTCACATAATTGTGCAGACGTACTCTTTGGAGGCAACACATTCATTGATACCAACACAAAGGGGTAACTGCCCCTTCACCAGATAACAACCAATGGTGGTGGACCACCAGGCTAACTGCACTAATCACACTGGAGTAGCTACAACTGACAGGACCCCAGTTTGGGTCCAGGTCCACGTGTTGGTGACTGTAGAAAAGGCATGTCCAAAGTCCGGCCCGCGGTCAGATTTCATACGGTCCGCAGCTTCGGTCTTATAATGTGTTATTTATGGCTCGCTATCTCTGTCAGAATAAATAAATCATAAAACTTCCTCCTTCCGCCACACGGTGGCAGCACAATTCTAATGCCCTCTGGCTCTGCATCCGTGCCGCGAACCCTTCTCGAGTCATTTCTGCCATGGCGACTGCAAATAAAAGAGAAAAGTTGACAGTGAGGGCCGCCGCTTTCAGGCGCGGTGGGAATTACAATACTTCTTCACTGGAAATCGAGGCAATTGTGTTTGTCTAATTTGTAAAGAGACGGATGCCTTGTTTAAGGATTTCAACATAAAGAGACACTACAAAACTTAACATGCTACAACATATGACAAGCTAACAGGGAGTGACCGCGCTGAAAAAGTGAAGCAACTCCGTGCTGCTCTGGCATCGCAACGGCGATTCTTCACGCGGGCCTGTGAGTCAAAGGAAAACTTCACCAAAGCCAGCTACGAAGTGGCTGTGGAGGCTGCTCGCTTCTGTCTCCATCGTCCCCTCCGTATCATTACCCCCTTGCTGTCTGGTGGGGTCCGGACTTTCGTCCCCCATCTGCTCCCTATCCTGTACCCCCGTGAGTGCTGCGGATCGTGTGTGCATGCTCTCCCTGCGCTGATGTTGGTCGCGGAGCGCAAGTTGCCGCCGCCGTGCGCGCGAGATAGACAGCACGACAATGCGCAGCCGATTACGCGCTCGAGCCGCGGGGTTGGGGGTCAGGGGCCCACCACCGCGCCGCACTTACGCAAGTAACGAGCACACACACGATCGCACAAAGCTAACAGCTTCAATGCGCATAGCGGTTTCGCACACGCGAGCGGGGCACACGCCGACACAACGACTCGTCCCCTCCCGCACTCGCACGTGTACGTCAACACAAGTATCGTACAAGGACGATTCTCCTCTCACACGGCTGCGTAGGCACGCAAACACACAAAAGCGCTCTCCCTCCTCCTCTTCTCGCTCCCCCCGGCCGTGCGATCACAGCGCGCTCCGGCGCCGCGGCTCGCGGGTTCACCGTGTGCGGCTTGCGGGTTTTACCGAGCGCGGCGTGCACACACGCGAGCGACGCCCACGCTCGAGCGAGAGCACGTAAAACCCCCCTCTTGCGCGGCCGCGCGTTTATACAAATACACTGTGCGCTCCCCGGGCGTCAACACACACACCTCCGTACCCGCACAATCGTACAGAGACCACGGCCTTTACGCATACAACGACCACACACCCGCGAATGCAGCGCACGCTAATACCACGTGCAAAAATACCCAACAACACGGTTTTATTACTACGCTCGAGATTTTATTAGCCCTTGTTAACCAACCGAGCCACCCGTGTGTGTGTGCGGGCCAGCAAGGCGCTTCTAACCCACACTCTGGTGGCGTGCAGCCCTATTCTATGCTGCGCTCTCTGTTAAACTGCTTTCCTCTCGTCCTTACCCCGAACTAACCCTTCTCCTACGATCCTACTCTCCGCTCTGAGGTGTTGTAAGGCGCGTAATACGATACCGTTTGTAGTCCTTGGTGGCCTTGCGGCGCTCAGATCGTCCTGCAGACAATCTAGCGGTTCGCCCGATGACTCCTTCATCGCTGACTCCGTGTCAAAACTCCAGAAGAAGAGAGCCTCCCCTACTCTGCCCTCCGTCCTTTATCCTATTCACATCAAAGGCTAGGCGCCCCCGTCCCAACCGCCTTGGTCTCTCGACCAATCCTGAGCCTAGGATTTCCCGCCCTTTTGCGATCCCGCCGGCTTTTGACCTTTCGACCAATCAGTAGCCCCGGGTCCGTCGCTCTCCGCCAACGCTGCTCTTTTTTTTTTTGGTCCTGATCCCAGCTATTCGCCTTGCTGACCCGTGTTTGTGTTTGTATGCGTTTCTAACTGCGGGGCTCTCTGAGCTCGCCGTGGTCGTGCGATCTCAAATCCGCCCACGGCGCCGCAGTGTTACTTGGCCTGGGAAGGGTCCTGTCAAATTCCCTGGCCCTGAGAAACCGTGGGGTAACCCCCCGAGGGGGCCCTCGGGTGAAAACTCAGGGTAGGTGACCCGACCACGAGGCCCTACGTGGGTGCGGGTGCGTGCTTATGTGGGGGGGGGGGGGGGGGGGATGGGGGGAAGTGCGGTGGGGGAAGCCGGGCGGCTCCCTGGCTCGGCAGAGCGGCCCCGTCGCTGTGGCACCACATGGCCATCTTAATAGCTAAACATGGAAAACCTTTTACTGAAGGTGCATTTATCAAAGACTGTGTCATGAAAATGGTGGAGAACATTTTCCCCGAGAAGAAGCAAGAATTTATGAATGTTTGCCTGGCATGCAACACTGTGGCACGGAGAGTTGAGGACATATCGTCAGATATTCAGAGACAACTGGGGGACAGGGGAGTGGCTTTTGATTATTTTTCATCAGCCTGCGATGAAAGCACCGATGCATCTGACACTGCACAACTACTTATTTTTTTTAAGAGGAGTTGATAACAACATGAACGTGACAGAGGAGCTGCTTGACCTCAAAAGCCTTAATGGGTAAACCAGAGGAACAGATTTTTTTCGTTTCTGTTTGTGAAGCTGTTGATATGAAACTACCATGGAGTAAAGTTTCTGGGATCATTACCGATGGTGGCATGGTGCACCTCCAATGGCTGGTGAGCGAAGTGGATTGTCCACACTGATCTGCAATAAAGTCAGCGAAGAAGCAGGCAACGCTATTAAACTTCACTGTATCATTCACCAGCAGGCTCTCTGCGCCAAACATCTCAAATTTGACGATGTTATGAAACCAGTGGCAAAGGCAATCAATTATATTCGCTCTAAAGCTCTATACCACTGACAGTTTCAGCAGTTATTGCGTGACATCCAGGCTGAATATGGTGACGTAATATATCACAACGATGTGAGGTGGCTAAGTCGGGGGTCTGCACTGCAGCGATTTTTCTCTCTCAAAGAGGAAATTGGACATTTTTTGGGTGAGAAGGGACAACCAATGGAAGAACTGTCCGATCCTGTATTGTTGGCAAATCTGGCTTTTTTGGTTGACATAACGAAGGATCTGAATGCGCTGAATGTTAATCTTCAAGGAAAAGATGCAGTGGTGAGCCAGCTATATGCTCACATCAAGGCCGTGGACCCTGATGATGCTCCTCCACAGCTGCAGCTGGAGCTCATTGAGCTGCAGTGTGACGATGAGTGCCGCGGAAAACACCAGCAGTGTTATCTTGTTGACTTTTACCGGCAGCTGGACAAAAGCAGGTTTTCAGAAATGCGGTCATTCGCTAAGAAAATGCTGAGCTTATTCGGCTCCACATATTTGTGTGAGCAAACATTCTCAGTCATGAACTTAAACAAGAACCGATTGAGGTCAAGGATGAGTGACTCCCACTTGCGTGGCATTTTACGCATCTCAACAACTGCCCTCAAGCCAGACCTGGTCTCTTTACTGAAATCTATATCCCCTCTGGGGGACCCGGCTTATGTCCTCCGCGGCGTGGCTGGCCCCGCCCTTAGCCACGCCCACCTTCGAGAACCCTCGAGCAGGATCTCGGCCATGACACGTGACCACCCCTAGTCCCCACCTGGGGGCCCTGTGTAGACTTTGCCCGTTACGTGGCCTCTAGGGTCAACCAGAGTGCCATGGCCCTTAGTAACTCCATTCCCGTGGCCGGCACTCTCACACCCTATCCTGTAGGGGTCGGCACTGCATGCAGAGCGTGGTGCCATCCTGCGCTGTCAGTCAGCGCTCACCGAGCCCCTCTAGGGCCGGCACTGTACCCACATCCACGTGATGCACGTGATGTCACAACTTCGCACGCCGTGCCTATCGAGAGCCGGCATTACACAGTGACATCCGCGATGTTACTACAATTGGATAAAAAAAACGAAGACAAAGCTTTTGTAGAAGTCGTGGTGGTCTGTGGGTTTCAGGTGAGGTCAGCAGGGAACCGCGTGTGAATTGTCCACCGCAGACTAACAAAATATCTAGGTGGACCAAAGTGACCCCGTGTACAGATTTAACGCGTGTAGGCTTTCACGACCCGATGCAATTCGAAATCGCTTTTTGGTCAGATGGCTACGAGTAGAATGTGTCGTTCCACCCTCCTCCACCCGTCACGGCAAATTCATAAAATAAAACTCTTAGAAAATATTTCTGTGCGTTCCTGTTGTGACGCTAAGTGTGTGCTGTAGGGATTGGTGAGTGGTCACTGTTCCTGTGAACTTCACCCATGTTGAGGATCGGCCCACTAAGACTGTCCACACGGCGTTCAACCACGACAAAGACAAATATCCCCCGTGTAGCCTTAACAGACTGTTGGGGCAAGTGGTGTTAGTGAGCACCAATGAAGGCCGACACGGCACACGAGGGGGTGGGTGACAAACACCACACCCGGCCGCCTTTGTCTCCCTAGTGGCGATGTTTCCACACCGCACCAGGTACTCATTTGAGGCTGAGTCGACCTAGGGCAGGCCCAGGACCGGTCCAGATCATCGTCACTGGTGTTGGGGGCCGTGAGCGGGAACCGAACTCGGGTCGCTGGGTTCGTAGTGCAGCACGCTAACCACTACACTTCAGCTCCCCACAACGACACTCACTCAACTCGCCCACAACGCAGCTCGCAACAATAACAGCAGGCTCCATTTGCCACTCGAGTAGTGGTCACCACAGCGCTTGTGCCAGGCTAGGTGCACTTTGAGGCCACGTAAAGTGTCAGAGGCTTGCTCTTTGGATGTCATGGGACAGATCCCAGGTGCTATGGATTAGCTGGGAAGTGCACCACCTGTGCTCCCTACTTTGCAGACTTTGCTGCGTTTTATCCGTCCGGCACTCCACTCGTTGTTGTGAGCGTTGTTGTTGGAGGGCGACTGCCTCCAACTGCCCAGTAGCGTCCTTCATGAGCCTCCTCCACAGAAGCCGATCTTGACACCGCTTGTGTTCGGCAACTCAAATCAGCTCCACATCCTCATGTACCGCATAAGCCCACCACTTCTCTCGCCCGTGCTGTGTCTGTTTAGCCCCCCTCTAATCCGGCCGAACAAAAGCTGTTTGGACATGCGGTGGCTGGGCATGCAGGCTACGTGACCCAGCCATTGCAGCATTGCCTGCCTCAAGATCTCACCGATGGGATTGTCCAGATCTTTCAAGGATCTGCGAGCTTCTCGCACAATCCAGTCGAGTTAAATCGAAGGCAGGATCATAGCCATGTCCGCCTGAATGTTTCTAACGGGCGCAGATGTTCCATTAGAGGGGTCGACATTTCGCAAACATAGAGAAGGGAGGGCAAAAATGTGGCGAAGACCCGACGCTTCGTGTAGAGCAGGGGTCCTCAAACTACGGCCCGCGGGCCACATGCGGCCCGCCGAGGACATTTATCCGGCCCGCCGGGTGTTTTTGCCGCCGCTGCCTGTCTGTTACTTTTTTTCTGCATGAGAAGGACGGTCATTGGTGGAAGAGTGAGAGGGGGCGGAGTTCCCCCCAATCAGACTGCATTGATGGGCAGTGCAGTCTGTATGTATCTGTGTGGGCAAAGTTATTGCTGGTATATTGTTTGTGTAGCGCTGTATATATATTGGTATTTTACTAATAGCAATTTTGACTCCCTAGGAAACAATGATGTCAAGAAAAAGAAAAATTTACTCGGAGTGTAGGATATTCAAAGAACAGTGGACTTATGATTACTTTTTCATGCAGTACAAGGAAAGAGCTGTGTGTCTGATATGCCAGAATATAGTGTCTGTGTTCAAATAATACAATTTACTTCGACACTATGAAACTAAACATAAAGATAAATATGATTGTTTGGTCGGAGAAGTGAGAAAAGATAAACTATTAAAACTGAAAAACACATTAACAACTCAGCAAAATACTTTTGTGAAGCAGAAGCAGCTAAATGTCATCACTGCGAGCAAGTTTTCAAGTTGCCAAGCTAATAGCGTGCACTGGCAGACCATTCGTGGAGGGAGAATTTGTTAAAGAATGCTTTCTTTCTGTTGCCAAAGAGATGTGTCCAGAGAAGGTCGATTTATTTAGTACAGTGAGTCTTTCAGGACCTACAATTACACGGAGGATTGAAGAAATGGGAGACAATTTGCATCAGCATTTGCAAAACTCCACAAAAAAACTTTCCTATTTTTCGTTGGCACTCGACGAAAGCAATGATGTTCGTGATTCTGCACAACTTCTAATTTTTATTCGTGGGACGAATGACGATTTCGAAGTCACAGAAGAGCTTGCTGCACTGCAAAGCATCAAAAGAACAACTACAGGAGAGGATATCTATGAAAAGGTTTGCCAAACTGTGAATGGTTTGGAGCTGAACTGGGCTAAACTAGCCAGTGTGACAACTGATGGTGCTCCTAGCATGGTGGGGTCTAAGAAAGGAGTAATTGCTCGCATTAACCAAGAGATGGACACACATAACCATTCTCATCCAATAGCCATACACTGCCTCATCCACCAACAAGCGCTGTGTAGTAAATCACTGAAGTGGGACTGTTATGAAAATTGTGGTATCTTGTGTTAACTTCATTAGAGCTCATGCACAAAACCACAGACAATTTCAGGAATTTCTGTCTGAGCTAAATGTTGACTATGAAGATGTTCTGTACCACACAGAAGTCCGTTGGCTGAGTCGAGGGATAGTTATGAAACGTTTATATGACTTACTTCCACAGATTACAGCTTTTCTGCTTTCAAAAAACAAAGAAGTACCAGAGCTCAATGATGCAGAATGGAAATGGCACCTTGCCTTTCTGACAGATGTAACAGAGCTACTCAACAGTTTCAATGTGCAACTTCAAGGAAAGGGGAAGCTCATCTGTGATATGCAATCACATGTCAAAGCATTTGAAGTAAAATTAGGCCTCCTCATCAAACAAGTGAAGGAGGAAAACTTCTGCCATCTCCCCACAACTCAAAATCTGTTAGCAGAAAAACCATTGGTTGCATTCCCAAACAAAACATGTGTGGATTTATTGGAAAAATTGCAAAAGGAGTTCCAATTTAGATTTAAAGAGCTTCATCTCCATGAACAGGACATACAGCTTTTCCATAACCCATTTTCTATTGACATTGAAAATGTGGATACAATTTACCAAATGGAACTGGCTGAACTGCAGAATTGTGACTCTCTGAAAGACGCATTCAAGTCAAGCAGCCTTCATAATTTCTATGCATCTCTACCCTCTGAGACATATCCTCATCGCAGGAACCATGCACTCAAAATGGCAACCATCTTTGGCAGCACTTATGTCTGTGAACAGACTTGTACCAGAATGAAACATTTGAAATCTCCAACCAGATCTAGACTAACGGATACACATCTTGCATCACTTGTTACGACTAGCAGTGACAAATATGGAACCGGACATTGACCATCTCATTAGCCAAAAGCAGGCCCATAGTTCCCATTGAAATACTGGAAAGTTTGTTGATTTAACTTTACTTGTTCTTCATTTTAAATATTGTATTTGTTCCCGTTTTGTTTCTTCACTTCAAAATAAGATATATGCAGTGTGCATAGGAATTTGTTCATAGTTTTTTTTAACTATAGTCCGGCCCTCCAACGGTCTGAGGGACAGTGAACTGGCCCCCTGTTTAAAAAGTTTGAGGACCCCTGGTGTAGAGCGACAGGCCAGGTAGCTTCTACACAGCATTGCACAGCTGAGGGGCCGTCCATAAATGACGTCACGCGATTTTGTCAGACCCTCCCTCAAATATGACGTCACAAAGCTCTGCCCCCCCCCCAAATAAAACATGCTTCAATTCGCTTTAAACTACTGTCATAGTAGTACGTGTTTAATGTGCCGCTGTACTCTGATGTAGGAGAAAACATTTATTTAAAAGTTAATTCAATAGAACGTGTTGTCCATATTTACTTAAAGTTGCGCATTTTGATGTGACGTCACGTTTCTCACCCCCCCCCCTCGTCACACATCGTCACAAATGTCTGACCCCCCCCCCCCTCGGTGCGTGACGTCATTTATGGGCGGTCCCTAAACACACTGCCCGGGTATAGAAACATCTCCACTCTCTCCACAACTGCCCCATCCCTCATGGGGAGTTAGACGGGCGCAGTATTTATGACACTAAATTCCCAGGCAGGTGCTTAGTTTAGATGGGTCTGATGGTAAGGCCCCCACCTCTTAGGGGCCGTCCATAAATGACGTCACGCACCTAGGGGGGGTGGGGGGTCAGACATTTGTGACGATGTGTGACGAGGGGGGGGGGGGTTGAGAAATGTGACGTCACATCAGAATGCGCAACTTTAAATAAATATAAACAACACGTTCTACTTAATTTAATTGACTTTATAATAAATGTTTTCTCCTACAACATCAGAGTGCAGCGCCACATTAAATACGCACTACAATGACAATAGTTTAAAGCGATTTGAAGCATGTTTTATTTGGGGGGGGGGGGGGGTAGAGCTTTGTGACGTCATATTTGAGGGGGGGTCTTACTTTTTGTGACGCCGTGTGACGAGGGGGGGGGGGGGTCAAAAATCGTCCAAAATCGCGTGACGTCATTTATGGACGGCCCCAATAACCCACAGCCCTCGCCTATTATCTCATGGGCCTTGACAACAACACCCACTCACGACTCACGAGCGGGAGTAGAGGGGGCGGGGTTGGGTGGAGGGGGGGGGAGTTGGGGTGGAGGGGGGGGGTTGGGGGGGGGTTGGGGTGGAGGGGGGGGTGGAGGGGGGGGTTGGGGTGGAGGAGGGGGGAGTTGGGGTGGAGGGGGGGGTTGGGGTGGAGGGGGGGTGGGTGGAGGGGGGGTGGGTGGAGGGGGGGTGGAGGGGGGGGTGGGTGGAGGGGGGGGGGTTGGGGTGGAGGAGGGGGTAGTTGGGGTGGAGGGGGGGGGTTGGGGTGGAGGGGGGGGGTTGGGGTGGAGGGAAGGGGTGGAGGGGGGGGGTTGGGGTGGAGGGGGGGGGTTGGGGTGGAGGGGGGGGTGGAGGGGGGGGTTGGGGTGGAGGGGGGGGGGGTTGGGTGGAGGAGGGGAGTTGGGGTGGAGGGGGGGGAGTTGGGGTGGAGGGGGGGGGTTGGGGTGGAGGGGGGGGTTGTGGTGGAGGGGGGGGAGTTGGGGTGGAGGGGGGGGAGTTGGGGTGGAGGGGGGGGGTTTGTGGTGGAGGGGGGGAGTTGGGGTGGAGGAGGGGGGTTGGGGTGGAGGGGGGGGTTGGGGTGGAGGGGGGGGGTTGGGGTGGAGGGGGCGGGGTTGGGGTGGAGGGGGCGGGGTTGGGGTGGAGGGGGCGGGGTTGGGGTGGAGGGGGGGGGGTTGGGGTGGAGGGGGGGGGTTGGGGTGGAGGGGGCGGGGTTGGGGTGGAGGGGGGGGGTTGGGGTGGAGGGGGCGGGGTTGGGGTGGAGGGGGGGGGTTGGGGTGGAGGGGGGGGGTTGGGGTGGAGGGGGCGGGGTTGGGGTGGAGGGGGCGGGGTTGGGGTGGAGGGGGGGGGGGTTGGGGTGGAGGGGGCGGGGTTGGGGTGGAGGGGGCGGGGTTGTGGTGGAGGGGGCGGGGTTGGGGTGGAGGGGGGGGGTTGGGGTGGAGGGGGCGGGGTTGGGGTGGAGGGGGCGGGGTTGGGGTGGAGGGGGGGGGGTTGTGGTGGAGGGGGCGGAGTTGGGGTGGAGGGGGGGGGTTGGGGTGGAGGGGGCGGGGTTGGGGTGGAGGGGGGGGGGTTGTGGTGGAGGGGGCGGGGTTGGGGTGGAGGGGGCGGGGTTGGGGTGGAGGGGGCGGGGTTGGGGTGGAGGGGGCGGAGTTGGGGTGGAGGGGGGGGTTGGGGTGGAGGGGGCGGGGTTGGGGTGGAGGGGGGGGAGTTGGGGTGGAGGGGGCGGGGTTGGGGTGGAGGGGGCGGGGTTGGGGTGGAGGGGGGGGGTTGGGGTGGAGGTGGGGGGAGTTGGGGTGGAGGTGGGGGGAGTTGGGGTGGAGGGGGTGGGGTTGGGGTGGAGGGGGGGGGAGTTGGGGTGGAGGGAGTTGGGGTGGAGGGGGGGGGGTTGGGGTGGAGGGGGCGGGGTTGGGGTGGAGGGGGCGGGGTTGGGTGGAGGGGGCGGGGTTGGGGTGGAGGGGGTGGAGTTGGGGTGGAGGGGGGGGGGGTTGGGGTGGAGGGGGCGGGGTTGGGGTGGAGGGAGTTGGGGTGGAGGGGGTTGGGGTGGAGGGGGCGGGGTTGGGGTGGAGGGGGGGGGTTGGGTGGAGGGGGCGGAGTTGGGGTGGAGGGGGGGGGGGTTTGGGTGGAGGGGGCGGGGTTGGGGTGGAGGGAGTTGGGGTGGAGGGAGTTGGGGTGGAGGGGGTTGGGGTGGAGGGGGCGGGGTTGGGGTGGAGGGGGGGGGTTGGGGTGGAGGGGGGGGGTTGGGGTGGAGGGAAGGGGTGGAGGGGGGGGTTGGGGTGGAGGGGGGGGGTTGGGGTGGAGGGGGGGGTTGGGGTGGAGGGGGGGGGTTGGGGTGGAGGGGGGGGTTGGGGTGGAGGGGGGGGGTGGAGGGGGGGGGTTGGGGTGGAGGGGGAGGTTGGGGTGGAGAGGGGGGGGTGGAGGGGGGGGGTTGGGGTGGAGGAGGGGAGTTGGGGTGGAGGGGGGGGGTTGGGGTGGAGGGGGCGGGGTTGGGGTGGAGGGGGCGGGGTTGGGGTGGAGGGGGGGGTTGGGGTGGAGGGGGGGGTTGGGTGGAGGTTGGGGTGGAGGGGGCGGGGTTGGGGTGGAGGGGGGCGGGGTTGGGGTGGAGGGGGCGGAGTTTGGGGTGGAGGGGGGGGGTTGGGGTGGAGGGGGCGGAGTTGGGGTGGAGGGGGGGGGTTGGGGTGGAGGGGGCGGGGTTGGGGTGGAGGGGGCGGAGTTGGGGTGGAGGGGGCGGGGTTTGGGGTGGAGGGGGCGGGGTTGGGGTGGAGGGGGGGGTTGGGTGGAGGGGGCGGGGTTGGGGTGGAGGGGGGGGGTTGGGGTGGAGGGGGCGGGGTTGGGGTGGAGGGGGGGGTTAGGGTGGAGGGGGCGGGTTGGGGTGGAGGGGGCGGAGTTGGGGTGGAGGGGGGGGTTGGGGTGGAGGGGGGGGTTGGGGTGGAGGGGGGGGTTGGGGTGGAGGGGGCGGGGGTTGGGGTGGAGGGGCGGGGTTGGGGTGGAGGGGGGGGGTTGGGGTGGAGGGGGGGGTTGGGGTGGAGGGGGGGGGTTGGGGTGGAGGGGGGGGTTGGGTGGAGGGGGGGGAGTTGGGGTGGAGGGGGGGGGTTGGGGTGGAGGGGGCGGGGTTGGGGTGGAGGGGGGGGTTGGGGTGGAGGGGGCGGGTTGGGGTGGAGGGGGCGGGTTGGGGTGGAGGGGGGGTTGGGGTGGAGGGGGGGGTTGGGGTGGAGGGGGCGGGGTTGGGGTGGAGGGGGGGGGTTGGGGTGGAGGGGGCGGGGTTGGGGTGGAGGGGGGGTTGGGGTGGAGGGGGCGGGGTTGGGGTGGAGGGGGCGGAGTTGGGGTGGAGGGGGGGGTTGGGGTGGAGGGGGCGGGGTTGGGGTGGAGGGGGGGGGTTGGGGTGGAGGGGGCGGGGTTGTGGTGGAGGGGGGGGAGTTGGGGTGGAGGAGGGGGGTTGGGGTGGAGGGGGCGGGGTTGTGGTGGAGGGGGCGGGGTTGGGGTGGAGGGGGCGGAGTTGGGGTGGAGGGGGGGGTGGGGTGGAGGGGGCGGGGTTGTGGTGGAGGGGGGGGAGTTGGGGTGGAGGAGGGGGGTTGGGGTGGAGGGGGCGGGGTTGGGGTGGAGGGGGGGGTTGGGGTGGAGGGGGCGGGGTTGGGGTGGAGGGGGGGGTTGTGGTGGAGGGGGCGGGGTTGGGGTGGAGGGGGCGGGGTTGGGGTGGAGGGGGCGGAGTTGGGGTGGAGGGGGGGGTTGGGGTGGAGGGGGCGGGGTTGGGGTGGAGGGGGGGGAGTTGGGGTGGAGGGGGGGGAGTTGGGGTGGAGGGGGCGGGGTTGGGGTGGAGGGGGGGGGGAGTTGGGGTGGAGGGGGGGAGTTGGGGTGGAGGGGGGGGAGTTGGGGTGGAGGGGGGGGAGTTGGGGTGGAGGGGGCGGGGTTGGGGTGGAGGGGGGGGGGAGTTGGGGTGGAGGTGGAGGGAGTTGGGGTGGAGGGGGCGGGGTTGGGGTGGAGGGGGCGGGGTTGGGGTGGAGGGGGCGGGGTTGGGGTGGAGGGGGGGGGGGTTGGGGTGGAGGTGGGGGGAGTTGGGGTGGAGGTGGGGGGAGTTGGGGTGGAGGGGGTGGGGTTGGGGTGGAGGGGGGGGGAGTTGGGGTGGAGGGGGTTGGGGTGGAGGGGGGGGGGTTGGGGTGGAGGGGGCGGGGTTGGGGTGGAGGGGGGGGTTGGGGTGGAGGGGGCGGAGTTGGGGTGGAGGGGGGGGGTTGGGGTGGAGGGGCCGGGGTTGGGGTGGAGGGGGGGGGGTTGGGGTGGAGGGGGCGGGGTTGGGGTGGAGGGGGGGGGGTTGGGGTGGAGGGGGGGGGGGTTGGGGTGGAGGGGGCGGAGTTGGGGTGGAGGGGGGGGAGTTGGGGTGGAGGGGGCGGGGTTGGGGTGGAGGGAGTTGGGGTGGAGGGAGTTGGGGTGGAGGGGGTTGGGGTGGAGGGGGCGGGGTTGGGGTGGAGGGGGGGGGTTGGGGTGGAGGGGGGGGTTGGGGTGGAGGGGGCGGGGTTGGGATGGAGGGGGGGGTTGGGGTGGAGGGGGGGGGTTGGGGTGGAGGGGGGGGTTGGGGTGGAGGGGGGGGTGGAGGGGGGGGGTTGGGGTGGAGGGGGGGGGGTTGGGGTGGAGGGGGGGGGGGTGGAGGGGGGGGTTGGGGTGGAGGAGGGGAGTTGGGGTGGAGGGGGGGGGTTGGGGTGGAGGGGGGGGGTTGGGGTGGAGGGGGCGGGGTTGGGGTGGAGGAGGGGGGTTGGGGTGGAGGGGGCGGGGTTGGGGTGGAGGGGGGGGTTGGGGTGGAGGGGGGGGTTGGGGTGGAGGGGGCGGGGTTGGGGTGGAGGGGGCGGAGTTGGGTGGAGGGGGGGGTTGGGGTGGAGGGGGCGGAGTTGGGGTGGAGGGGGGGGTTGGGGTGGAGGGGGCGGGGTTGGGGTGGAGGGGGCGGGGTTGGGGTGGAGGGGGGGGTTGGGGTGGAGGGGGGGGTTGGGGTGGAGGGGGCGGGGTTGGGGTGGAGGGGGCGGGGTTGGGGTGGAGGGGGGGGTTGGGGTGGAGGGGGCGGGGTTGTGGTGGAGGGGGGGGGTTGGGGTGGAGGGGGCGGAGTTGGGGTGGCGGGGGGGTTGGGGTGGAGGGGGCGGGGTTGGGGTGGAGGGGGGGGTTGTGGTGGAGGGGGCGGGGTTGTGGTGGAGGGGGGGGGTTGGGGTGGAGGGGGGGGTTGGGGTGGCGGGGGCGGGGTTGTGGTGGAGGGGGCGGGGTTGTGGTGGAGGGGGGGGAGTTGGGGTGGAGGGGGGGGTTGGGGTGGAGGGGGCGGGGTTGGGGTGGAGGGGGCGGAGTTGGGGTGGAGGGGGGGGTTGGGGTGGAGGGGGCGGGGTTGGGGTGGAGGGGGGGGGTTGTGGTGGAGGGGGCGGGGTTGTGGTGGAGGGGGGGGAGTTGGGGTGGAGGGGGCGGGGTTGGGGTGGAGGGGGCGGGGTTGGGGTGGAGGGGGCGGGGTTGGGGTTGGGGTGGAGGGGGGGGGAGTTGGGTGGAGGGGGCGGGGTTGGGGTGGAGGGGGCGGGGTTGGGGTTGGGGTGGAGGGGGCGGGGTTGGGGTGGAGGGGGCGGGGTTGGGGTGGAGGGGGGGGAGTTGGGGTGGAGGGGGCGGGGTTGGGGTGGAGGGGGCGGGGTTGGGGTGGAGGGGGCGGGGTTGGGGTGGAGGGGGCGGGGTTGGGGTGGAGGGGGCGGGGTTGGGGTGGAGGGGGCGGGGTTGGGGTGGAGGGGGCGGGGTTGGGGTGGAGGGGGCGGGGTTGGGGTGGAGGGGGCGGGGTTGGGGTGGAGGGGGCGGGGTTGGGGTGGAGGGGGCGGGGTTGGGGTGGAGGGGGCGGGGTTGGGGTGGAGGGGGCGGGGTTGGGGTGGAGGGGGCGGGGTCTGGGCGCCATCACTGCGAGTGGTAGGCCCAAGGCCTCTTCGCAGCTGAAGTGGGTCCCGGCGCTTGGCAACGCGATCTCTGTTAACCTGGTAACGCGATCTCTGTTAACCTGGTAACGCGGTCTCTGTGTTAACCTGGTAACGCGATTTCTGTTAACCTGGTAACGCGGTCTCTGTGTTAACCTGGTAACGCGATCTCTGTTAACCTGGTAACGCGGTCTCTGTGTTAACCTGGTAACGCGATCTCTGTTAACCTGGTAACGCGGTCTCTGTGTTAACCTGGTAACGCGATCTCTGTTAACCTGGTAACGCGGTCTCTGTGTTAACCTGGCAACGCGATCTCTGTTAACCTGGTAACGCGGTCTCTGTGTTAACCTGGTAACGCGATCTCTGTTAACCTGGTAACGCGGTCTCTGTGTTAACCTGGTAACGCGATCTCTGTTAACCTGGTAACGCGGTCTCTGTGTTAACCTGGTAACGCGGTCTCTGTGTTAACCTGGTAACGCGATCTCCGTGTTAACATGATAACGTAGTCTGTTAACCTGATAACGTTGTCTCTGCGTTAACCTGGTAACGCGATTTCGGTGTCAACCTGGTAACGCGATCTCCGTGTTAACCTGGTAACGCGATCTCCGTGTTAACCTGATAACGTAGTCTGTGTTAACCTGATAACATAGTCTCTGTGTTAACCTGGTAACGCGATCTCCGTGTTAACCTGGTAACGTAGTCTGTGTTAACCTGATAACATAGTCTCTGTGTTAACCTGGTAACGCGATCTCCGTGTTAACATGATAACGTAGTCTGTGTTAACCTGATAACATAGTCTCTGTGTTAACCTGCTAATGGAGGGTCTCTAAATATAATAACGTGGGTTATCTGTGTTAACCTGATAACGTCGCTTCTCTGTTAACCTGGTTACGCGAAACCTCTTGTGTCGACCTGGTAACGCATTCTATGTTATCTTGGTAACACGGCACATTCGTCATACGCATCGACATGGGTTCAACTCATAGTCTCGCCCCATTACAACAGCGTGTTCTTGCTTAGCTCTCGGAGTCAAGGTGTTAACGTCTCATGTCACAGGGACATGAGGTGGTTTTTCATCTCACTGTTTTCGCAGGGGTTTGATACGTATACAGTCCTACCACCCAAGCCAGCAGAAGTCATAAGCCTGAGAATTCACTTGGGGAATGCGAGGTGGTACGGTGTGGAGCACACATCATTTAGATTTAAACACATCACCACTGATATTTACCAATTAATGAGACCATACCCTTATTGCTGAGAATTATCATTTTACCATGACTATAACAGTAAAAAAAAATGGTGCCAATCAATACAAACCTTAGCGCATGTTTACATTGACGGTTTAAAAATGCCACAAGCTGTTAAAGTTGTGACCTTGTGACGAACATTTAGCTCGGTACCAGTGCTGATGGGAAAGTGCTTTCACCCCCTCCCTGTTGTGCAGACCCAGTGGTCACATGAAACAGGGATCTCGCAGGTAGCTCTGTAATATCCGCTTCTGTGGGTTGCACTTCTAGGTGAGAATTCTGAATTAGTTATTTGTCTCGTAACTTGAAACTGATAGCACATCGAGAGGCCTGGCAATGGAGGGGACCGTCTTTTCCTCTCTGTTGTTAGACGCGATGTCTGATGTCTTGCTCCCCCCATCAAGCCTAGCAAAAACATCTGACATCGTGCCGAACAACGGACGGCACAACCAAAAAACACGTCGGAGACGCGCTGGTACGGGACACAACCGCAAAACACGTCTTCCTCTACAGCATCTTCCATCACGTTCCCCTTCCCGTGTCAGCGAGCGGTGACCAGGAAGCCAGCGACTGAGCGATGGCGGCGGTAGTGGCGGTGGCGGCGGCGGTGGGGGGGTCCGTGAACCCGCGGCAAGACTTCCCCGCGTGGCTTGCGGCTCAAGGCATGAGCATGAGCGTGGCGGAGGCGGTGAATCGCGAGCTCGGCATCGGCGACTACGAGGCGCTGCTGGCGTGCGCCGAACAGTCGCACGTGCGTGCCGAGCTGTTCGCCGCCGCGCGCGAACGCTTGCCCTTCGCCTTCTACGCCGTGTTGCGCCGCGTGGCCGAGGCGTCCGCCCCCGCGTGCCGGGACGGCGGTGGCGGCGTCGTGCCGGGCTCGCCGGGTGGCCACGTGTCGGCGGTGCGGCCGTTCCTGAGCGGCCTCCTGGACGCCATCGTGGTGATGCTCAACAGTCTGAGCCAGGAGCTTCTGCAGTCGGCGGAGCGGTTCACCCGCCTGGAGCCGGCGCTGTACGGCGGCACGCTGGACGACGGCGGAGCGGGGGATGGCGTGACCGTGCAGGATAACGCTGGCTCAGGTGCGCAGCGCTCTACTTGTGCCAGAGGTCGCAAACAGGTTTTGATTCTTTACCCGTACCCGTACCTGGCCGTACCCGTACCCTACCTGTACCCGGCCGGGTATGGGTAGGGTACGGGTATCGGGTACCTGATTGCGACCTCTGGGATGAAGCCATGTTGCAGGCGCGGGTGGGTTGATTCTAGGAACTTGAATTGTGAGAAGAGACAAGACGTTGGGAAATGAGTGACAAACGGTTACTCACCAGTGACTCACGGCCTACCCGTACCTGGCCGCACCAGGGTTGCAAACGGGTACCCGGCTGGGTACGGGTAGCCAGGTATCGGGTAGGGTACGGGTATCGGGTACCCGATTGCGACCTCTGACTTGTGCCAACACCGTCACCGTCGACGTGAGGAGTCGGCTGCAGATTTAGGGCAACGAAGTGTGCGGGTTGTGATATCGGTGGTGTTTAATTGTAGGGGCCGTGGTGAAAACGTGGGGCCTCCAGTAGTTGGACTCGGCCTTAAGTGAGCACCTAGCGCCGTTTGTAAACGTTAGCACCGAGGACACAAATGCAGTCGGCTTTGGTCTCGGCCACACTACTCCTTCATGCGCCATTATGACTTTAAAAGGTACTCGCTAAGAGCACTTGCCCCACAATCTATGTAGGATACACGAAGGATCTTTGTTTTGTGGGTGAATGCCTCTACTAGTCACTCGCATGCCCCTCTTGCCCCTCTCTCATTTGATATCTATTGTTGAACGTGGAACCTGAACCTTTATGACAGGCGGTTTTACGCTCAACGTTCCACGACGCGTTCCCGTATTTGTAATGTCTGGGTTTAACAATTGACCAACCAGCGCGGGCAAATTGACCTTCATGACCATCCCCGCATGACCACCACTGTGTGTCTTGTGACTCTAGGCCATGCAATCTATCGATCTTTTTCATTCACATGGATCTTGCTGGAATGTCTCGGCAACTCAAAGCACTTTACATCGCGTCTCAAGCATTCAAAGGCCACCCCCAGTGGCAGCGGTCCCTTGATGATTCCCATACGTAGTACTGGCAATTTTAGAATTTGGCCAATTTGGATATGATGGTGGCACACAATGGCCTACGCATTTGGAATGTCAGGGATTCTTTGGAATGTCAGGGGTACGCTGTGAAACACACGACGTGTAGTAATTGCGGTTAACACGCACCGCAGAAGTAACCAGGGAGTCCTGCCGGATTCGAACGGCGGACCTCTGCAACAAGCGCCAAACATGCTACCGCTGGGGGGTCGCGTCGCTGCCTCTTGGGGTCAGGAAATCTGGCTTACGCCTGCGCCGTACCACGCTTTGCTGCGGTGCTGCGTGCTCCAAGCTGCTCACGTGCGATCTTTTTAGGCCGCTGTTGTGACACCTGGCGTTTGCGCTTTCAGAAGCGGGAGACGGTTCGGCCTACGACGGGGCCCACGACGGGGCCCACGACGGGGCCCACGACGGGGCCCACGACGGGGACCACGACGGGGACCACGACGGGGCCCACGACGGGGCCCATGACTTGACTGAAGCCTCGGGGGAACTGCAGGAGAACTGCGACGCGCAGGACAACAACAGCCTCTGGGAGACGACGAACATCAAGACGGAGCAAGCGTACGAAGGTACGGCATCCAGGGCAGTGAGTGTACAGGGCGAGGCGGCAGTGAGTCAACGGGCAGTGAGTCGGTCGTCAACCTTGATGATGGGGGAAGAAAAAAAACACGTCATCAATTTTTATTCAGTTTACTTTGTCGGCGACATCTGGGCACGAGACAGAATCCGTTTACGGACTCGCGCAGAGCATTGCCACACTTGGCGTTGGAGAACGGCCCGCAGAATCGGAGTTCTCGGAGCTACCTCTGAGATCCCCATGACCTCTGTTTCACATAGGGGGGGGGGGGGGGTAGCACTTTTTTGTCCACCGTGCCACTGAGAGTGATGTTCATCCCGTGGTGAACAAAAAAATGCTTTACAGAGCTTGAATTTATGCACTGGAAAACCAAATTTCTCCTTTGTTTTTTTTTAGCTGGTATTCACCAAGACCATCAACTCACTGCCCTTGAGAACCCAGTTTTAGTCACCGGCAGTACCACTTCTGCGCTCGGACCTCTGTGCCACCCGGCCTCCTGAATTTCCATCTCACGGGTTTCTCATCCACAGAAAGTGTGGTTCATTGTCGGCCTACACAGAGAAACTCTTGTTGATTGGCTAGATCGAACTAAGCGAAGTGTGATCTGTGACCCAGAGCTGGAAGACTGGCACGTGGAGGGAGACACTGGGGTGGGAGAAGATAGCGACGACGGTGAAACCAACTGGGACGTGGACGTGAAGGCGGACGACATGAAGAACGCCGGCGACGCGTGTAAACACTCACCGCCCGCACACACACCGCCCGCACACTCTGCCCACACACTCTGCCCACACACTCTGCCCACACACACTCTCTGCCCGCACACTCGCCGCCCACACACTCTGCCCGCACACTCTGCCCACACGATCTGCCCACACGCTCTGCCCACACACTCTGCCCACACGCTCTGCCCACACGCTCTGCCCACACACTCTGCCCACACACTCTGCCCACACACACTCTGCCCACACGATCTGCCCACACGCTCTGCCCACACGCTCTGCCCACACACTCTGCCCGCACACTCTGCCCACACGCTCTGCCCACACACTCTGCCCACACACTCTGCCCACACACTCTGCCCACACGCTCTGCCCACACACACTCTGCCCACACACGCTCTGCCCACACACTCTGCCCACACACTCTGCCCACACACACTCTGCTCACACGATCTGCCCACACGCTCTGCCCACACGCTCTGCCCACACACTCTGCCCACACGCTCTGCCCACACACACTCTGCCCGCACACTCTGCCCACACACTCTGCCCACACACACTCTTGCCCGCACACTCTGCCCGCACACTCTGCCCACACACTCTGCCCACACACACTCTGCCCACACACTCTCTGCCCACACACACTCTGCCCACACACTCTGCCCACACACTCTCTGCCCACACTCACTCTGCCCGTACACTCTGCCCACACACACTCTGCCCACACACACTCTGCCCACACACACTCTGCCCACACACTCTGCCCACACTCACTCTGCCCGTACACTCTGCCCACACACACTCTGCCCACACACTCTCTGCCCACACACACTCTGCCCACACACACTCTGCCCGCACACTCTGCCCACACACACTATGCGCGCACACTCTGCTCACACACTCTACCCGCACACTCTCTGCCGTATGGCCACACAGCGCACGGACTGATCGTGAATGGCGGGCCAGGGGTCTGGCTTGCTGTTTGTGTACCAGCCTGATTTGCTGGGGAGATTGAGGCATTGGCCCTCCTTGCATAGCACTGGCTCGGTGGCCACTTTTGCCTTGTGGTGCCGCCTTCCGACGTCATAACTGTACACGTGTCAGGTCGTGAGACGCGATTTTTATTCCGACTTATTGAATCTTGACCTGCAGATGCCTGGCGCAGTTTCAAGCAACGTATCTAATTGTGGCCAAATGAGCATTGTTTTTCAACTCACCGGTGAGCGAGCTGAAACAATAATCTCACATTTTCATTTCTTTGGCTGCGTCGGGTTGGTGGAGGGTCTGAACGACACAAATTTGAGCCGACCATTACATGGCCATGACCAAAAGAAATCAATTGTGAAATCGTAACCTCGGCTGCCGACACCTACGCGCTTGGGTGAAGATTATCATCCGAGACGGAGCTCGCGGTCAAGTGGGCTCTGCGCTTCTCTCTTTGCAGGCGACCTGAAAAAAGAGGGCAGCGAGCCCCTGCGCCACGCGGCGGACGGAGGGACCCCTCCACTCGCCCCGGCGAGGAAGGCCCCGGCACCCCGGGGGTTCCCCGCATGGCGGCCATTCGCCGGCGCCGCGGGGGAGGGAGGGAGCGGCCGTGTGGGCGTGCGCCAGCGCGGCTCCGGCTCGGCTAACGGCTCGGAGTCGCGGACCAGGGGGGGCGGCGGAGGCGGCGGCGACGACGGAGCGGCGCTAGGATGGCTCCCGTGCGAGCGGCGGGAGCAGCACGCGTGCCCGAGCGCGCGCGGCCTGGCGGCACCCGGCGCCGGCAACGCGAGCCAGCAGCGATGTGAGCATGCGTCCACCCAGGGGCGACGCGCTCGCGGACCCCTCTCGCCACGACGATCACGGTTTTGTGTTCGCGATGGAGCCACCGTCCCTGATGCCAGGGATTGTGGGGAGGGGGGGCACTTTGGGCGGCGCTTTACACGCGATAAGCGACTTGCATAACCCAACGTAGCCAAACGAATACCATTGATAAAATTACATGTGATAGCTGCTAAATTTGTATGTGAGATTTGTTCTTAAACTCACCGGTGAGCTGCAACAACGGTGATAATCGGCATGTTGAACGCTTGTACACGCGGCCACTTAATTTACTTGGCCGTGTCGGGTGTGTGAGAGTGTGAGAGTGTCTCACGGCACAAATTTGGCTGTATCATTGCTACGCGGCTTAACCCAAAAAAATCCAATGATGAATCTTGACACATTGAGTACGAGACCCCCGCCAAACGCGCGATGGCTACTGGGCACACCGCCACGGAGCTTTGCATTCTAACCCCTTCCCCCCCGTCTCTTTCCCAGCCGCCGAGTGGGGGGAGCCCCGGGGCTGGTACGGCTTCACCTACTCCCAGGTGCCGGGCCCCGCCGGCGCCCAGTTCAGCGCGGGGGACCTGGAGCCGCACGGCACGCGGGGGGGGGCGGCGCCGGCCCCCTCGCACCCCACGCGCGGCGACGCGGCCTTCGGCGGCGGCGGCGGCAGCCGGGCGAAGAAGGCGGCGGCGGCGGCGACGGCGCAGCACGGCGGGCGGTGCGGGCAGCTGCAGTGCCACGTGTGCCGGGCCAGCTTCCGCTACCAGTGCTTGCTGGCATTGCATATGCGCAAGCACACGGGCGAGAAGCCCTTCTCGTGCGAGCTGTGCGGCAAGACCTTCTCGCTGTCGCACAACCTGTCGCGGCACAAGCGCATCCACCGCGGCGAGACGTTCGCGTGCGAGGTGTGCGGCAAGCACTTCTCGCGCTTCTACATGCTGGCGCACCACAAGAAGGAGATGCACGCCCTGAAGCCCCTGGGGGAGCCCGCTGGGGAGGAGCAGCACGGAGTGTTCGAGGGATGAGACGCCGCTTTTGCCGCTCTCTTCTCGCTGGGATTTTCGACCGCGGTCCAGGCCATGGCACCGCGGAGGCCTGCACCGTCGTAGGACACATTGAGAGTTGTCGCTCCGAGCCGGCGACCTTGATCCGGTGAACTGTTGTCGCACTGGGAGCTGCTTTGGTGCAGAGAGGTCATCTTTTTAATTCCTTTTTGATAGGTTTGTAATTTGGACTCTTTTGCTCGGGTCGTGTTTTCAGAGTCGGAAGGTGACGTGGAAGTGCACCGTTGTGTGCGCGCGCAGCTCGGACACGCCTACTCTGCTCGCGGTCAGCGTCGTTGGTAAACGTTCACCGTGCTTGCATCACGTCGTTACAAACTGGGAACTCCGCGCTCTGCAGACGCCTCGCGGCCTTCGCCGCTGGGGGCAAACTATCTGCCGTGGCGGACGTGACATGCCGAATTAAAGTAATACAAGTGTTTTTTTTATCGATCACAGTTGGTGGCGTGAAAGAGAAATTGCCACTTCCAACATAACAAGAGTTTGTGTTGACACGATGAAGTATTGGCCAATGTGTGAGCTGTGGACCGGTAGGAGACGGCAAATGACACGGATTTATCCCCCTTCATAAACCAAATAAATAACCGCAGTTTGCCACGATCTCTATAGCAAGGATCGAGAGACGACTCGGGTCGCTGCCGCGTGCGCAGTGGCGGCGGCGATCGCGGCGTCTTTCACGGACTCGGGGGCACGAGGGAGAGGGGTGCGCGTTTCGCGTTTTTGACCGAGCGGTCTGCGAAATTTTGTTTCTGTCGTGGCAATAAGCACAGCGAGTGAAAACCAAACGAACCGTGGTGCATGCAAGCTTAATGTCCGTGGGTGCCAAGAACTCTTTTGTATCATGTTCCACACGCGCGCGCCACGCCGTGATGATGCGAGGCGTAGCCGCAAGGGTTTGTGAAGCCTGTGCTCGTCCAGGGCTCGTAGACACGCTGGAGTCCAGGGGGTGAATGTAGTGAATCGAAATCCCGCGGTGTGTGTGTGTGTGTAGTCGGTGATGAAGCGGTGAGGGTGGCAGCCGCTGCTTGTCGCGTACACACTTGTCTGCCATGCAAATATAACTTAAGGGATGCAAACATGGACGGGTCTCGAGAGATTTTTATGCGCGACTGTGCACGTTGCGGCCCGGCGCGTGTCCCGTCGCGAGTCGAGGCCTTCGCTCGCCCGATGCCGAGCCGTCACCACGCCGCAGCGTACCAGCGGCTTCCCGTCACGCCCTGCCGTCGCGTTCTCCTCGGCCGAGCCGATCGCTGCTCCGCGTCGATCCCCGCCTCCCGCCTTCGACTCGTGTGGATTCCCACCGCGGCGGGAGCAGTCGCAAACGGGAACGTGCGTGGCTTCGCCCGTCGTTTCTCTCTCCCCCCCCCCGCGGTTCGCGCCACGTTTACGGTTGTCGCCTTTATTATAAAGATGATGATGATAATAAGTCATTCGCACATTTTGGCATCAGTACTATGGTTCTTTATGGCGCGTAGGTGGTGATCATGAAGGTAGGCGCCGCCCATTGGGTTTCACAGATGCAGCCTGCGGGAGTGTTCACGGCGGCGGGGCGAGGTCATCGTGCGTATTCCCAAGTGAGCAATTTGCGGTGTAACCCGTCAAGTTTGGACCGTGACACGGGTACTCTTGCGAATGATGTCAGGGGATCTTTTAATGTTCACTGTGAGGCAGACGGCGCCTGGTATTCGCGCGGTTATTACACCGCTGTAATTACCAGATGTAATTACCAGACTGTGCCTGGCATATTTGTATTTGTACGCTGTAATTACCAGACGGCGCCTGGTAATTGGTTAATACACCGCTGTATTACCAGGGGCAAATCTCCACAATGAAACGACGAATGCGTTTTATCCGCCGAGCCGTACAATGTGCGTACAACTAACGAGCCTTATTGAACACAGAGACCGGGTTCGCATAATCGCCATGGGTAAAATGGCAACTCGCTGGTATCGTACAACGTGAAGTAATAAACACGGCCGCGAGCAGCTACGTTGGGGGGCAGCAGACAGGGTGGGGTATTTGGGAATGCGGAGTTCCACAGCATGTGATGGAAGGCACTCTTCAACATGGCAGGCAACGTTTTACACGTGCGACGACTCGAGCGAAGGTTATAAGAAGTCGGGGGTCAAGGAGATGGTGGGGGTGGTCAGAGAGGAGGAGGCCCGGCAATATGGTGGTTGAACACTCCGAAAGGAAACGGCCAATCTGGCAGGAGGGTCCATAATCCATGTTTTTGGGTTAGTTCAATGTAAATGTGTCGTTAAAACTGCCACCAGCCGACAGCCAATTAGCAAGGTTTTGATCACGTTAATAAAAACACGCCAATTCGTTACTAGCACAGCACACCGGTGTGTTTGAGAGTAAATCCACTATGACATTTACAATTCGAGTACGTTTCGCTAGTGATTGCAGCTAGCGTCATCAGGCGACAGCGTCCGTGTTAAACCAGCAGAAGGGGTCCGTGACACTGGCGGCGGCGGCGATGTCCGGGGTGCGCGGGAAAGGTAATTTGTGGTTGTAGCGATAAGAGGACCGGGATGCGAGCTTGTCGATACGGGCCCTCTGATTCGGTATTAATGCCGTTGCGAATGTCGCCATCAGCCCTGCTGTGCTGATGGCGACGTGGCACCGAACCGCTGATTTGACCTCCCCTTTCCGGTTCATCGAAGTTGGGACCGTCCTGTTGTGCGCGTGACCCCACAGTGTCGCTCGCTCGCCAGGCGAGTTCCTTCATAAACGGGTTCCCGGTTTATAAAGCAACTCGCGATGGCCGCGCGCTGCTGCCGAAACGTGTCTAGTGCTCCCCGCCTTTCTCTTCCTCCGTCTGCCTCTCTCCGTGAGTTTGCGCCAGCGTCGTAGGTTGCTCACCCGCTCTATTCATATTTCGTATGGATTAATAGCGGCAGATTACAGATGTAATTTTAGATTTGTTATCCACTCACTTGTCTATTGGAATGAGTGAAGGCAGCAGCAGGTGAGTCTTTATGTGGGTCGATGGTTTGGTATTCGTGGCCGCACTCGCATGCCGCCGAATCTTTGATGCGCCATTTGTGCATCGGGTGGCCGCATCGGCCACATGCCCCGGTCCTGATTTGGTTGATGGTCGATCATTGGTGGTGTGGAAGGTTGAAACGGGGAGGTTCGACGGTAGGGGCCTGTACGAGATGTTAATTTTTGACATCGGGCGCAGTCCAGAGACTCGCTTCTATCTCTCGACTTCATTTGTATTTGTGGCTTGGAGCGAGGCTGCTGTGATCCAGAATGGGTAGCGTGATTTTAGGTGGATAAGCGGCGCTGGGTTTATATTCCAACGTACCGGAAGGTGCGGGTTGACGATAATTTTTTGGTATTCCCGGATGGGATTTGCGGTGGGTGAGCACCGGGAGCCGCTAGGTCGGCGTCTACTTCAGAGTACTGGAGATGGCACGCATTGCAATGTTCAGTTGTGTGTCGATATAACTCGAGTGCGAGAGCACTGCGTCCCCACACGGGTGAGCAATACTCTCCACGTCGAATACACGAGGGCGAGCGTGGCAGTCCTTAGTGTTCGCGCATCACAGCCCCAACTAGTTCCCGCTCGCTCGCTCGCTCTCAGACGAGGACCATGATGTCGTCGAGCGGCTTGCGCGCGAGGTTGGGCACGGTGGCGCCGCGCGCGGGGAAACCCACGGGCAGCAGCATCAGCAGCTTCTCGTTGTCCGGGCGGCGGAGGAGCTCCCTGAGTCGCGCGCCACAGTTCAGCGGCGTGGACGTCAGCGTCGCCAGCCCCACGTTCTGCGCAGCGGCGAGGGGGGGGGCAAGGGAGACCGATTTAAACGGATCAAACGAAAAGCATCCGAGCCGCAGAAATCAGAACCGCTTGGAAGAAAATACGACCGGGAACGTGGGGATCACAGCTTGGCACAACTGCCAGGGATGTTGCCGAAAACCTCGCCGCCGCCACCACCAGCGTGGAGAGAGATGGGTCAAGGCAGATGCGTTCACATCTCCCTCGAATGGCAGCGGGCAGCTGGAGAGTCGGCGTGGGGACGTGGGGCTACTCGCGACATAGCGGTGGGACACGGAGCGTGGAGCGTCTTGTTGGCGTGGCGGCTCCTGCAGGTGCCGTGCGCTGGAGGAGCTTGCCAGGGCTCCGGATTGGGCTACGTCATCACGTGCCATGGTCCATCCACTGCTGGTCATAGGTGCCACTTAACTTGATAAACAGAGGAGTGTGTGGTGGCAGGACAACGAGACCAAGGAGAAGTGCGTAAACACCAAATGATCATTACGCGTCGTTGTGGAGAATGTGAATTGTAAAATAAACAAAGCCAACTTCCCAAACTGTGTTTGCTTTAACCGCTAATACCGGGCACCGCCATCTCGCAACCTTGGCGGAAGTGCAAGGCATCGACAGCTGACGTCGTGGTAGTCGTGGTCGTCGTCGCCCGAGTGTGCCCCCCGTGTGAGGTCGTACCGCCACCCCCCGTCCTCACCTGCAGGGCTGCCAGCAAGATGCCGCACGCGATGGATGTGCTGATCTCGTTGTAGTAGTGAACCACGCGGCTCCCGTCGTGGGGCCGCGTGCCGTACACCTGCTTGAACACCACGATGAGGTACGGGGCCGTCTCCAGGTAGGGCTTCTGCCAGGACAGGCTGGATAGGTAGACAACACAAAGACAAAGACCCCCTCCCCCTGTATTGCCATACCAGTGTGTGAAAGAAGTTCATGCATACAATTATTAGCCGTATAGCCTTCAATAGACTGTTGGGGTAAGTGTTGTTAGCGAGTACCTATGAAGGCCGGCGTGGCACACGAGGGGGTGGGTGGCCAGCACCACACCTGACGGCCTTTGTCCCCCCAGTGGTGATATTTACACACTGCACCAGGTACTCATTTAAACTATACTAACTTTTTATTGTACCAGGTAAAGCCCACTGAGCTATGTAGCTCTTTTCCAGAAGCGACCTGGCCAAGGCCGTAGCCATGGAGTCAACATTGGGGGGGACCAAATCTTCCAGGGGGTCTGGGGGTCGCCACCCCAGAAAAAAAATATCTCAATTTGAAAACGAATTTCCTGCCTAAAATATTAAAAAATTTTCTAACACATAGGATGGACTTTTTATTTATTTTTTACAATAATGTTTAATAGTTTATTGTATTACATTGCTCTGTTTTAAAATTTTTACCTTTTCTTGTTTCATTGTATGTAATGGCAGAGATTAGGAATTAATAAAGTACAACCAAAACCGCAATCATATAAACATAAATCTATTTTATAGCAATATATTGGGGGGGGGGGCATTTTTAGCATATTTGAATATTGGGGGGGATGTGTCCCCGCCAATATATATTATAATTACGGCCTTGGACCTGGCTGCAAATGATAGCTCAACGAAGTGGCTTATCACGTGGATTTATATAGCATGGAGGGAAAAAACCGGAGGGCGGGCGGGGAGGGGCGGAACCCCCAGTGGCAGCTGTCCCCACGTGCCTGTGCGAGAGGCGGCGGACATCGCGCACCCAGCGGGCGCCCATGCGCCGCCGGTAGTTCACCTCCTCCTCGGCCTCCACGGCGAGACGCACTCGCCGCTTGGTGGCGGCGTCACGCACCACCACGAAGGTCCACGGCTCCGTGTGAGCCCCGCTCGGGGACGAGCCTGCTCCCACCGGGGGCGGAACGGGGGGGGGGGAATATTGGTGGGGGGAGGGAGACATTAGGGGGGGGGGCACTGGGGAAGAGGCTTAGGGGGGCGGAGACGGGGTGGGGAGACACGGGGTGGGAGGATGGAGACACGAAGGGGGGGGGGGGAGACGTGGAGGGGGATATCGGGGGTGGGGTGGTGGAGGTATGGGGAGGGGAGACACTGGGGGGGGGGGCATGGGGAGGGGAGACACTGGGATGGTGGGGTGGGGGGAGGCATAGGGAGGGCGTGGGGCATGGGCTACTGGGGGTTGGGGGGCTTGGGTAGGGGAGACACTGGGGTGGTGGGGGGAGGGAGGCATGGGGAGCGAGTGGGGTGTGAGACGACGCCATTCGGAACTCTTGCAGAAGCAGTGAAACCCTCGAGGGGGTCTCAAGGATATCCTCTCTGCGGGCCGCAGTAGCAGCGAGTTGTTTGACGGTCTCAGCCTGGTCACCAATGGGGCCGTCCATAAATGACGTCACGCGATTTTGGACGATTTTTGACCCCCCCCCCCTCATCGTCACACGGCGTCACAAAAAGTCCCCCCCCCTCAAATGACGTCACAAAGCTCTGCCCCCCCCCAAAAAAAACATGCTTCAAATCGCTTTAAACTATTGTCATTGTAATGCGTATTTAATGTGGCGCTGCACTTTGATGTTGTAAGAGTAAACATTTATCAAAAAGTATATTTAATTAAGTAGAACGTGTTGTCTATATTTATTTAAAGTTGCGCATTTTGATGTGACGTCACATTTCTCAACCCCCCCCCCCCCTCGTCACACATCGTCACAAATGTCTGACCCCCACCCACCTAGGTGCGTGACGTCATTTATGGACGGCCCCTAACTCTGTGATATCCGATTCCACGGACTGTTCTCGAACAACACGGAGGGCGGCACCATTCTGCGAGAATTCCGAATGGATTATCTGTCTCGTGATTTAACACGAACTGCCCTAACAATCTTCTTGGTTCTTTCGATAAAGTCACGTAGAAGGGAAATAATAAAATAATAAAAAGAAAACATAAAATACAATTCTCACGACGTTTCGGCCACAACGCAAGCAGCCGTCCTCAGGTGAAGAACAGGTCTGTCGGAAAGACAGCGTCTGAATGAGCACCACCAAGCTGGGCAGCGTATATTTAAGCTGGGTTAGGGGAGGAAGGGCGCCTTGACAAAGGAATTTGCATATCAACGGAGGAATTTAGCATATTTATGGAAAATGCAGGTATGGGATTAGTCACTACTTGTGGAATGCATAGGAGGGGGGGGGGGGTCTCAAAGTCATATTATGCCCGTCCATTATGTAGGATTAGCAGAAACAAAGGGAGGAGGTAGGGTTAGCAGTAATAAAGGGAAGGAATTTTAATAGTAAGGAGCTCTAACAATACTAATGATCTGGATGTATACAGCGTCTTGGTACGGCCATCATATCCGGCCGCTCTATCCCAGCGGTGGCCAATCCGGGCATCCCGATCCACGGGTGGGATGGCCGCGAAAGATGTCGTGGGTCTCAGGAGAAACAATAACAGGCACCGCCAACATCGGCTGGGAGCAATCCCCATTACGGCTGAGGATGGTCCGAGGAAGCGGATATCCCAGAGCTACATCTGAGATCGCTTTGTGTTTCGTTTGTTGTCCTCCCGCACCTCCGATTCGCACCGTTGTCTACGTACGGTGCTAAAGAAGTTCAACATACACCAGAATCCAATCCTTTTTTTTATCCTGGAGGAATCCGATGAGCTAGAAAGCGCTTTTTTCCGCAGATGCCCAGTGTGGGCAGACGTCAACAACCCGCGACCGATGGATGGCGCGAGTGTTCCGAGTGTTGCATCACGTGGTCCAATCCACCCGGGGGGGTGGTGGGGGGGGTGGTAGGGGTGGTGGGGGTGGTCGGGTGGTGGGGGTCGTGGGGGTGGTAGGGTGGTGGGGGTTGTGGGGGTGGTGGGGGTTGTGGGGGTGGTGGGGTGATGGGGGTCGTGGGGGTCGTGGGGGTGGTAGGGTCGTGGGGGTGGTGGGAGTGGTGGGGGTGGTAGGGGGGTGGGGGTGGTGGGGGTTGTGGGGGTGGTAGGGTGGGGGTGGTGGGGGTCGTGGGGGTGGTAGGGTGGGGGTGGTGGGGGTGGTAGGGTGGGGGTGGTGGGGGTGGGGGTCACGGGGCTGTCTGGGGGGTGATCGTAGAGACACCACCGGAGTGGACCCCGTCGCTACCACGTGGGTGCAATTGGCCACCGCTGCGCTCGAGGGAACAAACCGCCCCGGCACTCGCGGCCGTAGGGGTCACGTGGGGCGCGCGCGCGCGCACCGGCCGTGCGGACGACGTTCCGGATCACCGCCAGCGGCACGGGCTCGGCGCTGAAGTGGCGGACCGAGCGCCGCGCGTCCATCAGCTCGTAGAATTCCCGCGAGCGACGCAGCATGTCCGCCTCGCCGTGCCGCGGCAGCGAGAAGGGGATGGAGCTCGCCTCCTCCACCTCGTCACCCTCCTCCACCTCTCCACCCTCCTCCACCTCTTCACCCTCCTCCACCTCGTCACCCTCCCCCACCTCGTCACCCTCCTCCTCGGCGGGCCCTGTAGACACGCCACGCGGCACGGACCGTGGTTAGAGACGCGCGCGATCGTGGGCTGCTGCTGTTGCTGCTCGTGGCTGTGCTGCTGCTATGCAGACAGCAGCAGCGAGGCTTTCTGGATCACAAAAGACAAAGATCCCCCGTGTAGCCTTAACATACTGTTGGGGCAAGTGCTGTTAGCGAACACCTATGAAGGCCGGAACGGCACACGAGGGGGTGGATGGCCAGAACCACGCCCGGCCGCCTTTGTCTCCCCAGTGGCGATGTTTACACACAGCACCAGGTACTCATTTGAGGCTGAGTCGACCAAGGGGAGGCCTAGGACCGGTTCAGATAATCGTCACTGGTGTTGGCCGAGAGCGGAAATCGAACTCGGGTCGCAGCAACAATGTGTCTCACGTTCTCGATGCCAATGTCTCCGTGTCACAACTCCGACTGTATTACATTTATAAAAGTTTTGCTGGCTGGCTGGCCGACTGCGACGGACGGTCAAGTCCAAAGGATGGGCGCGTTGCTGGACTCGCTGACACCAAAGTTGTGCTCACTGCTCTCGGGGTCTCTACGTGTGCGACAAACCGGTATTAACCGGTTTCCCCCATGCGATTACCGGTTACGCAGCGCACCTATATCAAGCGCGTGCTGGAGCCGCGACTCACCCTCGGTTTCCTCCTTCGCCGGGTCGGTGTCGTCGCCTGCCCAGACCTCCATCCTTCCTCCTCCTCCTCCCTTCATCCCCAGGGCCCATCCCAGCAGGAGGCACGCGGCGAGGACGAGGAGGAGGGGAGCCGAGAGCGACGAGGTGAGTGGCAGCCCCCACCACACCAGCCACGACATCGGGACACGTGGCGGCGATTCCCCCTAACCTCCCTTCTCCTGGATTGGGGGGCACTTCCACACGATTCTATGCCCCCCCACCTTCCCCCGCCGTGGAAAACTGAACCGACCGTGGCGATGGATGTCGAGATGAGTGCGCAGCGAAGTCTCAGCCGCGCAGAGAATTCCGTGACGGGCTGCTGCTGCTGTCGCTGCTGATGCTGAGTGGCGTCCTCGCTACGGCTCGAGAGGCGCAGACAGAAGCCCCCCCTGCCCCCCCCTGCCCTCCCGGGTCTCTGTTGACAAGAGGACTTCGCTCGGTAGGGGGAGGACGGGGGGGGGTTAAGTGACATTGGCGCATTCCGTTCAGCCGGAGTCGGCCACGCGATGCTGCCCCTACCCCCTCCCCCCATCGTGTTGCTGTGCAGCAGCAGCAGCAGCTACATCATCATCAGCAGCTACATCATCATCTGTAGTTACATCATTATCTGTAGCTACATCATCATCTGTAGCTACATCATGATCAGCAGCAACTACATCATCAGCGGCAGCTATTTTAGGAGCTACATCATCAGAAGCAGCTACATCATCAGCTACTTCATCAGCAGCAGCTACTTCATCAGCAGCAGCTACATCATCAGCAGCAACTACATCTGTAGCTACATCATCTGCAGCTACATCAACAGCAGCAGCTACATCATCAGCACCAACTACATCATCAGTAGCAGCAGCTACTTCATCAGCAGCAACTACATCATCATCAGCAACTACATCATCAGAAACTACATCAGCAGCAACATCATCATCAGCAGCTACCTCATCAACAGCACAAGCTACTTCATCAGCAGCAGCTACATCATTATCTGTAGCTACATCATCAGCAACAGCTACCTCATCAGCAGCAGCTACATCAGCAGCAAAAGCAGCTACCACATCATCAGCAACTACATCAAGCAGCAGCGACATCATCATCAGCAGCAGCTACATCATCAGCAGCAGCTACATCATCAGCAGCAGCTACATCATCTTCACCAGCTACATCATCTTCACCAGCTACATCATCAGCAGCAGCTACATCATCAGCAGCAGCTACATCATCTTCACCAGCTACATCTTCATCAGCAGCAACATCATCTTCACCAGCTACATCATCATCAGCAGCAACATCATCTTCACCAGCTACATCATCAGCAGCAACATCATCTTCACCAGCTACATCATCATCTACTTCATCATCAGCAGCAGCTACATCATCATCAGCAGCAACATCATCTTCACCAGCTACATTATCAGCAGCTACATCATCTTCACCAGCAACATCATCATCAGCAGCAACATCATCTTCACCAGCTACATCATCCAGAAAACTCGGGTGTGCAGCACTCGGAGTGGGCGACACGATCATCCGAGCGCGTGACGCCGCCGACGGCGACGTCGCCCGCGTGGTCGGTGTAAATGTCAAGGTTCTTCAGCTCGCCGCGAGAGGGCTTCAGCAGAGAGCTCGTGAACTTTTTGCTATCCCCACCCCCCCACCTCCTCCGCTGAAGGAGCACGGACTACAGTGGTGCCCAATACCACCTCTATGTATTGCTTTGCGTCTCGAGGGGGATCTCATTGGGTGCACGGCACTGCAATGTCCACTGCGAGTGACGTAGACGGCGCGTAGTATTATCAGTTATACCCCGCAACGTTAATCAGGGCGGTCACTGGATTCGAACCGTGCACCTCTGCAACAAAACGGTGAACGCGCTGCCGTCGGACCGTCACCACTAGTGCTCTTGGAGAGTTAATTAGTTCACACAGGGACCCGCAGAATCTGAGACCTATAGACTAAGAAACCTATAGGCTGAGAGCTATAAACTCAGAAACCTATAGACTCAAGCCTATACTCACTCACAGACCTAGACTCACACAGAGACATATAGAATTGGCGACGTATAGACTCCAGAGAGTTATAGACTGAGCCCTATAGACAGAGACCTATAGACTCAGAGCCCTATAGACACAAAGCCCTATAGACAGAGACCTATAGACTCAGAGCCCTATAGACAGAGACCTATAGACAGAGACCTATAGACTCAGAGCCCTATAGACACAAAGCCCTATAGACAGAGACCTATAGACTCAGAGCCCTATAGACAGACCTATAGACAGAGACCTATAGACTCAGAGCTCTATAGACAGAGACCTATAGACTCAGAGCCCTATAGACACAGAGCCCTATAGACAGAGACCTATAGACTCAGATCCCTATAGACAGAGACCTATAGACAGAGACCTATAGACTCAGAGCCCTATAGACAGACCTATAGACAGAGACCTATAGACTCAGAGCCCTATAGACAGAGACCTATAGACTCAGAGCCCTATAGACAGAGACCTATAGACTCAGAGCCCTAAAGACACGAGACCTATAGACAGACCTATAGACAGAGACCTATAGACTCAGAGCCCTATAGACACAGCCCTATAGACACAGAACCCTATAGACAGAGCCCTATAGATACAGAGCCCTATAGACACAGAGCCCTATAGACACAGAGCCCTATAGACACAGAGGCCTATAGACACATAACCCTATAGACACAGAGACCTATAGACACAGAGCCCTATAGACACAGAGACCTATAGACACAGAGCCCTATAGACACAGAGCCCTATAGACACAGAGCCCTATAGACACAGAGCCCTATAGACACAGAACCCTGTAGACAGAGAACCCTATAGACAGAGACCTAAACTCAGGGCCCTATAGACTCAGAGCCCTATAGACACAGCCCTATAGACACAGAACCCTATAGACACAGAGCCCTATAGACACAGAGACCTATAGACACAGAACCCTATAGACACAGAGCCCTATAGACAGAGACCTATAGACACAGAGCCCTATAGCCACAGAGCCCTATAGACACAGAGCCCTATAGACAGAGCCCTATAGACACAGAACCCTATAGACACAGAGGCCCACAGGCTCGCGATGTGTTCCACCGTTCGCAGGCCGTCTCGTTATTTTATTTTCGAGTGGCGGGTGATGCGAGTGACTGCACGTGCCGTGTTCGGTGCAGATCCGTCACGAGGCGGCCGCCCGCTGCTTGTGAGGCGGCTGCCCGCTGCTTGCGAGGCAGCAGGGGGTACTGGCCATGAGCATCCCCCATGGCTGGGTGGTGTTCGTGGAGGGATCCTCGTCAAGCTGCTCGTGAACGTTTTCTTCAACCTCAGCCATTCCTCTTCTTGGTCCCCGGCGCCAGAGACGGATATTTGTCACTGGGCACACCCAGCAGATGCCACGCAACGCACAAACCCGAGGGAAAGAGATTGCAGCGCACACGAGCCATAGCTTACCATAACACTCTTTATTACCTTTACAGGGCTCAATACTTTGAGAAATCCAAAAAGTAGCGACATTTTAATATTCCACGCCGGTACAGGCCGTGGAGGATGGTGGTGCCCTGAATGCTGCTGCTGCACCACTGGGCAGGACGTGGCAGAGGTCGCAACCGGGTACCCGATACCTGTACCCTACCCGATACCCGGCTACCCGTACCCGGCCGGGTACGGGTAAGGAATCAAAACCCGTTTGCGACCTCTGGGACGTGAAGGTCGTTACCAAGTCACCGTGAGGGCCGGCGCAGTTCAGCTCCAGCTGTGGACACCGACAACGCCAGGGTGGCACCAGCAGGGACATCGCTCCTCGCATCTAAAACACCGGTGACGATTATCTGAACCGGTCCTGGGCCTCCCCTAGGTCGACTCAGCCTCGATTGAGTACCTGGTGCGGTGTGTAAAACATCGCCACAAGGGAGACAATGGCGACCGGACGTGGTGTTGGCCACCCACCCCCTCGTGTGCCGTGCCGGCCTTCATCGGTGTCACTCACTAACAGCAATTGCCCCTAACGGTCTGTAAAGGCTATTAACGGGGATCTTTGACTCTGTTGATTACAAAGACAAAGATCCCCCGTATAGCCTTTGTTACTTATACACGCACATATACTCGAGTGCGGCTTCACCACACTCACAGCGCCCAGGCGACGATGCTTCCAATTCTAATCTCATTTAACTATCCGAGAGACTCATTCCGTCTCACAGGTGAACTTTACACGGGGACTCCACTTCCATCAAAAACAAAAAGATTAATATGGCCCACAAGTAGCCGACCACCGAGCATCAGGACGAAGGAGTGAGTGGCATCGACAAGGGCAGTCTCAACGCAAGACAAGGAACCGAAAGCGAGACTATTACACGGATGCCGATGGAATGTTTTGCAGGCGGTAGTTTTGCGAACGGCTTAAGCCACAGACAACTGGCCGAGCGGCCGATCGCTCCTATCGGCGGGTTACGGGGGTCTGTCGGCGGACTGTGGCCAGAATCAGTTGAGGCCCAGGCGGTACGGATGCTCCTGCTCCTTCCTCTGCGTCTCAAACTGCTTGGCCACCTCGTCCACCTTCTTCTGCAGAAAGACTGCACCCACACACGCATGGTCACAGTCACAAACGCAGTCGCAAACAACACTCGCAGGTGTGTACGAGGTGTGCTGGAATGGTGAGCGAGTGAGGTCTGTGTGTGGCGTGCTGGCATGGTGAGTGAGTGAGGTCTGTGTGTGGCGTGCTGGCATGGTGAGCGAGTGAGGTCTGTGTGTGGCGTGCTGGCATGGTGAGCGAGTGAGGTTTGTGTGTGGCGTGCTGGCACGGTGAGCGAGTGAGGTCTGTGTGTGGCGTGCTGGTATGGTGAGCGAGTGAGGTCTGTGTGTGGCGTGTTGGCATGGTGAGCGAGTGAGGTCTGTGTGTGGCGTGTTGGCACGGTGAGCGAGTGAGGTCTGTGTGTGGCGTGCTGGCACGGTGAGCGAGTGAGGTCTGTGTGTGGCGTGCTGGCATGGTGAGCGAGTGAGGTGTGTGTGTGTGGCGTGCTGGCACGGTGAGCGAGTGAGGTCTGTGTGTGGCGTGCTGGCATGGTGAGCGAGTGAGGTGTGTGTGTGTGGCGTGCTGGCATGGTGAGCGAGTGAGGTCTGTGTGTGGCGTGCTGGCATGGTGAGCGAGTGAGGTCTGTGTGTGGCGTGCTGGCATGGTGAGCGAGGTCTGTGTGTGGCGTGCTGGCATGGTGAGCGAGTGAGGTCTGTGTGGGTGTGTTGGCATGGTGAGCGAGTGAGGTCTGTGTGTGGCGTGCTGGCACGGTGAGCGAGTGAGGTCTGTGTGTGGCGTGCTGGCATGGTGAGCGAGTGAGGTGTGTGTGTGTGGCGTGCTGGCATGGTGAGCGAGTGAGGTCTGTGTGTGGCGTGCTGGCATGGTGAGCGAGTGAGGTCTGTGTGTGGCGTGCTGGCATGGTGAGCGAGGTCTGTGTGTGGCGTGCTGGCATGGTGAGCGAGTGAGGTATGTGTGTGGCGTGCTGGCACGGTGAGCGAGTGAGGTCTGTGTGTGGCGTGTTGGCATGGTGAGCGAATGAGGTCTGTGTGTGGCGTGCTGTTATGGTGAGCGAGTGAGGTCTGTGTGTGCCGTGTTGGCATGGTGAGCGAGTGAGGTCTGTGTGTGGCGTGCTGGCATGGTGAGCGAGTGAGATCTGTGTGTGGCGTGCTGGCATGGTGAGCGAGTGAGGTCTGTGTGTGGCGTGCTGGCATGGTGAGCGAGTGAGATCTGTGTGTGGCGTGCTGGCATGGTGAGTGAGTGAGGTCTGTGTGTGGCGTGTTGGCATGGCGAGCGAGTGAGTTCTGTGTGTGGGTGTGTTGGCATGGTGAGCGAGTGAGATCTGTGTGTGGCGTGCTGGCATGGTGAGCGAGTGAGGTCTGTGTGTGGCGTGCTGGCACGGTGAGCGAGCGAGGTCTGTGTGTGGCGTGCTGGCATGGTGAGCGAGTGAGATCTGTGTGTGGCGTGCTGGCATGGTGAGCGAGTGAGGTTTGTGTGTGGCGTGCTGGCATGGTGAGCGAGTGAGATCTGTGTGTGGCGTGCTGGCATGGTGAGCGAGTGAGGTCTGTGTGTGGCGTGCTGGAATGGTGAGCGAGCTAGGTCTGTGTGTGGCGTGCTGGCATGGTGAGCGAGTGAGATCTGTGTGTGGCGTGCTGGCATGGTGAGCGAGTGAGGTCTGTGTGTGGCGTGCTGGCACGGTGAGCGAGTGAGGTCTGTGTGTGGCGTGCTGGCATGGTGAGCGAGTGAGGTCTGTGTGTGGCGTGCTGGAATGGTGAGCGAGCTAGGTCTGTGTGTGGCGTGCTGGCATGGTGAGCGAGTGAGATCTGTGTGTGGCGTGCTGGCATGGTGAGCGAGTGAGGTCTGTGTGTGGCGTGCTGGCACGGTGAGCGAGTGAGGTCTGTGTGTGGCGTGCTGGCATGGTGAGCGAGCTAGGTCTGTGTGTGGCGTGCTGGCATGGTGAGCGAGTGAGATCTGTGTGTGGCGTGCTGGCACGGTGAGCGAGTGAGGTCTGTATGTGGCGTGCTGGCATGGTGAGCGAGTGAGGTCTGTGTGTGGCGTGCTGGCACGGTGAGCGAGGTCTGTGTGTGGCGTGCTGGCATGGTGAGCGAGTGAGATCTGTGTGTGGCGTGCTGGCATGGTGAGCGAGTGAGGTCTGTGTGTGGCGTGCTGGCATGGTGAGTGAGTGAGATCTGTGTGTGGCGTGCTGGCACGGTGAGCGAGTGAGGTCTGTGTGTGGCGTGCTGGCATGGTGAGCGAGTGAGGTCTGTGTGTGGCGTGCTGGCATGATGAGCGAGTGAGGTCTGTGTGTGGCGTGCTGGAATGGTGAGCGAGCTAGGTCTGTGTGTGGCGTGCTGGCATGGTGAGCGAGTGAGGTCTGTGTGTGGCGTGCTGGCACGGTGCAGCGAGTTGTGACCGGTGCCGGCCCCACCTGTGTTCTGGTCAATCCACTGCAGAGAGTCCATGTGCGCGTTCAGGATCTTGCAGATTTGCTGCAGCTGGAGACAAGGGAGAGGAAACCACACGCGGATTTTCGCTCACAATGAAACGGATTCCGAGCGGACGGCGGAACTGACGACGCAGTGAGTTGATGGTGTCAACCCGGTCGCCAATGGTTGCACAAAAAAATCCAATTAAAGTCAAATTTGATGGGACCTTTTTTTTGCCAGCATTAAAGTATGAATAATAAGAATAGGTTTTACCCTTTATGGAAATAAAACTGGTGTTAAGATCTACATCATTAGACCTCCTTTGCCAGTACCAAAATATAATAGGGTTTTTCCCCTTTTTTCTGGCAACAAAACTGAAGCCTTTTTACAAGGATTCATGTCTGCATTAACCACATAGTGTGTTTTTGTTTGCATTTGACTGCAAGTATTGCGGTTAATGCAGACATGAATCCTCGTAAAAAGGTTTCAGTTTTGTTGCCAGAAAAAAGGGGGAAAACCCTATTATTATGGTGTTAAGATGTTCAAACACCAAATAGAAACCTTTTGCAATGAATCAAATCTGCATGAACCACACGTACTTGTGGCAAAACATGCAAACAAACGTGTTCTGATAATGGCGTTGTCCTCTGGTCTGACGCTGGTGAGACAGGGCCATGGAGAAGGCCGTCTCTGATGTAGGCCAATCAGTTTCAAAGACAACGCATACGTAATTATCAGAGCATGTTTGTTAGCATGTTCACCACAAGTACATGTGGGTAATGCAGACTTGATTCCTTGCAAAAGGTTTCTATTTGGGTGTCTGAGCATCTTAACACCTGCTGTCTTCTTGCCAGAAAGGGTTAAACCTTTTCTTATTTTTCACACGGTAAAATTCGGTTCCCCACCTAATTTTGGCACAAACTTCCACGGCACTTCCAGCGGCAGAGCGAGTTGCGGGGAAATGCTGCGCCTCGACTCTACTTCACGACGAGCGGAAAACGGGACGTCTGCTCTCCGCACATCCACCGCCTCTCGTGACTGACGCCCCCACGAAGCCCACCGACCGAGGTTCCCATTCGCCAAGGGTTAGGCGAACGGCTCGACCGTGCAGGGGCCTGCAGCGGGAACGCGGGGGGGGGGGGGGGGGGGGGGGTGACTCACGGGGTCGGTGGAGTTGTGCGAGCTGCTCGAGGTGTTGATGTGCTCGATGATCTCCTTGAGGTCCTGGGCCATCCTCTTGAGCTGCGCGTCGATGTTCTCGGCCAACTTGTACCTGCGCGCATCGGCACGGGCGACGGGGTCACGGGGTCGCAGCGATAACTGACAATTCGTCGACGTGGCTGGGGTCACGGGGTCGCACCGTCACCAACAGCTCCACAACGCGTCGGCACGTGGGCTTCACGGGGCTTCTGAAGCCGTCCACCAACCTTGACCGTGGTGTTTAACCCCGCGGGGTCAGCGCGGGCGTGCTTACGTGTGCCGGCTCGGTGTGCGTGCTGTCTCTGTGTGTACACGTGCCAGTTCTCCCTCCGTGTGCGTGCGTGCGTGCGTGCGTGCGTACGTGTGCTGGCGCTCCTCGTCCGCGTGCTGCATGTAGATCGTCCCCGTTTGCTCCTTCACCGAGTCCTCGAGTGGCACCAGCAGATCCTCCAGCTCGCGCTGCTGGGACAGGATGAAGTCCAGCTCTTGGTCCAGCCTGAGGGGGGTGGGGGGGCGGCACGGAGAGGAGGGGTCGTGCGCGCTCACGACGTTACCATGGCACGACGTCCCTCGCAGGGATGTGAGGCGCGCACAGTTAGCTAATTACGGTGTAAAAGTTCAACATGCATAGGACAATGATTAGCCGTACAGCCTTCAACAGACTGATGGGATAACTGCTGTTCGTGAGCACCTATGGTCAGCATGGCACAGAGGTGGGTGGCTAGCACCATGCCCATCTGTCTGTCTCATCAATGCTGTTTATACACTGCACCAGGTACTAATTTTTGGCCGAGCCAACCTGGGAGAGGTCCATAACCAGTCCAGATATTCGCCACTGACGTTGATCGTGAGTGGGAATTGAACTTGGGTCACTGAGTTCGTAGTGTAGTGCACTAACCACTGCACTATGGTTCCCTAAGATACATGAAGACAAAGTTCCCCCATATAGCCTTCGTGTTTGAGGCTGTACGGGGGGGGGGGGGATCTTTGTCTTAAATATATCTTTGGGAACTGTAGTGTTCACACCCTGTGTGGTAAACTAATCCCTGCACCCCAGGCGCTGGTGGCCTGCGACCCCATAAGTGTGGAGGCAGCAAGAGTTGGTAGATCACACACACACACACTCACTCGTGAAACTTCCACCCACATGAATAAACAACCTATTAATGGAGTTGGCAAAACATGGCAAGATCGGACCACAGAGCTTAGGCCATTGCTGGTGCCAGTTCTGGATGCCTCCTTCCCACGCCTGCGCGCGTGACGAAATCGACAGCGTTTTGAGAAGCAATCTGCATCAACGGCGCTGCGTGCAGAAAAACAGAACAAGACCCTGCGCAGGTGCAAAAGCAGCACTCACCTCTTCTGATCCAGCTTCACTTTCTCCACGTCCTTGTGCAGAGACGTGATCTGCACAGAACACAGGGAGCACGAGACGCGATGTGAATTCAACTCCAGTTTGGGTTATATTCCACAATGGGCATCGCGCACAAAGTCTCTACGCAAGTCCGCGGCCCTCTGCGCAAGTCACGGTCGCTGCACCGTGCCTGCTGCACCGTGCCTGCTGCACCGTGCCTGCTGCACCCGTGCCTGCTGCACCGTGCCTGCTGCACCGTGCATGCTGCACCGTGCCTGCTGCACCGTGCCTGCTGCACCGTGCCTGCGGCGCCGCGGGCCGCCACGAGCGGCACTCACCATGTCCCCGTTCTCGATGAGCGTGCGGTCCCACGCGTTGACCTGCGTCGCCTGGTGCAGGAAATGCTTCTCCTGTTCCTCCAGGTCCGAGCCCCACTTGTTCAGCAACTCCTCCAGTTGCCCGAACGATAGCGAGGGTGCCGCACTGCGGTGGAAGGGTGGCAGATGGTGCGGTGAGATGCGGTGCTGCAGCGCCACCGCGCAGATTCACACGGAGACGTAGACTCGCACAGACCCCACAGACTCGCACAGAGACCCGCAAATTCACACGGAGACATAGACTCACACAGATCCTGTAGACTCACACAGACCCCATAGACTCACACAGAGACCCGTACGTTCACACAGAGACGTATAAATCACGTAGAATTACGTATACCGACACAGACCCATGAGTCTTTCGACTGTGGAGCTGGCCACCCCTCCACACTGTTGTGGACGGTCCCTTAGCACGGCTGCGCGGTGGAGCGACAAGGCCGTGTGGGCTGGATGAAGCGGCGACGATCGAGCGGTGGAGCAGCTGGATAACCCCGGACTCCGCGGCTCCGCACGGCACGAGCGATTCCCCGCACGCATCAGGAGGTCACACACTCGCGCTCCTCGCGGGGCGGGTGCCGTTACCTGGTGGCGGTGGTGCTGACCGGCGCCACACTGGCGGAGCTTGTGGCCGGGGCGGCTGAGACGCTGGCGGCGGCGCTGGTGGCGGTGGCGGCAGAGGGCGGTTTAAATCCAGCGAAGGACGCCAGCCCGGCGCCTGCCGCGCCCGCCACTGTCGAGAACAACAACCGAGAAACGGCACGCGTTAACGACGTGCACGCCTAGGCACGCCTCGCCGCGAACGGCAGTCGCTGTGCCGTCTGAAAGATCGTCCCCACAGGCAACTCCTCCGTAATCCGGAATGATCAGGGGGGAAAGGATGGCAAGGATAACATAAAAACACGGATAATATGAAACTTCGGCAAATGTCGAAGGTGATGCCCCTCTACCATGTGGACCAGAGGTCACTTGATCTCAGGTGTAGTTCTATGATATCCGCTTTCACGGGGCACTGCTCTGTGAGATATCTGAACAGATTCTCCATCTCGTGATGTGGTAGCACAACTGGGATAAAACTGGGGAACCAAGACAAACGAGTGGTGCCAAGATTTCTCTCGTCCCTGATAACGACAGAACTTTACACCAGCCGGTGGTGGCGCACGCCTTGCAATCCAGCACTGTGGAGGCCAGGGTTGGTGGATTGCACAAATGTGAGGGTTTTGAGGAGGCGCCATAGGCAGTAGAGAAAGTGAACTAAATCAGCATGTTTCCATCTGCGAGGGGACAGAGTGGATTCTTTATGGGTGCTCTCGTTCATCCCACTTGTCGTAATAAACACTCATCATAAACCGGTTGAATACGTTAAAATAAATACCCAATGCAGGAACCCTCCTAAAAACCGAGCCCTCTGACTCGGTGTGGCTTCCAGGTTCAGTTAAACTATTACACTGGTCAACACACTTTTTCTGGAATAAGGTATTCCAACGGTTTTAAGGTTTTGAGATATCAAATATTGCATTTTCAATAAAAACTTCAGAAGAAAAATATTAAATAAATGTGGATATCTATATAAAATGATATTGTAAACACCCTAAAAATACAGCACCATATTTTAACACTAAAGCAGTCACTGACTCGCAACAACTTGCAATCATAAGTGACAGAGTTAATTTCGGGTAAAATCAATGAAAATGGGGAATGCCGATAGCATAAAAATGATGTGATAGAGCAAATCTGAGATCAGATTTGGAATCAGCACCCTGAAATGAGTCTAAAACAGCTGCAAAAATCAAGGCCAGAGTTTTTTTTTGTTGACCAGTGTTATTACTTTCAAATAATCATCTTCACGAGAGTCACCCTGGCTCCAGGTTGCAGACACACGGACACAGCTAAGGACACAGCTAATTCATCCGCGCCTTCAACCTTCGTTGCGAAAGCGTTCATCCGGACGGGTGCCCCGAGCAGGCCCCACCTTGCTGTGCGGTCGTACAGGAGGCAGGCGCCGTCCCAAAGCCGAAGGAGGAGGACGCCGACGTTGCGGTGCTGGCGGCTGCAGTGGCACTTGGGGCCACGACGGCAGCAGCGGCGCCGGCCAGGGAGAATCCTCTGGTCGTCCCTGCGAGCGACAGCCGGGCCGGTGAGCCCCGCTCGCAGCCCGAGCGCGGCCATACTTGCCCGTGGCATGACTCCTGAGCGCGGCTCGGAGGCTACCGCTAGCATCGTCGAAGAATAACAACGTCAACTCGTAACACTGCGCCGCCGCAAAGTGTCCGCTCGCTCTCGTAGAGACGGAGAGACTCGGAAGTGCGATCAGCCACAGACAAGCGGGATCGTCAGCCACACTGAGCCGGTGCCAACAATTGCCCAGGCTCTGCAGTCCTCTATATATTAAGGTGTTGTCAGCCAGGCAATGAGTGTACATGTGGGAAGAAACCGCAGCACCTGACGACACTCTTATGCATTACACGTGACGTCAATACCCCTGAGGTCATAATTTCGGAGCAATCCAAAGCTAAGGTGTTGTTTTTCGGATGATACTTTCGTATCTAGGCCAGATTTTCGGATCTTTCGAGTTATTCCCTCTCACAGCAGTCTACTCCCGCGACCCGGCCGTGACGCCTTCCACGGCCCGTCCCGACATAGCGTCACGTGGTGCGAGCGCAGATTTTGTTTACGGCCACACGCGGCACGTGCCTCCTGCTGCCACCCAGTGGCAACATCTGGACAAGACAACTAACTGCACACAAAGGGACCAGTCATGCCCAATTGTTACTAAACGAGTCAAAGTGACCAGGTTTACTTAATTAATTAAGAGAGGCTGGCTGCAGAATGACGTACGGTTGGGAAAGGGATGGCTGAGAGAGCACTCAAGGGGCCCGAACAATCGACCACCAACAACGCAGCCGACCACTTTTATTATTTTCATGCTCGTTCACCCAGGAGAGCCTCACTGAGCCTCCAGACTATTTCAGGATTGCCGTGTTTATAATCAAGTAATTTTTCAACATTGACAAATTTTATCGTGACGCCGGGCACACAATGGCCTACTCTTCTTCGCATTACTTCATGGGATCCTGAACGTCCACCGTGAAACACAAGGCTCATCATTTTACGGTTAACACACCTGCGGCATTAATCAGGACATCCTGCCGGATTACAACCGCGAGCTTCTCCGACGAGCCGGCGAGCGCGCTTTTGCTGGGTCACGCGGCCGTCCCAGTTGATCAATCGAGTAATCGTCCCATCGGCTATAACCGCCCCGGCTCTACCTCCTTGGTTCACGGGGACCCCACCACCCTCACCGCTGAGTGAAGTCGGTGCAGTGGTCGTCTCGGTCTTCGCCAGGCCCAAGCCGAGCGAGAATCCGGCCGAGGGGGCAGCCGTGGCTAGTTGGGGGGCTCCCTGCGCAAACCCGGCAGCAGCGGACGTGAGCGGGGTCCCGCCCATGCTCAGTCCGCCACTCAGACCCATGCCCGTACCTGGAGAGAGAGCAACAAAATAGACAAAAGATCACCTGTGTGGCCGACACAGGCGGTCGCGGCAAGAGCTGTGAGTGAGCACTGATTGAGGTTGGCACGGCGCACGACGGGGCGGTGTGGCCAGAACCACACTTGGCTGTCATACCTCGCCGGCGTTAACGTTCAGCCGACACACCTATACTCTTTGGTTCTTTCGATAAAGTCACGTAGGTATAAAATAAAATAAATCACGACGTTTCGAACGCAACACAAGCGGTCGTCCTCAAGCGGAAAAAATATAATCCAGCAGTGGAACCGCTTGTGTTGCCATCGAAACGTCGTGATTTATTTTATTTTATACCTACGTGACTTTACCGAAAGAACCAGAGTATGGATCCCTGCAGTCACGAAAGCTTCAACTCACGACACACCTAGGGGAGGCCCAGAACCGGTTCACAAAATCACCACTGATGATGATTATGTGCAGTGTGCACACTGCTGCGGCACCACTCTGCAACGACTCAATGGGAACGCGTACAGCCCCTTTGTCAATCCACAATTGGAAGATGGCCTACCCAAGACGAGCAGGTCGTGAGGGTTATTTGACCGTACTTCACCGTGCCAATTGCTGAAGGCGGGTCCGAGCGTAGACGCGGAAGCACAGAAGTACAGCGCAACAACGCATCTTGCCACATTGCCACCTGGCACCCATCACGGACACGCGGGGTGGTTCAGTTCACAACCCGAGCACGACGCGGGGAAATATTCGCCGAGCTCGCGAGATCCGACACCGCCTGGGCACATTCCTGGCGGCCGCCGGCCCCGTCTTACCTTGTGCGCCGCCTAGGGGCTTCTGTCCGAAGGACACGACAGTGGCCTGGCCGGTGTTCTGGGCCATCGTGCTGGTGGGCGCCGCGACCCCTCCCAGGGTCAGGCCTGCGTGGGCGGCAGCGGCGGCGAGCAGAGATTGCGTCAAGAAACATCGCGGCGGCAACACGGAACCCACAAACATCGGCTCGACAAGGACGGTGCCGTAAACGTAAATTGGAATCTAGCGTTTTATTGCCGCTGTAAGAGGGATTCTGGTTGTTATAGTGAAGCCGCCCCACCCATACCCCGACTGTCCCCGGCCACCATTGCCACTGCTGCTGCACATGAGCACTCCCCCCCCCACCTTCCACAATTCCCACCACTATCCAAACTAGCCCAGTACTGTGCAGAGGGGCGGCGCTTAAACAGAAAGAGGGGCCCCAAAAGAAGGGGCGTGTCCTACAAAAGGAGAGGCGCAGAGCCGATAGAAGAGGAGACGATGGGGGCCTAATCAGGAAGGGCTGGGGCCCAAAGAAGGAGTCAGGGACTAAAGAAGGGTCGGGCCTACAGAGGCTGCTCTCCCCTGTTGAATTAAGGTAACGGAAGCATCGAATCAAATATTGCAAGCACGCAGCCGCAAACCTTCAGTGCCACAGATGCGGCCAAAATCCAACTCCGTGTAATCGCTTACTAAAATATCCGCACGACCGAGCTCCACCGTCACCGGACTGCGGTGCCAGTGGCCGAAGTTCCCCTCACCAGTCGAGGTGGCGCCGCCAAAGCTAAACGGCAGCTTGGCGGCGGAGGCCCCTGCTCCTGGTCCCCCAAGAGAGCTGGCGCCCGTCAGGGCTCCTCCCAGCATCAGGCCTTGCGTGGTGGTGGTGGGCGTACTGCACAACAGCGCACACACAGTGTTATAACCTCATACACACTACCACAAAGATGTAGGTCCCCCACATAGCCTTTAACAGGCCGAGTACCACGTTTCGCCAGTAATTACAACTAGCATCATCAGGCGGATAAGCCAGATTGTAAATGTTGTGGATTGTCCCTCCCACACACCGGTGTGCTGTACTAGTAACGAATTGGCATGTTCTGTTTACGTGACAAACCTTACTAATTGGTCGTGTCGGGTGGTGGCGGGTTTAACGACACATTTATGTTTACGCAGTCTAACCCAAAAAAACCTATATTATGGATATTGGTCGCGAAAGCCTACGTGTTAAACTTTAACAGGCTGTTGCGGGCAAGTACTGTTAGCAAGCACCTATTAAGGCCGGCACGGCACAAGATAGTGTGTGGCCAATACCAAGCCCGGCCACCAGTGCTCATGTTTAGACACCAGGTGCTCATTTAAGGCTGGGGCAAACTAGGGGAAGCCCAGGACCAGTTAAGATATTCGATGTTGACCGTGAGAGGGTCACTGGTTTTGTAGTGCGCTGCACTAACCACTGCTACCCATACGCACGACATACACCACACTACACACACACACTAGGCATGGCAAAGACGCATTCACAGGTACTTACCACACTGTTTAGAAACCGCATCCACACACACCCTGCTACTGCGCACACCACACTAAGTTTTATTTAAACAAAGACACATATGCCCGTGTGGCATAGACAGACTGTTGCGGAAATTGCTGTTAGCAAGCGCCTATTAAGGCTAACACGGCGCATCTACGAGGGGATGGTGTGACCAGTAGCACACCTGGCTCCCCAGTGAAGATGTCTACTACACACTGCGCCAGGTATTCCAATAACGCCAAGTCGACCTAGGGGAAGCCATGGACGGAGTGGAATATTTGGCACCGATGTTGCCTGTAGCCTGGAACTGAACCTATGTTTCCGGGTTTGTAGTGCGGTGCGAGAACCACTGCACTTACCGCTCCCATCACAGACACACAGGTCCACGCACACTTGTACTACACACAAACACACTGCTCTCATAGACTCTCTCACACACACTCGCCGCGTCGGCACCTGAATGAGAAGGCGCCCGTCGCTCCGCCACCGAACCCGAAGCTCGCCGTCGGGGCGCTGCTGGCCGGGGTGGCCGCACCGCTTGCCCCAAACGCAAACCCCCCTGGCGCCGCCATCCCCACCGGTGCTCCCCCAAGCTGGAACCCCGTGGCGGCGGCGGGGGCAGCGGCGGGGGCAGCGGACGGCGGATACTGAAGGGGCAGCTGCGGTAGTAGGGGCGCCCATGGCCGACTGACCGAACGAGAATCCGGTGTTGGCACCTGTCCCGGCACCGGCGCCGCCAAACGAGAACCCGGACGACGCCGCCGGGGCGGCCGCGGTGGCCGGGGCAAAGCTGAAGGCCGAGCCGGCGGCCGGCATTTGCGCCCCCGGCGCCGCCGCAGTTGGGGCACCGGCGCCGCCGAAGGAAAACCCACCGCCGGCACCGCCGGGCTGAGCACCGAAGGAGAAGCCGGTGGCGTTCCCCGTGCCACCAGAGACGAAACTCATGATGGAACGAGAGCTGTGGATAATATATACAGTTGATATAAATTAAATGGCATTTGATGCTTGGTGATAATTTATTAACCGGTTTTGAATCTGGGTTTCACGAAAAGCATTCAACAATAACCACCCTGTTGTAATTCTAGATTTGAAGCTTTCGTGACTGCAAGGATTCATACTCTTAGGTTTTTTCGGTAAAGTCACGTAGGTAAAAATAAATAAATAAAATTATTAAATGATAGAAATAGTAATAGAAGTAATTATTACTTATTTTTAATATTTTTCTTATTTATTTTTACCTACGTGACTTTACCGAAAAAACCTAAGAGTATGAATCCTGTTGTAAGTTACAGCCGACACATGGACCACACAGCTATGGACCAAGGCCAAGATTCCTGACGCCATCGCTACGGATCAGTCCAAGGCTTTCGACACTGTTGATCACGTGCCACTCACACCATCAAAACACAATGTCTCTACCGCTGGTGCCGATTCACATTCTTCGGAAATCTGCCAAGGGGTCTACTGGGGTTACTTGTTCTCGCCTCCCATGAATGACAACCTCTAGAAGGGGACTGTCCCGGTAATGTAATGGTGAGCAGCCCCACTGGACTTGGAATCCAAGAGGATGCAGGTTCGATTCCATCTCCCTGGCTCAACAATTCAAACAGTGGGAACATTTTTATGAAATGTCCCCATCGCTGCCCCATCCAGGCAAAACTTCAAGGTACTCGAATTGTCAATGTTATATTGGGTTTACTCTCCAACACACAACAACCGGTTAGTGCTTTACTAGTAACTAATTGCCACGTTTTGTTTACGTGACAAACCTTACTAATTGGCTGTGTCGGGTGGTGGCGGGTTTAACGACGCATTTATATTTACGCGATCTAAACCAAACAAAAAACTTATATTATGGATATTGGTCGCTTAAGTCCTACTACTACGTGTTAAATTGGTACACCACAGTCGATCGGCACGTCACGTGTGCCTGGGGTAAAGTGTGGGTACTGCCACCTCTTCTAAGACTACTTGGCCAGCCTGGAAGAGTAGACCAAATATCCACTAGAGCCCCCTTGAGTGGAGCAATAGCAGGGCGGCGCCTTTACCCGTTGCGGAATAGCGAATAATCAAGTGCATTCATGAGAGATGCAAGTTTGTGTGTACTTCTGTTGCACTGTACGTAGCTAACCCCGTGTTAATCGGTGGGGGGGGGGAGGGCAACAAACTATGGGTGTCTGTGTCAGTCTATGAGTCTCTGCGCGAGTCCATGGGCCTCTGTGTGTGTCCATGGGTCTCCGCGTGAGTCCATGGGTCTCTGTGCAAGTCTGTGGGTCGATGCGTAAGTCCATGGGTCTCCGCGTGAGTCTATGGGTTTCTGCGTGACTACATGGGTCTCTGCGTGAGTCCATGGGTCTCTGCGTGAGTACATGGGTCTCTGCGTGACTACATGGGTCTCTGCGTGAGTACATGGGTCTCTGCTTGAGTCCATGGGTCTCTGCTTGAGTCCATGTGTCTCTGCGTGAGTCCATGGGTCTCTGCGTGAGTCCATGTGTCTCTGCGTGAGTACATGGGTCTCTGCGTGACTACATGGGTCTCTGCTTGAGTCCATGTGTCTCTGCGTGAGTCCATGGGTCTCGGCGTGAGTCCATGTGTCTCTGCGTGAGTACATGGGTCTCTGCGTGACTACATGGGTCTCTGCGTGAGTCCATGGTTCTCCGCGTGACTACATGGGTCTCTGCGTGAGTCCATGGGTCTCTGCGTGACTACATGGGTCTCTGCGTGACTACATGGGTCTCTGCGTGAGTACATGGGTCTCTGCGTGAGTCCATGGGTCTCTGCTTGAGTCCATGTGTCTCTGCGTGAGTCCATGGGTCTCGGTGTGAGTCCATGGGTCTCCGTGTGAGTCCATGGGTCTCCGTGTGAGTCCATGTGTCTCTGCGTGAGTCTATGGGTCTCTGCGTGAGTCCATGGGTCTCGGCGTGAGTCCATGGGTCTCCGTGCGAGTCCATGGGTCTCTGCGTGAGTACATGGGTCTCTGCGTGAGTCCATGGGTCTCTGCGCGAGTCCATGAGTCTCTGCGTGAGTCCATGGGTCTCGGCGTGAGTCCATGGGTCTCTGCGTGAGTCCATGGGTCTCTGCGCGAGTCCATGGGTCTCTGCGCGAGTCCATGGGTCTTGGCGTGAGTCCATGGGTCTCTGCGTGAGTACATGGGTCTCTGCGTGAGTCCATGGGTCTCTGCGCGAGTCCATGGGTCTCGGCGTGAGTCCATGGGTCTCTGCGTGAGTACATGGGTCTTGGCGTGAGTCCATGGGTCTCTGCGTGAGTACATGGGCCTCTGCGCGAGTCCATGAGTCTCTGCGCGAGTCCATGGGTCTCCGTGTGAGTCCATGTGTCTCTGCGTGAGTCTATGGGTCTCTGCGTGAGTCCATGGGTCTCTGCGTGAGTCTATGGGTCTCTGCGTGAGTCCATGGGTCTCTGCGTGACTACATGGGTCTCTGCGCGAGTCCGTGGGTCTCTGCGTGAGTCCATGTGTCTCTGCGTGAATCCATGTGTCTCTGCGTGAGTCCATGTGTCTCTGCGTGAGTCTATGAGTCTCTGCGTGAGTCTATGAGTCTCTGCGCGAGTCCATGAGTCTCTGCGCGAGTCCATGGGTCTACGTGTGAGTCCATGTGTCTCTGCGTGAGTCTATGGGTCTCTGCGTGAGTCCATGGGTCTCTGCGTGAGTCCATGTGTCTCGGCGTGAATCCATGTGTCTCTGCGTGAGTCCATGTGTCTCTGCGTGAGTCTATGGGGTCTCCGCGCGAGTCCATGGGTCTCCGGGTGAGTCCATGGTTCTCTGTGCAAGTCTGTGGGTCTCTGCGTAAGTCCGTGGGTCTCTGCGTGAGTCTATGGGTCTCTGCGTGAGTCCATGGGTCTCTGCGTGAGTACATGGGTCTCTGCGTGAGTACATAGGTCTCTGCGTGAGTCCGTGTGTAGTATGTAGAACTTCCTTCGCACCGTACGTAGCCAACCGTGCTAATCGGAGGTGCGGTGGGGAGGACAACGACCTAAACACAGTTCTAAAGAAATAAGTTTTCAAGCCGCCTGGGTGAGAGTTGTAGAGTGAGAGTTGTACCGGCCTGGGTGAGAGGAGACGGGGCGAGTGGGCAGAGTTGTACCCGCCTGGTTGAGAGAGACGGGGAGAGTGTTGGAGCGAGTCGGGAGAGTTGTACTGCACTCCGCGCCTCTCTCTATGGCGTTCCTCTCCTCGGGCCTTCACCACGCGATGCCGCCAAGTCCACGTGCCGCCAACTCCCGATTCGCGCCACGAGATTCGCGCGTACAATGTCACCGCCCCCCACCCCTACCCCCCCCCCCGGCACCCGTCACCTGATTCCCAGCTCCCTCATTCGTCATTCAAGGGAGCGCGACTCCAATTTGGACTGAAAACTTTCGCAACTGCATGAATTCATCTTCTTTTGTACCTTTCGGTAAAGGCACGCAGATAGAAAATTATGATAAAAATAAAGTGAATAAAAAATGCACTAATGTGGACTGTAGCCTGGTTCTAAAGTGTACTGGTAGTCTTCGTAACTGCATGAATTAATCTTCTTTTGTACCTTTCGGTAAAGGCACGCAGATAGAAAAATTATAATAAAAATAAAGTTAATTTTAAAAAATGCACTAATGTAGACTGTAGCCTGGTTCTAAAGTGTACTGGTAGTCTATGGAGCCGTCCATAAATGACGTCAAGCGATTTTGGACAATTTTTGACCCCCCCCCCCCCGTCACATGGCGTCACAAAAAGTCAGACCCCCCCCCCTCAAATATGACGTCACAAAGCTCTGCACCCCCCCCTCCCAAAACCATATTTCCATTTTGAAAATAAAACATGCTTCGAATCGCTTTAAACTATTGTCATTGTAGTGCGTATTTAATGCGGCGCTGCACTCTGATGTTGTAGGAGAAAACATTTATTGAAAAGTATATTTAATTCAGTAGAACGTGTTGTCTATATTTATTTAAAGTTGCGCATTTTGATGTGATGTCACATTTCTAAACCCCCCCCCCCTCGTCACAAATCGTCACAAATGTCTGACCCCCACCCCCCCCAGGTGCGTGACGTCATTTATGGACGGCCCCTATAATGTAGACTGTATCCTGGTTATTAAGTTTGGTGAGTGTGCTGGCAGTCTATAATGTAGACTGTAGCCTGATTCTTAACCTCGGTGGATGTACTGGCAGTCTATAATGTAGACTGTAGCCGTTTTTTTTAGCTGGTGAGCATATTGGCAGTCTATGATGTAGACTGTAGCAATGGTTATTCAACTGAATGAGCGTACTGGCAGTCTATAATATAGACTGTAGCCTGGTTCTTAACCTGAATAAAATAAAATAAACTTTTTTTATATAAAATAAAAATATAAACCACGACGTTTCGATGGCAACACAAGCGGTCGTCATCAGGAAAAGGGGGGTTAGCCTCTAAAGGCAAACTGTTTATAAAGGTTTAAAATGGGCGTAGCCCAAGTGTGTCAGCAGCATTGGCGGGGCAAATAATGCTAATGTCGAAGGAAGCGACGACAACGCAGTGGGTTTATTAACTTTATTTGCTTTATTATTTTTCTATCTACGTGACTTTACCCAAAGAACCAAACAATACGAACGCGCCTCATTCGCCATTCAAGGGAGCGTGCTCATTTTGTTGTAAACACTGAACACTTTTTGTTGTTGTCAAAAACACTGTTGCTGTTGTTGTCTTTAAAGGAGAATTATCTAACAGGCGACGTTTCAGGCAATGGCCCTTCTTCATGTCAGTTGTTTTATTACCATGTGGATAGTTTCCCAACAGTGGCTGTTGTGTAATACACTCTTCAATACAAAAAAATATCTCAATATAAACTAATTTATATTGAAAGTAAAATCGTTAAAAGGTGCTGGCAAATCTGCACTATGGGTAGAACTGTGTAGTGAGGTCACCGCACAATCCACACAGCAATGATTGCCTGGGCCCAATCACCAACTTAATAAAAATATATTTAACATGTAGGCTTTCGCCAGCAATATTATCTACGAGGTATTTTTTGGGTTGGTTAGCGTGAATATAAATATTTCGTTAAACCCGCCCCCACCGACACAGCCAATTAGTAAGAGGTTTGTCACGTAAACAAAAAAGTGGTCAATTAGTTACTAGTACAGCACTAACCAGTTGTGTTGGAGAGTAAACCCACGACAAAATTTACAATTCAAGTACAATTCGGCGTTGTTAATTCAAGTACTTGAGCACACACACATTCCTGAGGCCGAAAAATTATGGGTCCGAGGCAGTTGCAGACTGTGCCCAATGTAGCAGCCAAGGTGCTAACTCGCATACATGTCAACCCCTTATCAGTGCCTATGTATTCTTGGTTCTTTCGGTAAAGTCACGTAGAAGGGAGATAACAAAATAAAATAAATATAAAACAATAAAAATTCTCACGACGTTTCGACTGCAAGAATGTGAATCCCTGCAGCCATGAAAGCTTTAAATCAAAATTTAGTGCCTATGTAGTTGAGTTCAAGTTAGTCGCAGACGTACTCTCGGAGGCAACACATTTATTTAACACCAACACACGGGGTAACTGCCTATGATGGTCACCACCAGGCTACCTACACTAGTTACAACGTAACTCGCTTTTACGGACCAGGACCACAGCTCGGGTCCAGGTCCACGTGTTGGAGACTCGGTAGGAATGTAGAACGTAGACGAAGGTTTCTTCCAGGATGAACAACAACAGCCCCGGTCCCTCTGGGGGACCCTGGCTTATATCCTCTGCAGCGTGGCTGGCTCCGCCCTTGGCCACGACCACCTTCCAGAATCCTCGGGAAGGATCTGGACCCGGACCATGTGACCACCCCTAGCCCCCACTTGGGGCCCCTTTGTAGACTTAACTGGTCACGTGTCCTCTCAGGTCAACCAGAGTGCCATGGCCTTTAGTAACCTCATTCCTACGGACCGGCACTCCCACACCCAATCCTGTAGGGCTGGCACTGCACGCCAAGCGTGGTGCCACCTAGCGCTATCAACCAGCGCTCACCGAACCCCTATAGGGCCGGTACTACAGCTACATCACTGCGGTGTCCTGCGATGTCGCTACATCGCACACCGTGCCTCTCTAGGGCCGGCACTGCACAGTGATATCCCGCGATGTCACTGCACCGATATTACAGACGAATTCAGACCTTTTGTCACCCCGTGTCCCTTATAAATCTCAACGTTCATCCTACAAAGTCCCATCACAAGGGAGAAACACAAACAAAAAGACGCGTAATTTTTGTTTGCCCGTATTGAAACGGCTGTACGCCGTAGGGACCTGAAAACTCAATTTCCCTGTACAAGAATACGGGGTAAACCATATGGGTTGACAGCTATGAACTCCCACCCCATTGCGAGAACATCTTCTCTCTTCCTGTTATCGGCATCGTTGTATTGGCTCCCCCGTCTCTTGGACAGTGCTGATATCTTCAAGAACCCGACTTAAAAAAAAAAACCCATCTTTAAACAAAAAATCTCTGTTGTAATTCGCTTTGTTCCTTTCTGGGTTCTTAGGTCGTCAACCCGGATCTTTCTGCATTGTCTCTCTCCTTGTGCGCCTCGAGACATTGTGAAAGGCGCCTTAGTAAGCGCACACTACTAACCACGCGTTCCTCTTTCTGTGTAGTTCCCGGCACGCACTTTTCAGCGTTCGTTCCCTTGTCTCTGCCACTGCCCTCCATTCTTCTGTTCCACGTGAGAGCGACTTGTACGCACCGATGAAACTTTCCTCTTGAACACATTGCAACGTGGATTTTTGTTTTTTACGTTTTCCAAAATCTTTCCCTAGTGGCAAATGCACCCTGAAGCGTACACCTGATGATGGTTGCTTGTGTTGCAATCTAGACGTCGTGGGGGTTTTATTGTTTTGTTTTTATTGTTTTGTTGTTTCCCTTCTGCGTGACTTTACCGAAAAAAACAAGAATATTAATCCCTGCAGTCACGAAAGCTTTAAATCGAAATGTATTATGGTTGTTATTGTTTTATTTGCATCACACTGGGATTTTTTGCACACAGCGCTTTTTTTTAAGATTTGCTGGTTTATCCAGGATGTTTCTGTTGCGCGTCGTCGCTTTAAGATGTTCTCCGTTCATATTTTGTTTGATGCGATTGCACCCGACTTAAGAGCTGCATGGCTCACAGGGCAAAACCAAATAAATGAAACTTGAAACTTGAACTTGCCTCGCAAGCCCACGTTTGTTTCTGACCATTGTCACCCTGGGTACTGCGTCCGACCTCGCAAGATAAGCAGCTTTCAGCCTGCTGAGTGTGGTGTACGGGTGACTCGCTATGAACTCCAGATGTTGTGCGGTGGCTCGCACATGGGATTACTCCGGCTTCTCCCATTTCCTCGCACACGAAGCCAAACTGGAATTGTTTCGTTTCATCCTAACGTCGTGCTTGCAAATTGCATCGTTCACAATCGCCGTCCAGGAATGACGTAACGCACCTATAGGGTCAGACATTTGTGACGATGTGTGACGAGGGGGGGGGGGGGTTGAGAAATGTGACGTCACATCAAAATGCGCAACTTTAAATAAATATAGACAACACGTTCTACTTAATTATAGAAGTTTTAATAAATGTTTTCTCCTAAACATGACAATAGTTTAAAGCGATTTGAAGCATTTTTATATATTTTTTTGGGGGGGGGGGGCAGAGTTTTGTGACGTCATATTTGAGGGGTGGTCTGGCTTTTTGTGACGCCGTGTGACGATGGGGAGAGGGGGGGGGTCAGAAATCGTTCAAAATTAATGTTCGTACGTGAATGGATTGTAGTCGTAGCACGCTCCCGAAGACGCGTCTCGAGATTCTGTGCTCTGCTGGGTGAGGGGCATTACCGTGCAATGAACGTGCCATGCAGTGTGCAGCAGAGGGCAGTGCATCAACATACATCGTTGTACTGCACTTTATATGCTCCCCGCCTTCAACAACGCGCGCTGACCAGCGTATTAAAATAAGTGAATGAAACGTAACAATGTATGACTGAAATTGGCCAAACGGTACCTGCAAATTAATTAAATTGCCCCAAAACTGCTCAAAACACTTGGCAAGAACCTCCCTCGCAATAATTGTCGCGAGACTCGGTGAATCTTTTCCCTTGGCCAAAACAAGCGAAGTTTAAAATCTCAACGCTCCAACGCAGCCAGCAGTGGATAGAGCCGGCGAGGGCCCACGTGGTGCCGAGCTGGAGCTGCCACGCCCACGTGAGGGCAGTGCCCGGCCCACGTGACCCGCGCGGCGCGCTCCCATTGGCGGCAGCGGGGGGGGGGGTGCCCAGGAAGCAGCCGAGCCCGGGTGAGAATTTTGGGACGCGGCGTCACGTGACCGGCGCCGCGCGCTGCGATTGGTCGAGCGCGTGCGCGGGCTCACAGCGGAGAGGGGGGAGAGGGAAGGGAGAGCGAGGGGGAGAGGGAAGGGAGAGCGAGGGGAGAGGGAAGGGAGAGCGAGGGGAGAGGGAAGAGGGAGCGAGGGGAGAGGGAAGGGAGAGCGAGGGGGAGAGGGAAGGGAGAGCGAGGGGGAGAGGGAAGAGAGAGCGAGGGGAGAGGGAAGAGAGAGCGAGGGGAGAGGGAAGAGAGAGCGAGGGGAGAGGGAAGAGAGAGCGAGGGGAGAGGGAAGAGGGAGCGAGGGGGGAGAGGGAAGAGAGAGCGAGGGGAGAGGGAAGAGGAGAGCGAGGGGAGAGGTAAGGGAGAGCGAGGGGAGAGGGAAGGGAGAGCGAGGGGAGAGGGAAGGGAGAGCGAGGGGAGAGGGAAGAGAGAGCGAGGGGGAGAGGGAAGAGAGAGCGAGGGGAGAGGGAAGAGAGAGCGAGGGGGAGAGGGAAGAGAGAGCGAGGGGGAGAGGGAAGGGAGAGCGAGGGGAGAGGGAAGGGAGAGCGAGGGGAGAGGTAAGGGAGAGGAAAGAGAGAGGGGGAGAAGTAAAAAGAAAGCGGGGAGAGCGGAAGGAGCGTGGGGAGAGCGCGCAAAGTGAAGGGAGAGTAAAGCGAGAGCGCCAGGAGAGTAAAAGGAGAGGCAGGGGAGAGTGTCAGGGTGAGGCCGTACACGTGAGTCACAGGCGGCGTAATTCACACGCGACAACATCAACAACAACATCATCAACAACATCAACAACATCAACATCATCAACAACAACATCATCAACAACAACATCAACGACAACATCGGCATTGAGGGGAGTCCCTGCCGCCGCCGCGATGGCCCTGACGAGGTAGACGAGGAGGAGGAGGATCTGGAGCAGCAGCAGGAGGAGGAGGAGACGCGGTCATGGGGGAGAGCTCCTCGTCCGATGGAGACTCGGTCACTGTGGAGCTGCAGCTGCGCACCGGTGAGAGAGGGGGGCAGAGAGAGGGGGGCCCAGAGAGAGGGGGGCCCAGAGAGAAGGGGGGGGGGGGGCAGAGAGAGGGGGTCAGAGAGAGGGGGTCAGAGAGAGGGGGGTCAGAGAGAGGGGGTCAGACAGAGGGGGGGTCAGAGAGAGGGGGGGGCAGAGAGAGGGGGGGTCAGAGAGAGGGGGGGGGGGTCAGAGAGAGGGGGGGTTAGAGAGAGGGGGGGCCAGAGAGAAGGGGGGCGTCAGAGAGAGGGGGGGGGGCGTCAGAGGGGGGGGGGGGGCGTCAGAGAGAGGGGGGCAGAGAGAGAGGGGGGTCAGAGAGAGGGGGGGGGGTCAGAGAGGGCGGGGGGTCAGAGAGGGGTGGGGGTTAGAGAGGGGGGGGCCGGTGAGAGAGGGGGGTCAGAGAGAGGGGACTGGTGAGAGAGGGGGCCCAGAGGGAGAGAGGGGGGTCAGAGAGAGGGGGGACCGGTGAGAGGGGGGCCCAGGGGAGACGGAGCTTTGGGACCACGGCTCGCGTGCTGTGGCTGCCTCTCGTCCCTGCCATGGGAGGCAGTCGAGGCGTTTACCGTGGTGGTGGTGGTGGTGGAGCTTGACATGGTGGTGTTTTGGTGGTTGTTAGTGGTGGCTGTGGTTTGGCAGTGGTGGTTGGAGGTGGATGTCGTGGTTTGTTTTGGTGATTGGTTGTTGTTGTTGATGCATGTTAAGTTGGTGACGGTGGGCCCCGCAGGACCGGTTCAGACGCCACTCGCCGTTGATGTTAAGCCGGGGTTCAGAGTCGAACTCGGGTTCGGCAGCAGCGAGAAGTTTGACTCAAGCCCCCTGCCTGGCTGCCACGGCCTTGCTCGCTGACTACGCGCGGTCATCACCTCTCCCGTGACCTACAACGCCACGGGGAAGGGCTCCCTCGGGTTCAAGTGTCCAGTTAATTTTGTTTAACCAGCTGAGAGACCTCAACAGAGACCACGATAAAGTCTCTTGTTGGCAACGGCGATCTGTCTTTTTTTTGCTTTGCCAGACGACATAAAAAAGAAAGAGTGCAGCAATGAAGCGAAGAGATATCTGAAAGAGAGAGAGAAAACCCGACCGCGTCGCATGACAACATTGAACGTTTCGCACGAACATTAATTGGCGTTAACTCATTTAAAGCTCTGGAACGCAAGCGGGCTCCGGCAGAAATCTGGCTGTCGCCTGATGATGCTGGTTGTAATTACTCGCGAAACGTCATACTCGGATTGTAAATGTTGTGGATTTACTCTCCAACGCACCGGTGTGCTGTACAATTAACGAATTGCCATGTTCTGTTTACGTGACAAACCTTACTAATTGGTTGTGTCGGGTGGTGGCGGGTTTAACGACACATTTATATTTACGCGATCTAACCCAAAAACCTGTGTTATGGGCTCTGGCAGTTTGCTTCCGGGCTCATTGTAGATTTTTTGCAATGCGTTCGTGAGCGAAATGTGCAATGCTGAGGTCCGCTGGCGCATCGGCCGGCTGCCGTTGATGTTCTGATGCTGTCGGCGGTCACACCGGGACGAGGAGGAGAAATGTGAAAGCCAGGAGATGTGACGATGTTTGGGGTTTCAAATGAGGTTGTTTGTTTAACACGTGGGCTTTTGCGACCAATATCCATAACAGAGGCTTTTGTGGGTTATACAACCCTTATTAAACCTTACTATTAGCTATGTCGTGTAGTGGGGGGGTTTAGCAACACATTTATATTCACGCGAACTTACCCAAAACCTCGATTGAGGTGTTTGTTCTGGACGTCCGCGTTGTTCCACTTTGTTGGCAAGCGTTGTTCTGGATCAGGGTGAGAGATTCTATGATGATGAAGGTGGTGATGACAACAGCAGCGTGATCCCGGGAGGGAGATCACGACTCTAGTAGGTGACAAGGTAGATTTCTCGAAGTCTTGCTTGCTGGGGTAGGTGGTTGACGTTGGCAATAAAACGTCTAAATTCCCTTGCAAGTTAGCATGGCTCTGCATACCGATCATCGAGTCCAATTATACAAATGTGAGCCACGGAAACATTGAACAAATATATGGTGACTACTTGAATAACATGTAAACGGTTAAGTCCGTTCAGCGGTAGATTGACAAACAGGGCTTTAGACGTACAGAGAAGCCCATCTCGCCAGCTTAACTACCTCACCTGGTATACAGGAGGTCGGGGCTTAGGTCCCGGCCCTGATGCCTGTATATTTGGAGTTTGCATGTTCTCCCCATGGTAGTGTGGATTTTTTTCTTGGGTCCTCCAGTTTTTCACTCCACATTTAGAAACATGCATTGAGACTATTTAGACTATTTTGCTGCTATAAATGTCCAAATGATAAGTCACCTTGTTGAGCTATCATTTGTGGCCAGGTCGCTTCTGAAAAATAAGTTAATACCTCAGTGGGCTTTGACTGGTAGGATGGGAATGGTTTAGTTTGTTGTAATGTTCTTACCCGCCCTTATACCGCACATCTGTGAAAAAGAGCTTTATAGCACATCAGATTCCTCCAGTATAAATACATATTCTGCTTCTGAACATGCTCCAATATTGAAGGTGGTGGCTTATGCAATGAACATCTGATGGTACAACTCCAGCCCCGGGGATGTCAGTTGTTAAGTCTATTTTGTTTAACCAGTTAAGAACTCAAGAGACCAGGATGAGTGTCATTTGGCACATGGGATCTGGTTGTTGAAAAATCTCCAAATGAGCTTCGGGGTTGAGAAGCGGAGCTTCCTGCACCACACGTTTGTGCGGTGACAGCCTTGATAAGACGTGCGACCTGATTAACGTCGTATCTCGGCATGCCACATTCAGGCCGTAACGGTGGCACAGCGGTTAACGCCACTGCACGATGACCCCGGCTACGCGTGTTGCGATTTTTCCGGGCCATGGCTGACACCAGTGGCAAGTGTTATCTTGACCGCTCTTGCTTCCCTGCCCGCCCCCCCACAACCATTCGCCAACCGCCACTGATCAGCGTGGGTGAAGTATGATCACACGATCCCCATGACAGACACGGCGTGTGGGGGAGGCCCTCGTACGGCAGGAGTGGATTGACCAAGAGCTGTACTCGCTTTAATTGGACAACCACCTTGGGGTGCAAAGGCACATTCGCAAGAGTCTTGTTAATGTGCAAGGGTTAGGCGGGCAGTCTCGCCTCCTTAGAACTCTTCTGTGGCTACTGCCATGGTTACCGTTCCTGTGGACTTCGCTCGATGGTTCCTCGACCCATGTTGAGGACTCTATCTGCCAGAAATTGTTTCTTGCTGTCTGCACTGTGTGTTCAGCTACCACACTGTAGATCACAACAACAACAACAACACAGGTTCACTCACTCATTCGCTCGCCACACTGCAGGTCAAAATATGTATCCTTTTTTCTTCTTCGCTCGTACTGCTCCACTTTGGAATTCCCTCCCGTCATCTATTTTTCCCTAGCTCGTAAAACCGCGTTCAATCACATAAACGTGTTATCTCTTATAGCAATTTTGAGAGTTGTGTGCTGGCTGTATTAGACCTTTGGTCCTGTGCTCAGAAACTGCGTGAGGATAAAAATGCAGTGCCACCCCATGTGTAAGAGTTGTCGGGCATCTGCTAAGTGTTCATCTCTTGCCACCGCGAGACTCCGCATTGCCTATTGCTGTGAGCCACATGACGATGCAGCGGTGGTAGCATCGCTGTTTCTATTCCTCCGTGTTCACTGGCGCTCGTGTATTTAAGCTGAGCCTGGAACGATGTAAAAAAACACATTCTTTGACTTTTTTTGCGTTGATCGTAATTTTGGAAAAGAGTGCGGGCGTGGAGTGAGCGGTCTGGATTATGTCACTCGGTTATTTCCCGCAGCCTTGGGTTCACGACGAACGTGAGAAACTGTAACCCGGGTGGAAATGGGACTTTTTTAAACCCCCCCCCTCAATCGATTGCCTGGGTTTATGCCCGGGGCGGGAATGGGGCACGCCTGATGGTTCAGTCATAAGTGCTCGAGGGAGTTAGAGTGGCAGTCAGTCGGGAGGGACGTGCGACGTGACCGCTGTTTCTGGTTGTAAGTTTTAGAGCAGCCCAGGACTAATCCTGGAGTGAATGTCCACACCACTTGTCGTGGTCACGATCTTAATAATAAGAATGCATCTTCTTGGTTCTTTTACCGAAAGAACCAAGAAGATGAATCCCTGCAGTCACGAAAGCTTTAAAGCGAAATAACAATGCAATTTATAACGTGCACAAATTTGCGGACGTAACGGCCGTAACTCGGAGACGCGGAGCCAAGCTCAGAGTCACTCGAAAGCGTGGTTATAGAGGTGAGTTTTTAAGTGTCTCTTGAAGGAGGCGATTGAGGTGATGCTGCGAATATGCAGAGGGATGACGGCGTTCCAGACTGCCACCGAGAAGCGGCGCATAGACATGACCATCCTGGATCTTGGTATCAAGAGGAGGTCGCGAGTCGCACTGCGAAGGCATCTGCCGTGTGCTGTGCTGCAAGTCGTCAATAATGAAGAGAGGTACGGCGGGCAGGCAGATGTGAAGGCGTTGTGGCAGAGGCAGGCGATCTTGTATGCGACCCTGCTGGCAATGGGTAGCCAGTGGAGGGCACGGAGACAGGCAAGTGATTCGAGACGGGGATGAGTGCGGCCAATGACGATGCGTGCCAGGTTGTTTTGTAGTCTTTGAAGTTTTTTTTAGGTTGCCAGAGGAGGACCGGACTAGAGTTGAATGTAGGATGACACCGAGGTAGCTGAAGTGATCGGTGAACTTGATGCTGTGACCAAAGATGTGTATGTGTGTTGGGGGGCGCTGATGAGTTGAGACTTTGCCTGGTACCTAACATGATGGCCACTGACTTTGACGGATTAAGGGCAAGAGAACCACTGTTGCAAGGCAGTGGCGCATTCCGACAGCCTCTCAAAACCAGACGCATTGGTAGAATTGATGGCGGTGAACAGAATAGTGTCGTCCGCATATGAGTGGTGCTTGACACCGAAGCTTGCGATGAGACGGCCGATTGGGGAAGTGTAGGCTGTGAACAGCAGGGGACCAGCGGACGGAGCCCTGGGGGACACCACATAACGCTTTTGTTTCAGGAGATGTGGACGAGCCCACCCTGACTGAGGATTGCCGATCAGAAAGGTACAACAGTATCCACTTGAGAAACCTCCACAGACCAACGCCTGCCCAGCACTCCCCTGTCAACTCACTCTACCCCCTTCCATGCATTCTGCTACCTCTCCCCCCTCATCTCACTCTACTCCCCTGCACACACTCTAAACAACCAGCAACCAAGGGTTTCCCTTGAATCCCTGAGTCAATCTTTGCTCAGTGGGAGGTAGCTCCTTCTCCTATGCTTCCCCCGGGATCTGAAACTCCGTTCAGATCCCTGGACCCATTTTAGTCCAGGTCCAACACCTTCCTGTCCCCTCCTCGGCCTACGACTCATGTCCACCTCTGTCTTGTAAACAAACGCACCCCACCGAATCTGTGCAGCGTCCTGAGATGCGATGCAAATCCGTATGGGGGCTGTATCGCTATTGATTGGGTCAATTTAGCTTTCCAAATAAATCCCTGCAAGGAATGTGAAGAGCTCGGACACAGTGCCAATGCGGACCTAATAGCTGCACAGTTGCACGATGCGGCTGCTTAAAATTCGCCGTCTGATGTGAACAACTGCTTTGATGCAAATGCCGCTTTGAAGTCGGCGTCTGAAATCGCTCCCCGCGTGCAACCCTGTGGTGGTGGCAATCGGCAAAAGGCAGGAAAGGTTCCCTGCGCAGGGTCGCGAACCGGTAACCGTTTTTGCAGAATCTCCAGTGGGTTTTGAGTAGGAAGAGGTGGTCGTTAGCCACACTTTTTTTACCCCATCACGTGGCACCTGTTGATTGACTAACCGCGGTGAAAGCCATGTATGCTGCCGAGTGGACAGAGGTTGGGGGAGCGGGAGGAAGGGAATTTAAGAAACTTGCGCCCGTTGGATTAACTACCGCGCCAGGAGATAGAATCGAACCGGCGACCTCTGACCACTACACCCGCCGTGGCAGCCCCCCTCCGTTCCTCGGTTAAAACGGGGGAACACGCTTGTTTACGCTGAAATGACAGACACGTCTATGCGCGCGGCAAACCGGTTTTAACGTTTCTGTTCACGCAGTTGATGCCGGCAAAAATAAAAACGATTGGAACGGCCCCAGTTTCGTGTTATTAAATCTGTGCCCTGCGAGGGAGGTGGGAGGTGGATTATATCACTGTTCCCCTTGGTGCCTTGACAGCGGTTGCCCTACTTCTCAAACGCTCCACCCACCATTCTTTATTTTTTCTATTCCGGACGTTTTTTTTTTAGCGCGCGAGAACTCCAGGGAACGGCAGCGCTCACGGCGGCTCGACGTTGTTTTTCAGGACATGAAAGATGCGCGCGAGCGGTGGCTTTGTCACGCTGTTGTGAGGTGCTCATTGTAATGATCCTCGGCACATAAGTGTTGACAGTTGGCGCCCACCATTGTCTGGGCAGTGTCCACAGTGGGCAAGGTGGAGCAGGGGTTGGCTTTCCTATCCCTGCATTCCTGAAATTGATGTTTGCCTAATCGGCCGTGCCGTGCGCGCTAGTCCCGAGTTGATCCTGCATTTTTGATAGGTCCCTTGTACATTGTAGGAAGTCATTTGTGATTCTCCGAACACATCGTGGGAAGGTGGAGTTTCCACCGCTGGCTTAGGGCTACCAGCGGAGATCCTTGCTTAAGCTGGGGAGACACTTGGAGGTGGCCGGACGGCTCGGACGTCAGTCAGGGCGCTGAGCCGACACTGCTGAGAGCCCGGATTAACAGTCCAGTCAGCCGCTGCCTGTGATTAGACGCGGCCTCTCGCTTGTCCAGAGGTGATGAACTCGGACAGGTCGCCAATGGCTGAGCAAACAAAAAAGCATCGTCACAAGTTTGGTTTTGCAGTTAATTTGGTTACAATTCCCGTGCTGAGAATTGACAATATTGGTTTGACCGTCAATAACAATTAATTATTATAATTGTTTCAACTTATATCACTGCACAGTATTCGCTCACTCTCGAAGAGCGAGCGAGCGAGAGAGAGAGGACGACTCAAGAGGTACAAGGGCTCACAGATGAGTGGGAAAGGCTCCGCGTTCCTCGATCTATTAAGCAGTTATTGGCCAACTAATGAGTGTTTATATTTGAGAAATAACCAGGGCACCTGGAAAAAAACCAACTAACACAGATGGGTCACATGGAGTTCACATTTGCCGAACTTCCTTCTTTTGGGCAGCCAGGGCATGGCACCTTGATGCCCACGCGGAACGAGTTCCACGGCAATTGCGCGATCCGCCAAACCTCGATGCCTCCATAGCGCTGCGTTACAGGTCACGTGCATAGCCACCACGGCCCGGCTAGAGTGGGAACGGATGAGCCTTACTCTCGGTGGCAGGGCGAGTTGTGAAAGTGCTGCTCTCTATTTGGGTGGAACGGGAGGTCACCTGATGAAGGGATCTGAGAGGTAGCTCTGTGATACCCGCTTCCGTGGGGCTGTTCTCTTACACAAAGGGGAGGTGCACTGCTCTGCACGATTTCCTGAATGGCTCTGCGACGACGTGACGCCGATAGCAGTCAGAATAAAATTGGGGGAGGACAATTGTATTTAAAGTAGAGATGCTCCGATGTGACCAGTCACTAAAAGCAGATACGATGAGCATGCGAGAGATCTTCAACAAGGGCCGTGGGTCTCGTGTTGCTTCCCTTGTTTATCACAGGGCAAAGCATTTTCCGATCGTTCGTCTGGCAACCCGCGCACCGCGCAAACATCAGCACGCTTCCGCATGGCTTGCACTGCGTGCCACCAAACGCCGGTTTCCGTACTGTCATCAGGACTTCGTTCTCCGCTATTCTCTGAAAAATCCCACCTGACAAAAGGGGATTTTTTCGGCCAGCGTGGTCTTTCAAAGGGCCTTAAAAGCCAACACCTGATAACAATGCAAAGAATGTTGCTACGATGCAATCGACACAATTGCAAATCACCTGGGGAGACTTGTGACCGGCTCGCTTTTCAATTGGATGGGATCGTAAACATTGCTTAAGCCGTTACCACGCGATGCTTATGCGTTGGGGAGCAGCTGAGCGGTTGCCATGGTTTGTATCCGCGGCCAAAGCCAGGGCTTACAACGAGCGCGGCCCGGCGGTAACGCGCGTTCGCCGCTCGCCGCAGAGTTTCGTGGCTGGAATCCGCCAGACGTCCCTTGCTTAATGCCGTGCTGGTATTGGACATACGAATACCACACACCGTCCGCTTCGCAGCGGCCGTTAAAGATCCCCAGACGTCGTTCGAAACGGGCAGGCCCATTGTGCGTCGCCGTCACGGCCCCATATTTGGTAAAAATTACGCCCACAAATTGCTCGGTTGGGATCACGCGTGCGTGGCAACGTCGCGCCCGTGCTGTCAAACTACCACGGACGGTGTCTGCGAAACGTCGTCTACTTGACAACCCCGTGCTAGAAGGATGGCGCGAATATCAAATGTACCAAGTTATTGGTATGGTTATTGAGCAGCCTCCTGTGATGCTGCCACACAGCAGGGCAGTGCGACGACTTTGGCGTGTGTTTCTCACATTTCACACGTGTCGGTCATCTTTTTTATTGTTCGTGAAAAAAAATTCCCAAATTTTAGACTTTTTAGGCAAAAAAAAATTATTTTACATATATTGAAATAGAACTCATTCTTGGCTTTGGCTGAACGTCACAGTATAAGAGCCCAGAGCGTAACCCCTCCACAGGCCGTGGCGGAGTAGCGCAGTTGGTAGCGCCCTCGCTTCCCATGCCAAAGGTCGCGGGATCGATCCCCGCGTCCTCCACAGGCGAATATATTTTTAAATCCTTTATATTAAGTTCGCTTGCTTGCTTAGGACCGTGCAAATCTTTCGCTCGTTTTTTAACCCACTTCCCGTGATCTAATCGAGCTGACATTTTCCACACAGACTCGTTGGGTGTGACAATTAATTTTTGTGAAAAAAAGAAAATGCCAATTTTTACACTGTTTAGGGAAAACAAATTAAATATTTAATTACCAATTGCTTAATGGTGGCAGACAATCATCTGACCCATAGGTGGCAGCCATCTCAAGCCAGAGGACGAGAGGACTCTAGCCGCCACGCATATAAAGGATTTATAGTGAAAAACTTAGTTTTTACGGGTTTACTTGTTTAATGATTAAAGCACGCGCCCGTTAGAGTGCACCACGAGACTCGTTTGGTCCAATCGCAACATTGAAATGGCACAATCGCGAAGGCACTGGGCCCGTGTTGGTAATCGTTGGTGTAATCTCGAAGTTTCCCTTCGCTCAGCCGATTACGGCTACGATGCTACAGTGTTAGGTTGTCGCGGCTGCGCCATGCAGCTTGCCGCTGCGCGGCATTCGGTTGCAATGGGAGCTTCTTCAGAAACTGAATTTTGGCAACGTGGAGCGAAACGTCGAACGTCGTGCCGAAGAAGCACACGGTGCAGCCTGCAGATGCAGCGGCGGGCAGCCGATTGTGGCCGTGATTGAGAGAAAATTCATTTGTCCACCTTCCTAGATGATGGAGAAATACTCGTAGAATGCCACGGTGGTGCCGGACGTATTCGGAACAAATGGCATTGTCATCCGCGCTGAGACGGAGGTGGTGCATTCACCACGCAGGCTGCTTTCACGACCAATATAACGATTTGCAATAGACTTTTGGGCTGGATTGCACGAGTAAAATGCGTGTTGTACACCGCCCCTCCTTTGCCCGACACAATGATCCGACCCAACAAAATCTATTCTGCATCGTGGTGCAGTCGGAGTCCTATTGGCATCAAACCATTGACTCGTCGCATAAATAATCCCACGCTCTGTAAAACCGGCGTGCAGCGTGACGCCCATGCACTCTGCCAGTCCTGTTTGTTACTCTTCAGTAACTGTGGTTCACCTGCTCGCTGAGCAGCCGCGTCGAGGAAGCGAGCGCCACGCTTGAGTGCACGGTTGACTTTGTCGGTTGTGTGTGTACCGCAACGCACCCCTCCCCCCGTCATGTTACTGCGACGAGGGGGGAAGCGCCTGCTCGCTTGGTCCGGTCCCCCCCTTATCGGATTGAGATCGGATTGGGGAAAATGGAAAAGTAATTGGGCGGAGGAGTTATTCCACAAAGCCACTCGCGGCTAAGTGAACTGCCGTACGATTTGCCGATGACGATGCACGGCGGCGATGGGAGCGCCGTGGATTAAGTGAGAGGATAAAAGCTAGGCCGTTTAATTTGCTCATTCCTTAACGGACGAGCAAGTGGAGTCTTCTCGCTCGGAGTTCTCACTTTCCACAGCACGGCACGAGTGTGGTCACTGTCAGTGTAGCGGGGCGGGGGTTGGCGGTGGTGTGGTTCTGTACAGGGCGCTGCTTGCGGAGGGCAAGGGGAAGCCGTGACGTTCTGCTGCTCCCGGCGGTTCGGTGCCGCTTGGCTTCACCGGCCTGCTCGTCGCCCTCGACCGGAACACAAATGTCGCGCATCGACTCCCCCATCGTATGGACGAAGAAGACGTGCGTTTGCCTACATGGTGCGCGAGAACCCTAGCTAGTCGCCCCTTTTTCGCCCCAGCGCGCGGGGCCCTCACGGTATGGGTGATTTTCCACTGGCTCTTGGCCAAGCCGAGCCAGAACCAAACCGTGAAACTGCGGCTTGCGAGTCCGACTCAGGGGGCCAAGCAGCAGGATTGCGTGCCGTATGGTGTGTCGGTCCGCGTGCGGCTTGTTTCGGCAGCGTGCGTATTTTTTGTTTCTGCGTTTTGAAAGCCAACAACCCAGGCACACACCTCCCGTTCCACGCCGGGCCGGCTTGGCAGGGCCCTGGCACGGCCCTGGTGTGGCTCGGTTGTGTGGTCGGAAAGTGGCAGGGTTCGTTTACATCGGCAGCGCCGCGTAATGGGGGGGAGGGTGTAGAGGATGCGGCCAGCGCATCGGTACACGACGAATGCGATGTCGCGGCACGCGTTGTCACGACGCACGCTCGTGTAGCCTGGCCCAAATACCCCTGGCTGCTTTAATGAAGCCCAAAAAGTACAGAGTGAGGCCGTCGACGTTTCACAGTGGCAGTCAATCACCGTGGCAACTTAAGACGCGTTTCACCCTCGCTCTGCGATCGTCAGTGCAGCGGAACTTTCGCTACCGTGCCGCCCCACGGCTGCGCCCGAACCCTTGCAGACAGCCTTGGTCCACGCGGCACCTGTGGACTGGGTCGCGAGCGGCGTGGCACTGGCCGCGTTGGTTTGTGGTGGACGCTCTTGTGTACGGCAGCTCCACGCACAATTCAGGCCGCAGATTGGCAGGGCTGTACTCCACTGATGAGTATTAAAGTTGGCGTAACCGATATGTCTGTTCTACTTATTATGATCTATTATTACTACGACTACGCTTGTTTACCCAGGAATTCCTCGCCGAGCCTCAATACTGTTTTTCAAGAGGGTCCTGCCAAGTTTTCGCAGAAGGGTGCGACGTTGATGCTGTGTGTGTGTATATTCCCAATTGAGAAAATCTGTGGGTATTTTTTTTGCCAATACCGGTGTGTTTCTTTTAAGCTCTGGGAGGAAACCGGAGAACCTTGAGGAAACCCATGCAGAACACGGGGAGAACATCAACTCCACTCTCTCACGCTCCCTCGCACAAGATGACTTGTATAGCCTGAACAGCCATTTGGGGCAAGTGCTGTTAGCGAGCACCCACGAAGGCCGGCACGGTGCACGAGGGGGTGGGTGGCCGGCAAATTGCCCAGCTGACTTTGTAACCCCAGTGGTGAAGTTTACACATCGCACCAGGTGCTCATATAAGACTGAATTGACCTAGGGGAGGTCCACGACCGGTTGAGCTAATTGTCATTAGTGTTGGTGGCTGTGAGCGAGAATTGATAGGGTTCATGGCGCAGCGCACTAACCGCTGCGTGACCGCTCCCCACAACACTCACTCGCTCTCGGCAGAACAGGCAGGATGGCTCCCTAGTCGAGCGTTGAACCCAGACCCTTCTTGCTGCTGGGCACGAGTGTCCGCTGTGCCACCCTTGTCTGCCCGCTTGGCTGCAACACGTAGATGCGCGAGTGAGTTTTGCCGGTTTCCAACATTTTGCTGTTGGTCGCTCGTGGGCGGGGGGGGGGGGGGAGAGGGTGACGGGGGATCACCGCTGGTGGCCAGGGCGCCGGTTCGCGCGCCTCGTTGCTGTGTGTGCACGAACGGCACGAAAGCGACGTCTCGGCCAATGAAGCTGACCTCCAGATATTCCTGCGAGACGAGGCGGACCGGCGAGTGCTGGTCACGGTGACCCACCCGGGTTGCTGTTTGGAAATTGACCGGGGCCGATGACCGCATTTATTTCCTGCTTCTGAAATAGCTGCGCACCAACTGAACGCATCCCCCCCCTCCCCCCCCGTTTGCGTTCGGCGTGGTACGTCGACCAAACTTGATGTCGTGAATCGTTTGAGGTGAGAGCTCCTGCTTTGCCTGGCTAAGGAACGGGGAATGCGTTTTCTGCTGCTGCTGCGTTCCACCGTGTTCGTGTCGACCAACCCCCGCTGCGAGATTGCAACTCCGTGCAACGCGTCACTACTTTTTTTGCACTTTACGATAAAGAAAAAAAATCAGGGTGACGTTCATCAAAGAGATGGAGCGATGCAATTTGCTGGTTTGGTTATTACATCGCGAGATCGTGGGAGGGGGGGGGGGAGGCTTTCATCTAGAAGTGAATTGACCATGGCTGACGACGACGACGATGACGGTGATGTTAATCTGTGAAGACACAAACCCAGTTACACGGATGAAATTGATTCTCACAAAGCTGCGAATGTTTGTGATCGCTCTGTCCTCGTGCACAGAAGCCTCTTCCCATGCGGCAGGCGGAGGAGGAGCAGGGTGCCAATGGGATCTCTGTTAAATCCAGCGGCTTTACTCCCGTGGGTGTAGCTCCGAACAGACACAGCGGTGCCAGCGCAGGCGGCCCTGCATTTGGTGTTGGGAAGCAGATTTTGTGAATCATCTCCACACATCTCCGCACATCTCTGTACATCTCCCACTCTCACGTGACCCACCGTGGCCACCGCTAGATCCCTTGCCGGCTGCACCTGCAAACGAGACCACGTCACCCCGGCACCTTGGTCCCTCCCTGGCTGGCTCCCGGTGCAAACCCGGAGCCGGTTTTAACCAGCGCTGCTGAATGGCTCCAGAACCAGGACATCCGTTGCAAAAAAAAAATTTGCTTATCTCTGCAACACGGCACACGAAGTGAGAAGATGCACATTTTCCCTCCTTAACGCGCTTCTCCGCTGCATGACCGTTGAGCGAGCGGCTCGCGATCGGAAGGTCACGAACCCTCATATGGGGGGTTGACTCTGGCCCATCGCCCCTCCAGGATCGACCGATCGAATGCCACGCTGTGGGGACAGCAATGGCGGTCGTCCTGTGGACGAACTCGCCCTCCGCCATGGGCATGAGGAACTTCCGCGGTCCCTGCAGGGGCCGTACGCGGGCGACGAGCAGCAGCGTGTGGCAGGAAGTCGCTTTGTTTCGTGAGCTTATCGCACTTGGAGGCGGTGGCGTAATTGGCGGTCAGCAGCTGCGACGCGTGCGCGACGACGCGGCGCGCCGAGATTGTGCAGACGGGTGGGGGACGGGGGACACGCGTGTGTGTGTGTGTCAGTGTGTGTCAGTGTGTGTCAGTGTGTGTCAGGGTGTGTCAGGGTGTGCACGTGTGTGTGTGTGCGCGGTAGTGTAGCGGTTAGTGCGCTGCGCTATGAACCCGGCGACCCGGGTTCGATTCCCGCTCACAGCCAACACCAGTGACGATTATCTGAACCGGTCCTGGGCCTCCCCTAGGTCGACTCAGCCTCAAATGAGCACCTGGTGCGGTGTTGGAAAACATCGCCACTGGAAAGACAAAGGTGGTCGGGCGTGCTTTTGGCCTTCATAGGTGCTCGGTAACAGCACTTGCCCAAACAGTCTCTTTAGACTATATGGGGAATCTTTGTCTTGTGTGTGTGTGTGCATGTGTGGCCGTGTGTCTACTTGGCCAGCTACTTGCGGAAAGAATGCAATTATTTTTAGAGCCATCAACTGTTAATTTAAGCGATTGGAGAGGGTGGGGGTCTTACCGGGCTGCCCTGTGTCGGTTTCCAAGTGCAGATTCACCGAGCGAGGCGTCGTGTCCCAGGCTCTGTCCAAGTACAGATTCGGGTCGACGGCTCGGGTGTGGCTGGCAGCAGCAGGGACGTTCTGTTCCGCCTGGCGGGCGTGCGCATGCTGCGTGTGGCCCCGGCACACGGTGTCCCTGTTAGAAATATAATGCATTCTGTAACGCTTTCCACGCACACTCCTACCTCTCCCCTCTCTTCTCACTCGACTCCCCTCCACGCACTCTCTCTTCCAGCAAACAATGCTTTCTGTCGATGCCCTCCAGTCAACCTTGGCTCAGTGGGGGGTAGGGGGGGGGTCACTCATTATCCTCAGCTGCCCCCATAGTCTAGAACTTCCTCCAGCCGTCCGTGCTGACGGCTCCCTGGCCCCTGTCCAGGGGTCACGACCTCATTTCTCTCGAGCCTCCTCTCAGCTGTTTTTGCCAAACCAAGTGTCAGTCGCCGAGCGGCGTGACTCGACCTTTCGCCAACCCTCTATGACCAGCGCGGAGAAGTACGGTCGAACGACCACCCGGCGCGGTGGGTGCGGGAAGCCCCCGTCATCTCTATCGGTGGATTAAATAATTTAAATTTGCTTATTTATCCAGGAGAGCCATACTGAGTCATAGGACTTACTTTCACTGGGATCCTGCTACTTTGGGTTTATTTTTTTATTTGGAAGATGTTTTCAGCCGACTAATGATGAGCGAGTCGTGTTTATTATACACGTGGGAGGGAAACTGCAGCGCCCGGAGCAAGAGCATGGCTTGCGCGAGGGGGCAACGCTCGATCCCCGTTGCAGATGGAGCCAGAAGGCAGAACATGGGGGCCCGCGGGTAGCGAGCTTCACAACATTTGTGTGCGAACCACCATCCCTCGCTGCCTCGACAGCGTTGGATCGCAGGCAGCCACGTTCCACCGCTGCCACCAGCCCAGATTGACATTTAATTGCGTAGCCATCGGCCTAGTTTGAGGGGGGGGGGGTCTCCAAGATATTGTGCATGTTCTTTTTTGGGGAAGCTGGTAAATGCGGCCGTGGTGGTGGAGCCAGCTGTTGGCGGGGGGGGGGGGTGGACAGGGTGGGGGGGGGTAACCTGTGTAGGGGGAGTGCACCGAGGTGAACTCGTGTGTGGTGGTGGTGGGGTGGGGACCAACACGGCATGAGCGGGAAAAATAACACGGCCCAGTGAGAACTAAACCTGAATAAGCAGATCCCAGGGGGAGATTGGTTTCGGCTTTTGAGTCCTGCGGTTCACGCCCGGAAACTGGCGTCGCAACACGAAACTGGCGGCACACTCGTACACACGCAGCGGCGCACACAGAGGCTACCCCCCACATGCCCCCCCCCCCCACAGCCCTTAATAGGCCACTAGTGCGGTTAGCGAGCACCTATGAAGCCCTGCACAGCACACGAGGAGGGTGGGTGGCCAACACCACGCCAGGCTGCCTTTGTCTCCCCGGTGCCGATGTTTCCACGCTGAAGCAGGCCATGTAAAATGTGGAACGCTCGCTGCTGGCAGGAAGTCACGGGACAGGACCCCCCCCCCCCCCCAGGTGTTATGGGATGACTGCCTGAGAGGACGAGCAAGATGCACCACCTGTTCTGCACGAGAGCGCACACATTGCATCACACGATGACCAGCACACATTGACACACCCACGCACGTTGACACACCCACACACAGGCATTACATCACGCAATAACACACACACTTACTCTGCAGCAAAGACAAAGATCCCCCTTGTAGCCTTGACAGACTGTTGGGGCAAGTGCTGTTAGTGAGTAGCACCTATGAAGGCCGGCACGGCACACGAGGGGGTGGGTGGCCAGCACCACGCCCGACCGCCTTTGTCTCCACCAGTGGCGATGTTTATACATTGCACCAGGTACTCATTTGAGGCTGAGGCGACCTAGGGGAGGCCCAGGACCGGTTCAGATAATCATCACCAGTATTGGTCGTGAGCGGGAATCGAATTCGGGTCGCTGGGTTTGTAGCGCAGCGCGCTAACCGCTACTACACTACCGCTCCCCACTCTACAGCACACGTGGACACACACGCACACACGTATTGCGTCACGCGGTTATTATTGTTTTATTAATTTCAACTCTCTCCCCACCACCATCATCGTTCGGGGGTCAATCCACTGCTTATGGCGCTTGTTTACCTAGGAAAGCTTCACCGAAGTCTGAAGACGCCGTTTTCAGGAGGGTCCTGCCAAGTGTTTTCTCAGTAGGGGGTGATGTTTACTGCTGTTTTGTTCAGCTTTCTGGATGTTGTTTGGCCAATTTATACGCATTCATTAATACCCCCCCCCCTTCGCATGTGAAGGGCTCGCAAGTGACGTCATCACAACTACCCCTCTATTTAAGGAACGAAACAAGAGGATATCTTCACAAATCTGGCTGTCGCCTGATGATGCTGGTTGTAATTACTGGAAAAACGTCACACCCGGATTGTGAATGTTGTAGATTTGCTCTGAAACAGACCGTTGTGCTGTACTGGTAACGAATTGTCATGTTCTGTTTCTTTGACAAACCTCACTAATTGGCTATGTAGGGTGATGGCGGGTATGGCGACACATTTATTTTTACGCGATCTAACCCCAAAATAAACGATATTGTGGTTGGCCTATACTGGTTGCATTGTATGGGTGTTTAGCTATGGAAGGAAACCAGCGAACCCGGAGTAAATCCATGTAGAACAGGCGGAGAACACACAAACTCCACACACTCACTCATTCACACTCTGCAGAACAGGGTGAGAACACACAAACTCCACACACTCGCTCATTCACACTCTGCAGAACAGGGTGAGAACACACAAACTCCACACACTCGCTCATTCACACTCTGCAGAACAGGGTGAGAACACACAAACTCCACACACTTGCTCATTCACACTCTGCAGAACAGGGTGAGAACACACAAACTCCACACACTCGCTCATTCACACTCTGCAGAACAGGGTGAGAACACACAAACTCCACACACTCGCTCATTCACACTCTGCAGAACAGGGTGAGAACACACAAACTCCACACACTCGCTCATTCACACTCTGCAGAACAGGATGAGAACACACAAACTCCACACACTCGCTCATTCACACTCTGCAGAACAGGGCGAGAACACACAAACTCCACACACTCGCTCATTCACACTCTGCAGAACAGGGCGAGAACGCACAAACTCCACGCAGGAAGGCGCCCGAGTCGGGACTCAAACCTATGCACAATGCCACACATACACACACGTGCTACATCACATCATACCAAGCTGGATGTACACACAACTTCAACAACAGCTGCTATTCGCAACTAAGTAGCGGTGACATCACCACATCGCATGTGCCAGCCTGGGTGCCCATCGAGGCTATCACGTTAAGTGTGGAAGGCTCGCTGCTGGCAGGAGGTCACAGGACAGATCCAGGTGCCATGGGTTGACTGACTTGGATGACTCGCAGAGGGCACCACCTGTGGTCCCCGCTGCCACCTTGATGTGTTTGAGCTGTCGGCGTGCACACGCACGCACGCGTGAGTAACTCCGGGAGACGCGCGTGCGTGCGCACGCAGTCAGTGTGAAGGCGGTGCGGTGCATCGCGCGTGGTGACGGGCACGTGCCGCACGCCTCCCGACGTGCCGATTGCGCCGTTTGGTCACGAGGACGCGACATGTCTCTTGCGCGCGTGTGGGGCCTGTGACCGCCGCAATTCTCGATTACCGCACGCCCGCGACAACAGGCTTCATTACATCATTCACTCCCTTGCTTCTCCGAACATCGAGTCCTTTAGTTGCTCGGTGGTGCGCACGAGTACGCGTTCGTGTGTTTTGTAATCATAAATACGTTCGCCCCGCTTGTCAGTTCGGGGCTCGACTCCGGCGGGCTGCCCTGGTTAATGCTGCGGTGCATGTTCACTGCGGCGTACCGCGCGCTGTCTGCTTGGCACACCGGTTTCACGTTAAATCCGTGGTTGCCGTCGTTCCGAGACGAGCAGGCCATTGTGTTAATTCTAGATTTGAAGCTTTCGTGACTGCAAGGATTCATATTCTTAGGTTTTTTTCGGTAAAGTCACGTAGGTAAAAATTTAAATTAATAGAAGTAAAATAAAAATAAAAATCACGACGTTTCGGAGGCAACACAAGCTTCCGTCTTCAGGTGGAACAGTCACAGCACGATAGCTGTATCGAAAAAACCTAAGAATATAGGCCATTGTGTTCCATAGACGCGGTCCAAGTTCTCCAACCGACATTGGGAAATTAAAAGCTCGTTTGGGAAACGCAGCTATCGTCGCCCCCGCCCCCCCCCCCCCCCCCCCGACTGCAAAAACCTAGCAGGACCCTCCTGAAGAAACAGCCTTGAGACTCAGGGTGGCTGTTGTTACATCCAGGGTGTGTGGCAGGGCAAGTTGCCCTGGTCACGGCCTTGCACTTTCTGTCACAGCAAGAGGTCCCTGCTTTGACAGAAGTGACTGAGCTTGCTAAGTTTAGAAACCCAGGCTGCTGCCAAGTTAAATATATCCCCCCTGCAGTGCCCGATCAGTGCAGATAAGATGCTTGCAGCAGTGATAGATAAATATTGTTTGCACTCTGGGTGCTTCAGCCTATTTTTGGTGTTTATTATTTGAATTATATTATTAATATCATCAATATGATGATTATATTGTTGACTTAAAGCTTTTGTGACTGCAGGAATTCATATTCTTTGGGTCTTTCGGTAAAGTCGCGTAGATTCAATCGCAACGCAATCACCTGATGACGATTGCTTGCGTTGCGATCGAAACGTCGTGATATTTTTATTTCTATCTAAATGACTTTACCGAAAGAATATTATTATATTGTTATTGTCAATAGTTTAAATTTATCTTCTTGGTTCTTTCGGTAAAGTCACGTAGAATGGAAATAATAAAATAATAAAAATAAAACAATAAAATATGTTTTATTTTTATTATTTATAATAAAACATGATAAAATATGTTTTATTTTTATTATTTTATTATTTCCATTCTACGTGACTTTACCGAAAGAACCAAGAAGATGAATCCCTGCAGTCACGAAAGCTTTAAATCGAAGTTTAAATTTAGTTTACTTTATTTGCCTTTTGACATTTGTCGCAAGAGTGGTGTCGTGCTGCCCCCCCAAGTTGTCGCCTGACATCGCGACGGTTCTTGCTCTAACGACCTCGTGGAATCAGGAGTGGCTTGGCTTGCACCACGATTGGCACTCGGGCCCTGATGACCACCACTCTCCCATCGCCTGTGCAGCTATCCCTGAGCAGCGCCGCCCTTGGCTGGCTTGCTCTGCCAGGCCAACGGCAACGTGTTTACATTTTAATTAAACCGCTCCTTCGCTCAACACTGCCCGGCGTAATCACCGCTCTTTGGGAATTGTGAACCCAGCATTCTTCTCTATTTACTTTTCAAGCTTTTTCAGTGACTCGTAAAAGTAGAATTTTTACCGTGTGCCATTGTAGAGAATTCATAATCGTCATCAGCCACGATCAAGACCCTTGTTCATCTTGTGTATGGCTCCGTTAAGTTGAGTAGAGAATTTAACGGCGTGTTCGCGAGCCAAGTACATTTCGGGTAAATTCCTCCGTTGAAAGATCTCGCAGGGGGGACATTGAGTGAGGATGTGAACCCCTTGGCTGCTCGGCCTGTGGAACGAAAACGTAACTTTTTTTAACTTTACGTGGGCGCACTGACTCATGCGCGTTAGATCATCGCCATTTCCGTAGCTGTTTAATTCTCACTTCCTGGTTCAGCAACCTGAAGATGCTCGACGCGGTTTAGGGCGAAACGCCCCCGTGTACCTGATTGCTAATAATTCCATTGTGAAGAATCGCCCTCGGACTCACCGGCGAGGGAGCTCGAAACGACAACAATCTGCGTGACCCCGGGAATTGCCAATTGTGCATCACCGGTGGGGGGGGACGCAGAAAAACAAACGACGCGGTGCGCACGTGAACATTGAATTCGTTTGGACCGCGTCAAGCGGCGGAGGGCTCTCGTGACGAAAAGTTTGGCCGGAGTGATTACGTGGCACGAAATTGTTGCAATAGTTCTTTATAGGTCTACACCTGAGGCAGCTTAGAATAGTGCTGTAATAACAAAGCAGTCTTCACAGAACCCGGTTGATGGATTAACGCCGCACGCAAATATGCGCCGTGTGCCCCCCCCCCCCCCCCCCCCCCGTGTTGCCTGAGCCGAGGCCGGCGTTCTCAGTCCGGGGTTGACGAAGTCCAGATCCCCGCAGTAATGGCCCCCGTGATTGCATTGGCAAGTGCGGGCGTGCATTCGCTGGTACTTTACTCCTGGGGCGGGGAGCGGCGGCGCAACGCTTGGCGCACCGTGCTGCGGACCCAGCGGCCTGCGTTGGATTCTCAGCCACGGCTAACGTCGGTGATACCTGAACCCGGGTCGTGGTTGCGCCCTCGCCACTTTTCGCCAACTCGTATCGACGAGCGTGGTGAAGTATTGACAAACAACTCTCAATCGCCTCACAGACTCGGTGTATTTGCTACAGCGCTATGGGAGTTGGAGACTCATGAAACCGGCCAGTGGCTCAGCGGCTCAGTCGGAAGGGCGCGAGTTAAAATCCTGGTCGAGGGTTGACTCGGCCCATCATCCTTCCGTGGGCTGGTAAAATAGGTACCATTTTGCGGGGAAGTCAATGGTGGTTGTCCTGTGAATACACTAGCCCATGCCGTAGGAATGAGGAATTTCCACCACTGGGCTCTGCGGGGCAATAAACAGAAGATGAGCACTCGTGCCTCAATGTGGCTCATTTGAGCAGCAGGGAATCACTCTAACACTTGGATACATCTTAACGCTCGATACAAAACGATTACAAAACACTACACTGCAAGGCGGTGCCGCGGATTTACATAGCTCGGAAAAGCGACCGCATCTCGCGGCGCTGTCCAGTAGCACCGTGCGTCTTTGGTTTGTCGAGAGAGAGAGGCGGTCATGGGTCATAGGCAGAGAGGAAGGTCTTGAGCCTGGACGTGAAGCGGGGCAGGGAGCCATGGACGACGGGGTGGGGGGGGGAAGGACTAACACGATAGGGCATTTAATTACGCACACAAATGGGTGTTCTCACATGATCGCGCATGTCGTGCCGTCGTTACATTGTGGGGCCGAATCTGTTGCAGTGCGGGCAAGAAGAGCCGAGTAAATCGATAGGCACGTGGCGATTCTCTCCCGTTATTGATCCGTGGCGAGGGTTGAAAGCGGCCGGACTCCATGGCGACGCGCTGAGGGAAGCCGCCCCCTCTCCTCTCGAGTGTTCTCATCAAAGCGTGGCGGTGGCTCGTTCGAGTCTGGCCCCGAGGGGGAAGTGGCGACCGTACCTCCACTGGTGCGTGCGTGTGTGTGTGGGTCTTATTATTTAATGAATTGGTTTACTTGGTGTTGAAAAGCAGCGAAATCAAGGACCTGCCTCCCCCCTCCCCACCCCCGTCACGTTTTGTAAATGGTTCACAAACATCGCAAGCAGTTTAACATGTAGGGTTTCGCGACCAATATTATGCATAAGAGGGTTTGTTTGGGTTGGATCGCGTAAATATAAATGTGTCGTTGAACCCACCATCTCCCGACACTGCCAATTAGTACGTTTTGTCATTTAAACAAAACGTGGCAATTCGTTACCAGTACAGCACATCGGTTGTGTGCTGGAGTGCAAACCGACAACATTTAAAATTCGAGTAGTGTGATGTTTCGCCGGTAATTACAACCAGCATCATCAGGCAGACAGCCAGAGCCATGGAGAAATCCTCCTCCTGCTGCCATTTTAATTAGGAATTTACACGTACATTTACGCAACAATTTGCACGCACGTTTACACAACAATTTGCACGTACGTTGACACAACAATTTGCACGCACGTTTACACAACAATTTGCACTTACGTTGACAACAATTTGCACGCACGTTTACACAACAATTTGCACTTACGTTGACAACAATTTGCACACACGTTTACACAACAATTTGCACTTACGTTGACAACAATTTGCACACACGTTTACACAGCGGTGGAATTGTGAATATCGAAGGCGGCGCAGTTTGTGTGCAGGATGGGGGTGGGGGAATGTGAACAGAATTCTTCAGGGCTCTTGGCCTCGTGCACAGACACCGGCCTGGGGGTGGTGATCGTGAAGCTGTCGTCGTCGTTGTGGCACTAAGGGATCGCACCGGTCGCGCCGTGGGGGCTCGATGGGCTCACGACGGAAGCTCGCCGTGGCCGGACGCAGCGACCTCGCGCTGCCGTGGGCATCGTCGCTCACCGTTGTCAAGTAACGGCGCTCGTGGTGGGCTGTGTCGGACGCGCGCACGTGTACGAGTGTGTTGACGTGGTCACCGTTTCTTTGTCAAATGCAAAATTGCGTAAAGGCACGTCGGTCCGCGGGACTCTTTTTTTTTTTGTCTCGCACGTTTGCACAGATCTGCCGCCGTAGTTTTCTCTTCTGCGCGCGCGGAGATTCTCCGAGCTAGGTAGACTGAGTGCGGTCGGTGGCACGTGGCTAGGAGTAGCCGCAGCCGTTGTGAGAGGGAAACTGGTTTCGCAACATCTGCCACAGTTTGGCGTCTTTGCTCATAAAAAAAACTATAAAATGTCCAATTCACTGCCAGCCGCGGTCTTGCGGCACTCACGGCTCGTCGCCCTCCGTGTTCGGTATTTATGCGCGTGCGTGCGTCAGTGTGTGTGTACGTATGGGGACCAGCGTTGCAATGGTCAGCGCGCACTGTGCTACGAACCCGGCCATCCAGAGTTTTATTTTCGCTCGCGACCAATAACGGTGACGAATATTTTAACCGGTCCTGGGCCTCCCCTAGGTCGATTGCCTCAAATGAGTACCTGGTGCGGTGTGTAAACATCGCCACATAGGAGACAAAGGTTGCCGGGCGTGGTGCTGGCCACCCAGCCTCCCGTGTGCCGTGACAGCCTTCATAGGCCCTCCTCACTAACAGCACTTGCCTCAACAGTCTGTGAAGGCTACACAGGGAATCCTTTGCCTTTTGTGTGTATGCTCAGGGTCTGTCACATTTACCAACACGGACTGCTCTTCTGTTCACAGCCAACCTCACTGGGTACGCGGAGCGCGTGGGAATGGAGAACTTTGAACTCTTGAAAGTGCTCGGCACCGGCGGTGAGTCCTTCCCACCCACCCCCACCCCTCCCCTTCCTCCACCGCGTCATCGACGCGTTTGTTTCGGGAGCGAAATAAACCGGCTCTCCGGGCCAAACCCTTCTCGGTTCGGTCTTAGGCCTCGTCGCTGGCGACGGGGCCATGTGTGACGTTGCAGCTTCGCCGGCATCACCGGGGGCTGCGTCCTCTGCACAGCCGATTGTGCCGGTGTTTGTGGCGTTCCCACCGCTGGCTCTGCAGGGTTGTATAACAGGAGACGAGCGCACAGGTACCTCACGTGCGGCTCTTTCGAGCAGCGGGAAGCGGCGACCGTCGTTCCGCGGGAGCGTGGGACGAGCGGCGCTCTCGAGGGCGGCTCCCGCGACAAACCCCGCGCTGCGCCGTGTGGCGGGGTTCAATGCTTACCCGCGACGTCCTCCCCCCCCCTGCCACCCACCCCCCCGCCCCGTATCCAGCCTACGGGAAGGTGTTCCTGGTGCGCAAGGTGAGCGGGCACGACGCGGGGAAGCTGTACGCCATGAAGGTGCTCAAAAAGGCCACCATCGTGCAGAAGGCCAAGACGGCCGAACACACGCGCACCGAGCGGCAGGTGCTGGAGCACATCCGCCAGTCGCCCTTCCTCGTCACGCTGCACTACGCCTTCCAGACGGACACCAAGCTGCACCTGCATCCTGGGTGAGCGCGCCGAACCCGCGTGGCAGCACGCAGGACAAAGACCAACAAAGCTCCCCCCTCTCCCCACACCGTGTGTGTCGCCTTCAGCGAGCAGCTCTCGAGGCAGGCACGGCACACCAGCAGGGTGAGGTTGGCCAACAAGCACGCCTGGCTGCCTTTGTCCCCCTGGTGCCGATGTTTACACGGCGCACCAGGGGGACTCGGCTTGTGGGGGAGGTCCAGGACCGCTTCGTATTTTCGCCACTGATATTGGAAGTGAGCGGGCATCGAACTTGGGGGTTTGCAGCGCAGTGCATTGACCACTCCGCCACCGCTCCGCACCATTCTCCAGAACTCGCACGCATGCGCACACCTGCAAACTGGAGTCCATCCTGTCTAGGCTTTTCCCCCACTCCTCCCTCCACACTCCCCCCACTCCTCCCTCCACACTCCCCCACTCTCTCGCATCCTTACACAACCTTAGAAATAACATTCCGTTTATGGGCGTCCGCTCCTGTCGGAACTGATTACTCGGTCAGAATTCAATAGCCCAGACAGCAGCCTTTTTGGCCCAATATTCATCCCAACTTCCGAACGTCCCATTCACAGACCGTGTATTTTTTCCCCGAGAGATGCTCGATTTGGGCGACCTCCGCCAGCGGCGTTGCTCCGTGCGGCCGCGGAGACTCGTCCCTGACGCACGTTTTGCACACCCGCGCAGACTACGTGAACGGTGGGGAGATGTTCACCCACCTGTATCAGCGGGAGCACTTCACCGAGGACGAGGTTCGCGTCTACATCGGCGAGATCGTGCTGGCGCTGGAGCACCTGCACAAGGTAAACCCGCGAGCGCGCCTGGGGAACCGTTCCGAAATGTCGGGGGCGCCGAGCCGGCAACCGCGGAGACCCTGGGTTCGAACCCAGGTGACCGGCCGCTGCCCGTGACTCAACCACGCTCTCGAGTCTCTATGCGTCTCTATATTTCTGTGCGTCTCCATGAGTCTGTATGGGTTTACTATACAATGGTTCCATGGTTTAGGTTGCATGGCAACATTGGCACTGGTGTGGCTTGTCTTTCATATTTCTCAGTGTCTCTATATCTCTGTGCGTCTTCATGAGTCTGTATGGGTTTACTATACAATGGTTCCATGGTTTAGGTTGCATGGCTACAGTCGCACACCCGCTGTTGACGGAGATGTGTAGCGAGCACCCTCTGCTGGCGTGCTTCCCCTGCACCCCCTCCCCTCCCCGCCGCAGCCTAAAGCACCTGCTTCAATGCGCGGTGTTCGACTCTCCAGCACAATCATCGAGACTCGACTCTGCATCATCAGCTGCTAAGATGATGGGGGGGGGGGGGGGGGCAGAGGTCGCAAACGAGTTTTGATTCCTTACCCGTACCAGGCCGCATCAGGGTCGCAAGCGGGCACCCGTACCCGGCCGGGTAGGGTACGGGTACCCGTACCCGTACCCGATACCCGGCTGGGTACCCGTACCCGATACCCGGGTAGCCGGGTAGGGTACGGGTATCGGGTACCCGTACCCTACCCTGCGACCTCTGGGGGGGGGGTGCCATACGGCGGGTGATGTGGCCCCGGTGTCGGAGTGCGCTCTCTGATGGCCGTTTATCCAGGTTTACCGCCAGGGTGACTCTGCCCCTCTCTCCCGCTTCAGCTGGGAATCATTTACCGGGACATCAAGCTGGAGAATATCCTCCTGGACTGCGAAGGCCACATCGTGCTCACGGACTTTGGGCTCAGCAAAGAGTTTGTAATAGAGGAGGTATGTGCCTCTGTGTATGTGTGTGTGGCGCTGTGTGTGTGGCGCTGTGTGTGTGTGTGTGGCTCTGTGTGTGTGTGTGGCTCTGTGTGTGTGTGTGTGGCTCTGTGTGTGTGTGTGTGGCTCTGTGTGTGTGTGTGGCTCTGTGTGTGTGTGGCTCTGTGTGTGTGTTGCTTTGTGTGCGTGTGTGGTTCTATGTGTGTGTATGGCTCTGTGTGTGTGTGTGTGGCTGTGTGTGTGGCTGTGTGTGTGTGGCTGTGTGTGTGTGGCTCTGTGTGTGTGTTGCTTTGTGTGCGTGTGTGGTTCTATGTGTGTGTGTGGCTCTGTGTGTGTATGGCTCTGTGTGTGTGTGTGGCTGTGTGTGTGTGGCTGTGTGTGTGTGGCTCTGTGTGTGTGTGTGTGGCTCTGTGTGTGTATGGCTCTGTGTGTGTGGCTGTGTGTGTCTCTGTGTGTCTGTGTGTGTGTGGCTCTGTGTGTGTGTGTGTGTGGCTCTGTGTGTGTGTGGCTCTGTGTGTGTGTGGCTCTGTGTGCGTGTGTGTTTAGCTCTGTGTGTGGCCCTGTATGTGTGTGTTGTGGGGAGCGGTGGTGTAGTCGCGGTTAACATGCTGCGCTATGAACCACGGTGACCTGACCAACATCATTGACGATTATCTGAACCGGTCCTGATCCTCCCTTAGGTCTACTCAGCCTTAAACGAGTACGTGGTGCAGTATGTAAATATCACCACTAGGGAGACAAATGTGGCCAGGCATGGTGCTAGTCACACCACGCTGTCTTGTGCCCTGCCGACCTTCATAGGTACTCGCTATCAACACTTGCTTCGGCAGCCTGTGTAGGCTATATGGGTGATCTTTGTCTTGGTTTGTGTATGCATTTGTAGGGTAGTGGTTCACACACCGGAGCGATACACAGTACAACTGCGAAAATACGCTCCCATGTATTCAAAATCAGAATATTGATTCATTCTGGAGGAATCCGATGAGCTCTCGAGCTCTTTTTAACAGATGTCCAGTCGGGGCACGGGGTAAGAACGTTACAACATCAAACGACACAACAACACGATAGGAGTGCAAAGTACAAGACAGGTAAACAAATCTCCCAAAGACAAACAAATACAACAACTAAACCATGCCCATCCTACCAGGCAAAGCCTACTGAGGCATTAACTTATTGTTCAGAAGCGACCTGGCCACAAATGAATGCTCAGCAAAATTGGCTCATCGTTTGGACATTTATAGCAGCAAAATAATCTAAAAAGTCTAAACTACGGTGTTTTCTGTCAGTGCTGTACATACGCGTAGAATAATGCTTCAGAGTTGCGAAATGACTACAAATTCCAACACAGATGACTCATTTGGGATCGCTCACAGCGGCAACTATCACCCCATGCCGGCAGACTAATGCTTTCTAGTAGACCCAGGTGCCGAATCACCTTGTGCTGCTAAAGGGGCAGCTGTAAGCAGAGGGTGTGCCTCTTTTCTAATGTGTTAAGATGCGATGAAAGTTGCTTTTCGTGTGTGTGAAGCCTTTGAGAACACTACACCTCCCCCCTCCCTGGCGGGGTGAGTGCGGCCTCTGTCGCACACCCTGCTCATTCTCAGTGTTATTCTTTTGTGTGAAACGATCCTCCCCTCTCCGTGCGCGTGCCGTGCGTCCAGAACGAGCGGGCCTATTCCTTCTGCGGGACGATAGAATACATGGCACCGGAGATCGTGAAGGGAGGGAATGCGGGGCACAATAAGGTTCGTCTCCACGCCGGCAAATTTAAGCCGCTGTACACACTGCACACACCTGATGGTTGGTAGTAGTTGAAAGTTGTACCTTGAGGGATCGTGAACGATGGCGTTGAGACGGACTCAACTATGGGAACGCCACTGTGCCCTGTACAATTTTCACAGGCTGTAGACACACTGTACTCTTTGGTTCTTTCGGTACAGTCACGTAGGTATAAAATATCAAATAAATTAAATCACGACGTTTCGATTGCAACACAAGCAATCATCATCAGGTGTGAAAACTACAGCACAACTACAGCTAAAACATTTCTTGCTGTAGTTTTCACACCTAATGATGATTGCTTGTGTTGCAATCGAAACGTCGTGATTTAATTTATTTTATATTTTATACCCACGTGACTTTACCGAAAGAACCAAAGAGTATGGATCCCTGCAGTCATGAAAACTTCAAATCTAGAATGTAGACGCACTGCCCTATGGGAATGTTGCTGTGTCCTGTATGATTGTGCCAGGCTGTAGACACAATGCCCTTTGGGAATGGTGCTGTGTGCGATTGTGCCAGGCTGTGGACTGGTGGAGCCTGGGTGTGCTCATGTACGAGTTTCTGACGGGCGCCTCCCCATTCACGGTCGAGGGAGAAAAGAACAACCAGTCGGAGATCTCCAAGTGAGTGCCTCTCGTGCCGGGCGGCTCCACACCAATCGCTCCCCGGAAGTGGCGCGACGTACATCGGGGCCTGCAACGGCTTTCGCGTCGCCAGCGTGCGTGCGGTGACATCGTCTGGCCCTGCCCCCTTACCGCAGAGCCCCGCCCCTCGCCCTATTGCCTCCACCCCCTTCCCACCCGCGTCAGGATCGTGACGACTGCGTAGCGGGCTCGCAAACAACAAATGCTGCGCGTGACGAAACGCGTCGCCGCGAATCGCTCCGAGCGGAAATCGTAACCGGTTGAGCGGCCGGTTGCTGGGACGTCCGCATGCAAGCCACTCTGTTGCATTGCAACCAAGTTGCATGCAACCGATCGTTCAGGTGTGCACCTGGCTCAACAATACAACAGACGACTGTGGATTTGACCGCGCTTCAAGACTGTCTACAGAAGCGCGTGTTCACTTCGTGGAGAGGCGATCAGAGGCGGGGGAAACAAAGAGTTGAGCCTGGATTTGAACAGGGGTCAGGGAGTCAACAGCACGGACGGCTGGGCTGAGGGGAGTTCCAAATTTGGGCGCAGCAGAGGAGAATGCATGACCTCCCATTGAGCAAAGGCTGCTGGAGCGGAGAGTGAGTGGAGGAGAGTAGAGTGAGGCAGAGAGAGAGGTCCTGGCACAAGCAAAGTGACGGTAGGAAACGTGTGGCCGACTTCACCTTGTAGTGCGAGCGTCCACCCCCCTGCTGCTCCACACGGACCTAGAGCCACAGCACCCGACGGAGTTCTGCTCGTCCTGCTGACTTCCTCTCCCGTGCTCCCCCTCGCTCCCCCGCTCCCTCCCTCCTCCGCTCCCTCCTTCTCTCCCGCTCCCCCTCCTCGTGACCGCGTTTGCGCAGGAGGATTCTCCGGAGCGACCCGCCCTTCCCGGGTGACATTCGCAACCCGGTGCGTGACCTCATCCAGAAGCTCCTGGTCAAGGACCCCAAGAGGCGTCTGGGCTCCGGCCCCGCCGGGGCGGACGAGATCAAGAACCACGCCTTCTTCAAGGTTCGTTTGCAGCATCCGTGTCACTAATGCAGTGGTCAGGCTCGCACAGAGGAGCCTTGAAAGAACTCCGCCACGTACCTCGATGACACTGCGGCCCCCAAGAGATGTGTGGTGTGTGTGTGTGGGGAGCCGTCGTGTCGTTGTGGTTAGCGCACCGCTCCTCCGAACCCGGCGACCCGGGCTCGATTTCCCGTTCACGGCCAACATCAGTGACGATTATATGAACCGGTCCTGGGCCTCCCCTAGGTCAACTCAGCCCCAAATGAGTACCTGGTGTGGTCTGTAAACATCGCCACTGGGGAGACAAAGGTGGCTGGGCGTGGTGTTGGCCACCCATGCCGGCCTTCATAGGTGCGGCTCGCTAACAGCACTTGCCCCAACAGTCTGAGAAAGCTATACAGGGGGGGATCTTTGTCTTTGTAATTGTTATAGCCATACCTGTCAGCCCATAAGGTTTACCTGTATTCTTATACAGTGGTACCCCGGAGATCGAACTTAATTCGTTCCAGAAGGACATTCGAACACCGATTTGTTCGAACACCGAATTAATTTTACCCATAATAATTAATGTAAATGACATTAATTGGTTCCAGACACAAGAAATCTCTCATTATAAAGCATTTTTACACGAAGTTTACAGTAATTACATGCATACAATCATACAATAACACAAGAAACACAATAAATAAATGGAATAAATGAAATAAACGAACATTGAACTTCACTTTACCTGTAGTAAGGAGAGCTGATGGCTTGAGTGGAAGGTGGTGAGGAGGAGGAGGTGTTATTGTTTGCAAGGGGAGTCCCCTTCCATAATTACATCGGGTAACTGCCCTTCTGGGGTTCTTTCTCTTTTGTGCCTCTTTTCTGCCACTAACTGTGAGTCACTTGACTAAAAACGTATCTAAAGAGGTTTGTTTCTGCCTCTCATACGGTAAAATATTTGTCTGGGAAAGCGTCATGCACGCTGGACATACGCGTCTCAGCCGTACAGGTTATTTCAAGTCGCGATGCCAGTTCGACCTCCAAATTTCGTTCGGTTTTCGGGGCAAAAAATGTTCGGAAATATCGTTCGAACACTGATTTGTTCGAGTTCTGGTGCGTTCGATCTCCGAGGTTCTACTGTACAGGGAAAGTGAGTTTTCAGGTCCATACTACGTACAGCCATTTCAATACGGGCCGCATGTTTTTTGTCTGTGTTTATCTTTCTCCCTTGTGATGGGACTTTGTGGGATGAACATTGTGATTTATAAGGGCACGGGGTGACCAGTAAGGTCTGAATTGGTCTGTAATAAGGTAGGCACTGGTAAGGGGTTGATAGGTATGTATAGCAGGCGACTCGTCGGGGCAATGGCTTTTTTACGGTCGAGAGATTCGCCGGATCGGCGTTTCCGACCTCCGAGTCACCTGGCCGCCACCCATGTGTGGGTCTGCAACGGTGAACCCTCTCGGAGCCGGCGCCGCCCGTTCCTGTGACTTCGCGACGACAACCTCCTCCTGTGGCCGATGCCGAGATCGTGTCACGTGACCGAGCGCAGGTTTTGTTTACGGCCACCCAGTGGCAACATCTGGAAATAAAGTTATTGCACACAAGGGACTAGGGCACTGGCCGCATTCTTACCAACACATAAAACGTGAGCAGGTTCACAGAACTAATTTAAAAAGTTGCTGGCTTCAGGTAAAACTAGCGTGGCTGTGAAAGGATTCAGTGTGGTGCAGTGTGTGGTTCAGTCGCAGTCTCACTGAGTTGCAATCCCAGTTGAGTCACCGTCCCCGCTGAGTCCTGGTCTCAGATGAGTCGCAGTCCCTCTGGGTCTCTATCCCCGTTGAGTCCCGGCCCCATCCGAGTCGCCGTTGAGTTGCCGTCCCCGCTGAATCGCCGTCCCTGCTGAGTCGTGGTCCCGCAGAGTCTCCGTTCCCGCCGAGTCGCAGTCCCACGTCTCCCCTGTGTGTGTGTGCGCTCCCCAGTCTCTCAGCTGGGACGATCTTGCGGCTAAGAAGGTGGAGGCTCCGTTCAAGCCGGTGATCCGCGACGAGCTCGACGTCAGCAACTTTGCGGAGGAGTTCACGGACATGGACCCCACGTACTCCCCCGCGGCGCTGCCCCACAACTCGGACCGGATCTTCAAGGTTCGTGCCAGTGCATGGTGGCGCGGGACTGCTGGTGCTATCCAACCCGAGTTACTATCGATGCTTTGACGCTTGCCTTGCCTTTGTGCTGTTCGCCTTTTGGCGTCGTTCTGGTCCGACACTTGTGAGACGAGGCCGTCAAAGAAGGCCGTCTCTGGTGTAGGCCGATCGGTTTCAAAGACGATGAATATATTATCAGAGCGTGTTTGTTTTGCGTGTTTTGCCGCAAGTGTTTGAACACCTTAAGACTTCTTTTATCTCCAGAAGGGGGGTAAAGCCTATTCTTACTTTTTTTCATCCGCGGTTGCGTGTTCACCCGCTCGTTGTGGAGGTTCGCGGTGCGAATCGCGCCGGCCACCCTGGTTATTCCTGCCGCGGGTGTATTAGCCATCTTGGTACTGCGCGCTGTCCGCTCCGCAGTGGACGCTCAAGAATCCCGCGACGTCATTTGAAACGGCCCAGGGTTTACCCAAGTTTGAAACATGCCCGCCCCGCACATTACTCCGTTGTGATTTACTTAAGTCATCTCCCCCTGCTGTGAAAGCTTAGGGAGGACCCTCCCGAAAAAGAGTCTTCAGACTCGGTGAGGCTTTCCTCAGTAAACGAGCGCAGTAGCAGCAGCAGTAGCAGCAGTAGGTGCTGGCTACATGACCCACTCGGTGCGCCGCCGTGCCGGCCTATCACGGGCGCTGACTAACAGCACTTGCCCCAACGGGGCCTGTGTATGTCATGTCAGGGCTACTCGTTCGTGGCTCCGTCGATCCTGTTCAAGCGGAACGCCGTCACCACCGATCCCCTGGAGCTGCAGTCGGGCTCCGAGAGGCCGGCCACCACCGCGGTGGCTCGCAGCGCCATGATGAAGGTGGGTGAGGTGACGCGTTGTTGTTATTTGTGTCCAGCTTAGCGTCACCACAGTAACAACACTATCGCACCGTGAGGGTCGCCGTGCGTGTGGGTCGCCATGCACATGGGTTGCCGTTCGGGTCGCCGTGCGTGTGTTGCTATTTGTGTCACCCTGCGTGCGTGTCGCCGTGCGTGTGGGTCGCCGTGCGTGTGTGTTGCCGTTTGTGTCACCCTGCGTGCGTGTCGCCGTGCACATGGGTCGCCGTGCGGGTCGCCGCGCGTGTGGACCGGGCTGTATTAGTCCACGTGTCATCGTTGCTGCGGGTGCGTTGCAGGATTCGCCGTTCTTCCAGCACTACGAGATGGACATGAAGGAGCCGCCCCTCGGGGAGGGCAGCTTCTCCATCTGCCGGCGCTGCAAGCACAAGAAGACGGGCCAGGAGCACGCCGTCAAGATCGTGAGCAAACGGTAACTAGGCCTACGCTAGGCGCTGATCTACGCGCGCCCGTTTCTCGTTTTAACGGCGTGTCGTCCATTGCGGCTACATATTTATATTTTTGCCGGGTGGCGCTAGTTGGTGAAACCCCCGTGAATGGTTGCGGGGTTGCGGCGTGTGTGTTCGGTGCTGAGCGGACGCGTGTTGTTGCCGGCAGCATGGAGGCCAACACGCAGAGGGAGATCGCTGCCCTCAAGCTGTGCCACGCGCACCCCAACATCGTCAACATCATCGACGTGTACCACGACACGGTACGGACGCGCGCTCGCTCGGCATCGCGGATTATTACATTTTATCGGTATATACGTTGGGAGATTCCACACAAGCGGCGACAAAATTACGCGACTGCATCTCGCAGTCGCCGCGCAACCCACGACACGCAGAGGCTTGTTCACAGGTCACGATGTTTTCAGCCGAATGATGAGTGTACAATGTGGTGAGAAGCCAGAGCACCTGGCAAGAAACCCACACATGTCAGCGAAGGGGGCAACGCTCTATCCTGTACAGTAACGACAGGTGATATGAGTCCACTTTATTTTGCTGTACCGCCTTTTCCTGGCTGAGCCGGGGTGTATGACTCCTCCCCGACACCCACATGGGAGGAGTCTCATAACATCTGTGTGCGATCCACCAACCCTTGCAGCCGCCTCCACAGTGCTGGATCGTGGGCGGTGCGATCCCTTTCACCTCTCCGCTGTGTTTGTGGTGGGCATGCTGCCGGACGTTTTGCTCCACGTGCTGGCCAGCAGTCTCCACCGTGAAGCCGTGAGATTTCTGGAGAGGCTTCCCCAGGACGCGCAGCGAAACGTCGGGCGTTGTGTCAAAACAATGACTCGGAGAATTGATTGTCAGGTCATGTGAACCTTATGGCGGTACCCCGGGGCACCGTAGTACCCCGGCTCTCGCATGATGTCCGTGATGTAGTGACTTTTAGTCTGTTGATGGGCGGCGATGCGGCAATCGGACTCATCTCGACGAGCTGTACACGATGCACCACTATAGTGCAGTGCGTACGAGCGTTCAGGGTTTCGGCGCAATCGTCCTCGCTGCGTTTCGACATCGCGGAGTGGCACATGATTTCGGATTGATTGGTACCCCAGTCGTGGAGTTAAGTACACCCCTGGAAAAAATAGTGTCCCAGAAATAGAATATTTACTTGCCTCGGCCATTTTGTATTATTTGGTACCCCGAGGTACCGCCATAAGGATCATGTGACGAACGTCACTCTGTGTTCTAGATTTGAAGCTTTCATGACTGCAAGGATCCATACTCTTAGTTTTTTACATGACTTTACCGAAAAAACTAAGAGTATGTCACTCTGTGTAACAGCGTGGGTGGGGAAGTGCTGCCTCCTTACTCTATATCAGAGGTCACTTGTATGTATGTTGAAATTCTTTCGCACCGTACGTAGCCAACTGTGCAAATCGGAGGTGCGGGGGAAGGACAACAAACTATGGGTCTCTGTGTGAGTCTATGGGTCTCTGTGTGAGTCTATGGGTCTCTGTGTGAGTCAATGGGTCTCTGTGTGAGTCTATGGGTCTCTGTGGGTCTCTGTGTGAGTCTATGGGTCTCTGTGTGAGTCTATGGGTCTCTGTGTGAGTCTGGGTCTCTGTGTGATTCTATGGGTCTCTGTGTGATTCTATGGGTCTCTGTGTGATTCTATGGGTCTCTGTGTGAGTCTATGGGTCTCTGTGTGAGTCTATGGGTCTCTGTGTGAGTCTATGGGTCTCTGTGTGGGTCTATGGGTCTCTGTGTGAGTCTATGGGTCTCTGTGTGAGTCTATGGGTCTCTGTGTGAGTCTATGGGTCTCTGTGTGAGTCTATGGGTCTCTGTGTGGGTCTACGGGTCTCTGTGTGAGTCTATGGGTCTCTGTGTGAGTCTATGGGTCTCTGTGTGAGTCTATGGGTCTCTGTGTGAGTCAATGGGTCTCTGTGTGAGTCTACGGGTCTCTGTGTGAGTCTACGTATGTATGTTAAAATGATTTCGCACCGTACAAAGCCAAGGGATCTCAGAGGTAGCTCGGACCATTCTCTGCGGGTCGTGCTGCTCTGCGAGAGCTGCGAATGGATTATCCCGTCTCGTGATGTGGCTCCTGTCGCGCAATCGGGGCAAACTTGGGGGAAGAGACGATAATATTTGTACGAACCCGAAACCATAATTTTATATTAACCGATAAGCCCCACTCGGCTATATAGCTCTTTTTCAGAAGTGAACTGGCCACTAACGCTAGCTCATTGAAGTGGCTTATCACGTGGACATTTATAGCAGCCAAATACTCTCAATGCACGTTTCTAAATGTGGAGGGAAAAACCGGAGGACCCAGTGAAAAATCCACGCGAGCAGAGGGAGAACATGCAAACTCGAAACATAGGGTCTGGATAGAACCCACGACCTCCTGTCTACCAGACAGGCTAGTTAACATCTCACCACCGTGGCCCCCTTTCAGTGTGCGGGGTCCCCGTCCCCTTTATGGAAACGAGGAATCTCTGGCCACAGCTTCCCGGGGGGCTGTCAGTGGAGACGAGAGAGGCCGCCCCCCCACCCCCACCCCCCCCCCCACCCCCCCCCTCAGTTGCTCAGCGTAAATTTAGTTCTTCGTGCCCCTCCGCCTCGGTGCCCGGGGCTTCCCTGCACTGCCGTGAGTTCCGCCGTGCTCCGCTCACCCGCGCCCCGCTCACCTGCGCCCTCTCCCTCCGCCTCCCCCTCCCCGCGCCCCCACCGCCCCCGCAGCTGCACACGTATCTGGTGATGGAGCTGCTCAAAGGCGGGGAGCTGCTGGAGAGGATCAAGAAGCGGTCGCACTTCAGCGAGACGGAAGCGAGCCGCATCATGCGCAAGCTCGTGTCCGCCACCTCCTTCATGCACGACACCGGGGTCGTGCACCGCGACCTCAAGCCCGAGGTCAGGGTCGCGCTCGCCGCCGTGTGGATCTGCCGTAGTTAGTGATAATGATCGAGAACATTTTCCATTGGCGCTTTCTCTGCATTGATTATTTGATAATTTTGCTGCTATAATGGTCTAAACTGGTAAGCCACTTTGTTGAGCTATCATTTGTGGCCAGGTCGCTTTAAAAAAATGTGAATGCGCTTGTAATAATTATTTATTTTCCTGCGATTCGCAAACCCGGTCACAAAATCTTGCGGGGTGTGTGCGCATCAAATCAGTTCCTCGTGCTGTTGAAGCGGTGGATGGTGTCGGTTAAAATTGTGATTTGAGACCCGTTTGTGTTCTGCTGCACACCGGTGTTAATCGCCAATACGTCCGAATATTGTTTTGCTGGCCGTCTTGAATGGGTAGGGCCTCTGTGCCCATGGTGGGCCATGTGGAATGATGCCGCCGGCTTCCCCCCCCCTCCCCACCTTGCGCTGTGGCCCCCCACGGTGCAGGTCACGCACGAGAGTCTTTACCGTCGTCATTTCTTGAATCCGCCCTCTCCCCCCCCTCCCCGTCGTTGTCGCCGGCGCAGAACCTGCTGTTTGCGGACGATACGGAGGGCGCCGCCATCAAGGTCATCGACTTTGGGTTCGCGCGGCTCAAGCCGCAGGACAACGCGCCGCTCAAGACGCCGTGCTTCACGCTGCAGTACGCCGCACCAGAGCTGCTGCAGCAAGCGGGATACGACGAGTCGTGCGACGTGTGGAGCCTCGGCGTCATACTCGTGAGTCGGCGTGTCCCACTCGCTCGCCCCCTTCGCTCTTCCGCGCTCGCTGCTGCTGCGGCTGCTGCTGCGGCTTCTGGGGCTGTTACCGCTGCTGCCACTGCTGCCATTGCTGTAGTCGGCAATCGATTATGATGATGATGCAGCACTTGCTGATTTACTCGAGTCTCTTGCTCACTCGCCCAGCGCCTAGTTCGCCTCCTCATCACTCTTCTTTCACGACTGATGACGACGATTTCTTCGAGTCGATTTGAAGGAGGATTCGAGTGACGTGCCACCGATGGTGGCCCGCCGACGACCAAAACTTCTCTCGTCACGTTTTATAATAATTCATCATCACCATGAACAATTCATCACTTCCTCCGAATAATATAATCCGTCATTGAGTACGTACAATGCAGGCACGCAGTTTGCGTTCACGCTCTCGGAGAAAGACGGAGGTTTAGAGGCGCGGGAACCCACTGGCAAGCACACAAGGGGGATCACACTAAATCGTTGACCGGCTCCATTCTTGAGTGTTTTGCGCATGTTGGGAGGAAACCGTAAGTACCCGGAGAAAAATCCCCCACGCGTAGTAAGGGAGAGGTGTAACACCCAATCCCAGTACAGACGGGAATACAGATGGACATTGTTCACAATGTCTATCTTTAAGAGATATTAACCCACTTGCTGTACTGCCATCACACCCTGGCCATAAGCTTCACGCTGCAAGAGGTGGCGACCATGACACCCATGGAGTTTCATGAGCGAGTGTGTGCTTGGTCGTGTTACGGTTAGCACTCTGACGATTATCTAAAGCGGTCCTGGGCTTCCCCTAGGTCGACTCAGTGTGTAAGCATCGCCATTGGGGAGACAACCCGTGTGTCGTTCCGGCCTGTATAGGTGCTCGCTAACAGCACTTGCCTCAACAGTCTGTGAAGGCTTTACGGGGGGATCTTTGTCTTTGTGATCCACCAAGCCTTGCTCACTCCACAGGGCCGAATTACACGTGCGGAAATATTCATCCAGCAGTGTATAGGTGGTGGCCGATGAAGATGAGATGTGGGCGGTGTTTGCGTTGTCGCTGATCTCTGCTGTCCGCTCCCACACCCCTGTCTGCTGCTGCTGCTGCGGCGGCGTCTGTGCGCACAGTACACCATGCTGTCTGGGCAGGTGCCCTTCCAGAGCCACGGGCAGCCCATGACCTGCAGCTCGGCCACCGACATCATGAGGAAGATCAAAGAGGGAGACTTCTCCTTCGAGGGGGAAGCCTGGCAGAATGTGTCGCAGGCCGCCAAGGATCTCATACAGGGTAGGGCTGCTGCTGCTGTTATTGCTGTGGCTGCTGATCATGCTGTTCCTGTCACTGCTGTACCTGCTGCAGCTGCTTCTTCTGCTCTTGCTGCTGCTTCTGCTGTAGCTCCTGTTTCTACTGCTGCTATTCGTGTGTTTGCTGCTGCTATTCGTGTGTCTGCTGCTGCTGTTATTCCTGTTGCTGCTGCTCATGCTGTTCCTGCTGTACCTACTGTTGCTGCTTCGTCTGTTCTTGCTGCTGCTTCTGCGGTAGCTTCTGCTGCTGCTATTGGTGTGTCTGCTGCTGCTGCTGTTATTCCTGTTGCTGCTGCTCATGCTGTTCCTGTTGCTGCTGTACCTACTGCTGCTGTTTCTTCTGCTCTTGCTGCTGCTTCTGCTGTAGTTCCCTGTTTCTTCTGCTGCTACTGTTGTTTCTGTTGCTGCACCTGGTACTGCAGTTGCTGCTGTACCTACTGCTGATGCTGCTGTTTCTTCTGCTCTTGCTTCTGCTTCTGCTGTAGCTCCTGTTTCTACTGCTGCTATTCGTGAGTCGACTACTGCTGTCATTCCGGGTCAGAATGCTTCCCGATAGTGAAGCGTCTGCCTGTCTCTCTGCTGCTGCTGCTGCCTTAAGCGATGGCTCAGCTCCTGACTTGACACAAAACAACTCGAGTTCTGCTCTGCTCGTGCTTTCGTAAATCAATCCACCTCGCTCCCAAACACCGTACAGCCTGCCAGCCGTAACACAGAACCACTGCACGTGCGCAGCTGCATGAGGGCCTCCCCACGCCGTGAGGGCCGTGACGGTGATTCGGCGGTGGTGTTTGCGCAAAGTCTTTGTGTATTTTCCCGCACCTCTGATTAGCACAGTTGGCTACGTACGATGCGAAAGAAGTTTCAACATACATACGTATTGTGTGTGGTGGTTGTCTGTGCTTGAGATGCTGGTTGTGTTGCAGACATAGTGGTTGTGTGGTAGATGTGGTGGTTGTGTGGTAGACATGGTGGTTGTGTGGTAGATGTGGTGGTTGTGTCGTAGACATGGTGGTTGTGGTAGGGGTGGTGGTTGTGCGTGGTGCATGTGTCACGTGAGCGGTGTTCGTGACCGAATCTGTGCGGTATGTGGTGCCGCGGTTGTGGCGAGCAGGGCTCCTCACGGTCGACCCCAGCAAGCGCGTGAAGATGAGCGGCCTGCGCTACAACGAGTGGCTACAGGATGGGAGCCAGCTCTCCTCCAACCCGCTGCTCACACCCGACGTCCTCGTCTCCTCCGGCTCCTCCGTCAACACCTACTTCAAAGCCACGTTCCACGTGAGGCCCGTGCCGCCGGGGTCAGGGGTCATGCCGTCGGAGTCACACTGCCGGGTCGCACTGCCAGGGTCGCGCTGCCAGGGTCGCACTGCTAAGGTCACCGCCGGGGTCACGCCGCCGGGGTCACGCCGCCAAGGTCGTGCCGCTGGGGTCGCATGGCCAGGGTCGAGCCGGTGTTGAGGATTCGGGCTTACCAGATCATTTGCAAAGACAACGATCCCCCAGATAGCCTTAACAGACAGTTGGAGCAAGTCCTGTTAGCGAGCACCTGTGAAGGTAAGCACGGCACACGAGGGGGTGGGTGGCCAACACCATGTCCGGCTCATTTGAGGCTGAGTAGACCTCGGGGAGGCCCAGGACCGGTTCAGATAATCGTCACGAGTGTTGGTGGCCGTGATCAGGGGTCGCCGGGTTTGTAGCGCAGCATGCTACGCTCTCTCACACACCCCTACCCACTCACCACTTCCCTGCCCTTCATCTCCTGTTCTAAAGCCCTCACAATAATAATAACCTTGCTCCATTCTGGAAACGTGTTCCACTCTCATCTGTCGCAACTCTTGACAGCGATGTTATTTATTTTCCGGCCACTTCACGGTTTTAGGCCCCACGCTCGGTAACCGTGTAAATATTAAACACGTTCGCGCCGTGCAGCGCGAGTGGCCGGTCCGGTGACACCCCCTCACCATCCCGCATGGCTCTCCCCCCCACCCCTTCACTGCGCCCCCCACACCTCCCGCAGGCCTTCAACCAGTGCAAGCGCGAGGGCTTCTGCCTGCAGAAGGTGGACAATGCTCCGCTGGCAAAGCGGCGCAAGATGAAGAAGAGGAGCACAAGCACGGAGACGAGGAGCAGCTCCAGCGAGAGCTCCACCTCCTCCTCCTCGCAGCCCCACGGCGAGTCTCCTGCTCGCCACGATCATCATCATCATCTTCGTCACCCACCTCTTCCCCGTTTCACCTCCTCCTTCTCCCAGCCTCACGGCAAGTCTCATCGTCGTCGTCGTCACCCACATCTTTCCAGTTTCACCTCCTCCTCCTTCCAGCCTCAAGGCAATTCTCATCATCATCATTGTCGTATTTGAAAAATGGATTTGGTTGGGTTAGGAACCAAAACTCAATTGTGAATCCAAACGTTGGCTGCGAGAGGCTGCTGCGTGCCAATAATGTTACGGGGGAGGCTGTGGCTTTCTTCCGGTTAAATTACCAACCTATAATACTCACCTTGTATTCCTTCTCCTCCCTCCTCCCGTGTTTCCACAGCCACGCCGAAGGTGGTGAAGTTCAAGGACAAGTCTTAAAGGGCCCGTCGAAAAGAAAGAACGCCGAACATTTGACTCCCGCTCGGCGAGCGGCGGGGGGGGAGCCTGCGGGCCCCCCCGCCGCGGAGGGACGCGAGCGAAGCGCGGAGTCGGCGAAGCGTGGAACTCTCCTCCCCCTCCTACGCCCCTCCCCCCAGCACTTTACACGCCCCACGGCCATCAGGATCCCCGTGCTGTCCACACAGACGGCCCCTGGGCAGCGTGGGCAGGTGGAGCGCAGCGCGCAGCCTGCGTCCCGCCGCCCCCGCTGTGCTGCCCACGCCTCTGTGCGAAGAGCCGCTGCTGCGAGCCGGTGCTGTTGACTGCCGCCGGTGGTGTTGACGACCACCGCCGGTGGCTTTGACTACCGCCGGTGGCTTTGACTACCGCCGGTGTGAGTGAGAGTGACCGGCGGTGTGAAGTGCCGGCGTGCGAGTCGCCCCACCGGGTGTCAACGCCGACGAGTGCGAAGCGCGGGGTCCGTTCGTGGCGCCGCCCGTCTCCCGGCGGCGCGCACCGCGAGGACTGGGCCGCCCACGTTCCGCGCCCGGGCGCTCTACGTCGAACCGCGGCTGGAGGACTTCATCCTGGTTCCGATCTCTCGATGCTTCCACGGAGGGGTCCGGTGGCCCCCGACGGCGACGACGTACGCCGCTCCGTAGCTCCCGGTGGCCCCGGTTGGCGCTTTGCTGCAAACGGGGTGAGGCCGACGACGTGTACCCTGGCGCTGACACGCGGGGGCGGGGAGGTAACGACTTCGGCTTTTAAGATGCGAAGAATGACCTCGGCCGTTGTTTTTTGAATGTTCCACAAAAATGATACGAAAAGAGGTTGCTGTGCAGAGCTGTATTTTTCTAAGGGTATTTAATTTGTTTTACAGAACGAAATATTTTGAGCGTTACAGAAGCTCCCCTCCCCCCGTGACTGCTGACATGCGAAGCATTACCTTGTTTTTAGAAACCTATTAATTTAATCGCTTTGGAGAGCTCTGGTTAAAAGTCGCGGGTTGGTATTTACCGGCGCGTTTCGTATTTTATATTCCGATGCGCGACTTTCACCGTCGGCGTTCGCGCATCGGTCGTTGATGTCGCACACGAGGTTACGAGACGGTCGACCGTGGCATGGCACCCCGAGCGCTGTTCACCACGACGGGAGTTGAGAAGTCGTGCGCTCGCCACGCTTGGTGACGTCGATTCTGAGAGAACCGGGGCCGACTCGCGCTCTCCCGTTCGCTCGCTCGACTCATCGACTTGCTCGCTCGCTCGCTAATTGACTTGTTCACTAACTCGCTCAATCTCGCGCTCACTCGTCGATTCACTCGCCTGGCGTCTCGCTCACTGGTTAAACTAAAGCACCGAGGCGCATCTCGCCACGGGCCGAGTGCATCAGCCAAGAGCTGGTCATCGGACAGGAGATTACAAAATCCCTCATGTCTGGGATCATCACCTGGGGGGGAGGGCTCGTTACCTGGAAGCTCACGGGCCACATCTGGCACAAGAAGGCCGTTCGGAGCGGCTTCTACGAGATAAGGTGCGGCGAGAGAGATGAGCATGAGATGGAGAGAGAGAGCCGCAGACAAGATGAAAGATGAGTGAAATCAAAGTGGCATAGACGGACGAGAGGTGCGGGACGAGATGGCGGTCTGGCGAGGTGAAACGCGCGAGAGAGCTGCCAGACGGAGAGGCAAGAGATCAGCGGTCGCGTCCGTAACCGTCACAACTTGGCGGCAACTTGGCGGCATTTTCGCACGCGACGCCGTGGCACGACCGCGGCCTGCCCAGCACACGCTCGGTTCGTGGGGGGTGCGGACCCGCCGGACAATTTTGATGGATTAAGCCCCCTGACCTATAGCGTTACGGTACAAACTGGTCCATGGCCAGTCTAATAACTGTGGGTGGGCGTGCATGTCGCACTAGGGGGTGGTGGTGGTGAATAATGCCGAGGGCTAGCCGGTCATCTGGCTGTGATGCAGCGAAAGAAGCGGGTGGCTCCCACTCGGAATACTCGGGGAGTAGAGTTCGGAGTGTGGCACAGTCTCCGCCAAAGGTTTGATCTTGTTTGGAATTTTTTTTACGAATGTGGGGGTGTCTCCTCGTTGTAAATTTTTTTTTATATTCCTTCCCATGTGGTGAACACTCAAGGTTTATTGGCAAAGCTTCTGGTACTTGCTTAAAGCGCGCGAAGGCGCTCACATCGGTGGCAGTAAATCACATACGTCAACTTTCGTTGAGCAACCTTTGCCGAGGCCCCCTAAGGAACGCACAAATCTTGCTCACGGGCCACCCGTTTTTACACCCTACCAGAGCATGGGCAAAAAGTGCGCAAGTTTTTTTTTTAGGTCGCACGTTCAGATTGGTGCTTTCCGGGTGGCCGTGCTTAAAAACAGGCGGCCAAACATAGCCGCCTTGCACCATTACCCAAACGCCACGGATCTCACGGGCGCAGCGTGCGGCTGTGAGCATCGTCGGGAAACTGGGGACAGCTGGGAAGTTTCGCAACGAAAAACGTGGGTTCTTGTATCCTGCGCGTGGAACAACAACGGCATCGTCATCTCGCATGTAACCGCCGTTAAGAGTCGGCGCTGACCCAACACCCCCCTCCCCCCCCCCCCCCCGTGTTGGTTTCTTTGCACGCGCCACGACACTGTTCCTCTTGAGGACGTTGCCTCTGCGGGGACCGGCAGAGACTCCGCGGCCCCGCACACAAGTGGGGGGTGGGGGTAGTGCCCAGTGCCAAGGCTCCACCTCTGATTAGCACGGTTGGCTATGTACGGTGTGAAAGAAGTTCAAGTTCAGTGTACATACGTACGTACAATCAATGTGATGACCGTACACTTCAGTTCTAATCGTTGCACTGACACTTTACACCACTGCCCCTCCGCCTCCTGTTTGCCCTGCTTTTTTGAGTCGGGGCCTTCTGGCAAAAGCGATCTGCTCATCCGCCGCAGCCTTTACGCATGCACACACGGTCAGTTAAAAGCCCTGCTGCAGGCTTGCATACACCTGGCACACTGCAATAGGAGCAGCTGACTTGTCTTTCCGGAGACGTTTTCCACAGAGCCGCAAATGTAAACTCGCCGACCGGCCGCCGATTAAAGGCGCGAGGTGTCCGGGTCCGCTCCTAATCCACAGCGTGCTTTTCCCCGGGTCGGGCTGCGTGTTGAGCTTTTACCCCTCAACTTTTTTGTTTTTGTGCCACGCACGACTCAACCGTGGGCACCTTCACGTAATTCGAGCCCTTGTGGGTGCCCCGTCGTAGCCCGCAATCGGCGGCGCGTGGCAAAAGCTCGAGGGAAGAAGTTGAATAGGCGCGGACCGACCCTGAACGCCGCACGTGGATCAGCTGGCCGCGTTTAGGTGTCGTGAAGGCTTTTTTTTTTCTAAACAAGGCCACGGGACTCTCCCTCTTTCACCCACCGCCTCTGCGTGGCTAACCGGAGCACCCGAGTCCTTTCGGTTGAGGCTGATCGAGCGCCGCTCCACGAGTTGGCGGTCGTGCCCGGTGCCTGGCGGGCACCGGCGTGGTATGGTAGTGCACGCTTTTCATGGCTTTACTTGAAACACGGGGCGGCACAGACGTCAGGATTTTACCGGTGCACGACTCGAGCACTTGAACAAGGGCTTACGCTGTCGCTTGCCGCCTAGCTCCGTCGTATCCTTGGGGTTTTTATCGGTGGCGGCGGCGACATCGCACGTTTAAAGCGAGGATTTTCTTTTTTTAGCGCCTGTTCCTGGCGGGCAGTCCGAGTAATACTGCTGAGCACTGTGCATTGGCGACGCGCTTACAAGAGACTATCACGTCACTGTGATTATTTGAAACAACCCTTTTAAATCCAGTCTTGCCGTGCAGACGCCGGCACGCCCCTTCCACGCGTACGTTTGTGGCGAGTCGTGGGAGGCCTGGCGTTTTTCTGCATTTTCTTGACGTTGGCAATATTCTTGGGGCAGACGGCCCGATTTTACCGCGTCTAGTGAGGCGCGACCCGTGGCGTGACCCCTGCACGCGCGTCCCCGTAAATCCGCGCGTTGGCGGACGGAGCGTTTCCTGCACAAAGCCGTGTGTTGTCGTGTACTTTTTAAAAGCCTTCTGAAGCTTGTTTTTTGGTAAGGCCGGTGGGGACGGGGGTGGGATGTTGCCTGAGAGTCGGAAGAACGTCACGTATCCCAGAAGACCCCTTCGAGGCGTTGAGCTCGCACTGTGCCCGTGCCAGGTTTATTTATTGAAATGCAACGAAGCCTCCGAAAAGGGGAAGGGGTCGACCGACGTCTCCGGGCTCCCTGCCGCCGCCTCCTCCTGCTCGGCCCAGCCGACTCTCCGCTCTGTCGAACCGCGGGTTGGATGAGGACAGCGAGAGATCGAAAATATGCATCGTGCGCAAGAGAGAGTTTTGTTTTTTTAATGAACGCGTTCGAACAGACTGCCCGACGAGGCTTCCTCGCGATTGGTGCCGTCGACGCGCGAACGGTGGGGGGTGGGGGGGGTGGGAGATCCACGCACAAGCACGACCGTCGTCCCTCGTGTCGGTTTTTACGACCGTTTGTCGTCGAACAATATGAATTGGCAATCCTGTGACGGTTGTTTGCCCGCGGAAAAGGAACGATCTTTAAATGTTTCGTAATGGCATGCGCACCCAGTGGGGATTTTGTCCGAGGATGAGCGGCGTTTGTTGGGTCGGCATTGTTAAGTTATTGTATGGGCTGCTGTGTACTAAATGAGGGATGCTGTATGCGGAGTGTTGCACGTGGAGTTTTGAAGGTCAGCGGGACCGGTCGCAACTGCAAGTGAACCGTTGACCACTTCTCGTCCTTCCATCTCGAAAGATCTTCACACCGGAGGACGGATATCCACCAGCGTTTACCCGTGTTAATGGCAGCTTTGGCGAGCCAAGCAAATGTTTTTGTAGACTTTTCAAATGGACTTTTTTTATTTCCTGAAACAAATATTTCCGACTACTGTACCACCAGCAATAGGGATGGCTGCCGTGTGGAATCGCCTGAATCTCCGATAGCAGTGGGTCGCTGCACCAAGCGCCATGACGATCCATTGCGATGAATCTCGACGGGACTCCCGCAGTGATGCACCAGAAAGCTTTGACCAACAATAGCCACTGTAGACTTCAGACGTGAAGTACTAGCGCCATCCATTGGTGGACGTTTTTACCGTATTTTAACATTTGAATTCATAGGTATTTTCTATTAAAAATCTACGATCTGCCTGTGGATCATGATCCTCTTACTGGCCACCGCCGATCTAAAAGTGGCTCTCCGCTTTTTAAAACTTTACCGCAATTTCTCTTTTTGCCGCTCTGTTCTGCTGTACGCGTCACCGAACCGGCGATGCGTACGGGGCGGGGGGGGGGTTCGGGTTTAAGTATCTCGCCGAAACCACGGCAGCGTCAAGACCACGCGGCAGCCGCCCCTTATCTCGTTCCGAGACTCAATCGCTCAAGAAACCGAGACAATCAAAGTGGCCGCAGCAACGCGTCGACCTTCGCTTAAATGTTGACTTGCTCTGGGTGACTTTGTGTGGAGCGCCAACTTCCTGTCCTCGTTGCTCTGTTGTGCACACACAACAGAGTAATCACGGCTTTACACGTCCCACTTTGTGTATTAATTCCGGGGTCGCTGGTAAACTGGCACCTGGTGCTTGTAGCCAGAGCCAAAGTTAGAGAGGTGCTCCTGACCTAGATGTGGTGTTGCCGGAGGTAGAAATTATTTTGGGCAGAATTGGCTGACAACAAGGCTCGCGCACTGTAAAACATCCGTATGACCTGTGGCATTCGTAATCAGAAAATGTATTTATACTGGAGGAATCCGATGAGCTATAAAGCTATTTTTCACAGATGACCAGTAGGGGCGGCTAAGAACGTCACAACAACAAAACAAAAACATGATCATAGTGCAATGTACAAGAAAGGTAAACAAAATCGCCCAAAAAAACAAATAAAACTAAACCATTCCCATCCTACTAGGCAATGCCCACCGAGGTATTCACTCGTTTGTTAGAAGCGACCTGGCCACAAATGATAGCTCAACAATGTGGCCCATCATTTGGACATTTATAGCAGCAAAATTAATCTAAATAATTCGTGTGTTTCTTAATGTGGAGTGTCCAAGGCGAGCTGGTAATGAAGGTGGACATTGTGCATCATCTCCGCCCAGCCTCTCGCGCAGTGGGGCTCTTCCTCAAATCCTAACTTCAAACCTAATGAAGTATATATCCTTACGCTCACATCAACTGATATTTAAAGTGCTATTTTAATTGGTCTTTATACAAACGGTCCACAAGTTAGTCTACGTTTAAAGTTGGTATCGCGAGAGGTGTCTCACCGGCTTTTGGAGGCCTTCATCCAGCAGTGGGTGGCAGGGTGGTGGCAGCAGCAGTGATGACACTTGAGCCTCCTCACAGTTCGAAGCGCCTGGGTTCGATTCCCGCATTGGGGAGAATTCCTGTGTGGAGTTTGTGGTTCTCCCCCTGTTCTGCATGGGTTTTCTCCTGGTCTTCTTGTTCACCCCCCCCCCCCCACCATCATAGCTAAAACACATGATCAGTATAACGGGTATTGGCCAAGCATCCCCAATGCTGAGAAATTACCGGCAAATTACTTGGTTGGGACTCCACAAAGCAACGTCACCCACGACCTATTGAAAATTTGTCAGGACCCTCCTGAAAAGAAGAGTCTTGAGACTCACCGGGTGAGTCTCTCCCGGGTAAGCGAGGGCACTAATCGGTGGATTGACGTTGGAGGACGACGGTGACGATGGCGGTGGGAGAGTTGGCGCTCTCACGAATGGCCCTCCTGGTGTCGCCATGCTGCAAGGGGGCAGTTGGGGATGCCCCTCGAGCTGGTCTAGACATTTGAAAATTGCGTGAATTCATCTCGAAGCTTAAGACCAACTCGCTTATTGTATCGAGGCGCGTTTTACTTCCGCGTGTGGTTATGGAGTTTGGCTCTCTCGGCGTGCATGCGTGCGTGTGTGTACATAGGGTGCCATCGCTGTACGGAGAAATGTCTCTGCCGAGTGTGCGAACGAGGGTTTTAATGACTTTTGAGAGAGGCGGCTGCCGAATTGTGTCGTACAATCCTGGATTTGACTTTGTGGCTGGGTTCGCAGCAGAGTTATTTTAAAGTTGACAATGTCACCTGTGACTGTCCGGTAGTAACTGCCCACCGCTGAAAACTTGAAGGCTTCCATAACCGAGGTTTTTTTTTGGTTCAGATCATGTTAACATAAATGTGTCGTTAGGCCTACCACTATGCGACACAGCTAATTCTTGAGGGTTTGTCACGGAAACAAAAACGTGCCAATTCGTTACTAGGTCAGCACACCGGTGGTGTGTTGGAGAATGAACCCACAACATTTACAATTCGAGTGCTGTGACGTTTCACCGGTAATTACAACAACAACCAGCGTTAAATATTAACGCGATCTAACCCAAATAACCCGTGTTATGGAGGCTGCTTGTTGTTGTAATTACTGGTGAAACGTCACGGTACTGTAATTGTTTCTGGGTTCGAGATCGCGTAAATATTTACACGATGAAACCGAAAAAACTGTATTATGGATATTGGTCGCGAAAGCCTAGGAAACAACAACCAGCCTCATCAGGCGACAGCCACAGAGTCGTGGAGAAATCCTCCTCCTGTCGCTTGCACCGTTAACGTCTCGGCAACTGTTAGAAAGGCAACGGCGTAATCTTACCCGGATCGACTGGGTGCGGACGCGCGCCGGTGTGCAGAGAGGTGATCTTGACCGTTTGACGTCTACTGCCCACAGCGCACGCCGGCCGTCGAGTCCGTTGAGGTTTTCCCGGCGGGGGGCGTTGCGATGTTCGAGTCGAGTCTCTTGCGTCTGTAAAGACGACCGCAGTGGCCACACGCACAGCAGCTGGGCTCGGTCGCCCGGTGCTTGCGATGTCCAAGGTGAGCTTCGGTCTACTTTTTGGGGGTCAGATTTACGGCAAAGCAGGCGTTCAAATGCGTGTGAAACTTGACCTCAAAAATGTGCACGAGTAACCTTGTGTTTTGTAACCTTGTATCTGCTACAAGTTACCATTCAACAGTTAGACCAGTTGGTATCCACAACGCTCACACAGATACCGCTTGTTGCACTTACAGCCCCTGCTGTAAAACCCACTGCTGGATGAGGGGGGGGTGGGGCTTGTTGTGACGAGGGTTATTCCAGTGACTCTTCATCACGCTGGGCGGTCCGGGTTGGTGAAGGTGACGGAACGTACAAGTGCAGTACAACAGCAAATGTTGCCCCGCTGTGGCGCATGTCAACCAACTTCATAAAAACCCTTCGCGCCCAAGCTTCCGTATGTCTCGACAATCTATCCGTGGTTTCCCCGCGGTTCTCGATGGACGCCACGGTGGTGATGTTAACGGCCTCGCCTGGTATGCAGGAGGTCGTGGGTTCGATCCCGATCCTGGCGTTGCCTGCTGGATATTTGGAGTTTGCGTGCACTCCCCGTGGTCGCGTGGATATTTCTCCGGGTCCTCCGGTTTTTCCTTCCACATTTAGAAACGTGCGTTTAGAGTAGTTGGCTGCTGATATACATTTTCCACATGATAAGCCACTTTGAGGGGTTATTCGTCGCCGGGGTCACTTCTGAAAAAAGAACTACATAGCTCAGCGGGGCCTTACCTAATAAAAAAAACCTACTTAGTCCCACTTGAGACCATTGGGAGCTCGATACTCGATTGTTGACTCGAGTTCAGTGCGCCACACGCCGCATGCTGACACTCACTCGATCTGTGTCCACGTTGTGACGGTGCTCCAAGCGATGCTGCAGCAACTGTCAAGCGTGCAACAACATTTAGTCCCGTGGGCAGAGCAAGCGTCGCCCAGCACTTTAGGCCGCAAAGCATTCGCCATATAAAACTATTAAACTTGTTGTTTATTTTATCAGGTAAGGCCCACTGAGCTGCATAGCTCTTTTTCAGAAGTGACCTGGCTCTCACAAATGATAGCTCAACGAAGTGGCTTCTCATCATCACGTGGCAATGTATAGCAGCCGAATACTCGAAACGCAGGTTTTTCAATGTGGAGAGAAAAACCGGAGGACCCAGAAGTAAAATCCACACGACCACGGGGAGAAACATGTGAACTCCAAATATACAGCAGGCATCAGGGTCGAACCCACAACCTCCTGTATAGGCGAGGTAGTTCAAGAGGTAGTTAACATCTCACCACCGTGACACCTGCAAAATTGGTACGGGCTTAGCTCGATATGAACGTTGGCCTTGCGTTCTGAAAAGTCTCATTACATAACCTAAGATGCCCATGTTCCTAACAAATTGTTTTCTGACGCAAAAACACACAAATATAAACGCTTGTCAACTCGGCTAAGATATTTCTCCCTCATAAATGTGTGGGAATAATAAATAACGAGACGTGTGATTAACGAAAAAAAAACACTGCGCACCGCAATTTACTAACCAGGAACGGCGGCGGTGCAAGTCGCGTGACGTGAAGCTGCGGTGGCGAGGGCCGGAGGGGGGTGACTGGGGTGGGTTGAGAGGGTCAGGAGGAGCCCTCTGCCTCCTGACCCTGTTGGTCATCAAACGTAACAACGAAACAAACGGGGACGTAAAGAGAACAACAACAATGTCCATGTGTTAAGTGGAATACTGTACTTTGATAGCACCCCACTCAATCCTAATTAGAAATTTTCGGTAAAGTCACGTAGGTATAAAATCAATCGCGACGTTTTGATTGCAACGATTGCAATCGAACGTCGTGATTTAATTTCTTTTATTTTATACCTACGTGACTTTACCGAAAGAACCAAAGAGTAACACCCCACTCATTCTAAACGGGTTGCCACGTGATTCACTGTTGGCCACATAGGGAAATTGGAACCACCTCAGGTTGAACTCGCTCGTCTGGGCTCGTGAACGACCAATTGCAAAAGTCCCAATATCCCTGCCACCCTCTCAGTCCAGAGTGAATCGTGAGGCGCGTGATTGAAGGGAGGTTTTATTTCTTTACATTAACAAGCTTGCCTTGTAACTCGGGAGTTAACATCTTGGCGAGAAAAGCACACCGGAAGGTTAAACAATGCACCGTTGTCTTTGAAAGCAAGTTGTACAAAAGGTCTGTCCAACTGCGGGATGAAGGCCCTGCCCTTCACTGTAAGTCGCGAGGGATTCTTTGACCATTACTGGACTCCACTGATGGCCAGAGTGCATGTGAAGCGGAGGCTCCGGAGGTTGTGCGCAGTGATTTGTACGAACCTAGCAAACCCGAGCTTTAGATTCACGGTCAGTGTCGGCGGCGGCGGCGGCGAGGTGATGTTTGGACTGGCCCTGGGCGTCCACCCAGTGAAGCCACGGGGAGGCCCTTCATCCAGCAGTGGACTGACGAAGGGCTGTACACAACAACAAGGCATTTTATTCGTGTTGAATGTCAAAATGTAATACTGTACACATCGAAGCATGTTGAAATCTGTGCTGCATTTTAATAGAATCGGCATTGCGTATGATTTTATCCTCGTATTTTAGTTGTCTCGGTTTTAAAATGGCACGAGTATATCTGTATTATAGTCCGGCCATCGTTCACCCCCCCCCCTCCTCGAGTTGCATTGCTCTCACAGTTACGCGTGCGCGCACCCGCTTCTGTGACCAACACCGACGATTGTTACCCGCCGAGTTTTTCAAAGCATTAAATAAAACGTTAACGTACGCGGCGCTCTCGACGATGCATTGTGGGATGTTTGCCGTGAAGTTTCACGTTTTGTCGTTTCCATGAACGTGGGGAAAACCTCGTGTTGGCTCGACTTAACCGCAAAATTGATTTCTCCCTGATCGCGAGTTGATGGTCAGACAGACAGAGTTGGATTGATAAAAAAAGTTACATTTACAGAAATTAAACTACATTTTTAAGGCCCGCTGAGCTATATGATTCATTTTGAAAAGCAACCAACCAGACCACAATTAATAGCTCAACGAATTGGCTTATCATGGGAAAATGTATATCAGCAGCCAAATAATCTAAAAGCATAGCGATGCATAGAGACCCATGGAGACACATAAAGAGACCCGTCGATTAAAATAAAATTTAACGATTTTAATTTTAACAGGTAAGGCCCACTGAGCGATACAGCTCTTTTTCAGAAGCGACCTGGCCACATGATTGCTCAATGAAGTGGTTTATCACGTTGTGGAAATTTATAGCAGCCAAATACTCAACGCATGCTTCTAAATGTGGAGAGGAAAACTAGAGGACCCGGAGAAAAATCCACACGACCACAGGGAGAAAGAACATGCAAAACTCCAAATATACAGCAGGCGTCAGGGTTGGGATTGAACCCACGACCTCCTGCATACCAGGCGAGGTAGTTAACATCTCATCACGGCACTCCCTAAATGTTTCCAAAGTGGGCCTTGGTCTTTCCCTGTAGTTCCAAATTCTGCCCGGCCCGAACACTAATGTAGAGAATTCAGATCAACCTGAGAAGCAATATCATGCACCCTCGGTAATCAACACATTTTAATCTCAGTTCACCACTTGTTCGTGCAACGTTCTTGTACATACTCCAACTCACCGCAGCGTGGGGCCTTCACTACGCTTGTGCCATCTATCTAAATGTAGAGGGCCTATGAAGGCCCAAGTACGACTTCCTGGGATGTTTCCTCGAACTCCACATCATCGACGTGCTCCTGGCTCCACGAAACCCAATACAGGCCGACAACAAAGGAGCTTCAAAAATGAAAATCCACCCTGAATGTCTGCTCGCTGCCAGCTACCGCCATCCCAAGCACGGACTAGCAACGTCACGTGAAATTCCGCCTCAAGGACCGTACCACAACGAACCCAGAAAACAACTCACCAACAGGCATCGTAATCAATATCGAGGATGTATCTGTGATAAGCGTCTACAAAACCTCCAAGCACCACATGGAGCCAACACCCATCCCGCAGTTTTCGCCTGTGACTTCAACAGCTATCGCGGCGCCTGGGGTTATGCAACCGATGAAACCCGTGGAGAACAGGTCATCGACTGGGCAGCCTCAACCGAAAAAACCCAAATAACTTCTGCCCCATAGCCCTGCTTAGTCGGTATACAAACTCCTTGAGATGATGCTCCTGACTCGTAACGTCATTGACCTTCGAGGAGGCTCTGCCAACTGAACAGGCTGGTTTCTGCCCCAGCGGCAGCACATCCGGCACTCGCCACGCACATTGAAGCTGGCTACCAGCGCAAGCACATCCCAGGAGCCGCTTTCATCAACCACTTTCATCAACCTATCTGCGGCCTATGACCGTATGGCGGGAGGGCCTGAAGCTAAGCAGTGTCAAAGGTCATCAGATGCCAGCAGACCCTCCGACTCCTATCATCGCTACCGTGTCCACCTAGGAAACACTGCCAGCAGAGCCCGGTTACTTAAAAACAGGCTCCCACAAGGATTGGTGCTTGCTCCGGCACTTTTTAACATATGAACATTATGGCGGTACCCCGGGGTACCATAGTTCCCCGGCTCTCGCATAATGTCCGTAATATATATTTTTTAGTCTGTTGATGGTCGGCGATGCGGCAATCGACTCATCTCGACAAGCGGTACACGATGCACCATTACGGTGCGTACGAGCGTTCAGGGTTTCAACGCAATCGTCCTCGCTGCGTTTCGACATCGCGGAGTAGCACTGAATTCGGATTGATTGGTAACCCAGTCGTGGAGTTTAGTACACCCTTGGAAAAAATAGTGTCCCATAAATAAATTATTTAATTGCCTCGGCCATGTTGTATTATTTGGTACCCCGGGGTACCCCCATAAGGATCATATATAAGTGACCTCCCTGTCACCATCAGCCGGAAATTTGGCTACGCCGATGACCTGGCACTTGCCATCCAAAAGAAGGAGCCAAACTGAGGTCCAAAATGAAGTGTGTGTGCGGAGACCTCAAGAAACTCGAAATGTGTACTAAAGGCTCCGGCCAGACCCAAGGAAAACTGCCGGTAACATTCTATCTGAACAATGCAAACGCCGACCAGAAAGTGGCCGTCACTTTCTGTGGCGTAGAGGTCCAGCGCGAGAAGTACCCTCCCCAAATACCTCTGTAACTCTCGACAGCAGCCCAACCTTCCGAGGACACCTGCAGAACACTGCTGCAAAAGCAAAATCTCGCGTGCATTTAACTGGCCGTAAGAACGTGGAGAGCAAACGCAACGACGATCCGGACGGCCACCAGAGCAGGTGGTCTTCTCTGCGGCAGAATATTGCACCCCGGCCTGGAACAAAAGCGTGCACACGAAGCTGGTGGATACGCAGCTAAATGCAGCAACGAGGATCATCTTAGAGGACGTTAAATAGCACATCGCTGGCTTCCGGTCCATGGCTTCTGGTCCTCGCCAACATCGCTCCTCTGCAGCGATGCCGCGTGTGTGGGGGAGCACCGCAAGGCAATCGGAAATCCAAACCTCCCAATAAACAAGGACATCTCCGTGTCACCACCGCCGCACCAGCTCAAGTCCAGAAAACCTTTCTGGCAATATGGAAAGAATCTCCATGAGGACGACAAGACCACCAAAGCACGATGGAGGGAAGCCTGGGCGAACACCAACTTGCCGCAGAAATCCAGCGAAACCACAATCCTCCAACCAGGTACTGACCTACCGAGGAAGCTCTGGTCGTCCTTGAATCGGATCCGGACACTCAATGGAAGATGTGGGGCACTTTCTCCATGAATGTAAAATTAACGAGATGTCCAGCTTGTGACTGGTGCTGCGACATCTCAGACCAATCATCTGAAAAATCCACGCGGCTACTCCTGAAGCAGTCGAATGGATACCAAATCTCGACATCAATTTGTAATCTGTTGCAATCCCCGAAAATGCCGTACGAAGGAAGAAGACGACTCCATGTGGAACAATTCAACCCAGTGCCGGTACCGCCTCCCCACTCGCATTCACTCCCCTACCTCGTGGTGAATGACTGTCGTGGTGGCCCCCACTCACATTCACTCTCCTACCTCGTGGTGAATCACAGCCGTGGTGGCCCCCCACTCACATTCACTCTCCTACCTCGTGGTGAATCACTGCCGTGGTGGCCCCCCACTCACATTCACTCTCCTCCCTAGTGGTGAATCACTGCCGTGGTGGCCCCCCACTCGCATTCACTCTCCTACCTAGTGGTGAATCACTGTCGTGGTGGCCCCCCACTCGCATTCACTCTCCTACCTAGTGGTGAATCACAGCCGTGGTGGCCCCCCACTCACATTCACTCTCCTACCTCGTGGTGAATCACTGCCGTGGTGGCCCCCCACTCACATTCACTCTCCTCCCTAGTGGTGAATCACTGCCGTGGTGGCCCCCCACTCGCATTCACTCTCCTACCTCGTGGTGAATCACTGCCGTGGTGGCCCCCCACTCGCATTCACTCTCCTACCTCGTGGTGAATCACTGTCGTGGTGGCCCCCCACTCGCATTCACTCTCCTACCTAGTGGTGAATCACTGCCGTGGTGGCCCCCCACTCACATTCACTCTCCTACCTCGTGGTGAATCACTGTCGTGGTGGCCCCCCACTCACATTCACTCTCCTACCTCGTGGTGAATCACTGCCGTGGTGGCCCCCCACTCGCATTCACTCTCCTACCTCGTGGTGAATCACTGCCGTGGTGGCCCCCCACTCGCATTCACTCTCCTACCTCGTGGTGAATCACTGCCGTGGTGGCCCCCCACTCGCATTCACTCTCCTACCTCGTGGTGAATCACTGCCATGGTGGCCCCCCACTCGCATTCACTCTCCTACCTCGTGGTGAATCACTGTCGTGGTGGCCCCCCACTCACATTCACTCTCCTACCTCGTGGTGAATCACTGCCGTGGTGGCCCCCCACTCGCATTCACTCTCCTACCTCGTGGTGAATCACTGTCGTGGTGGCCCCCCACTCGCATTCACTCTCCTACCTCGTGGTGAATCACTGCCGTGGTGGCCCCCCGTCACAACAGTTCAACTGCCGCCCCCCCACCCCCTTTCCGCAATTCTGGAGGGGCAGGAGCCGGGCTTGGATTCACCCCATCTCTAACTTCAAGCCGTTACTCCTAGAATGACAAAAGAAAGTCCCTTTACCCGACATAGAGGCGTGTTCCACCGCTGCTGCTGCTTTATAACAGCGGCACCAGCATCACCACCACCAGCACCACCACCAGCATCACCACTACCAGCATCACCACCAGCACCACCACCACCAGCATCACCACTACCAGCATCACCACCACCAGCATCACCACTACCACTACCAGCACCACCACCACTACCAGCATCACCACCACCTCTACCACAACCACTACCAGCATCACCACCTCTACCACCACCTCTACCACCACCTCTACCAGCATCACCACTACCACCATCAGCATCACCAGCATCACCACCACCTCTACCAGCATCACCACCACCAGCAGCATCACCAGGAGCCGCACCAGGATGGGCTTCGTTCCCAGGGGAGCTCCTCTCCGCACCGCCTCTACAAGCCACGCCGAGGACTTCCGCTCCGTGTGGCTGAACCATGAAAGCGCCACCTGTGGCTCCATTGCTGTTGAATAATTTTCGTTGTTGAGAATATAAAGACGTGAAAATTGTGTAGACAAGTCGCCTCCTTCCCATAGTTCTCTACAAATACAAAAATGCGTTTACTTAACATCCCATGTAACATAATGGGACCTTTGCCAGTGCCAAAATACAACAATATGGTTTCCCCTTTGTTCTGGCAACAAAAGAGCTGTGTTAAGATGTTAAAACCCCAAACTGAAACCTTCTGAAAGGAATCATGTCTGCATTAACCACAGATACTTGTGGTGAAAATACAAACACAAAGCATGCTCTGACAGTATGTGCATTGTCTTTGAAACTGATTGGTCCACACCAGAGACACCAAAAGTTATTTTGACACTGGCAAAGGAGGTCCCATGATGTTGCTGCCCACCCCGAGCTCTCAATGTCCTGATAGTGGCAATGTCTGTGTGCTGTTCGCCTTTTGGCGTCCTCTGGTCTAACACCGTTTGAGACGAGGCTCTAAAGAAAGTTGTCTCTGGTGTGGACCAATCAGTTTCAAAGACAATGCATATACTGTCAGAGCATGCTTTGTGTTTGTATTTTCACCACAATTATCTGTGGTTAATGCAGACATGATTCCTTGCAAAAGGTTTCAGTTTGGTGTTTTGACATCTTAACACCTTTGATTTAAAGCTTTCGTGACTGCAGGGATTCATATTCTTGGTTCTTTCGGTAAAGTCACGTAGAAGGGAAACAAAATAATAAAAATATAAAACAATGCAATTCTCACGACGTTTCGACTTCAACACAAGCAATCATCATCAAGTGTGAAAAATACACCTGATAATTTTATTTAATCTTTTTTTATTGTTTCCCTTCTACGTGGCTTTATCGAAAGAACCAAGAATATCTTAACACCTGTTTTGTTGCCAGAAAAAAGGGGACAACCTATTGTTATATCCCATGTAATAATTGGAGGTGTGAACGTGGGCACCTATAATAATCTGAATATTTATTTTATTTTATACCTACGTGACTTTACCGAAAGAACCAAAGAATATTTATTAATACTGGAGGAGGAATCCGATGAGCTATAAAGCTCTTTCGTCACAGATTCCCGGTATGGGGCACGGGGTACGAACGTGACAACAACAACACGATAGGAGTGCAAAGGGGCCGTCCATAAATGACGTCACGCACCTAAGGGGGGGGGGGTCAGACATCTGTGACGATGTGTGACGACGGAGGGGGGGGGGGTGAGAAATGTGACGTCACATCAAAATGCGCAACTTTAAATAAATATAGACAACACGTTACACTTAATTAAATAGACTTTAATAAATGTTTTCTCCTACAACATCAGAGTGCAGCGCCACATTAAATACGCACTACAATGACAATAGTTTAAAGCGATTTGAAGCATGTTTTATTTTGGGGGGGGGGGGGGGCGGCAGAGCTTTGTGACGTCATATTTGAGGGGGGGGTCTGACTTTTTGTAACATCGTGTGACGAGGGGGGGGGGGTCAAAAATCGTCCAAAATCGCGTGACGTCATTTATGGACGGCCCCAAAGTACAATAACGGTAAACAAATCACCCAAACACGCACAAATACAACATTAAACCATCCCCATACCACCACCAGGCACAGCCCACTGAGGCATCACGAACTTGTGTTTATTGATGGCCACTGTTCACCTTCATTGCCGGTTTAGCTTGCGCACTCCGGCGCTCCCCGCATCCCACAGGCGGAGTTTCACTTCTTTCTTTGGGGGCGGCAGGGGGTTCGATCTGTCCCCTACATTCGCGGTTGCAGCTAATTAATTGGTCGTTAATATTCATTGTAAACTACTGAACGCGAATTAATAAAGGTGTCCAGTTTTGGGGGGGAAGGGGCATTTAGATTTTTAAACATTATTTTTTATAAGTTATGTTTCGGCTTGGGTCTAATTGTCCACGCTCAACTGACGTTGGCTGTAATTGTCCACGGTCCCTTACGTTGTGGCAAGCTTCGGGGCCACTTCCTGGAGTCGTGGAGTTTTCCCATTACTAGTACATTACATAAAAGCGTGTTTAAAAAAACTTTTTGTAAATAAATGTTTTAAATTTAGGGCCCCTTTAACAACATATGGCTACAGGCCCCGCACTCGCTTCATCCGGCATTGGCTGCTCTTACCACTTTGTTCAATATTCTTGGTTCTTTCGGTAAAGTCACGTAGAAGGGAAATAATAAAATAATATAAATATAAAACATTAAAAATTCTCACGACGTTTCGACTGCAACACAAGCAATCATCATCAGGTGTGAAATCCACAATGGCAAGGAGCACACGTTTAGCCCCCCCCCCCCTCATACTGCTCCCACAGTAACGTCGTAATGCAGAGTTGGTGTAACGGTATTGCTTTTTCAGCGGTTTTATTTAACTTCACTTGTGTTTGTCGTGGTCAAATCTTGTAATCAAAAGTTAGTCTACTTCCTATTGTCCAAATCAATTTAAATTTTTGCACACGGACTCAGATCCGGTGACAATGCCTGTATCAAAATCGGCATCAAATAATCAATTAATTGGCTGCTTGAAAGCAATTAACTTTGTGTATGGACGACTTATTAGTTCTAGATTTGAAGCTTTCGTGACTGCAAGGATTCATATTCTTAGGTTTTTTCGGTAAAGTCACGTAGGAAAAAATGAATAATAATAAATAAATAATAATCTATATAACAATACAAATATAATAAAACAATATTTAAAAAATTATTTACTTTATATATTATTATTTATATTATTTTTTTCCTACGTGACTTATTCATTATATATTTGTGGTGGTCAAAAACGCCGCGGTCCCTAAACTCTGGAATCGCCTCGCCCAAGAAGCAGGCGCCACGTGGCTCAGGCGCGCCGGCTCCGTGTCAACGAGGCATCCTCCACAGAAACAAAAGTAGTACATTGAAGATTCATTTATAAAGTAACCTATTAATTCAAGTAAGCGTTGATGTGGGATCAGGCGCCGCATCATTGACGTACTTCTCGACGGTGAGTTAAACGAAGTTGTGAAACAAAGTTTCATGTATGTCGTGGTCAAATCTTGTAATCAAAATGTCGTCCAATCGATCCCAAATTTTGCACACACTGACATCCAGACACAATGCATGCCTGAATCAAAATCTCCATCAACGAATCAATTACTAGGCTCGTTTAAACCAATTAATATTTGGTATGGAAGCCTTATTCCACGAGTGCTTTGCAAACAGGTTTTGTTAAAAATATATTAATACCAACGTAGGAGTCGCCATTTTAAAACTTGCCTGGAACATTTTTGTACATTTTTTTCCTTTTTTAAGGGAAACAGTCACATCAAACGCTTTGGTGTGTTTACAAAAGTTGTTTATTATGATGTAGTGCATCCAATGGGACAATGCATAGATAGGGTGAGTGACGTCATTTTTGCACTAACCCCATTGAAAGTGACATTTTTACATTTGCATTGATGTTTTATCCATTTATATTTTTTAATTAAGCTGTTTGTGGTAGACAAATCGCTTGAGTGTTGGCCTTGCTATCTAAAGCTCAAAAGTTCAAATCTTGGGTATGAAATTTGTATTTTTTTTCAATTAACATTTTTGGTGCTTAATATAGAGCTTTAAACTCTAGCATATTTAAGAGTGAGTTGTCTGTGCTTTATAAGTGGGCTGAGATTTGGAAATGTTACTTTTATATTAACATTTTCAACTCTCAGTTCATTAGTTCAAGCCCCGACTTATCACAAATTGCCAGCCACTCTTTGACCCAAAGTCATTTGTCCTATACTCGTGCCAACAAAAATGCAAACCAACAAATCAAACAAAAATCAAGGACCTACGGTAACAAATGCTAAACAAACAACGGATCATGGGAAGAGAAAGCGAAAAGAAACTTCAACGCAACGAAAGCGACGGTTAGAAAAGGCTCGGCAAAAGTACCAAGAAAAGCGTGCTAATGAAGTTGAAGAGGAAAAGCGCATCAGACTTGACAAACGACGTGATCGTTTTCATGATGAAACACCAGAATCACGTAACGTCCGATTGCAACGAGACCGTCAACATCACGTACAACTGTAGTGGGTTCAGGGAGACTGGAGACGGAGTGCTTGTGGCACACGTTTATTCAATACAACTGCGGGATACACGGGTCCCTAACACAGAGGGGTAGCGGCCCCTCTACCCGATACCCAAGGAGGTATAGCCTCCGGGCTAGCTAATCACTCGGACTACACTCACGTTCCTCCGGCTAAGGGGACCTAGGGGGAGGCTATCTGACCCGACTAAGCCAAGGTCCTCGGGTCCCGACCACTGGTCCACTACAGCCCCGGCCCTTAGAAGGACGGCGGGTCTGGGGGTTCTCAGGGTTCGACCACTGGTCCACTACAGCCCCGGCCCTTAGAAGGACGTCGGGTCCCGGGGGTTCCCAGAGTCCGACCAATGGCCCACCACAGCCCCGGCCCTTAGAAGGACGGCGGGTCTGGGGGTACCCAGGGTCCTAGCCTAGCTGGTCTTCTTTTTTCAGCTTGACGAAGACTGCCCGACTCGTCCAGAGGTCCGGCTTTTATACCCGTGGCCGGGTCTTTCCGCCCTTGGCCATGCCCCCCTTCGGGAACTCTCTAGGGGGCTCTGGAATATCCCCCCAACCCCTCACTTGGGGTTAGGAGAGCCTAGTGTCCTAACGGCCCGGCTCATCCTGCCTATCCCAGGTTACCATCCCCTATGGACACATGTGTGCTACTACAGGTAAGTGTGCAAAATGCAATATACAATGCCTGACACCGACGCTACACAATCAAGAAATCAAGAAACACCAGAAGCTCGTGATGGTCGATTGCAATCTGTGCGTGAAAACGTGACAATTCAGGGTTGTAGAAATACTTGAAGCACGTGATGTCATATTAAAGCGAAATCGTCATCAATCGCAACGTCTTCAAGCACTCAATGCTGACATGACAACATTTGACAATGCAATCAATACATTGTCATAAAATCTGTGAAGTCTGCACCAAACGCTCCTAGCCAAATCAGATTTACAGAGTACCACGTAATGAAAATGCATTGCACTATCTACCAACGGAATTATCACCAAAGCAAACATTGGAAATGTGTTCACGTTGCAAGACACATCAACAGTGACAAAAGAGCTGCGCCGCGAAAAGCTCACTGGAATAATTTGTATTCTCGTGAAATTCCAGATGTGATTCCAGTCTTAACACAGCCAGAACAACGTCTATTATCAAGAGTTATACCATTTGTCAAGATCATCAAATTCTGTGGAGTCTTCGGTCAATATGGCTTCTATGGACAGGCAGTGCTCTTTGCTATGGACATCTTTCAAGCTCGTGACACACTTCCACAAGCAATGGATAATACTGGAATGGTTGTCATCACAAAACATCTTGAGAATCTCAACATCACACGTGAATTTTCTATAAATCGGGAACAAGCTTACAATGCACACAACTGGCTAATTAAAAACAATCCACTTTATCGGGATGTAACAATCAATAAAGAAGCAAACATCGCTGACCTACATTCAGTTGCTATTCCTGCACAACAACCAGTGGAACAAAAACAGCCGCAATAACCTGCAAATGCTTACATGGCAATCAACGAAAGATCTAGAATTGTTTACGCTGCATGGCATCAGGCAAATGAAGATGTGTTTACATGGGCCAATACAGGTGTTCAATTTTGTACAATGGTGTTGGCAAATATTGTAAGAGCTGCTATACTGCCACCAAGCATATGGACCACAAACACATTGATCTTGAACTTGATTGTGGGTCATGAAATGTATGAAACCATTTGATTGGCCAAACTTGAGAATCTAGGATATCCAATGACAGCAAATAGATTTCTGCAAGTCAAACATTTTGATGTCATAATAAACGACTTAATTATGTTCAACAACTCATTCTCAATAGCCTACGATGAGGAAACACTTTGTTGGAAGTCTACAAGACTCAGTTAATGAAGGCGATTCACAAGGAATGACTTTGGCCAATGCATTTTATGCATTGTTCACAAATCTTTAGGCTGGCATACTACAGGATCCAAATCACTAGCAATTATGCATTACGATCACAAATACTACTTCACTGATTCACATTAATGTGGTCTGAAAGGTCCACTGGCAGGCAAAGGCAGAGCATGCATTATTGAGTGTGACACAATTGAAGCACTTGAACGAATCTGCAGACGATCCACAGGATCAAGAAATGTTCAATTCACCATCAACTTCATAGATGTTCATCACAAAAATGACATTATCCGTCCAGGAATGGCAGGAGAAGAATATTCATCACCACATCCGCGACAACCAATGCAAGAAACGATGACAGCACAAGTTGAATCGATGCCTGTAGAAACATCAGTCATGGCTTCGATAGAGTGTAATCAGCCAAATATGGAGGATGAATACGAAGTCCCTGATCATCCTCACCAAATAAGGCGTAAAACAACGAACAACATTGTAAACGAAGCACATGAATTGAAAGCTGAGGAGTTTGCATGGATCTACTTCTTTCCAAAAGGAATCAATGGACTCAAAGAAGTAAGACCTGTGAGAATCACTCCATTAGACTACTTTCTATTCAGAATTCTGGGTAGTGATACACGATTTCAATGAAACGACTACCTCTTCTACGCATTATCAATGTTCGAGTATTATCGCATCCAATAAAACATCTCAGCTTGTGTAAAGAAGGACAAGATGGTATAGTAGAAGATCTTCACCGCTACCTTAAGAACCTTAGAGGATCAGCTGCATATTGGCAAACAGCGCTGAATGAATTGATCAGACAAATACGTTCAATAGGACCACTAACATACTTCGGGACATTCACTTGTAATGATTTGAATTGGCTTGATATGCGCAAGGCACTCTTAATAGCTGATGGCAGACCCCATGAAGATCCAAATGAACTAAACATATATGCCACACAACGATTGATCGAACAGTATCCTCTCATAGTCACACGACACTTCATGATTCGATTGAATGCACTTATTACTTTTGTAATGAGTGGTCTCTGACACGGTAAGTAACTTCGGTTGTTTATTCAATAAAAGCTCGGTAAAGCCACGTGTCTCTTCCTTTTTGTGGACGTCCGCCCTTCGTGTGGCTACGCTGCCCCGTGTCACGTGGCGCTGACCTCTCCAACGCACCTCTGGCTGACGGTGCGCTAGGGAGCGGCTGGGCGGCTGGAGGACGAGCCGCCACGTGGTTGATGGAGGTGGCAGGGCAGCAGCGATGGGGCTCCTCTTCAGTCTTCAGCACCGACCCCGTCCGTTGCTCTGTGTCCCGCTTGTATCCCCCTACCCGGGACTAAGCCCCGCCTCTGGCCACACCCCTCCTGGAACCTTCCCGAACGTTCCAGAGGCTTCCCTGGTGGAACCGCCTTTCACCTTTCCCCTAGATGTAAACCCGACTATGGATAAGCATGGACTGTGTAATTGATATATATGCCCCCCTGATAATCCAGGCGATGGCGCTCTCATTACACTTTCTTGAGAAATAATCACGAGGTCTTTAGTGGTCGATTGAAGGATTACTGGTGGCGAATCGAGTTCCAAAATCCTGGAAGTCCACATCTACATATGCTGGTGTGGATAGAAGATCTACCCCTCATTCAATACACATGAGGGAATCAATCAAATTGATAAAGTGTGCACAGCAAAAAAAACGGACGAGAGTTCTGAGCTATATGAGCTCGTGAAAAAGTGTCAAGTTCACCATCATACAAACATATGCAAGAAGAGTGATGAGGACTCATCAATAGCGTTCTGCTTCAAATTTCCACGACAAGTTTGTGATGAAACCTGCATCGTCTCTGAAACATCTGATGACTTCATTACCAATGGTGGTCGAATATGCTTACTGAAGCGAAGCAAAACAGACCGATGGATTAACAATTACAATCCTATGCTACTCAACCTCTGGAAAGGAAATATGGACATCCAGCCATGCGGATCAAATGACTCAATTGCGTACTACATTGCTAAGTACATTGCAAAATCAGGACCTACAGAGCTTTCCCCAGGAATCAGACAAGCAATACAGCAAATTCGACGTGAAGAAAATGATGTGTCCCGCAAACTGTTCAAGATCTGCATGCAAATAATGAAGGAGCGCCAGGTTTCAGCTAGTGAATGTGTTTTCCGATTATGTCATCTGAACCTTCGAGCGAGTTCAAAAAACTGTCTTCCTCAATACTCGGTAACCCGAGCAGTGACACAGAGAGTTGAGATTCAATTAACAAGGTCAGGCATCTGGATATTGCGCCAACATCTTTGAACGATACGAAAAGCATCCTTGCAATATCAAGATATGTGCTTGGTAGAGTTTGAAATGTTATTTGAATCACATTATGCTAAAGCACAAGACGATCTTCAAATTAATATCGATGAGGATGCATATGGAGAGGTACAGATCTCTGCAAGAGGAAGAGAGATGATCACGCTCACTAATAGAACAAAAATGCTCAAAAGAAATGTTACAGCAGTTGATAGAGTGCCATGCTTTGTGCTTGCAGCAGATCATGAAAACTACTATTAAAACCTTCTGGTTCAATACAAACCATAGAGAAGTGAACAAGAGCTATTGCAATGATTTGATACTGCAAAGGAAGCTTGTCTGGCAAATGAACAACAGCTAAAACAGATGAGTGACCATATGGAAGTGCATCGTGAAACGTGACAGACAACTGGAGAATGCATTCAATCAAGTTTATGCACTCAACATTCTCGAACAAGCTGTACCTGTTGAAATGGAAGACGAAGAAGAGGTGCCAGATGTGGCAATGGATGAAGAACAATTCCAATCGGCACGTAGAGCAATGAATGTAGGACAACAGGAAATGTTTAGAATGGTCACATAAACCATTAACAAGCAATTGCATGAAGACCCTGAGAGTGAAGACTCTCCTGAACGCTTAAGAGTCTTCATCACTGGTGGAGCTGGAGTGGGCAAAACATTCCTACTTAAATTGTTGCAAAATCAAATCAATCGTTGCTTTGCAAAGAAAGCTGTAGTTGTCTGTGCGTTAACTGGAGTCGCTGCACGCCTTATCGGTGGATCATCTATTCATTCCGCATTTAAATTGCCTGTTCAAAGAGATGGTTGAAGCGCTACCATGTCACCATTAACCGGACATTACTTAAAAACCTTGCGACTACAATTTAAGGACAATGAATGCGTAATAATCAATGAGATATCAATGGCCTCATATCAGATGCTATGCATGATTGATATGCGTCTTCGACGGCTGAAGAATAAGTATGATCAATTCTTCGGTGATATGAATGTCCTGCTCTTTGGCGATTTGATGCAGCTTCCTCCAGTTAGACCGAATAAGACCCTATCACTCCTAAATCTGATCAGTCAGAACATCTACAACCAGCCACTCATCTATGGTGATTATTCACACTGTGTGAGCTGAAAGAAATTATGCGACAGCAGGGTGATAATATGTTCATCAATGTATTGAATGCACTGCGAGTTGGAGATATGAGAGCTGAGCATTTCACAGTATTGGAAAGCAGACGTCTTCAAGAACCAATTGGAGAGTTTGCCATACATAAAGCTCTGCGGATCTATCCAACGAATAATCAAGTGAATGCTCATAATGAAGCAGTGCTTCAATACTTCAGAGATCTTAACACCCCTATGTGCACAATAACAGCACAAAATCAATTACTGGATGCCACGACAACTGTTGAAAATATCCAGATGAACACAATAATTCCATAGGTCATCAATAAGACTGGAAGCTTGCCACGTGAATGTATAATATTTATAGGAGCCAAAGTCATGTTAAGATCCAACATCGATGTCTCTAAAGGAATTGTAAATGGTGCAATTGGATATATCACAAAAATCACTTGGCCTATTCCTAGTCGTGCACAATTGCATGAAAGACAAATACCTTCACTAGTTGAATTCGACTTTGGCAAGGACGGCACACACGAAATTAAGCCTAAATCAGTTCAGTTCCCTGCTAATCGTGCCTATGGTACAGCTGAACGAAGAATGCTGCAACTAAATCTATCATGGGCATCGACAGTGCACAACATGCAAGGATGTACAGTGCATCATGTAGTCGTGTACTTGGGATCAAAGCTCGTCGAAGCAGGTCAGGCATATGTTGCCTTAAGTCGTGTTCGCTCGCTGGATGGACTTCAAATTGAAGATTTGGACAACCGACCATTGACCGGAAACACACCATGCAGTTTCAGTTCAGTTTCAGTTTCATTTATTAGGCATATAACCCTGGGAGCCATGCGGCTCTTGACTGGGGTGTAGAAGTTAATAGAATGAGAAACCATGAACCACATAAAAAAATGGATTTGCGTGACAACATCTTATACACACATATATGCTTGAGTACATTGCAAACAACATAAAGGCAATGTATAGAGTTAAGAACAGTGTTCCCGGATCGCACTATAAAATGTAAGGTCTACAAATAAGTAGACTGTCTTAGACTGAGTCTATTCTTTTAAAGTATTTTCAAAAAGTATGAAACAATATTCTTTGTCAAAAATTCATTGTTAAAATTAAGACTAAAAATTATAAAATAAACTCCTTAAAAAAAGTTTTTTTAAACACGGTTTTATTGTAAAGTGCACTCAAAAGTAAAAAATAAAAAATTTTCAGCCGTCACCAGCTGATCAGAATATTTTTGGATATTTGTTACTAAAATGTTTTACAGTGGGGTGCTCCTTTAATATCACTATTATCTTAATCGATGACCAACAATAGCTAAAGAAAGTTACCAACAAATGGTACTCAATAGCATAACAAAATACTATAACATTTCTAATAATATAGCGGGACTATCACTATTTGCTATTACCAATCTCATGATGCCACTTGGTTGAGATGGCTTGATGTCTTAGTAGCACGTTTGGAATAATCAAAACTATTCCATGCTAACATTCAAGTATTTAGGTTTCGAAGAGTTGGAACAAAGGATAATATTAAATGCTTTGTAGCGTTCAAACTAAAGTCTCACAATATGAAGGGAGTGGTATCTGATATCACTCGAAAAAGGTAAGGTGGCAGGTCCTAGGCAATGTAACATATGCGTCATATGGAACATCACGTATCAATAATAAAAAGCCTAGTATTATATTATAATACAAAGTTCACCATTCATCTGCAAATTTTGAGGAGCAAATTTTATTTATCAAAAGTTAAAACTTCACAGCATAAGTGATAAGTATTTGAAGCAATTGAAATGCACATGTCGACTTGATTATGATAGGAAAATTCAAAAATGCATTAACAATAGCTGTAATAATTACAATTACAAATACTTGACAAATACCTGCAAAATAATTAAAACGAAATCTACTATGCTTTTATTTCTTATCGGATAAGCAAACATAGATTTTATAATCTATATATATGAATTACATATACATGTCATTTATGTACTTATCTTCCCTTCGACGAATATACTCTGACCAAGAATGAAAGTTGCCATAGGAAGTTGAGAAAAAAATAATGGGTTTACCTATACTTTGCATAACTTTGCAGTAAACTCTTAATAAAAAGCAGTTCAACACAGATACGAGTAGAAAGATGTAGTAATACAGATTTAAGATTTATACTCAAAACACTTGTAAATGTTCTACACTTCACCGTCAAATGACATCATTATCAACAATTTTCCTTCTACTAAAATAATTGAAAATATTTTTGACATACATTCTATCACACAAATACACTTTTATCAAACTAAAACATTCTAAAGCAACTCATTATGCATACAAATATTAAAGGAGCGCCCCACGGTTTTATTTTTTTGTTACAAATGTCCAAAAATATTCTGATCAGCTGGTGACGGCTGAAAAAAAATATTTGTAACTTTTTATTGCACTTAAAAATAAAACCGTTGTTTTTAAAAACACTTTTTTAAAGGAGTTTATTATGTTGTTGCATTGAACGAGATCTGGTAAAGCCCGGCAACGATTGTTTAACAAGGCTGCATATGCTGATGAGACCCAGGAGGTCATTTCCCCAGGTGGAAGTGTCAGTGCCACCGGGAGATGTCATTGCTCGACAAGAACGCAATATCCACAGTGAAGACGTCACCTGCGGCACCTGCGCAAAGTTATGACGCGGGTATCTCACCGATGATGTCACCCTGCATCAGTAAAACTGGTCAAGCAACTCAATATCTCACTTGACGGACAGCACGAAGCATCGGCGGCCAGGTCTGTTTACTCTGCGTGTGTGTGCGTTGAGCGGTGGTGTAGTAGCGGTGAGCGCGCTGCACTACGAACCCCGCGTCCCGAGTTCGATTCCCGCTCATGGCCAAAACCAATGACGATTATCTGAACCGGTTCTGGGTCTCCCCTAGGTCGACTCGGCCTCAAATGAGTACCGAGTGCGGTGTGTAATACATCGCCACTGGGGAGAGAAAGTTCGGTCGGGCGTAGTGCTGGCCACCCACCCACCCCCTCGTGTGCCGTGCCGGCCTTCACGCGGTGCTCGCTACCAGCACTTGCCCCAAAAGTCGATGATGGCGAGAATAGGGGATCCTTGTGTATACCGGAGGTTTGTGCACTGCGTGTGTGTGTGCGTGCTGGGTGTCTCTGCACAATGGATGTACGTGCACTGTGTGTGTGTTTACATACTGGTTGTATATAAAGTAGGTCTGAACTAAGTGTGTGTTTGTGCCATTAATAAACGACCTTCATGGCTGTGAGCACACCCGGATACAGCTACGTGGCCTGGAGTCGGAGCCATTCCCTGTTCATCTTGGGGTGCAACAGGGATGTCCTCTGGCTCCTATATTATTGAACGGCTTCTTTGACCACGTATCGTATTTAGAGACGCTTTCCATGGTTGTATCAGAGGAATATCCACTTGCTATACATACAATGGGAGGCTAATCGATGCGCGGTTGCATGCTGATGATCTGATCAATTCCTCATCACTCCTGATGAGTTGGGGAGTACGCGGCTGAACCTGCACAAAAACACATCTGATCATATTTCGGAATCAGAATGTTGATACTGCAGGAGGAATCCGATGAGCTATAAAGCGGTTTTGTCACAGATGTCCAGTATAGGGACACAGGGTGAGAACGTGACAACAACAGCACAACAAACACGATAGTAGTGCAAAGTACAAGAAAGGTCAACAAATCACCCAACACACACACAGAAATACAACACTAAACTATCCCCATCCTGCCAGGCTAAGCCCACTGAGGTATTAAGTTGTTTTTTTCAGAAGCGACCTGGCCACAAATGATAGCTCAACAAAGTGTCTTATCATTTGGACATTTATAGCAGAATTTCACTGCAATATTTACATTTTCTATTCTACAGGGTGTTTTAAAAGATGGACCAGATTTCAAAGCAGTACTGCTTTGTATTTATAAAGCGCCTTTCACCAAGGCGCTTAACAATGCTTGCTGACTGCGGTACACTGTGGCAAGATAAGGGATGGGGATCGGGTAGTGACTAGGCTGGCGGGAGCGAGGTGGAGGCTGCGACGGTGAAGGCATTAAGGGCATTAGGTGGTGCTTGTCGGGGTCGAGCTAGATGAAAGAGACAGGACCCGAGGGCAGTGCGAAAAGAGGAGAGCGAGGGGTAAGACTCGGATGTGCAGAGGGAGTTTGTTCAAGTGTAAGGGTGCAAGCAGCGAGAAGGAAGCAAAAGCGAGACTGGGCGCAGGGTGCAGGAGGGACGGTGAGAAGATGGGCAGCTTGTGATGGGACAGATAAGGAAATGAGAGAAGACAGGGAAGGGGGGGCAGTCCATGCAAAGCTTTTAAAACTAAGGTGAGTAATTTAAAGAGACAGCGGTGATATAGATAGGAAGCCGGTGAAGTTGTTGAAGGAGAGGGTAGCAATGGGAGGTTAGGCGGTGCGTGCAGCCGAGTCTTGAATTTGTTGTTGAGAGGCGAGGGTGTTGGCAGGAGAGACCGACCAGGAGGGAGCTGCTGCCCGGACCAAGCTACGGTACTTGTACAGCAGAAGCGTGTGACGAGATCAGATGAGTTGATGATTGGTAAGTGCGTTATGGATACGATGCATGAAATGAAATATGGTGAAAGTGACAATGAGTGGGTTAATGATGAGCGAGTGCGATGATGAATGGGTAGGGGGGGGTTGGGAAAAGGGGGATGATGGCGAGTTAATGATGATGGACGGGAGGAAGGAAGGGAAGTGGAGTTTGGGGTAAGCGAGGGAAAAGAAGTAAGGGTGATTGGTTGACAGGTAGGGGCAGTTCCAGTTTAAGGTGGCCAGAAGCGAGCAAGAACGGAATGGTGATTTGGCACAAATGAGGCGGAGCGAGAGAGAGGCGGCTGGGATTGTGAATGAGAGGGTGGGAAGGAGCATAGGGATGACGATGAGCTAATATCCCCTTTAGGGCAGTGGTTCTTAACCTTTGCTGCAGCCTCGTATTTATGTGTCCATGCTTAATTTGTGTTTTCGATGATTTACCTTCAAAAATAAAATCTGGCCATGTCTCGCACCTCCATGAAAGGCATCTTGCACCCACAAGGGTGCGTGATGCACCCCAGGTTAAGAACCACCGTTTTACGGCAAGACCGTGGAAGATATTTGTAAACTAGAGGTGGGTATTTTGAAAAAGGCACCGATGGTAGACGGGAGTAGCCAGTGGAGCTGGCTGGACGAGAAGAGTCAATGTTTGCCAGTGGCAGAGGAGTTCTCGGACGAATCTAAGGTGAGATCTAAGATGAATCTAATGTGAGATCTAAGATGAGATCTAAGATGAATCTAAGATGAGATCTAAGATTAATCAAAGATGAGATCTAAGATTAATCTGGGCAGCGGCGTTTTGGATTTGTTGGGGGGTGGTTTAAGTTGCATCGGAGGGAAGACCAGGCATGAAGGGAGTTGCAGTGATGGAGTCGAGCGAAGACGAGGGAGTGAATTATTATAAACTAGCGGGAAGTACCCGGCGTTGCCCGGGTCTTAAAAATATTTCTAAACTACTCTTAAAAATGTAACAGCAGTGCGTACTGACTGGTGGTACCTGCTATGATTACAGCAGTGCATACTGTGGTGGTACCTGCTATGATTACAGCAGTGCATACCTACTGTGGTGGTACCTGCTATCTCTATAATAGTACATGCTGACTCTATAGCAGTATTTATCGACTGTATAGCACAAAGTACTCACCTGACAGAGTGGCGTGGTGAGGCCTAGTCTCGTGCAGAGTCTCCGGCTTCGCCTAGATTGTCCAGCCGGCAGGCTGGGTTTAGGCTGCTACCCCTGCCCCCCCGCAAACATGATCTCCCCGGCCGCTCTGCAGTAATATCTACGGTCTATAGTGGTAGCATCTAGCGACTGTATAGTAGTAATAACTGCACGCATTGGGGTGGGGGGGACATCACACAGTGAAGAATTTACCTGAGCGTTTAGTGTATTTTTATAGCATTTTTTATGCAAAAGATAATGTCCCCCTCACTCCTACCGAAGGCGTGCGACTTGGCATGGGCCGTTCCCACAAACCCTGCCACAATTTTTAACTTGTGTTTGTATATAAATAGATGTTGCGCTGCCGTTGTTGAGGTGAGGGGAATGGACTTTGTGAATGTTGTGCACGTGCAAGCGGCAGGCACGGGTAGTGGCAGATGCAGTGATATATGGTGAATCATCGATTATCCGGCAGCTTTGGAGGGGAGGGGGTGCCAGATTTTCAAAAAACTTCGGATCATCGCTCATCATGATCTAAAATAGATTATTTTTGCACATTCTTGTATGACATTACGTTTGGAAGTGTCGTTATGTTTCGTTGTTTTAAATGTGTTTACTATATGAAATTGGAAAAATAAACATACAAAAATAAATATCCTACTTTAAAAATTTATCGTATTTACTGCACCCATACTTATCACTCCAATCTCGAAGACTCTGCATGGGGTAATGCATATACACGTGCAAGTATATTTGCATTAATTTGTATATCGTATGTAAAATACTGTATGTAACATTTGACACTGAAATCAAGCGTGGCTACTTGTTTTTGTCACGCACGTGGTGCCGATAGCAGACTGGGCGCGGCCTTTGGAGCGGTTTTGCCAGTTTCGCCGGATCGGTCCCGGGACCGCCGGATAACGTTGGAAGCAGCCAGTAAACACTATGTAACACAATTTTTGTTCCTGAGTAGTGTTATTTCGTAATTGCTTATGCCTAAAGTATAGAAAATGGCTATTATTCCCCAAAAACTTTGCTTTTGTGAAGAGGACAGTGATATTTTGAAATTTACCTATTTTCATTGAGAATAAGGGCAAATTTGTGTCTTTTCATTTACAAGTCAGAAAAAACACATTAATCAAAATTAACATGTAGTTATACTAAAGTAATACAAAAATTACGACAAAAGATTTACAAGTTAATAGATTTTCGAGATTTACGATTATACTGTAAATCACTTTCACGAATCAGCCCCCAAATGTAGTCTCCCATTATGTTATCGTAATACTGTCCTTGTAGCGGCATTCAAAGTCCAGTACATTCTGGTGGAAGCACTCACCTTGCTCCTCCGAATATGCTCCCATGTTCTCCTTTAATTGATCAAGATGAGCATCAAGGATATGGACTTTGAGGGACATTCTACAGCCCATTGTGCCGTAGTTCTTCACCAGTCTCAACCAGCTCCACATAGTTTTCGACCTTGTGATTGCCCAGGAAGCCCCGAACTACTGCGACAAAGCTGTTCCAAGCCTTTTTCTCCTTACTAGTGAGCTTCTTGGGGAATTCATTGCACTCCAGGATCTTCTTTACCTGTTGTCCGAAGAAGACACCGGCTTTGACCTTTGCCTCAGACAACTTAGGGAAGAAGTCTTGAAGGTACTTGAAGGCTGCCGACTCCTTATCTACACCTCTGACATTGTTTCATAAGGCCCAATTTGATGTATAGTGGTGGCATCAGCACATTCCGGGGGTCCACCAGTGGCTCCCACTTGACGTTGTTCCTCCCCACAGAGAACTCGGTCCGCTGTGGCCAGTCTCACTTGTGGTAGTGCGCCTTGGTGTCCCTGCTGTCCCAAAGGCAAAGATAGCAGGGAAACTTGGTAAAACTGCCTTGGAGACCCGTCAGGAATGCCACCATTTTGATGTCTCCGATGACCTCCCAGCCGTACTCATCATACTTCAAGGTGTCCAGCAAGGTCTTGATGCTGTTGTAATCTTCTTTGAGGTGCACCGAATGAGCCAGGGGTAGAGACGGGTACTTGTTACCATTATGGAGCAGCATGGCTTTGAGGCTCCTGGATGCACTGTCAATGAAGAGGCACCACTCATTCTGGTTACAGGTGATTCTGATTGCCTCGAACAGACTGGTCACATTGTGGCAGAAGCAGAGCCCATCTTGACGGGTGAAGAAGCTGCAAAAAGGTTGGTGACACTTCCTCTCATCCAACAAGTTCCACTGCTTGAGCCTAGATGTCAAAAGCTCGGCATTGGACGTGGTGAGACCAAGATCTCTGATCAAGTCGTTGAGGTCTTTTTGGTTGGGGTAGTATGGGTTTCTCTCCTCAGCTCCACCTCTGAAATTATCATCTGGATCTACGTCTTCCTCACTCTCTGACGTGCTGCTCTCTTCTAAAGACGGCTGCTCTCTCTCTGGAGGAGTGGGTATGGGGAGCTCATGGCAGTGTGGCACCGGGGCGATGGATTAAGGAAGGTCCAGATACGTGATAGCAGGTGCATTTTTGGCAGTCCGACGTTTGGAAGGGTCCAACATGCAGAAGTAGCAGTTGCTTGAATGGTCAGTGGGTTCCCGCTAAATTCTTTGGATAGCGAACTTCATGGCTCTCTTTTCTCCTCTGTACCATCCTACAAAAATACATTTATTTGACCCATGACTAATGTGTAAGAGATTATCGCAACATTTTTCATGTATGATAAAACGTTTCAATTTAAAATTGTAAAACATTTTAAAATTAAAAACTTTTAAATGTTTTAAAATGTTAACACATTTTATAACCTAAACTTCCGAGCAACAATTGACCATCTTACCTTCCAGAGATTTTTTGCATTGCTCGCAGATGAAATGTGCTCAGGGTTTGTTTTGATCCCCGACAGGCATGACGAAAAATGCCGTGTAGGCCTCACACATCTTAGCAGATGATTCCACAGAGTACTTTTTCGCTCTTGTATTGATAAATTGGCCACAACAATAGGAAAATGCGTCTGCCAGATGCTTGAAGCCTCTTTATGCCATCTCAGAAAAATGCAGATATGTATCCACTTAGGCAGCTCGAACTAAACTGAACTGGTGGGCTTAAGACCCCTGTATTTATACTACTATTTATATTACTGGAAAGTTCTCGAATGTTCTAGAAGTTACTCCAAGTTTACTAAGCACTGAATCTATCTGGAATGTTCTGGAAAATAGGTACATTTCTAAATATCATTGTCCTGGTCACAAAAGCAAAGTTTGTGGAGAATAATAGCCATTATCTGTACTTTTGAGGCATAAGCAATTAGGAAATAACACTTACTACCAATCCTTACCCATCCTTACATGAGCACTGTACTTTGCGCAGTGTATAAACGTAGCCACAAGGGAGACAAAGACTGGTAGGTGTCGTGCTGACCCACCCACCCCCTCTAGCTGGCTTTAATAGGTGCTCGCTAACAGCTCTTGCCCCAACAGTCGGTTAAAGGCTACGCGAGGGAACTGAGCACTCGACCAACCATTATCCTGACCGTGACCTCTCTCTTTTCAGACACCTCATCCTCGCGCCACCTCCTCGTCCTTCACCGTCGCCCCAATGAACGACCTCAACAACCCGCAGCGCATGAACATCCAGGGCGATGATGCCGGCGGCGGTGGAGACAGCCGCTGGGGCTACGTGCTGGTCGTGCCCATGCTGTGCCTGGCCGTCTTCCGTCAGTGACTGACGCGCAACAGCGCTCAGGCACCACACACACGACCCCCCCCTCTCTCTCTGTGTGTGGCCAGCACTCTCATTGTTTTACAATACAGCTCGTGAGGCGATTATCGGGGTTAGCGTTTATATCTTTAGATTTTTTTTTTCAAAAGCAGAGATCGTCTGGGTTATGGCTTGTGTGCACTCCCAGGCTGAATGGAAATTGAGTAGTGGATTGTCTTGAGAATCAGAATACTGTATACTGGAGGAATCCGATGAGCTATAAAGCTTTTTTTCTCACATGTTATGTAGGGGTACAGAGTCAGAACGTTACAATAACAAACAATGCAAAAATACGATCAGAGTGCAAAGTGCAAAGTATAGGAAATGAGGTTCCCATAGTGTAGATGCTTGCCCCGAGCTCTCATACTCTAATAGTGCATTGTCTTTGAGTTGTGTGCCTTTTGGCGTCATCTGGTCCAACCCATGTGAGACTAGGCTCTAAGGAAAGCTGTCTCAGGTGTGGACCAATCAACTTCAAGGACAGTGCACATTATCAGAGTTATGTTCTTTTGTTTGTATTATGACTGCAGGTATTGCGGTCTATGCAAACATGACTCCTTGTAAAAAGGTGTCAGTTTTGTTGCCAGATAGAAGGGTAAAACACCAATTATCATATTTTTACTGGCAAATGAGGTTCCCATAGTGAAAGGTAAATCTCTTAAGAAAATATATTGAAATCAAACCGAACACTTTTTTCTTGCCAAGTAAAGCCCACTGATCTATTAGCTTCTTTCTCAGAAGCGACCTGGCCACAAATTATAGCTCAGCAAAGTGGCTTCTCATGTGGAAAGTTATAGCAGCAATAAAATAATTGAAATAATCGGCTGATGTCCAGTTCCGTGAGCTGTTGAGCGGCCTCGTCAACGTTGTGAGTTACAATCTAACCCAAAAAAACTTTTACGGATAATATTGCTCCCGAAAGCCAACTACTGCATGTTAACATCAACGTCGGGAGGCTCCTGGCTGGGGTGGGAGTGCCTAGAGAGAGGCCACCACCCAGTGTTGTCCAGGGGCTTGTCCACAGTGCTCAGTGTAGCCTGCCCAAGCCTGGTGGGTGATGGCAGATACGTCGCCGTTCGCAGTCGCCCCTAAGGTCTTCGAGGTCCCTTCAGCCCTTTCCTGCTGTAGGTGGCGAGGCCATAACTCGCACGATTGTCACATCCTGAGATCCGCTCGCCATCGTAAAGCTTGGCTCTGCCGAGGGGCGACGATGTCCCATGTAGGTGGTCATGTCCCGCTGAGGAAGTCGCATTGTCGTAGCACGGTAGTCCTTCAACGTTGAGTTGACAAACGGGCAAGGCCTGCCACGATTGGCTTCTTGTTATGTTTCTGGCCCTTAAAATGGTCGTTGTGTTCACATATATTAGCTACTTTTTTACACATAGCTGAATATCAACGATGCTGAAACCTGGTGGCCAAGGTGATGGTGTATTGGTATGACGTTAGTTAAGTTCACCACGGGCGAGTGCAATCATTGTCATCGGCAGCATGCCCATTCGTTATCTACCACCTCCGTAAATATTTTGCGTTGGTGGTCTCTCATCTTTAGGGGAGCAACCAAGCTACACAGGTCCATGCTCATCAGCAGTAGTCCCTTGAGACGATTGCCTGTTCAAGAGGAAACAACGAAATAAATATGCACGCAATATGTCTTCACATATCCGTCTTGCCACGTAATTTTTTTTTTCACAAACCATCGGCCGCACGGCCTTCCGAGAGTGCATAATTTAAGCAGCATTGTTTTGAGACAAGCACAGTCTGGACCGGTTACAACACCACAGTGTCTTGTCAACAGTTAGGCGTTGCTTGAATTGATCTGCGTCCGAGCGCTGAGCCTGCACCGCTGAGAAATCTGGGCATGAATCCAGGTATCAGTTGCCTTACCTGGTAAAATAAAAATAGTTTAAACTGGGCTCTCACCGATGACTGCACAAAAAAAATGTTGCGGTGGGCCCACACGCCCGTGTTGCTGTTTAACGCCTTCCGTGCGTTGTTGTGTGCGCTTACGCCTGCGCCATCCAGGCTCGATCTGGACGCGCAGGGCGAAGCAGAGTCGCCTGCATGACGCCTTGCTGGCGCAGGAGGAGTTCGCGCTGGCGGGGGCGCGCGCGTCTCTGCATGCGCTAGAGAGCGCCCTGGAGAAGCGCCAGTCCGTCTACTGCAACTGGCTGGTGCCGCGGCAGCGCCGGCGCGTCCTGGAGCGCGATATGCTGCGGCGCGCGCGCTCCGAGGTGGCGCTGGGCCGCATGGCGGTGCACGACGGCCTCCTCGACATATTCAACAACGACAGGCACTGCGCGCAGTTCACCAACGAGGACAGCAAGCGCAACGGCAAGCTCATGTGGGTGTACGTACAGCATTGGCACACGCTGCTGGAGCTGCACAAGTACCAGCAGGTGCAGCAGCGTCTGCACACGGAGGATCCGCTGGAGCCTCCGTCAGCGCGAGGAGGAAGAGTGTGATGGTGGTGGTGAAGAGGATGTTGTGGGTGTTGTCGCTAGAGAGCGCTGCAACGCGTTTTGGTTTCTGCCGCGTGTTGCTATGGCAAGATGGCCCCGACGTTTCGCTCGTTCCGGAACTACCGTAGGAGCTCCTGACGCGTGGCAGCGAAACGTTGGACGTCACGCCGTATAACGCGTGCGGTACAAATCCGAAAACGCATCGGCGATACGTTCAGCGAGGCTTTTAGCATTGGAATGGGCGATGACCGAAATATGATTGGACTGCAGTGTTGCTTTTGTTGTGGTGATCTCCTTTGCTTTTGGGGGTGGCGGTGCATGCTGTCTGGGTTACAATGTAATCATCCAACACTCTTTTTAGTTTTTGTGAATCTCATAAACCTCACAGACTCATTGTGGGGGGTAGCTACTAAGGGATGCAGGTCACCGTGTTCTCAGGGGGTATAAGATGCTCCAGAAAGTCAAACTTGCCCCATACTCGTTCCCGGTTTGGATACAGTCATATACATCACAAAGACAAAGATCCACCCTATAGCCTTACCAGACGGTTGGGGCAAGTGCTGTTAGCGAGCACCTATGAAGGCCGGAACGGCACACGAGGGGGTGGGTGGCCAGCACCATGCCCCGGCCGCCTTTGTCTCCCAAGTGGCGATGTTTACACACCGCACCAGGTACTCATTTAAAGCTGAGTCGACCTACAAGAGGCCTGGGACCAGTTCAAATAAGAGTGGATGGTGTTGCTCGGGAATTGAAGTCTGGTTGCCCGGTTTGTAGCGCAGCGCGCTAACCACTACACTAACCACATCACTACCGCTCTCCACTAACACTGACACACGTGGCTGTCAGAACATAAAATGCACCACCTACTGTTAGTTTAAAATACACGGGTAGCGGGGGGAGATGTGTATTGTAATCCGGAGAATACGGTAACAAACATTTTCGCGTTAAACCTAATCAGAGCTCACGTATTTTGCCGCAAGCAAGCGCTCGATTGCAATTGACTTTCAGTACATTTTTACATTGTAGACTAAAAAACTGAAATAAAATTTATAACGTTGGTGATCCATGACGTCAGTGGCGATGCATTGAAAATTGACAATCTGCTGATGCTGCTGTGCACGACGCATCGGTGAAAGGGCGGTCGTTAATCCGTGCTACCTCTTTTCCACTGGCACAACCAAAGCGAGCCGGGACTGTGCCAATCCTGCCCGGCACGGCTCGGCAAGTGCGGCGTTTGTGTCTTTGAACTGCGGAAGCCGAGCCGGGCCACGCCCCCGGCGTTGCGCGCAACGTGTGGATGCGGCGATGCCGAGTTAGAATCGTACTGATCGGTGTCATGGCGCACTGCGCGCGTCATTAGTCCCTGCCCCCTTTGGACCCGGCTTGGCCACCGAGCCACCATTTGGCTGTGGCTCGGCTCGGCAAATAGCCCAGAGAAACGCCACACTGCAGCCTTAAAAGGAAAAAATGTTTACCATGCGACATTTTGGGCAATGGCACCTTGTTAGTTCCCTCCACATTTAGAGTCAACACACGTTTCGTCTATTTACATTATTTTTGCAGCTATAAATGAACCTTATGGCGGGACCCTGGGGTCCCATAAGCCTCCGGCTCTCACGTAAACATTATTTTATAATGTAAACAAAAACTTTGCTCTTTTTCACCAATGGGTTTTAAGGATGATGGCAAGTGTTGTCTTGTTAAACTATACCATTAAAACTGAAAACTACTTACCTGCAGTACCTCTATTTAAATACACTTGAAAAAATAATTTACACCTCTGTCAATCATCGTGTTTCTCAGTGTGGATTTGTGAACACACTTTGTAAACAGTACATAAAATAGTACGCGCTTTCAATGCGCTGTTCATATTGTAACAAGCCTTTATACCAATGTTCCTCTACAGAGTAGTGGTCACAACTCCTCTTATCCGCATTGATACGAGCGTTACGTGGGAACTATGGCTTAACCGCAAAAAAAGTATCTGCACAGTTGCACAGTCAGTATGCACTGCTGTAGTGATACCAGGTGCCACCACAGTATGCACTGATGTAGTGGTAGCAGGTACCACCACAGTCAGTATGCACTGCTGTAGTGATAGCAGATAGCATTACAGTCAAAATGCACTGCTTTAGTGATAGCAGATACCACTACAGTCAGTATATACTACTGTAGTGATAGTAGATACTACTAAAGTCAGGATATACTAATGTAGTGATAGTAGGTACTTCTATCGAGTCTGCAGATACTATTATAGAGTCAGGATATAGTACTACAGTCAGTAAATACCACTATGGTCAGTAAATACTGCTACAGTCAGTAGATACGACTATACAGTCAGTAGATACTACTACGGTCAGTAGCTACTACTAAAGAGTCAGTAGATACTACTATAGTCAGTGGATACCACTATAGTCAGTAGTTACTACTATAGAGTCGGTAGATACTACTATAGTCAGTAGATAATACTACAGTCAGTAATATTATCTCCTACGTATATACTGCTGCGGACTCGGTTGATACGACTATAGAGTCAGTAGATACTGCTATAGTCAGGAGATACTGCTATAGAGTCTGCAGATACTACTATAGAGTCAGCAGATACTACTATGAAGTTAGTAGTTACTACTATAGTCAGTAGATACTAATATAGAGTCAATAGATACTACTATAGATTTAGTAGGTACTACTATAGTCATTAGATATTAGATACTACTACAGAGTCAGTAGTTACTACTATAGAGTCGGTATATATTACTATAGAGTCGGTAGATACTACAACTCAGTCGGTAGATACTACTATAGAGTGAGTAGATAATACTACAGTCAGTATATACTGCTGCAGAGTCCGTAGATACAACTATAGAGTCAGCAGATACTGCTATAGTCAGTAGATACTGTTATAGAGTTAGTAGTTACTACTCTAGTCAGTGGATACTACTATAGAGTCAACAGATATTACTATAAAGTTAGTAGTTACTACTATAGAGTCGGTAGATACTACTGTAGGGTCAGTAGCTACTACTACGGTCAGCAGTTACTACTACAGTCAGTAGATACTACTATACAGTCAGTAGCTACTACTGGGCTCCCCTCGCCTACGCTGCAGAAACTTCTTGCATGTGTCAGAAGGCAGCTCATACACTGCCTCCATTTCAGCATAAGCACCCTGAAGAGTAGTCTTCTTTGCAGCGGATATAGCCCTGAAAACAGTGAGAGCATCGTTGTCCAAAACCGTCGGCAAAGCTTTCAGCGCCTCCTCCTCGGACCAATTCACCGACCGGAAATGCCGCTTCAAAGCGCCAGGTGAAGGTGCTCCGATCACCCCCTGCCGCGATGAATTCTCTGACAGGAGGTAATCGGCGGGTTCGTTCGGTTCCTCTTTCCCCGTTTCCAGCAGCGGGCGTCGCTTCCGGCGAATCACGCCCGTCTTGTGAAATGGCAGCCTCCGGCCGCGCCTCTCCCGCGCATCGCGTAATGGTGGCCTCTGGCTGCATGTTCTCCGCGCCATGTTTAATGGTGGCCGTCGCTCCTGCAGACGTTCCCGCCAGAACGCCTATCCCCGGCGCCTGGTTGCTCCGCTTCGGCGAGGTCTGTGTAGTTTGCCCCACCATAGTAGTCGCCATCATGAGCGCCACCAACTGCGAGACCGTCGCCCGCAGGAGCTCAAGTTGCGCCGACACCATGCACCAGCCCTCTTTGGGCTGCTCCTACGGAGAGGCTGCTCCCGGTCCCACCGTCTCTGGCACAGCCAACTCCCCCACCGTGGTTTCAATAACCGGGACCGCGGTTCACGGGGCTGTTAGGAGGTCCTGCGTCCCTTTTTCATCGTCGTCAGAAGACGCCACAGGTGGGTTCTGCTTATTTTGGTACTTAGACATACTTCTTCACTGTTTAGTAAGAACATTTATTTTCAACCACTTCTGACTCCAAATGTAATGAGCGACTTCCAAGACACGTCGTGTAGAGGGCTTCTTATTTATTTCTCACACTGGGAACAACACTGGCTGATATATATACCTCTCGTCACACTGGGCATAACACTGGATAATATATATACGTCCTTACTTAGCTACGCACAGCCGACCTCTCTACACAGTCCCATCGTCGACATTCAACCACACAGCTGGCTGACTGGTGTGGTGATGACGACGATGGAGGCCGTGCAGAGGATCTGCCATGCGGGCCGGACGACAGAGAGATGACGGTGAGCAGCGACGCAGTCAGGAACCGGCATCCCGCAACAACCCTGAACCTTCGGTTCCATCCCCCTTATATACCTCTCGGCGCGGCCAGGCCCCGCCTCTGGCCACGCCGCCTTCCAGAACCTTCAAGCAGGCTCCCGGAGTTTCCCAACTAACCCCACCTTTTACCTTTAATCCAGATATGCCCCCCCTTCCGATTAGTTACCCTTCTGGGCCGACAGGTGGCACCCTGTCATTACACTACTAAAGAGTCAGTAGATACTACTATAGAGTAAATAGATACTACTATAGAGTCAGTAGATACTGCTATAATCAGCAGATACTGCTATAGAGTCTGCAGATACTACTATAGAGTCAGCACATACTAATATATAGTTAATACTATAGTCAGTGGATACCAGGGACGTGCAGTCAGGGGAGGCAGGGGAGGCACAGCCTCACCTGTCATACTCCAATGAAAATAGCTGTTACGAAAAGTAAAAAAAAAGAATAATCAAATCAAATAAATATTAAGATTTTTCCACTTATCTGTGTTATGTCATTTCTGTACGATACCAATCATTTTTATAGTCAAAATCGCCAAATTTGCGGAGCTCCGCTGCAAATACAGGAACAGACGAGAGGTGAGGCAGCGACGAAGTCAACCTCCCCTCTGATTGCGCAGCCCCTCAGTAACTGGATGGAGCGCGGGCAATAAGCGCGTGCCTGTTACTATCTCAGTATGTCACCAATGTAATGTTTGTAGACCCCTTCATTTCATGTCCTCGCCTTCCATACTCCAGGTAACTTATTACACGTATGTGTATACAGATATTTAGGCCCGCTGGTCTCGTCATAAAACTGCAATGAAAAAGCACCAGGAAAGACGTGTCTAGCATGCCCCCTCTGAGACCACACCCCCTCAGTGAGGCCACACCCCTCTCAGTGTGTGAATCTGGCTCTGACACTAGCCAGTGCCTCACCAGCCATTGACTACACCGCACATCACTGATGGTAACTACTATAGAGTCAATAGATACTATATAGTCAGTAGATACTACTACAGTATATACTGCTGTGGAGTCGGTAGATACGACTATAGAGTCAGTAGATACTACTACAGAGTCAGCAGATACTACTGTTGTGCAGTAGAACCACTTGGAGACGGGGAATGCTATAAGGGCTGTTCCCATTTATTAAACTTGCATTCAACTCTCTAACACCAGAGGTAGGTGCTCTCTATCTGGATCCTTTACCCCGGTTTCTCCCCAGTAGCTGGTCCTGCCTTCAGCTATCCTTTAGGGCTCTCTCGGGAACCCTCTCTCAGCCGATCCTTACTCCATACTTGGGACCCTGCTATCGGCTATTCCTTTAGCTCTCCCACTCGTCTACCCGGAGCGGGGGTTCATCCAACACCGCCCGGTGATGAGGAGGGAAAGACACCTTGCAGCCGATCCTTTCCCTGGCTCCCCACAACGACCATGCCTTCGTCCAGGGGTCCCCCTTAACTATCCCTTTGGCAACACCTCCCCCTGGCTCGGACCCGCCCTTGCTCCCGAAGGTACCTTTAACACCACCCGTGACATGATGTGATCCTTAACTGTCAACTCGCTCGCACCTCCCTCTGTTCACCCCCTCATGGTTGCTCATACTACTCCTCTACACTACTACAAAGTTAATAGTTTCTACTATAGCCAGTTGATACTACTTTACAGTCAATATATACGACTATAGATTCAGTAGATACTACTATCATGTAGAAGGGAAGTAATAAAATAATAAAAATAAAACATAATAAAACAATTCTCACGACGTTTCGGCCACAACGCAAGCAGCCGTCCTCAGGTGAAAACCAGGTCTGTCGAGGCGACAGCGTCTGAATGAAACAGCACACGTGCTTGGAGCATATATATAAGCTGGGTTGGAAGGGGGGAAAAGGGCGCCTTGACAAAAGAATATGCATATCAAGAGGAATTTACATATTTATGGAAAATGCAGGTATGTGATTAGTACTACTTATGCCCATGCATTATGCAGGATTAGCAGCATCAAAGGGAGGGGATATGGGTAATGCAGGTATGTGAATAGTACTACTTATGCCCGTGCATTATGCAGGATTAGCAGCATCAAAGGGAGGGGATGGGGTAGCATTAATAAAGGGAAGGAGTGTTAATAGTATGTAGCTGCAGTAACTAAAACCAGCACGTAAACAACTAAAGTATAAATTACATAGTATCATCAGTATACTAAATATACTATACAATAAGCTGAGTTACTAACAGTAAGTAATACATTACAATTCTACGTCATAAAAATATATAATATTCTTCCATCTAAACTTTATTCTCTTACATCACACGAGTCTACACCGTACTATATACTGCCATAGACAAACCCAACATTAAATTATATACTGTATTGCTAACAGGACCCTGCGGGGTGGGCTGGTAGGAATAATACTTAGTACCGGTACAGGGATATCGACCGGGTATAGAGGAGTTAAAGAAAAAATTACTGTATTCTAGTGTAACGTTAATTAAAAGTGTTTGTTTTGACAAGAAACGCTGTGAGATTTAAAGACTCGTAGTCTTTCATTTCCAAACGATCACATCTGAGATTAATTGACCTTAGATGGGGAAACTCGAATGCATTTACTAGTATAAAGCCTGCCGCACTAGGCCTCGCGAAGCCTTCTCTGCAGTAGACTTAGCGAAGCCTTCTGCACTAGGCCTCGCGAAGCCTCTGCAGTAGGCCTCGCGAAGCCGCGCTTTGCGTGCACAAATAAGGCGATTAAATGTATCTCGTCTCTGTGTTAATAAGCCTCCCGCACTAGGCCTCGCGAAGCCTGCCGCACTAGGCCTCGCGAAGCCTACTGCACTAGGCCTCGCGAAGCCTTCTCTGCAGTAGACTTAGCGAAGCCTTCTGCACTAGGCCTCGCGAAGCCTCTGCAGTAGGCCTCGTGAAGCCGCGCTTTTCGTGCACAAATAAGGCGATTAAATGTATCTCGTCTCTGTGTTAATAAGCCTGCCGCACTAGGCCTCGCGAAGCCTGCCGCACTAGGCCTCGCGAAGCCTGCTGCACTAGGCCTCGCGAAGCCTTCTCTGCAGTAGACTTAGCGAAGCCTTCTGCACTAGGCCTCGCGAAGCCTCTGCAGTAGGCCTCGCGAAGCCGCGCTTTTCGTGCACAAATAAGGCGATTAAATGTATCTCGTTTGTGTTAATAAGCCTCCCACACTAGGCCTCGCGAAGCCTGCCGCACTAGGCCTCGCGAAACCTACTGGACTAGGCCTCGCGAAGCCTTCTCTGCAGTAGACTTAGCGAAGCCTTCTGCACTAGGCCTCGCGAAGCCTCTGCAGTAGGCCTCGCGAAGCCGCGCTTTTCATGCACAAATAAGGCGATTAAATGTATCTCGTTTCTGTGTTAATAAGCCTGCCGCACTAGGCCTCGCGAAGCCTGCCGTACTAGGCCTCGCGCCGTGCTTTTCGTGCACAAATAAGGCGATTAAATGTATCTCGTCTCTGTGTTAATAAATGTATCTTGTCTCTGTGTTAAAAAACGTGCTGCGTTTCAGTAAAATATTTTTTTTTTAAAACGTGATGCGTTTCAGTAAAGTAATTTTGAAGCGAAGTTTAAAGTTTCGCCGTGAGGCGGCGGAAGCGACGGCCATCTTGTTTAGTTCACAGATCGCAAGGGGAGCGGGCGGCCATCTTGTCGGACAGACGGGCGGACGGACGGACGGACACATTAATCTATTGGTGGTCTGGTCCACTTCGTTCCTACCAGTATAAATCACCTTATACATTGTAATATTACACTATGTATTATTCTACCCACCCTAATGTATATCACACTGCTGTATATTGACTATACAATTACGATACTATATATTACTTTGTACATTGTATTAAGCATATAAATGTTATACTATTTGTTATTATACACTGTACCATTGACCGTCGTGTGAAAGATACTAAGAGGAAGCAACGAAATATGTCAATGGGTGAGTAGTGTGGGGAAACTTGTAGCGGAGCAAAGGATCCATTCCCTGCGGAGAATACAATGCCAGTGAGTGGAACGCGGTTTGAAAGTCACCGTAAACGTGAACACAATCAGTTAAGATCCGAAATGGTTTATTACGCCCTTCCAATGATTGCTAAGCCAGAATCCATCTTCTCGGTTGAAATTGTCTTTGTGTTTGTATATGTGGATCGCCTCATGAACGAATCTCTCATGGTAGCCATGAGGCGATCCACATAAACTACATCTATATAATCAATATACTCAATATACTCTCCAATAAGCTGAGCTACTAACAATACGTCATTATACATTACACTTGTAAGTGGCCAGGTCAAGTTTAATACCCGAGTGGGCTTTGTCTGCTAGGATGGGGCTGGTTTAGTGTTGTATTCGTGTGTGTCCGGGTTGTTTACCTCACTCCTATCGTGTTTGTTGTTGTAACGTTCTCACCCCGTGTCCCTATACTGGACACCCGTGACAAAAGAGCTTTATAGCTCATCGGATTCCTCCTCCAGTTAGAAATAAATCGATTTTAATATTTTTTTTAATTGTCTCACGCGCGAACAATCTCCGATGACGTCACCGCAACGCCGCCTCGCCGATGACGTCAGTCAAATGACGTCACCGCCGCCTCATCAGTTGAGCGACGATGACGTCATCGCCGCTCCATTAGTTGAGCGGCGATGACGTCACCGCCGTGTTGGAGTCCGGCGTGAGCGCGGCTCAAGGGCGCTGGGCTGAGCGCGGGCACCACCACCACTACAACAACAACCCACACCACAACAACCCACACCACCACAGCAACAACCACACACCACCACAACAATAACAACCACCCACACCACAACCACCCACACCACAACAACAACAACCACCCACACCACCACCGCTGAAGAGCGCGGCTGCCGCCACCACCACAACAACAACCACCCACACCACAACCACCGCCGCTGCTGCTGCTGCTGGGCTCGGCGCGGGGCCTCTCCCCCCTCTCCTCCGCCTGCTCGACGCGGACAGCGACGAGGTCCGTGCCCCCCCCAACTCCCCCTCGAGCCCCCCCCCCAACTCCCCCTGGAGCCCCCCCCAACTCCCCCTCGAGCCCCCCCCAACTCCCCCTCGAGCCCCCCCCAACTCCCCCTCGAGCCCCCCCCAACTCCCCCTCGAGCCCCCCCCCCAACTCCCCCTCGAGCCCCCCCCCTCCCCCTCGAGCCCCCCCCAACTCCCCCTCGAGCCCCCCCCCCAACTCCCCCTCGAGCCCCCCCCCCCAACTCCCCCTCGAGCCCCCCCCCCAACTCCCCCTCGAGCCCCCCCCCTCCCCCTCGAGCCCCCCCCCAACTCCCCCTCGAGCCCCCCCCCAACTCCCCCTCGAGCCCCCCCCCAACTCCCCCTCGAGCCCCCCCCAACTCCCCCTCGAGCCCCCCCCAACTCCCCCTCGAGCCCCCCCCCCAACTCCCCCTCGAGCCCCCCCCCCCCCGTGGGTGATCGGGGAGCCCCACTGGGTGACTGGTCCCCGGGCCTCCCCTAGGTCCACTCGGACCTCACGAGTAACTTGGCGCGGTGTGTGGTAAACGTCGCCACTCGGGGAGAGACAAAGGCGGTGGGGCCTGGTGCTCTCCACCCCACCCCCTCGTGCGCCGTGCCGGCCTTCATAGGGTGCTACTCGCTAACAGCACTTGCCCCAACAGTCTGTTGTGGCTGTACGGGGGTGGATCTTTGTCTCGTGAGGGCACGTGACCGGGCACCTAGCCTGGCACCAGCGCTCTGGGGACGTCACCGCCGCGCCTGCTGCTGGGAGTGGGGAGCGGTGGCGCAGTGGTTAACCAAAGCGGCGACCCCCACCTGGGTTCGATTCCAGCTCACGGCCCACGTTATTGTGAACAGATCCTGGGCCTCCACTTGGTAGACTCAATGAGTGTCTGGTGCGACGTGTAAACGTGAGCACTGGGGATACAAAGGCGGTCCCGGGTGTGGTGACGACCACAGCAGGCCCTGGGGGCGGCCCCTGTGCTGTGATCGCGACCAGCACTTGCCCCAGCAACCTTTGCAGGCTACACGGCGGAACTGTGCATTGCATTTGTGTGACTGGCCACTGTGAGGCTGTTGGTGAGACTTGGGTGGGTAACGCTGCGTTGGGCCATGGCACCGGGGTCTGATACTCTGTACTCTTAGGTTTTTTCGGTAAAGTCACGTAGGTAAAAAATAATAATAAAATAAAAATAAATCAAAATAACTAAATTAAATCACGACGTTTCGGAGGCAACACAAGTCTCCGTCTTCAGGTGAGACCGTCACAGCCAAATTTACTGTATCAAGTGAAGATAAATCCAAGAGACAAGATCTTATATACTGGTTAAGGGGAGGGGTGAGGAGCTTATCTAAATGTGGCAATCAATGACTGGGATGGTGGGGGGCTAGAAGGGGAAGGTCCAGATTAAGCACCTCCGCAAGAATTACGGCCGATGTTGGCTTCCAAAACCAAAAAATAGCAGCACTGTTAAACGCTGGGGATGTCAACAACTCGGTAAAATAGACTAGTACCTGGGTCTGACTTTGCGACCTCATGTCAGCGAGAACCTTCCACACCTGCAACAACAACCGCCATTCGCCACTAAGTGGCGGTGACGTCACCACGACGCTCGTGCCAGGCTAAGTGCACCCTGAGGCCACGTGAAGTGTCGAACGCCCGCTGGCAGGAGGTCACGGGGCAGACCCAGGTGCCACAGAGGTCGACTGACTGAGATGACTGGCTGATGCACCTCGCCTGGCACAAGCGCTGTGGTGACGTCACCGCCACCTAGTGGTGAGCGGTGGTTGATGTTGATGTGAGCTGGGGAGCGGTGGCACAACCTCCGCCGAGTTCGATCCTGCTGACGGCCACCAACACCAGTGACGATTATCTAAACCGGTTCTGGGCCTCCCCTAGGTCGACTCAGCCTTACATGAGCACTGTACTTTGCGCAGTGTATGAACGTAGCCACAAGGGAGACAAAGACTGGCAGGCGTCGTGCTGACCCACCCACCCCCTTTAGCTGGCTTTAATAGGTGCTCGCTAACAGGTCTTGCCCCAACAGTCGGTTAAAGGGAACTGAGCACTCGACCACCCATTTTCCTGACCGTGACCTCTCTCTTTTCAGACACTTCATCCACGCGCCACCTCCTCGTCCGTCACCGTCGCCCCAATGAACGACCTCAACGACCCACAGCGCATGAACATCCGCGGCGATGACGGCGGCGGCGGCAGCCGCTGGAGCTACGCGCTGGTCGTGCCCATGCTGTGCCTGGCCATCTTCCGTCAGTGACTGACGCACAACAGCGCCCAGGCACCACACACACCACCCCCCTTCCCCCCTCTCTCTGTGTGGCCAGCACTCTCATTGTTTTACAATACAGCTCGTGAGGCAATTATCGGGGTTAGCGTTTCTATCTTTAGATTTTTTTTTTTCAAACAGCAGAGGTCGTCTTGTTTATGGCCTGTTTGCGATCCCAGGCCGAATGGAAAGTCAGTAGTGGATTGTCTTTGGTTCTTTTGGTAAAGTCAGGTAGATAGAAGACGTAAAAATAAAACACGTTTCTATTGCAACACAAGCGGTCATCAATGATGACGACCGCTTGTGTTGCGATCGAAACGTCGTGAGTTTTTGGTGTTTTATTTAGTTGTTTTCTATCTATGTGACTTTACCGAAAGAACCAAAGAATATGAATTCATGCAGTCACGAAAGTTTTAAATCAAAATTCAGGAGTGCATTGTCTTCAGAATCAGAATACTGTACACTGGAGGAATCCGATGAGCTATAAAAGCTTTTTTTCTCACAGATGTAGTGTAGGGGGCACGGAGTCAGAACGTTACAATAAACGATGCAAAATACGATAGGAGTGCAAAGTATAGGAAAGGTAAACATATCACTTAAGAAAATATATTTAAATCAAACCAAACAATTGTTTTTTCTTTCCAGGTAAAGCCCACTGAGCTATTAGCTTCTTTCTCAGAAGCGACCTGGCCACAGATGATAGCTCACCAAAGCGGCTTCTCACGTGGAAAGTTATAGCAGCAAATAATAATAGAAATAATCGGTTGATGTCCAGTTCCGTGAGCTGTTGAGTGGCTTCGTCAATGTTGTGAGTTACAATCTAACCTAATATTGCTGCCGAAAGCCGACTATTACACGTTAACATCAACGTCGGGAGGCTGCTGGCTGGGTGGCTTGGTGGGAGTGCATAGATAGAGGCCACCACCCAGTGTTGCCCAGGGGCTTGTCCACAGTGCTTACTGTAGCCTGTCCAAGCCCGGTGGGTGATGGCAGATACGTCACCGTTCGCTGTCGCCCCGAAGGTCTTCGAGGTCCCTTCAGCCCTTTCCTGCTGTAGGTGGCGAGGCCATAACTCGCATGATTGTCACATCCTGAAATCCCCTCGCCGTCTTAAAGCGTGGCTCTGCCGAGGGGCGACAATGTCCCATGTAGGTGGTCATGTCCCGCTGAGGAAGTCGCATTGTCGTAGCACGGTGGTCCTTCAACGTTGAGTTGACAAACGGGCAGGGCCTGCCACGATTGGCTTCTAGTTATGTTTCTGGCCGTTTTGTCTCCGTAAATTTGCTACTTTTTGACACGTAGCTGAATATCGACGACGCTGAAACCCGGTGGCCAAGGTGATTGCGTATTGGTATCACGTTAGTTAACTTCACGGGCGAGTGCAATCATTGTCATTGGCAGCATGCCCATTCGTTATCTACCACCTCCGTAAGTATTTTGCGTTGGCGGTCTCTCACCTCAGAGGGGAGCAGCCAAGCTACACAGGTCTGTGCTCATCAGCAGCAGTCCATCGAGACTATTGGCCTCTTCAAGAGGAAGCAACGAAATCTATAATCAATATGTCTTCACATCTCCGTCTTGCCACGTGAATTTTTTTTTCACAAACCATCGGCCGCACGGCCTTCCGAAAGTGCACAATTTAAGCGGCATTGTTTTGAGACGAGCACAGTCTGGACCGGGTCAGAGCGGTAAGCCTGCACCGCTGAGAAATCTGGGCACGAATCCAGGTTTCAGTTGCCTTATCTTGTAAAATAAAAATAGTTTAGTTTAAACTGGTCTCTCACCGATGACTGCACGAAATATCAATGTCATTCTATTCAGTCGCGCACAGCGGGATGTTGCGGTGGGCCCACACGCCCGTGTTGCTGTGTAACGCCGTCCGTGCGTTGTGTGCGCTTACGCCTGCGCCGTCCAGGCTCGATCTGGACGCGCGAGACGGAGCAGGAGAAGAGTCGCCTTCGCGAGGAATTTGAGCGGCGCACCCGCGACACGCGCTCCGAGCTCGACCTGCGCTACCGCTCGCTCGTCACGGAGAGCGGCAGCTCGCTAGCGCGCCTCGAGCTCAAGCACGAGAAGCTGAAGCAGCGCTTGAGCGGCTACCGCGAAGCCTTCGCCGCGCAGAGCCAGCTCCTGGCGTCCGAGCGCCGCCAGCTGAATTCGCAGCGCGAGGAGCTGCAGGGCGAGCGGCGGGCGCTGGAGTCGGTGCGCCGTGTCGGCCCCCTTCACGACGCCGTGCTGGCGCAGGAGGAGCTCGCGCTGGCGGGGGCGCGCGCGTCTCTGCGCGCGCTAGAGAGCGCCCTGGAGGAGCGCCAGGCCGTCTACTGCAGCCTGCTGGTGCCGCGGAAGCGCCGGCACGTCCTGGAGCGCGACATGCTGCGGCGCGCGCGCTCCGAGGTGGCGCTGGGCCGCATGGCGGTGCACGACGGCCTCCTTGACATATTCGCCAACGACGGGCACTGCGCGCACGTCACCAATGAGGACAACAGGCGCAACGGCAAGCTCATGTGGGTGTACGTACGGCACTGGCACACGCTGCTGGAGCTGCACAAGTACCAGCAGGTGCAGCAGCGTCTGCACACGGAGGATCCGCTGGAGCCTCCGTCAGCGTGAGGAGGAAGAGTGTGATGGTGGTGGTGAAGATGGTGTTGTGGGTGTTGTCGCTAGAGAGCGCTGCAATGCGTTTCGGTTTGTGCCGCGTGTTGCTACGGCACGATGGCCCCGACGTTTCGCTCGCTCGGGAACTACCGTAGGAGCTCCCGACGCGTGGCAGCGAAACGTTGGACGTCACGCCGTACAACGGGTGCGGTACAACCCCTGAAAAGCGTCGGCGAGACGTTCAGCGAGGCGTTTAGCATTGGAACGGGCGATGATCGAAATACGATTGGACTGCAGTGTTGCTTCTAATCCACAAGATGGTGTTGGCAGATCAAAGTTGTGTTGATCTCCTTTGCTTTTGGGGGTGGCGGTGCATGCTGTCTGGGTTGCAATGTAACCAACACTCTTTTTAGATTTTGTGAATCTCATAAACCTCACAGACTCATTGTGGGGGGTGGCTACTAAGGGATGCAGGTCACCGTGTTCTCAGGGGGTATAAGATACTCCAGAAAATCAAACTCGCCCCATACTCGTGCCCGGTTTGGATACAGTCATATAAATCCAGGTCTCGCAAAGACAAAGATCCACCCTGTAGCCTTACCAGACTGTTGGGGCAAGTGCTGTTAGCGAGCACCTATGAAGGCCGGAACGGCACACAAGGGGGTGGGTGGCCAGCACCATGCCCCGGTCGCTTTTGTCTCCAAAGTGACGATGTTTAAACACCGCACCAGGTACTCATTTAAAGCTGAGTCGACCTACAAGAGGCCCGGGACCGGTTCAAATAAGAGTGGATGCTGTTGCCTGGGAATTGAAGTCTGGTCGCCTGGTTTGTAGCGCAGCGCGCTAACCACTACACTAACCACATCACTACCGCTCTCCACTAACACTGACACACGCGGCTGTCAGAACATAAAATGCACCACCTACTGTTGGTTTAAAATACAGAGGTGGGTGGGGGGAGATGTGTATTGTAAAGCTCACGTGTTTTTCCGCAAACAAGCGCTCGATGGCAATTGACTTGCAGTACATTTTTACAATGTAAAGTCAAAAACTGAAATAAAAGGTATAACGTTGGTGATCCATGACGTCAGTGGCGATGCATTCAAGATTGACGATCTGCTGATGCTGCTGTGCACGACGCGTCGGTGGTCGTTCATCCGTGCTACCCCTTTTCCACTGCCACAACCAAGCCGAGCCGGGGCCGTGCCGATCCAGCCCGGCGCAGATCGGCAAGTGCGGCGTTTGGAAACGCGGGGACCATTGTTCTACCCCACTCCGATTCCCGCACCTCCCGATTAGCACGGTTGGCTACGTGCGGCATGCGAAAGAAGTTCAACGTACACACACATACGTCTCCGATGGCAACCCTCCCTCAGCCAGTGGTGGAACTTTCACATTCCTACAGAGGCTGGACCAGTTCACCCACCGAAAACTGGTAACATCCCACAAAAGCGGTGTTCATTTTACGTGCGACGGTCACGGTGACGATTGGATGAGCTTTTCTTTATTAACCCATCTTTTGAACTGTGGCGTCGAAAGCTCCTGAGCATCGTGCAGACAATTTTTTTTTTAAACAATAGAACAATCTGCGGCCCTTTGTGTCAATGTACTGCCGGATGAGGGTCTCCCCCCACGCTGTGCTGGTTGTAGCGGAGCGGGGTGGGGGGGATTATTTGACCATACTTCACCACCGACGGCGTCACCGCTCGGGAGCATTTTACCAACACTTTAAGGGCATGGGAGCGCACGTGGGCCACGAACAATGTTCAACCAACAATGTTTAACCAAAATGCGAACCCTGTGCAAACCTTTGGCACTTGTGGGTCTCCTGACAATGGATTGAAGACACCGCCCCCCCCCCACCCCCCCGGAACATCCTTAGAATCCATTAGTACAGCTCCGTTGGTGCGCGAGAGGCCACGGTGAGATGTTGTCGCTCCTTCCAAATTAGGGGGGACTACGAATCGACCGGACCGCAGGCACGAAGGCCGCCGCCGGCGCCGCCGCGTCCTCTGAAGCATCGCGACGTCGCAACGGTACGGTGCTTGCGTTTATTTACGGCCGTGTTTGGTTTGTGTTCGAATCACGGTTGGGAGATGGCTCGGCCCGTCAATCTCTCTGCGGTCGATTAAATGACTACCACTCTGTGGGAAGTTAGCAGAGGCGGTCCTTTCGAAAGACTCGTTCCCGCCACGGGAATGTGGAATTTCTACAACTGGTTTAGGGCTGTAAGAGCCGAGCATCGCCTCGGTTCAAAAAAACCTGGGAACATTTGATAATTGTGTGTTTTTTGTGTGCATGTTGTGGTTTGCGTGTGTAGTTATGTTTATATGTAATATCCACATGCGTATGGTTTCTGTGTGTGAAGCGTTTGCGTGTGGTTGTAGATGTGCGTGGAGCGGTAGTGTAGTAGTGATTCGTGCGCTGTGCTACGAATCCGGCGACCCGAGTTCGATTCCCGCTCGACGATTATCTGAACCGGTCCTGGGACTTCCCTTGGTCGACTCAGCCTCAAATGAGTTCCTGGTGCAGTGTAAACATCGCCACTGGGGAGACAAAGGCGGCCGGGCGTGGTGCTAGCCACCCACCCCCTCGTGTGCCTTGCCAGCCTTCATTGGTGATCGCTAACAGAACTTGCCCCAACGGTCTGTTAAGACTATACGGGGGATCTTTGTCTTTTTGAATCCGCAGTGATTGCTTATTCGGGTGATTCATGTGAAAGTTTCTCACGTGAAAATTATTTGTATTCCCGGGGTAATATTGCTATGAAGATCTGCACAGAATTTCTTCAGCAGTTGTATGATTCTTGTTTTCAGCTCTATTGTTTCATCTTGCTCAGGGCTACTAATTGCAGTAACACTCATCACCAACTTGCACCACTGCCACCTCGGTTCAAGTCGCTCCTCTTATCCGGCGCACACTGATCTCGTTCGTTCTCTATTTGTTTCTTTGGGGCCGTCCATAAATGACGTCACGCACCTGGGCGGCGGGGGGGGGTCAGAAATTTGTGTCGATGTGGAACGAGGGGGGGGGGGGGGGGTTGAGAAATGTGACGTCACATCAAAATGCGCAACTTTAAATAAATATAGACAACACGTTCTACTTAATTAAATAGACTTTTTAATAAATAGTTTCTGCTACAACATCAGAGTGCAGCGCCACATTAAATACGCACTAAAATGACAATAGTTTAAAGCGATTTGAAGCATGTTTTATTTTGGGGGGGGGGGGGCAGAGCTTTGTGACGTCATATTTGAGGGGGGTCTGACTTTTTGTGAGGCCGTGTGACGAAGGGGGGGGGGGGGCAAAAATCGTCCAAAATCGCGTGACGTCATTTATGGACGGCCCCCTTCATCCTTTACCCATCCCAGTGTATGTACGACCACTCGGGTCCTCAGGGCTCTGGAGATTCTCTGTCATGTCAATGAGGTACTAATCAACCATCGCTCCGTGTGATGGTGGACCTTTGGAGCTCAGACAAATGAATGACTTCTCGTTGAAGATAAACTGTTAATGATTATTCACTCCCGATTTTTATTACCGCGCGGTGAACACACGGTGCAAGTCTGCAGATGGTCACGTTCGATGTGCAGCCGCGGGTTCCTTAAATGTTTGATCCTTGACATTTATTTACCCAGGGCTAAGCCTCACCGAGAGGAGTCTCGAGACCCCCGGTATCACTGTTAAAATGTTTGCCAAATCCTAAAAAAATATACCGACAAATTGCTCACTTGGTTAAAGTTTTTGTTGGTATCTTGGGGGGCGATGTTTGCTATCCGGTGTTTTGCGGCGTATTCATGGGCCAGGTTTTCTGTGGGGGCGGCTGGGGGTTGTGGGTAACACTCCTCCCAAACTGGGCACCTTAATATATTTTAGTAGTTTATTATTAATATTACAATTTTTTTGAATATATGCATCTTCGATTCCTAATGTGAGGGACAAAGCGAGCCCCTACCTGCCCCCTGTGTTTGCTCAAAATTTAGCAAAACTTGGATTGTGATGCCATCCCGCACAATGGAGGGGGGGGGGGGGGGGCTCCTCCGTCTACCACGTAGGCCTTCGCGACCTCTATTATGGGAGCTTCTCCGTTCAAAACAACACCACCGCCACGTGACCTTTAGCTCGCACCGTGACGCATGCGGTCAACGGTTCTCGACGGTTTCGACAAGCGGCAGAATTCACTTTATACCGTCAAGTACGGCGACTCCTCTACTTACGGACATTCGACTTACGGACATTCGACTTACGAACTTTAAGAGATACGAACATACCTGGTTAGTACGTCCAGTTGCCTGTTCGGACCGAGAGTCGTAAGTTCAACTGCCCCACGCAATAGACGGCGGTGGTGGCTTCTACATCTGCAAAACGTGAAGAACCAGTGGCATCTACATCTGCAGAACATGAAGAACCAGTGACATCTGTAGAACGTGAAGAACCAGTGGCATCTACAGGAGATGATTCAACTTTGAAAGCCATTCCCCGTGTTTAGTGTACACGCCAACATGTTTGGAATCGAGAGGAGTAAAGTTGAACAAATCGACTTGCGAACAGACCTCTGCAACCGAACTCGTTCGTAAGTCGAGGAGTCCCTGTATCTCTATATCTCCATAAATGCCCTCAATAGTGCTTAGCAAAGTGGACACTTGACAATGCTCTCTTTCTGTGTGCCGCGTTCTGTGTCACAGACGTCGGCGATCATAGACTTCCGTGTAGCTCTGTCCACGATACTCAGGAACTTGGCATTAGATTCTACCCAGTTGCATCCAACGCTTAAGAAGTTGCTTACACACTCAATCCGCTGTGCTACCCGGGCTTCTTGTACCTTTGTAATGCGAGCGCGGGCGACCTCCCGGATGTGACGTCACGGAGAGGTGGAGTTAGGTGACGTGGGAGCAAGGTTAAGGTTCTTAAGAGACGAGACCGGAAGAGGAGGGCAGAACGAGTGAGACTGGACCAGAGTAAGGCCACGTGGGCGAAGCCAGGAGGAGTGGCACGGCGGCCAGCGGTGGCCAGCTAAAGGAACAGCCAGCGGAGCAGAGAGAGAGAAACAGCAGTGGGGCTGCTGGAGAGAAGGCGGTCGAGGAGCCGCAGTGAACACAGCCGGCGAGGCTGCGGGTGAGAGAAAGGCTACGAGAGCGACGAGAGGAGAGAGAGAGGCTACGAGAGCGACGAGAGGAGAAACTGCAGAGAGAACAGCCAGTGGGGGCTGCGTGAGGATAACAGCCAGCAAGGCTACAACGACGACGGGAGACCAACAGAGGAACTGTTGGCGTGACGGAGTTAACAGCAGTATCAGTGTCGGTATAGAAGTCTAATAAAAGGACAGCCGTGTGGGTTACGAGGAAGGACCGAATAAAGGACACCAAGCCAGACTTCGTGGTCGAGTCCTTTATTACATTGGTGTCGGAAGTGCAACGGCATGTCGAAACAAGTAAGAAAGAAAAATGTTCCAGCGCCAGCATCGGCTTCTTCGTCCGAAGACGACGACGACTTCCCTCCTACCATGGATCCTGCTGGGATGGTGGAGGAGAGCCCTGCTGAAACGAGCGCGGGGACGGGAGTTGAAGATGTAGCCGCAGTGTCAGGGCCGCCGACAACATCAGACGCTGATCTGCGATGGCTGCAGGTGGCGGAGCAACTGGAGACTCTCAAGGATGTCCTGGGCCAATTGTGTCATCTCGTCACCCCAAGGACGGCGACGGAGAGAGCAGAGAGTGCTCCACAGGCCGCCACGGTATCTTCACTCCCGGCGCCATCGGCCACGCGGCAGGAGGCCGCCATCTTGCGCGTTCCGCGGTGGGAAACCACCATCTTGACCACGCCGCGGTTCGACGCCATTTTGAATTTGCCACCGGAGGAACCATCGGCGGAGGGCGGAGTAAAGCGAAGTCGGAGTCGCCATCTCACCACGGTCAAAGAATTCGCCATTGGGGGCGACTGGAGCGCTTTCGCCTGCAGATTTTTGGCGGCGGTCCGTTCTGCGAGATGGACCGATGCTGAGGCCTTAGAAGTGTTGCCGACTCTTCTGGACGACGAATCTGTTCGATTTTTTCGTTCCATTAAGGCCGAAAAGAAGAAAACATTATACGGAGTTTTTCAAGAAATGGCCGACGCCTACGAGCCACCTGACGACGCGCATCGGCGATTCGCTCAACGACAACGAGCGCCCGAGGAGTCGCCTGTGGCGTACAGGGGTGCGGTGCTTGATTTGGCTATGGCCGCGTATCCAGATACAACACCTGACCTGCTCGAGCCTCTCATCTTGGGCAAGATGCTCGAGCTGTCGCGGGATCTTGGGATTCCCATGCTGGTGTGCGGGCATGAGAAGCTCACCTCCCGGGCGGCGGCAAAATGTCTGGATGCACAATTCAACCTACGACGGTGGAAACAAGTCGCGGCGTGGACAGGGGGGCCCGTCGCAGAGGGTGGCGTTCTGGGTTGGGACCCTACGCAGTCGGTATACGTGCCGGATGGGGGGGGCCCTCAGGAGCTGACGGCCGCCTCGGGGCCATGGTCAGGCCGCGGTGGACCGGCCCCTCGTGCTGCACCACCGATACGAGGCCGGCGCGATGCAAGGCCTGCGCTTCGGCGCAACGACGCCGATTGTTTCCGCTGCGGACGGAGGGGCCACTACGCAAAGGACTGCTGGGCCCGCATCCCGGGTCCGCCGCAACAGGAGGCCTCATTACCGGCCAAGCCGCCCAAGGATCCACCGAAACAGGCAAGTCGGCACGCACCAGACACCCGGCAAGGCTTTACACCTCACCCATCACCTTCGTTGTGCGGTCATAGTGTTGTTGTTAAAGAGAGACCTTCGACGGGGCCTTGTCGCTCTGTGACGCAGTGGCGCAAATTGGCACGGAGGGTTGTCGCAGCCGCTACGGGTTCGTCCACCGTGCCGGGGTCTATACAAGGGGTGGACGTGCGCATTTTGGTCGATTCCGGGGCGTCCGCGACTATTATTTCGGATGTCATTTTTCATCTGTTAGGCATCCAACCCGGGGCCGTGCGTCCGGTTTACGGGTCGTGCGTCGCTGCGAACGGGGGTAGTATGGGCATCGTGGGCCAGGTGGACGCTAAAATATCTATTGGGGATGTGTCGGCCTCGGGCGTTGTGTTGATTTCAAGATCCTTGGCAGTTCCTTGTTTATTGGGCACTGATTTTCTGGCTAAGATGCCTATTTTGATCAAAATTAATGAGAATTGTATTGAACTGCCGGGTGGCCGTCAAATTTCGTTTCTGCCGTCGCCCTGGGGGCGACCTGCTTCGGCCGTACAAGTGCAGGCGCTATCCGTGGCATCTGTTGACATTCCACCTGGTTCACAGATGCTTATTCCCCTTGCGGTATCGGAAGCCCCTGCCTGGTCGGCTGGGAGCGGTTGGGATCTTGTTGTCACCTTCAGCCTCGATAACGGCCGGGTTGGCGCTGGTTGGAGCGCAGACCATCGTCCGGCCAGATCAATTACCGTTTTTGCAGGTGCACAATGCGGGTACTGAAAATGTTTGCGTCCCGGCCGGCACGGTTGTGGCACATGCCACCACGGCATTTACGGCTCACGATTGTTCGCATAGCCAGGGAGTGGTTGCTGGTGTTTCCGAGCCTGTGGCTTCGGATGACCGCTGGATTGCTAGCTTATGTGACGGGAATTCTTCCCTGTCTGTGGATCAAAGGGGTGCGCTTCACAAATTGTTATTGACGTATTCGGATGTGTTCAGCTCCAATGATTTGGATTTGGGACGCACCTCGTTGCTTCACCATCACATTGATACAGGCGACGCTGCCCCTATTCGGTTGAATTCGCACCGAATGAGTCCCGCCGAGCGAGAACACGTTCGGGGGGCAGTGGAAGATATGTTGGCTGCGGATATTATATCGCCGTCAAACAGCCCATGGGGCGCGCCTGTGGTTTTGGTTAAGAAAAAGGATGGCAAATTGCGATTCTGTGTTGACTTTCGAAAATTGAATAAGATATCGGTGGCAGATGCGTATCCCCTGCCGCGTATGGACGACTCCCTCGACGCATTGTCGGGGGCTAAGTTCTTCTCGACACTGGACCTCTCTTCGGGATTTTGGCAGCTTCCCCTTGACGAGCCCTCACGGGAGAAGACCGCATTCCGTACGCCGCAGGGGTTATTTCAATTTAACTGCCTTCCGATGGGGCTGAATGCGGCCCCTGCCACATTTCAAAGGTTCATGGAGCTCGTTTTGACGGGGTTGCAGTGGGAGACATGTCTCATATATTTGGACGATATTATCGTCTTCAGCCGCACATTTGATGAACATTTAAGGCGGCTGGAGACGGTGTTCGCGAGGATGCGCTCCGCGAACTTGAAATTTAAACCAAAGAAATGTCACCTACTGCAACGGTCCGTCCGTTATTTGGGGCACATCGTGAGTGCTGAGGGGGTGTCTACGGACCCGGAAAAAACGGCGTGCGTTCGAGATTGGCCAACTCCGGCCACCGTGGGGGATGTACGTCGCTTTCTGGGATTTGCCTCGTATTATCGAAGATTTGTACCGAATTTTGCGACCATCGCGAGGCCCTTGCACCTCCTTACGGGTAAGGGACGTAAGTTTGCGTGGGGACCGCCAGAAGAGGCGGCCTTTCAGAGTCTGCGTAATCTGTTGGCTACAGCCCCAACATTGGATTATCCGGATTTCGATCAACCGTTCATTCTTGATACGGACGCGAGTGACACAGGTATTGGCGCGGTGCTATCTCAGTCTAAAGGGGGCGTAGAGCGCGTCGTTGCGTATGGTAGCCGGGTCTTGTCGCCCGCGGAAACCCGCTACTGTGTCACTCGCAGGGAACTCCTAGCCGTTGTTTTTTTCCTACGTCAGTTTCGACCGTACCTGTACGGCCGTTCCTTTATCGTACGTACGGATCATGCGGCCTTGCAATATGCCCTTAAAATGGATCAACCTTCCGGCCAGCTGTCGCGTTGGTTGGACACGCTACAAGAATTTTCATTTCAAATTCACCATCGTAAAGGGGTGCGCCATGCGAACGCAGACGCACTTTCTAGATTGCCGCAGCGCTCCCCTTGCAAATGTGCGTCGGGGACGCAGAGATGTGCGCCCAGCCTACCCCCCCCTCAGCCGGTGGTATTGGCTGTGGAGGAGTCGGATGCTCCTGTGGAACCGGGGCCGACTGATGGGGTTTTGAATCTGCCACGGTCTGTTTGGATAAGGGAGCAGATGATGGATGAGTCGCTAGTGTCCTTGCGGAAGCGATCCAAAGTGGAGATTGGGGGTCCGGTTACGGAGGGTGCGCCGGAAACCGCGGTCCGAGATGGTCTGCTTATGTGGAGGGAAAGTCTCCAGGAACGCTGGCGTCTGGTAGTGCCTGCGTCCCTACGATACGAGTTGATTAGAACTCTCCATTGTGACACGCTATTACATCTGGGTGTGCAGAAGACCTTGTTGACGTTGCAACGTCATTATTTTTGGCACGGCATGGCGACGGATGTCGTGGGGCACGTCCGCGCGTGCCCTGACTGTGCCCAGCGTAAGCCACCTAAACATCCTTATGTGCCGCCCTTACAGTCAATTCAGGTGTCTCGGGTCAATGAATTGGTGGCACTGGACATTTTGGGACCTTTCCCACCTTCGGCGAGGGGTAATAAATATTTGCTGGTCGGGGTTGAGTACCTCTCCCGTTGGCCGATGGCCTGGCCGTTGCCCGACCAATTGGCCGCGGCCATTACCGACGCCTTTTTGTTCGGATACGTTATGGACAAGGGTGCGCCGGAGAGACTCCTTACGGATCAGGGCCGAAATTTTTCTTCTAAGTTATTGGCGGAAGTATGCGCGGGCCTAGAGACTAAGAAGGTCCGGACATCCCCATACCATCCGCAAACGGATGGTATGGTTGAGCGGCTAAACCGGACATTGTCTGCCATGCTGTGCCACACGGTGAGTGAGCAACAATCGGATTGGGACCTGCACATCCCGGGGGTGCTTTCGGCGTATAGGATGACTCCTCATGCGGCTACGGGTTATTCGCCGTTTTACCTTATGTATGGTCGGGAAAACGTGCCGCCGATGGATGTGCAGATGGGAACCGGTGTAAGGGGACCTTGTAAACCACTTCCTGACTACATTCGGGACACTGTTCGCCGGGTCTCGGAGGCGCGGGAGAGTGCCCGTGTGGCTACGGCCAAAGCTCAGGCCCGGAATGAGAGGTATGCACGGCGTTCCAAGGGGGAATGCCCCTGGAAGGTTGGGGACCTGGCCTGGCTCCATTGCCCGCAGGTGCGGCCGGGTACCCCTCCCAAATTTCACAAACCTTGGCAAGGGCCCGTCCGCCTCATTGAGGTTCCTAACCCTCAGTCGGCGCGTGTTCAGATTGGTTCTCGCCGCTGGTTTGTTCACACGTCGCGCTTGAAACCGTATGTTGCTCCCCTACATGATGCTTCATCTCCCAATGTTGCCTTGCCGGGGTCTGTTGCTGCCGACTCTCCCCCGCCTGCGTCTATTGATCTTGCTAGAGCGCCTGTCGTACCTGTTCCAGGCAGGCCGGCCTTGACACCGGAGGGGACGAGGCGCCCTGCTCGGAGGGTGCCTGCCAGATCTGCGGGACCTTCGAGCCCTGCAGCCCTTCCGACCCCGCTGCAGACACATCCGCGGGACACGCCCGAGACTGATCCTTCAGGGACACGGGACGTTGGTGGACTTCCAACAGCGACAGGGGGATTTCACCCTGTCGCTCCTCAAACTCCATCACGTTCCCGTTCCGCGGATGGGCCGCCGACCGTCCGGGACGGGCCGGCGACCCGCACACGCTCTAAATCCCTTGTGTTTCGTTGATTGTTATGTTGCGTTGTTCTTACTGTGTATTTATTGCCTGCTTCTGCTACGTTATTTGATTATTGAGTTGTGTTGATTGTTCTTACTGTTATATTGCATGCTTGGTGTCCTTTGGTGTGTTAGGGTCGGGTTCGCCCGCATTACTGTTGGTGTTGTTCAGCCGAGGTCGGCTGGGTTTTTCTCCACGGGGGAGGGTGGTGTAATGCGGGCGCGGGCGACCTCCCGGATGTGACGTCACGGAGAGGTGGAGTTAGGTGACGTGGGAGCAAGGTTAAGGTTCTTAAGAGACGAGACCGGAAGAGGAGGGCAGAACGAGTGAGACTGGACCAGAGTAAGGCCACGTGGGCGAAGCCAGGAGGAGTGGCACGGCGGCCAGCGGTGGCCAGCTAAAGGAACAGCCAGCGGAGCAGAGAGAGAGAAACAGCAGTGGGGCTGCTGGAGAGAAGGCGGTCGAGGAGCCGCAGTGAACACAGCCGGCGAGGCTGCGGGTGAGAGAAAGGCTACGAGAGCGACGAGAGGAGAGAGAGAGGCTACGAGAGCGACGAGAGGAGAAACTGCAGAGAGAACAGCCAGTGGGGGCTGCGTGAGGATAACAGCCAGCAAGGCTACAACGACGACGGGAGACCAACAGAGGAACTGTTGGCGTGACGGAGTTAACAGCAGTATCAGTGTCGGTATAGAAGTCTAATAAAAGGACAGCCGTGTGGGTTACGAGGAAGGACCGAATAAAGGACACCAAGCCAGACTTCGTGGTCGAGTCCTTTATTACACCTTTAATAATAATTTTCGCGAGTGACTCGTAACCGGGCTTAGACCGTCAACTCCCGGACACTTGAGAACGCGGTTTAATCACAGGCAGCGGCTGAACCCTGGAATGGAACCCAGGGACCTCAGCGATGCCGGCTCAAAGCCGCGGCCTCCAATCCCTCGGGCCTCCTCGCTCTCGTGCCCTTTAATGGAAAGGGCGCTGTATAAATACAAAATAGAATATAATTACTGTACCGCCATTCCTCGGAGCTTCCGTCACACATCCCCCAGACTCATCTTCTTGGTTCTTTCGGCAAAGTCACGTAGAAGGGAAATAATAAAATAATAAAAATAAAGCGTAATACAATACAATTCTCACGACGTTTCGGCCACAACGCAAGCAGCTGTCCTCAGGTGAATAACAGGTCTGTCGGAAAGACAGCGTCTGAATGAACACCACCAAGCTTGGCAGCGTATATTTAAGCTGGGTTAAAGGAGGAAGGGCGCCTTGACAAATGAATTTGCATATCAACATGAATTTTGCATATTTATGGAAAATGCTGATATGGGATTAGTCACTACTTGTGGAATGCGTAGGAAGTGGGGGGGGGGGGGTCTCAAAGTCATATTATGCCCGTGCATTATGTAGGATTAGCAGAAACAAAGGGAGGAGGTAGGGTTAGCAGTAATAAAGGGAAGCAGTTTTAATAGTAAGGAGCTGCAGCAGCCCAAGCCACTGCAGTCACGAAAGCTTTAAATCGAAAATCCCCCAGACTATAAAACTATAAACTATGTTTTTATTTTTAACAGGTAAGGCCCCACTGAGCTATGTAGCTCTTAAATTTCGATTTAAAGCTTTCGTGACTGCAGGGATTCATCTTCTTGGTTCTTTCGGTAAAGTCACGTAGAAGGGAAATAAAAAAATAATAAAAATAATAAAAAAATAATTCTCACGACGTTTCGGCCACAACGCAAGCAGCCGTCCTCAGGTGAAGACCAGGTCTGCCGGGGAGACAGCGTCTGAATGTAGCTCTTTTTCAGGAGTGGCCTGGCCACCACAAATGATAGCTCAACGCAGTGGGCTTATCACCACGTGGAAATGTACAGCAGCAGCCAAATAGTCTGAACGCGTGATGTTTCTAAATGTTGAGGGATAGGAAAACCGTAGGACCCGGAGAAAAATCCGCGCGACCATGGGGAGAGAAAGACGCAAACTCCAAATATACAGGCGTCAGGTTTTGGATCGAACCCACGACCTCCTGTAGTTAACGCCTCGCCACCGTGGTGTCTAGCACCCATTTCACTCAAGACTTTGTTTCTCTTCACACTGCCAGCCTCTCTGCCCTTCACACATTGGACACACTTCGCGTGCACTCAATAATTCATTGATTGTGATTTGTGTCACCTGAATCCGAGTGACGCGCAACGCCACGTAATCTGCGTTTGACACACTTGGGCTGAATTAAATTCGTATTCCCTGATCTGATGGATTAGCTGCTTTGTTATAACCCACGTGTGTGCTTAGCGACTGGAAAGCCGTGAATTACATGCTGTATTGTTTAAAGCCTTCAGGCTGGCTTGCCTACAATCCATCCTGGTTTTTGTTCAGCCCGAATTGTACGAGATCCTTCAAAGATCTGGACGTACAGTTCCCATTTGTCCTCAATCCCATTGCAATAATCAACGGTGAGCTCCTCTGGCAGGCGCGGCTGCATTGGTAGCACGCTTTTCCAGCCACCGTATACCAAAGCAGCTTCTCTTTGGCCGGATCGAGGGGTCCAAACGAGCGCTGCACGGGCTAGAGAAGAGATTGAGCTGATGTGGTACAGGAGGACGTGGAGCTGAGTGGACTTGCCAATGACCGATACCAGCGGTGTCAAGATCGGCCTCTGTGGAGGAGGCTCGTGAAGGACGCTGCTGGACAGTTGGAGGCAGTCGCCCTCCAGCAACAATGGAGGGCAGAGGAGCGACGCTCACGAGCCGAACCACCGGGCAGATAAAATTCTGCAATTTTGGCACTGAGGGGGGCACAGGTGGTGCATCTGCCAGTCATTCCATGGCACCTGGGCCTGTCCCGTGACCTGCCAGCAGCGAGAGCCTTCTGTACACTTCACGTGAGATGGCCTTAAGGTGCACCTAGCCTGGCACAAGAGACGTGGTGGCGAACAACGGCTTTTCGCTGCGGTGGATGTGCGTGCGTGTGTGTGCGAGTAGGAGTGTGTGGGGCCATGGATCCCGTGGTGTCGTTCGATGGCAGCAAGGTGGAGCTCTGCGACGGTGCGGCCAAGGGGGCCCAAACGGCGCTCGAGAATGGAAACGCCTTCTCGATGGACACGGCGAGCGGGTGAGTGAGCTCTCACTCGCTCGTTCTCGCTCGCTCGCCCTCGCTGGCTCTCACTCGCTCGCTCTCACTCGCTCTCACTCGCACTTATTAACTCTCATTCACTCACTCAGACATCCCATCCTCACTCACTGTCCCTCACTATCACTCTCACGCCAAAAAAAGACAAAGATCCCCCGTATAGCCTTAACAGACTGTTGGGGCAAGTGCTGTTAGCAAGCACCAATGAAGGCCGGAACGGTACACGAGGGGGTGAGTGAGCAGCACCACGCCCGACCGCCTTTGTCTCCCCAGTGGCGATGTTTACACGCCACACCAGGTACTCATTTGAGTCGACCCAGGAGAGGCCCAGGACCGGTTCAGGTATTCGTCACCGGCGGTGTTGGCCGTGAGCGGGAACCGAACTCGGGGTCCCCCCGGGTTCATAGCGCAGCACGATAACCGCGCACTCAAGCCTCACACGCTTGTCGCCGCACTCACATGTCACGCTCGCAAGCCCGCCCGTGCGCCCGCACACTCCTTTACTGGGCACCTTGATGGCCGATAGACGCACGTGAGCGGGCCCGGGCAGCTCACGCCGCTCGCGGTGACGATGGGCCAACGGACAAGGCCCAGCGGTGGAGTGGCAGTCGAAGGAAGGGGGAACACACACACACGCACACACGCACGCGCATGCACCCTGAGAGCACAACCAGTGCAGCGATGCAGCGGCGATGAAGGAGCTCGAGAGATGGCCACATAATAGGGAGGGGTTCATTTGGCCGTTGAAGGATTGGAGCGGGCGAGTGAGGGTCTCGCTGGGTGCTCGACTGCTGACGAACTGCCAATGTCTTTGTGTTCACTTTTCGCCTGCTGGACTGTTGTAGCGTGTTGATGTCGGCAAGAACGACGATGACGACGTGGGAGTCTAACCGATGCCTTTGTGTTCACAGTCGCGCCAGAGCCGCCATGGAGCCGGTGGTGATGTCACTGTGGCTCAGGTAAGCGTCAGCGGAGTCGCACTGATTGCACGGTTCGGGTTCACGCAAAACATCTTGAACCTGTAGGAACCGAGCCATGCCGATGGCATTGCATGCCATGAACTAAACTAAACTTTTTATTTTACCAGGTGAGGCCCACTGAGCTATACAGCTCTTTTTCAGAAGCGACCTGGCCACAAATGATAGCTCTACCAAGTACCTTATCGTGTGGACATTTATAGCAGCCAAATACTCTGAACGCACGTTTCTAAATGTGAAGGGAAAACCGGAGGACCCGAAGAAAAATCCACGCGACCACTGGGAGAGAAAGAGACATACAAACTCAAAATATACAACAGGTGTCAGTGTCGGGATCGAACCCACATCCTCCTGCATACCAGGCGAGGTAGTTAACATCTCGCCACCCCGGCGCCCTCGATATGAACGATATCAAGACACGTGTAAGACGCCCGTCGTCTGAGCCCGAGGTCCTCCGATGTAGCTCGGAATGGCTTCTGAATTCACCCCCTTGTGTTGCATGTGTTGAGTAGTTCAGACGGACGTACTCGGAGACGGAGGTAAGGGCTTCCGCCAGGGTTTATTAAAGCTGTTACAATAACACACAGGGTACACAACTCCCAGGGGCTAGGGGTCCTACTCTGAGTGCGGGTCCCTGCTGGCTAGCTCCGGTCTCTCTCGTGTTGGATCGTGGACTCTACCGACTCCACCGACCGGATAGAGAAGCACCTCTACGGCTACCACCGGTTTCTCCCCAGACTCACTATTCGATCCCTCTCTCTACCCCTGGTTCCCTCTTCACCCTTCTTACTTTACCCGTTACCACGGTGACCCCGCTTACGTCACGGGGTATCCCTTTTAACCTCCAGGAGCCGTGACGTCATGTGCACTGTCCAGCGCGCGTGACCCCACGTCCCGTGACGTCATCGCACTGGACAGCGCACACGACGCCCGGCAAAACGTTGCCCTGTCCTCCGCAGCTCCGGTCGTCTGGAATTCACGCCGCCCTCCGCTCTCACTGCCCCCAGGCGCACACCGGCATCGCTGTCGCCCTACTCTCAGATTCCGAAGACTTCTTTTTGTCGTCGTTCTTGAATGTATTCTCCAGTGCGCTAATAAATGTTCTTTTTGTTAGTTCAAGCTATGCACGTGATGACTTTTAATAACGAATGAATGAATGTGCACGCGCGGCATACTGACCGACGCACGCATACTTCATTAGCCCCGCCCCTGGCCCTGCTTGGCTGCCCCTGAGCAGCCAGATTCAGAGTTTGTGCGAGGCCAGAAAATCGTGATTGGGGTCGTGGCTCAGCTCGGCAACCAGCCAGTGGGAAAACAAGCCGTCCGCACGGCGAAGAAGGCCCTACGCTGGCTCGGTCCGGACATGCCAGGGCTGGTTGTTGTTGTAATTACTGGGGAAACGTCACACAGTGCTCGAATTGTTTTATATAATTGTGTAGTTTACTCTCCAACACGCACCGGGTGTGTGCTGGACTAGTAACTAATTATTGGCAAGTTTTGTTTTACGTGACAAACATTACTAATTGGCTGTGTCGGGCGGTGGCAGGTTTAACGACACATTTATATTGACGCGATCTAACCCAAAAAAAACCCCTCTATAATGGTCAGAGAGAGGCATTACGTCACGTGACGCCGTGCCGCCCGCTTGCCAGGGCCCTGAGTTTGCTGCTGATCGTTGTGGACCTGGCCCTGGTCGTGGCCGACCTCTCGACCCCCGCGAAACCCGCCGTGGCTTCCCGTGCCCTCTCCGCCTCCTCGCTCGCCATCTCCGTCTTCTTCTTCGTCGACGTCGCCCTCCGCGTCTTCGTTTCGGGGTTCGTGAGCGCCGCCCGTCGCCTTTCCTCGCCCTTCTCATCGAACTCGTTGTCTTAAAAAAAAATCGATAATAGTAACGTTAGTCATTAACGAGTTACGTTGGATCTAGATTTGAAGTTTTCGTGACTGCAGGGATCCATACTCTTTGGTTCTTTCAGTAAAGTCACGTAGGTATAAAATCAAATAAATTAAATCATGATTTAATTTATATTCTTGGTTTTTTCGGTAAAGTCACGTAGAAGGGAAATAAAAAAAGAATACAAATATAATAATACAAATATATCTTTTTATTATTTTATTATTTCCCTTCTACGTGACTTTACCGAAAGAACCACGAATATGAATCCCTGCAGTCACGAAAGCTTTAAATCAAACTATGATTTAATTTATTTAATTTTATACCTACGTGACTTTACCGAGAGTTAAGTTGGACGCATTCTAAAGATGCTACGCAATGCGATTGTGTTCAGACGCGCGTGTAAGGAGGGGAGGCGATGAAGGCGACTTGTGGGACACCGCATCACCAACGTACATGAGATGCGTGGCCCTCTCTGGTTACGTGGGGGAGCGGTAGTGCAGTAGCGGTAGTGCAGTAGCGGTAGTGCAGCAGCGGTCAGCACGCCGCGCTACGCACCCGGCGACCCGAGTTCCATTCCGCTCGGTCGATTCAACCTCAAATGAGTACCTGGTGCGGCGTGGAAACATCGCCACTGGGGAGACAAAGGCGGCAGTACGTGGTGCTGGCCACCCACCCCCTCGTGTGCCGTGCCGGCCTTCGTAAGTGCTCACTTAACAACACTTGCCCCTACAGTCTCTGGTTACATACTCGTGCAATAATCACCCTAAATCTGTTTTGATGTTTCTGTCTGTTGAATTTGACTACGAACGTTTTTTTTCAAGTTCATTTGTCCGAGCCAACGTATGCCGCAGGAAATTTGTGAATTTCTTCACGTGACGTTGTTTGTTATTTTCCTGTGCTTCGTTTTTTTATGCCATCGATTTTTTTGTTTGGACGTGAACGAGTGGGGCGATTGTTCCGCCCATTTTCAGATTCAGGTCGTATTTCCGGGAGAGGCTGAACATCGCCGATGCGGGCATCGTCATGATCACCCTCATCGTCTCCATCGTGTACACGTCCATCGACCTCTCCGGGACGGCTCTACTACCCCGGTAAAGATCCACCCCCGCCGGCGTAGCCTGCACTGCCCGTCGGGGGGAAGTGCTGTTCGCGAGCACCTGTGAAGGCCGGCCAACTCTGCGCACGAGGGGGCGTTGTTGCTAGGGCCACTCCCGGCCGCCTTTGTCTCCACAGTGGTTATTTTTTACGCACCGGCCCGAGGTATTCATTTGAGGCTGAGTCGACCTAGGAGGAGGTCCAGCACCGGGTTAAGAAATTCTTCGCTGATGTTGGCGGTGGGCGGGCGACCGAATAGGGTCGCCGGGCTTGTAGCGCAGCGCGCTAATCACTGCACTACCTCACCCATCAATCCGTGTGGCTCATGTCGCATGCATGACCTCCTATCAGCGAGACTTCCACACTTCACATGCCAGCCCCTGAGTGCACCTAGCCTGGCACGAGCGCTGCGGTAACATCACTGTTCCTTAGTGGACAATGATTTTTGTTCTTGTTTTCTGTGTGGGGAGTGGTGGCGCAGTGGTTAGCAAGCTGCACTACGAATCCGTTGACCCGAGTGCGATTCCAGCTCACGACCAATAACAGTGGCGGATATTTGAACCGTTCCTGGTGGGCCTATCCTAGGTCGACTCAGCCTCAAATTAGTACCTGGTGCGGTGTGTAAACATCGTCACTGGCGAGACAAAGGCGGTCGGGCGTGGTGCTGGCCACCCACCCCTTCATGTACCGTTCCGGCCTTCATAGGTGCTCGCTAACAGCACTTGCCCCGACAGTCTATGAAGGCTATACGAGTGATCTTTGTCTTTGTTGCGTCTGTGCACGCTTCTGTGCACGTGTGTGTGTTGATGTGTGTGCAGGCTGGTCAGTCAGTTAATCCATGGCACCTGGGTCTGTCCCATGACCTCCTGCCAGCGGTCGTTCGACACTTCACGTGGCCTTAAAGTGCACTTGGCCTGGCACAAGCGCCGTGGTGACGTGACTGCCACTTAGTGGCGAATGGCGGTTGTTGTTGCAGGCTGGTGAGCGTGCTGCGCGTGCTGCGCTTGATTATGATCATTCGTGTCTGGCGCCTCGTATCCCAGAGGCATCACCTGGAGAAGGCATCTCGACAGATGGTGAGCACTCGCCCACCAGCTCCGGATGTTTACAGTTTCGGATTTATCATAAAGCACACACTTCGGATCTGTCTTGGATTTTTGGATGCCTTCCTCGGATGTCCCCAACTGCGGACGTCGCGACGATGCCACGTTAGTGCCGCCGCCTTTGACGGTGTCAGCGCGAGGCCACGTCATTGACGTCACCACTTAGTTTTTGGATCCGAGATGTCTTTATATACAGGAGCTCCTCAACTTACGAACATTCGACTTACGACCTTTCAGAGATACGAACAAACCTGGTCCGTATGTCCAGTTGCCTGTTCGGACCGAGAGTCGTAAGTTCAACCGCCGCGCAATAGATGGCGGTGGTGGCATCTACATCTGTAGAACGTCAAGAACCAGTGGCATCTACATCTGCAGAACGTGAAGAACCAGTGGCATCTACATCTGCAGAACCTGAAGAACCAGTGGTATCTACATCTGAAGAACGTGAAGAACCAGTGGTATCTACATCTGCAGAACGTGAAGAACCAGTGGCATCTACATCTGCAGAACGTGAAGAACCAGTGGCATCTACATCTGCAGAACCAGTGGCATCTACATCTGAAGAACGTGAAGAACCAGTGGCATCTACATCTGCAGTACGTGAAGAACCAGTGGCATCTACATCTGCAGAACGTAAAGAACCAGTTGCATCTGCAGAACGTGAAGAACCAGTGGCATCTACATCTACAGAACATGAATAACCAGTGGCATCTACATTTGCAGAACGTGAAGAACCAGTGGCATCGACATCTGCAGAACGTGAAGAACCAGTGGCATCTACATCTGCAGAACGTGAAGAACCAGTGGCATCTACATCTGCAGAACATGAAGAACCAGTGGCATCTCCATCTGCGGAATATGAAGAACCAGTGACATCTACATCTGCAGAACATGAAGAACCAGTGGCATCTACATCTGCAGATGATTCAACTTGTAAAGCCATTCCCCGTGTTTAGTGTACACGCCGTACAACATGTTTGGAATCGACAGAAGTAAAGTTGGATTTAGGGACAAATCGACTTATGAACAGACCACTGGAACCTAACTCGTTCGTAAGTAGAGGAGTCCCTGTATACAGAGATAGGAGGTCTCATTATTACACACAGACAAAGATTCCCCGTGTAGCCTCAACAGACTGTTGAGACAAGTGCTGTTAGCGAGCACCTATGAGGGCCAGCATGGCATACGAGGCGGTGGGTTTTGGCCAACACCACGCCCAGCCACCTTTGTCTCCCCAGTGGCGATGTTTACACACTGCACCAGGTACTCATTTGAGACTGAGTCGACCTCGGAGAGGTCCAAGACCCGTTCAGATAATCGACACTGATGTTGGCCGTGAGCAGGTTCGTAGTGCAGCACGCTAACCGCTACTACACTGCCGCTCCCCCCACACACACAAAGATGAACAGAATCACGAATGCAAACACAACACAATACGCGCACACACATGGACGCACGCACGCGCCAACGAGTTGTTTAAACGGTACGTTTCCGTTTCTGTCCGCATCTCAGGTTTCTCAAAACAAGCGACGGTACCGGAAGGATGGGTTTGACCTTGATCTCACCTATGTGACAGGTGCGTTGGTGAAAACGATCTGGACACGGTCCCCCGTTTGCGAGCTCCTCCGGCAACAGGCGAGGCTGCGTTGGCTGCCCAGCCACCGCATGCCCAAGCAGCTTCTGTTTGGCAGAATAGGGGGGGCTAAAAGGGTGTTGCACAGGCTACAGAAAAGATGGATTAATGTTGCACAGAAGGTTGTGGAGCTGAGTGGACTTGCCGATGACTGGTACCAGCGGTGTCAAGATCGGCCTCTGTGGAGGAGGCTCGTGAAGGACGCTACTGGGCAGTTGGAGGAAGTTGCCCTCCAATAAAAATGGAGGGTGGAGGAGTGATCGATTAGTGAGCGGAGTGCCGGTCGGCTATAACGCAGCACGTTCGCACAGTGGGAAGGCGCAGGTGGTGCATCTGCCAGTCGACCCATAACACCTGGGTCTGTCCCATAACCTCCTGCCAGAGAATCTTCCACATATCAAGTGGCCTTCAAGTGCACCGAGCCTGGCATAGGTGCTGTGGTGACATCACTGCCAGTGGTGGTACAGTGGTTTGCACATTGCGCTATTAACCCAATAGTCCGATTCTAATTTACAGCCACGGGTTAACATCGGTGGCGAATATCTGAACTGGTCCTGAGCCTCGCTTAGGTCGACCCAGCCCTAAATGACGACCTGGTGCGGTGTGTAAGCACTGGGGAAACTAAATGAGGCCGGGCGTGGTGCTGGCCACTCACTCCTCAGGGATGCTCTGTGCCATCATTCGTAGGTGCTGCTCGCTAAGAGCGCTTGCCCCATCGCTCTGTGATGGCAATGCGGAGGGATCGTTGACTTCTGCGTGTGTGTGTGTGTGCGTGACGGCGAACGTTTCACAGAGCGTGTGATCGCGATGTCGTTCCCCTCCTCTGGAACCCAGTCCATGTACCGCAACCCCATCAAGGTGAGCAGACATCACCGCCACCAGCAGCAGCAGCACCACCCGGCTCTGGGTGCACACCGACACTCGAATCATAAAGGACGCGCTTAGATGTTCGCGTGCTCTCGGCGCGAGGAGGACGAGGTGTCGTGATGACGTGCCCATTGTCATCGATCCTCTTGGTTATCCCCCACTCCCCAAAATGGGTTTCATATCAAATCACAAAATAGCATAAGAATAGGTTTTCCCCTTTCTGGCAGTAAAACAGTTGTGTTAAGATGTTAACGCACCAAAATGAAACCTTTTGCAAGGAATCATGTCTGCATTAACCACAGATACTTGTGGTGAAAATACAAACACAAAACATGCTCTGACAGTATATGATGCATTGTCTTTGAAACTGATTGGTCCACACCAGAGACAGCTTTCTTTAGAGCCTCGTCTCAAACATTGTTAGACCAGAGAACGCCAAAATGTGAACAGCACAAAGACAATGCCACTATTCTATTCTTATATTTTTACACTGGCAAAGGTAGCTGCTGTAGCTGCTAACCCCGAGCCCTCAATGTCCTGATTGTGGCATTGTCTTTGTGCTGGTCGCCTTTTGGCGATGTCCTCTGGCCTAACACTGTTTGAGACGAGGCTCTAAAGAAAGCTGTCTCTGGTGTGGACCAATCAGTTTCAAAGACAATGCATACATTATCAGAGTATTGTTTTTTGTTTGCATTTGACTGCAAGTATTGTGGTTAATGTAAGCATGATTCCTTGCAAAAGGTGTCAGTTTTGTTGCCAGAAAAAAGTGGAAAACCCCTATTAGTATATTTTGGTACTGGCAAAGGAGATCCCATGATGTAGCTGCTCACCCCGAGCTCTCATTACTCTGGTAGTGCGTTGTCTTTGAACTGTGCGCCTTTTGGCGTCATCTGGTCGAACACCATATGAGACTAGGCTCCAAAGAAAGCTGTCTCTGGTGTGGACCAATCAGTTTCAAGGACGATGCATAAATCAGGGTGGGGGCCGTCCCTGGGACCGCGACGCCACAACGCATCTTGCTCAAGCCCCCCTACTCGCTGTTTTTCGTCTCTCACCTGCGATTCATTCTCCCACCTGTGATTCCTCTCTCACCTGTGATTCCTCTCTCACCTGTGATTCCTCTCTCACCTGTGATTCCTCTCTCACCCTCAATCCTTCTCCCACACGCCGCGTGTCCCTCCCGCTTCTGCCCATCTCGCGTGGATTCTTTTCCACCGGGTCCTCCGTTTTTTTCCCCTCCACATTTAGAAACACGCATTGAGATTATTTTGGTGCTGTAAAAGTCCAAATGATGGGCCACTTTGTTGAGCTATCATTTGTGGCCAGGACGCTTCTGAAAAAATAAGTTGCTTGCCTGATAGGATGGGAATTGTTTAGTTTTGTATTTATATGTGTTTGGGTAATTTTTTTCCCTTGTACTTTGCACTACTATGATATATTTTTGTATTGTTTGTTGCTGTAACGTTCTTAGCCGGCCCACGTGGACATCTGTGAAAAAGAGCTTTGGAGCTCATCGGATTTCTCCAGTATAAATAAATATTCCGATTACGACTCTCTCTCTCTCGCTCTCTCGCTCTCTCCCTGTGTGTGTGGAGCTCGCGGGACGCTGTAACCGTTGGGGGTTTCTGCGCGCGTGCGTGGCTTCTTTGCGCGTTATTAGTTTGCAGCTTTGGACGTTGCGGGGAAGGGTTGGGGGGGGCATGGTGCTGCAGCGCTAGCCTGAGCGTGACGAAATGGGCCCGAAATTTGCTGTTAATTAGAAAAAAATATTATTGCGTTACAACAGAGAGTCATGTTCGTTGCTGGGCTGGCAGACATATGATGGGTTTAGCGACTATCATGCCTGTCAACCCATATGGTTTACCCGTATTCTTGTACAGGGAAATTGCGTTTTCAGGGCCATACGGCATACAGCCGTTTCAATACGAGCAAAATTAGATTTTCTTTGTCTATTTGTTTGTGTTTCTCCCTTGTGATGGGACTTTGTAGGATGAACGTTGAGATTTAAAGGGGTGCGTGGTGACCAATAAGGTCTCAATTGGTCTGTAATAAGGTAGGGCACTGGTAAGGGGTTGACAGGGATGCGACTTTATTTATTTAAAGCAACCAAAGAGTGGCCCTAACAGTTGGGGCGGCCGTGAGGGGATGAGGAGTCAACAATTGGGCCGTGAGCTCTTTGAAAACACAAAGGGACAAAGAGCTCCCCCAGCAGCAGAGATGAGAGAGAGAGAGGAAGGGGGGGGGGCTAGGGAGGGGGGGACAGGTCCTGTGCAATTTGAGATGGGGGGTGGGGGTTGTTGTTGTTGTAAAATCGGTGCCGGTCACAATCGGTGGTCATGGTGGATGGATGCGATGCTGCTACGCCGTGCGTGCGTTTCTCTCTCTCACGTGTGTGTGTGTCATCGTAGGAAGTGCAGCGGTTCTTGAATTCAAAACACATGGACCACTACAAAGTCTACAACCTGTGCAGTAAGTCACTCGGCTGCGGCCGGGGACACAGCCACACGCAGAGCATCATCAACCCACACCTAACCCTCTCCCCCGCGGATCAACACAGCGAGTGCATCGCCTGCGTGATGCGACCGCAATGATACGTCGCAATGATGTGCGCATCGGCCCATTGATGTTCTTATGCGGCTGATGGCCACGTTGGTTGTCTTTGGGGAGGAGGAAGAAGAGGAGGAGGGACGTCAGAGAATGTGTGATGATGTTTGTGTCTCGAACAAGCTGTTTTAGATGCACGTCCGCGGTTTGTTCCATTCTGTTCACCAGCAGCAGCATTCCTCCAGATCTGGGTGAGCGTCTAGGATGGTGACAGCAGAATGGGGATCGGCACTCATTTGGGTCGAATCGTGATGTGCACTGTTGAGGTTTTGGCTGATGGGTATGTGGTTATCGTGGTGGTGATGGTGGTGATGATAACGAGCATTGCCACCGCCCACAGGTGAGAAGGGCTACGACGCCAAGTACTTCCACTACCGCGTGGACCGCGTCTTCATCGACGACCACAACGTCCCGTCACTCGCGTGAGTGTCCCCGCGGCGCGGTCCAAACTCCTCGCTGCCGCGTCTCTCCATCGCTCCATCGGTGCGCTTTGCCGAGCCTTCTTGAGCCGCTACTCTCTCACGAGCACTTGCCCCAGCGGCCTGCGTGGGCCTACACGGGTGATCCTATCCCTGCGTGAGCGTGCAGGGACATGGTGAGGTTCACTGCCAGCGTTCGGGACTGGATGGCCCAAGATCCCAAGAACATCATCGCCGTCCACTGCAAAGGGGGCAAAGGTGCGAGCACTCGCGCGTCCCGTGGGCTCGCTCACTCGCGGGTGGGAGGTTGCGTGCGTGTGCGTGCGTACGTGCGTGTGTGCGTGCGTGTGTGATGGGAGCGGTAGAGTAGTCGCGGTTAGCGTGCTGCACTAGGAACCAGACTACCAGAGTTCGATTCCCGCTCACGGCCAACAACAGTGACGATTATCTGAACCGATCCTGGGCTTGCCCTAGGTCGACTCAGCCTCATATGAGTACCTGGTGCGATGTGTGAGCATCGCCACTAGGGAGACAAAGGTGGCCGGGCGTGGTGCTGGCCACTCCACCCCCTCGTGTGCCGTGACAACCATCATAGGTGCTCGCTAACAGCACTTGCCCCAACAGCCTGTTAAAAGGCTATACGGGGGATTTTCGTCTTTGCATATCTGTGCTGTGGGTCTGCTTATCTGTGCGAGTGCGGTGTTTTTTTGTGCATATTTGGGGAGCGGTGGTGTGGTGGTTTGCACACTCCTCAACGAACCCAAGGGACCTGTGTGTCCGTGTGCATGTGTCCGCGTGTGTGTGTGTGTCCGCGTGTGCGCGTGTCTGCGTGTGCGTGTATCCACGTGTGTGCACGAGTTTGCATGTGTGCCTGTGCGTCGACGTGTGTGTCCGCGTGTGTCCGCACGTGTGCGCGTTTGCACGCGTGTGCGCAGGTCGCACGGGCACCATGATTTGCACCTGGCTGATCGACAGCGACGAGTTTGAGGGAGCCCAGGTAGCCCTGAGCGTGAGACGCACAACCCCCACCCACACAGCACCATGGCGAGAAGTTCCTGGGTTCGATTCCTGACTCGGGCGCCTTACTGTGTGGCATTTGTATGTTCTCCTCCTGTTCTGTAGAGTGTGAGAGAGTGAGAGAAAGAGTGTGAGAGAGTGAGCGTGTGAGAGAGTGTGCGTTACGTGTGTTTATTGTGCATTGTGGTTTTTTTTGTCCGTTTATCATCATTTCAGTTAATTTTTTTTGTTCACTATGCTATTTAATTTTTACTCAATATAAAGCAATCATAGAAAACCACCGCGTGTGCATTACAACACCTACATGTGCAGCACCAATGGACACCCCGTGCCCCTAGTCCCCCACCAACAAAACCCAGGTCCCGTGTTCGTTAAGAGCGCAAATCGGAAATCCAGTTTGAGCCTCGCTTGCTCGACAACCTGGAAGAGCTGCAAGGTTCCCAGCGTCGTGCCCGCATTTTCCACCGCCTGCTGACTGGCTCTGCATTGTGTGTGTGTGTATATGTATGTGTGCTGTGTGTGTATAGTGCATTGTGTGTATGTAGTGCATTGTGTGTGTGTGTATATGGGTGTGCACGCGCTGTGTGTGTGTAGAGGTGTAATTGCGCATGTCTACGAATGTTGAGGTGTGATTATGCATGGCCACGGATGGCCAACAAACACAAGGGGCGGGGCTTACGGCCGTACACAAGGGTGGCGCTCGCACCGACGTCCGCATGTGTATCCCCCACGGGCCCCCCCTTGGGGGCAAGTCCTATAAAAGGTGATGAGCCGAAAGGCTCGGGAGTCGGGACTCAGCTATAACCAGAGAAGACGGAAGACCTGCTAGTGTAGGCCCCAGAGCTCCCCTGGCTCGCTGTCCTTATAAGGGCCGACCAGGGCAAGCCGGTGGTGTGGCCCCGAGAGCCCAGACGAAGCTGGTCTGGTGACTCAGGGAGCCGGGATCCCAGCTTAACCAAGCTGGGACAGATAGCCTCCCCTAGTCCCGTAGTGGAGGAATTGGTATAGGTTAGAGGGGTTAGCTGTCGAGAAATCCCTGTAGCCCAGTGACCTGTAAATAACTGTGTTGGTGTAATAAATAAGTGTGCCTCCGATCCTGTCGTCAAGCCTCCATATACTTACTACATCTGGTGTCAGAAGTAAAACGTCCAAACGATGGACACATGAGGGACGACACGTACCAAGGAGTCGGAGATGGAAGACGCCGCGGCCGATTCAACACCAGAGATGGCCGGGGTCGGATCGGAGCAGCCGGGGCCAAGTACGCCCGCGCCGCTACGACAAGAGGGGGGGGATGCGTCGGCTGAAGGACTCCGGCTGGCCCACTCCCGCCTGGCGGAACTGCTCTACGCCGCCGCCGCTGCGTTGGAGGAGATCACGCGGCTGGGAGCTGGAGGGGCAGCGCGGGTCGACGACAGCAGCCGGCGCGCGGCGACGTTTCCCGCCACCCCGACGCGGCTGGCGGTTACATTTCCCGCCATCTCTACAGTGCGAGCGGACGGCGGGGCCGGCCCGCGTCACGTGACTGCTGAGCGCCAAGCACAAGCCGTGACATCATCAACACCGGCCGGCGCGTCAACATCGGAGCGACCGGCGATGCCATGTGCACAGCCCGCCCACACTGTATCATCGGCGGGGAGCGACGGAGAGCGATCTACAGCCACGGACGTCGCCTTGCAGCAGCGTCTGCCGCCTCTGAAAGAATTCGTAGGCGCAGACGGAGACTGGGGCGGCTTCAAGAGACGGTTCATCGCTCATCAGGAGATGGCGAACTGGACGGACGCCGAGGCTCTACGCGCGCTGCCAGCGATGCTGGACAACGACGCCCTGGCTACCCTCACCTCGGCGCCGAGGGAAAAGCGCGCCACCCTACACCTGGTGTTGCAGCTGCTGTCAGCCGTCTATGGGCCGCCTTCGGACTGCAGGCAGCTTTTCCACGATCGGCGTCGGGGCACCAACGAATCACCTCTGGCCTTCCGGACTGCTCTCCTGGCTCTAGCGAAGGCTGCTTTCCCAAGGATGGACGAGGAAGGAGTGGATGCCATGGTGGCTGAGAAGCTGCTGCTACTCGCTGATGAGCTGGACGTCAACGTCCTGGCTCAAGACGACGCAGAGATGTCGTCCCTGCTGGTCGCGCGCCACATCCACGGGGGCTTGCGGTCCCTTCGTCGAAAGGCGGCAAAGGGGGCGGCCAGCCATGCCATGGCGGCTACCGCCCTCCCATCGGAGGAGGTCTGCGGGGTGGAGCGGCGAGGGGAATGGAGAGCGGCAGCACCACAGGCTCGGAATGGACCGAGCCGCCAGGAGCAGCCCAGGACATCGGGGGCGCTCACACGCTGCTACAACTGTGGCCTGCAAGGCCACGTTGCGTCAGGATGCCGGGCTCCCCGTCAGCGCGGGGCGACACCTCGTCAGGACACCACGCCGTCTCCTCCCAAGCTCCAGCAGAGAAATACGGCGAGTCGCGGCACCTCACACGTTTGGCCCACGCACACATCCGACACACACTCACGCGCCCAACTAAACAGGGCTCCAAATTCCCCATCCGTCGCGCGCGATTGTTCGGTAATGCGGCGGGCGCTCCAACCGGGTCAGTGGTCGGAGCTCGCCCATCGTGTCGTTGCTGCATCGGCGGGATCATCGGTCGTGGTCGGTCACATTGATGGGGTAGAGGTGCGGATTTTAATTGACACAGGGGCATCGGCGACCATTATATCTGATTTAATTTATAACATCCTTCCCGTTCAAAGTCGTCCCTTGCTCCCTGTTGATGTGCCGTGCTATGCCGCTAACGGGGGCTCTCTGGGCATTATTGGCCAAATCCGCGCCACTATCTGCATTGGGGACATTAAATTATCCGGGCCTGTTTTGGTTTCCTCCTCACTCGCGGTTCCGTGCCTGTTGGGGACGGATTTTCTGGCCAAAATGCCCATCCGCATCCTTATTGACCAAGGGTGCATTGAGCTCCCATCGGGCCGACGCGTTACATTTCTGTCTTCCCCCACCACGGAGCGTCGGGCGTTTGCCACCGTGCAGGCGCTCGTCACAAAAACTGTGCGCGTGCCTCCGGGGGCTCAGATGCTCGTCCCTCTTAGGTTGCGTCGGCCGTTTAATGAAGGGGTTGCGGATCGGGGGGTCTTGTTGGGACCATCTCGGGCCGGGGTAAATGGACCAGATTTGCTCGCGGCTCAGACCATGGTGAGAGGGGATGGGGACCCCTTCATTGCAGTCCTTAATGTGGGATCGCGAACGGCCGTGGTTCCTCAAGGGACCGTGCTTGCACACGCAACGCCGGTACCCTATGAGGAACCACTCGTGGGTCAGGTATCCACCGATCCTCCGTCGCGACCGCATTCGGACTGTGATGACGGATGGCTGGATGCGCTTTGCGCGGGTTCAGTGGACCTGTCCGACTCGCAGCGCGCGCAGCTGCGAGTTCTTCTGAGCGAATTTGCTGACGTTTTTAGTCAACACAAATTTGATATTGGTTGTACTAAATTGCTGCGACACCATATTGACACGGGTGACAGCGCGCCAATCCGCCAAAATCCCTTTCGGTTGAGTCCCGCCGAAAAGGATCATGTCAAATCGGCTGTTGATGACATGCTAGCCGCCGATATCATTTCCCCTTCCAATAGCCCGTGGGGCGCGCCGATCGTTTTGGTGAAAAAACACGACGGCTCACTGCGGTTTTGTGTCGACTTTCGGCGTCTGAACAAAATCTCTGTGGTAGATGCGTACCCGCTTCCTCGAATGGATGAGTCGCTCGATGCCTTGGCGGGGGCGCGATTCTTTTCCACCCTCGATTTGCTATCTGGATTCTGGCAGCTTCCTCTGGATGACGAATCAAAACCTAAGACTGCTTTTCGGACACCGCAAGGTCTCTTCCAATTTAACCGCTTGCCGATGGGTTTACATTCTGCGCCGGCAACTTTTCAGCGGTTAATGGAATTGGTCTTGGCAGGGTTGCAATGGGATTCGTGTTTGATTTACTTAGACGATGTCATCGTCTTTAGCAAATCCTTCGAGGAACACCTCCAGAGGTTGCGTGCTGTTTTTCTCAAAATGCGGGCTGCCAATTTGAAATTTAAACCACAGAAGTGCCATTTACTCCGCGAATCGGTGCGATATTTGGGTCACATTGTTGGGCGCTCGGGGATATCCACTGATCCCGCCAAAACGGAATGCGTCAGCTCCTGGCCGACTCCCACCTCGGTGGGAGAGGTCAGGAGTTTCATTGGGTTCGCGTCGTATTATCGGCGATTTGTGGCTGACTTCGCTACGATTGCGAAACCTTTGCATGCCTTGACGTCCAAGGGAGTCAGGTTTCATTGGGGGCCGGAGGAGGAGGCTTCTTTTCGCGCCCTCCGGAATGCTTTGGTGGGGGCTCCGCCGTTGAATTACCCGGATTTTTCACAACCCTTCTTGCTCGATACAGATGCAAGTAACACGGGCATCGGGGGCGTGCTGTCCCAGCTCATTGGGGGCGTAGAGCATGTGGTGGCTTACGGTAGTCGGGTACTGTCTCCAGCCGAACAGCGGTACTGCGTTACCCGTCGGGAATTATTGGCGATTGTTTATTTCATTCAGCAGTACCGCCCGTATCTGTACGGTCGGCGGTTCACCGTCCGTACAGATCATGCGGCCCTACAATACGCCCTGCGGGTTCAACAACCATCGGGCCAGTTGTCTCGATGGTTGGAGATTCTCCAAGACTATGACTTTGTCACCACATATCGTAAGGGTCTCCGCCACACGAACGCTGACGCCCTGTCGCGATTGCCACCCACTTCGGAGTGCGCGTGCCTCTTGGGTTCGGGGCGTTGTAGGTCTCCGAACGTCACCACCGATTCGGTCCTCGTGGCCGCTGCCGATGCGCCTTCGGTTTCGGGTCCTATCGAGCAAGAAGGGAGGGATTCGTTGCTGGGGTTGTCGGTCGCGGAATGGGGTCGCCTCCAAATGGAGGACACCTCCCTCCTCGCTCTGCGCCGTCGCGCCGGGGGGGTTGGCCAGGGGGTGAAAAACGTTGACTCGTGGGGGTTGTTCCAGGGACTTTTAATGCACTGGGATGGTAAAACCCGGCGCCAGCGGCTCGTGGTGCCTGCTGCTTTAAGGGGTAAGGTGGTATGGGCTGTTCATGAGCGGCTTCTGCACTTGGGGGTTCATAAGACCTTTGCCACGCTCCAGCTAGATTTCTTCTGGCCGGGCATGGAAAAGGACGTGGGGGATCTCTTGGGGTCGTGCACGCAATGCGCGCAGAGGAAGCCACCTGCTAGGGGGTCCAACCCTCCGCTGCAGTCCATAAAAGTTTCCAGGGTTAACGAGCTCGTCGCTCTGGACATACTTGGCCCATTTCCCGCTACACCCAGGGGCAATAGGTATTTACTAACGGGGGTTGAATACTTCACGAGATGGCCTATGGTCTGGCCCCTGGCGAACCAGTCGGCAGCAGCCATCGCGGAGGCCTTTGTCCAGGGCTATGTCCTCGACAAGGGTGCTCCGGAACGGCTGCTTACTGACCAGGGTAGGAATTTTTCTGGTAAACTCCTACGTGAGGTGTGCGACCTCTTGGGTACGGAGAAGGTTCGGACCTCTCCGTATCACCCACAAACTGACGGGATGGTGGAACGGCTGCATCGGACCATCACGTCCATGCTGTCCCAGCAGGTGTCGGTATCCCAGACGGATTGGGACCTCCGCATAGCCGGTGTGTTGCAGGCCTACAGAATGGCTCCCCATGCGGCCACCGGATTTTCCCCTTTCTTTTTAATGTATGGGCGCGAAGTTAACCCTCCTGTGGCGACCCAGCTGAAGCTCTCGGTGCTCCAGGCGAAGTCTAATTTGTCCGAACACGTTAAATTTAACATCGCTCAATTGTCTGAGGCGCGGGAAGCGGCCGTGCAAAATTCTGAACTCCGCCAGAAGGCGAACGAGAGGCTTCGGTTGGGGCGGGTGCAGGTGGTCAAATGGGTACCAGGGGACAGGGCGTGGTTGCACTGTCCTCAGGTGCCGCTGGCAACCTCGTCGAAATTGGTACGGCCGTGGCGGGGGCCAGTGGAGGTCGTGCAGGTTTTGCGGCCGCAATGTGTTCGCGTCAAATGAGGGAGGCGCCGGTGGTATGTGCACCCCTCAAGGTTAAAACCATTCGTCACGCCGCCCCGGGGTTCACACACACACACGCATGGCCAAACGTGTGAGGGTGTCGCCGACTCCCCGTCGTCGCTGCACTCGCCTAACCTGACGCCAACTGTTCCGTCCCCAGGTGAAACAGGAGTGACGGGCCCACGCCCACCAACCCCTCCCGGAGGGGTCGGGGGTCACTCGGCAGCGAAGCCTGACCCTCTTGCACCCGGACCGTCAACAACCGTCACTGAGCGTGCCGGGACGGGCCCTTGTGACGGACCCGCCGCGAGAACGCGCGCCAAAACGCGCAGACTTTTGTGAGGTCGGCCGTTGGGGGGCCTTGCGGACAAAAGGGGAGGGGTGTTGTGAGGTCGGCCGTTGGGGGGCCTTGCGGACGATGGGAAAGGTGGCGTCCGGAGTGTATATATATGTTGGTTTTGGGGTGTTATCCGGGGGGGGGGAGCGTCGGGTTATTTTTTTTCTCTCTCTCTCTCTTCCTCTCGTTGTTCTTGTTAAAGTTTTCTTGTTCTTGTTAAAAATTACGCGAGGCACACACACGGGGTTTTTGTGAGGGATGCACCTTTATTCTGATTTTTTTTTTTGCAGCCGGGGACGGCTGCGAGCTGTACAGGGGGGGGTGATGTAGAGGTGTAATTGCGCATGTCTACGAATGTTGAGGTGTGATTATGCATGGCCACGGATGGCCAACAAACACAAGGGGCGGGGTTACGGCCGTACACAAGGGTGGCGCTCGCACCGACGTCCGCATGTGTATCCCCCACGGGCCCCCCCTTGGGGGCAAGTCCTATAAAAGGTGATGAGCCGAAAGGCTCGGGAGTCGGGACTCAGCTATAACCAGAGAAGACGGAAGACCTGCTAGTGTAGGCCCCAGAGCTCCCCTGGCTCGCTGTCCTTATAAGGGCCGACCAGGGCAAGCCGGTGGTGTGGCCCCGAGAGCCCAGACGAAGCTGGTCTGGTGACTCAGGGAGCCGGGATCCCAGCTTAACCAAGCTGGGACAGATAGCCTCCCCTAGTCCCGTAGTGGAGGAATTGGTATAGGTTAGAGGGGTTAGCTGTCGAGAAATCCCTGTAGCCCAGTGACCTGTAAATAACTGTGTTGGTGTAATAAATAAGTGTGCCTCCGATCCTGTCGTCAAGCCTCCATATACTTACTACATGTGTATAGTGCATTGTGTGTGTGTGCATTTAGGTGTGCACGTGCTGTGTGTGTATAGTGCATTGTGTGTGTGTGTTTATGGGGGTGTGTGTGCTGTACATGTATAGTGGATTGTGTGTGTAGTGCATTGGGTGTGTGTGTGTATATATAGTGCACTGTGTGTGTGTGTACAGTGCATTGTGTGTGTGTGTGTGTTTTGTGTGTGTCGTAAACATCGCCACTAAGGAGACAAAGGCGGCCGGGCGTGGTGCTGGCCACCCACCCCCTCGTGTGCCGTGCCAGCCTTCATAGGTGCTCGCTAACAGCACTTGCCCCAACAGTCTGTTACTGCTATACGGAGGATCTTTGTCTTTGTTGTGTTTGTGTGTGTGTGTGCATTGTGTGTTTGGGTATTGTGTAGTTGGCACAGTAGAGGTCACAGGTGGTGCATCGGCCAGTAGTCATCTCAGTCAGTCGACCCGTGGCACCTGGGTCTTTCCCGTGACCTCCTGCCAGCGGGCGTTCGACACTTCACGTGGCCTTAAAGTGCACTTGGCCTGGCACAAGCGCCGTGGTGACGTCACCGCCACTTAGTTGCGAATGGCGGTTGTTGTATTGTGTGTGTGTGCATTGTCTGTGTGTTTTGGTGTTGTGTGTATTGTGTGTGTTTGGGTGTTGTGTGTGTGTGTGTTGGGTGTGTTTTCGGTGTTGTGTGTTGGGGTGTTGTATGTGTGCGTTGTGTGTGTGTTTGGGTATTGTGTGTTTGTTTGTGTGTTGTGCGTGTTTTAGGTGTTGTGTATTTGGGTGTTGTGTGTGTATTTTGTGTGTTTGGGTATTGTGTGTTTGTTTGGGTGTTGTGTGTGTTATTTTGTGTGTTTGGGTGTTGTGTGTTTTAGGTGTTGTCTATTTGGGTGTTGTGTGTGTGTGTGTATTGTGTGTGTTTGGGTATTGAGTGTGTATTTTGTGTGTTTGGGTATTGTGTGTTTGTTTGTGTGTTTGTGTTGTGTGTTTTAGGTGTTGTGTGTGTTTCAGGTGTTGTGTGTTTGGGTGTTGTGTATTTGGGTATTGAGTGTGTGTATTTTGTGTGTTTGGGTGCTGTGTGTGTGTTTTGTGTGTCTGCGCGGCGCACGCAGGCGAGTCTGGATTACTTTGGCGAGCGCCGCACGGACAGAACGAAGAGCGTCAAGTTCCAGGGCGTGGAGACTCCGTCCCAGGTTTACACGAACACAGAGTACACGGCACAAAACCCACAGTGCGTGCGTGTCCGTGTGTGTGGGGTGGTCAATGTCTGGTGAGTGCGTCTGGTGAGGTGTGAGCATCAGGTGTCTGGTGAGTGTCTTGTGGTGAGTGGTGAATGTCTGGTGAGTGCGTCTGGCGAGTGGTGAGTATCTGGGCACGGTTCCGAGCACCCCACCCCTCTCGTGTGCCGTGGCGACTTAATAGGTGCTCGCTAACAGCACCTTGCCCGACCGCCTGAATGGCCGCTCGGAGGAGGTGGCGGTAGTTGTGTCTGGTGGCTGCAACGCATCGTGGCTTCCTTTCCACGGTGCTGCGCTGATTTAATGTGTGGTACACTGTAGACCACGCGATTGGGAATGTCGTTCTCAGCCCTGATTAACTACGTTGCACTTTACACAACGTAATTGGACATTCCGTCTCGGCCCACGCGCGCGCGTGTTCTCCTGCCGATGGGGGCTGCCGGAGCCGGCTATCAGGCGGTGCGAGGCGCGATAATTACTGCCCCGGCGTGAGGCGTGGCAGCTGGCGTGATGGACGCGCATGTCTCCCGGGCTGCTCCACACGCGGTCGCACGCGGCCACACGTGTGATCGCGCGAGAGCACGCGAGATCACGCGAGATCACGCACGAGATCGCGCACGAGATCACAAGCGATTGGACGAGATCGCACATGATCACAAGTCATCACAAGGGATCCAACGTGGTTGCAAGCTATCGCGTGCGGCCACAGGCGATTGCACGCAGGCACAAAGCCAGGGTGTGCGAACACACGTGATCACATGATCACAGGCGAGCGCACGCACTCACAGGAGATCACACGTGATCGTGAAAGATCACAAGTGATCGTAAAAGATCACACCGTGATCAAACGCGGCCACGTGCGGCACTGAGCTTCCGGCACCAGGGAGGACAATCAATCAACCGGCGTCGCAGAGCGGTGGTCAGGGCAGTGGTTGCCGGGATATGTACCACTAGGTGAGGCCTTAATCATCTAGACAGAACCCTGTGACTCTCCTAGTTTTCCTACTGGGTTGTCCGCCTCCCGCCCGGCTGAAAGTCGTCGGCCATCAGCGTCAGAGATCGTACGTCTACGACTCGTGGCTTTCATCCGTTCTTCCTGACGCAAAGCCGAACGCGACACCGGCGGCCTTCAAAGTTGTTCCGTCCGTCCGTGCGCGCTGGAACGCCGGCGCGGTCACGGCCTCGCCGCTCACTGGGGCGCGCCTCTCGCTCAGAGCCGCTACGTGGGATACTACGAGGCCATCAAGAGGGAGCACAACCGGCAGCTGCCCCCCGCGAAGAGACTCCTCATCAAGGCCTTCGTCATCCAGGCCATACAAGGTGGGGTGCGCGGCAGAGCCACGAGACGAACGGTGGACTGACAAGGCGCTACGGCCGGACACACGTGGGAGGAGTGTGTGTGTCCGTGACCCGTGCCACTGCCCCCTCGCGCTGCCCCCCCCCCCCACACCACTCACGCACGCAGGGGTCGGTCGGGGCAACGGCAGCGACCTCAGCGTGGAGGTCATCGTGGACAAGAAGGCGGTGCTGCTCGCCGACTGCGGAACGATGCTGCACTGCAAGGTGACGCCCGAGGCGCCGGGGGTTACGGGGGGGGGGGGGGGTACCGGGGTGACTGGGGTGACCGTGGTGATCGGGGGAATCGGGGGGGATCAGGCTGATCGGGTAGATGGAGAGACAGGGGGGATCGGGGGGGGGGGGGCAAGAGGGATCTGGGGGATCAGAGTAAATGGAGGACCGGGAGGACCGGAGTTCGGGTGACTGGAGGGACACATTCGTTTTGAGCCTCACATTTGCCCCCCCCCCCATCCCCTCGCCCAATCGTGTTTCCGTCGCGCTATCGGCACGGGACGGAGGGGGGCTTCTGTCTCGGCGATTCGGGGCAGCCTCCTCTCGTAACCCAGCCACTCCACCGCCTCATGCAGCCCACCCGGCCTCGTCGCTCCACCGTGGAGCCGTGCTCAAAGGGGAGACCGCCCTCCACGGTCTCCAAGGTGGGGCGGCCGCGTGACTGGCGTCTCCGCGGTCTTCGCTTGCGCTGCCCCCGCTGGCACGCGCGAATACGAGACGGCGCCACGTCAGCGTGCCGAGCCGCCCGTGGCCGCCCGCCGAAACCCCTTGTGCATTACTTGTGATCTCGTCCAATTGCTTGTGATCTCGTGCGCGATCTCGTGCGTGATCTCGTGCGATCACACGTGAGATGTCGTGAGATCGCGTGCGACCGCGGACAACCTCCCGTAGGGCCGGCGCTGCTTTGCTTCGTCTGAGAACTGCCCACAGAAGTGGATATCGCAGAGCTGCGTCCGCGAGCAGCACTCGCCCCCCGCCGGTCCGGTTGGAGACTGTCTGTGCCTTTGCGTGCGCTGCGTCTCAGCTGTTCCACGATGCGGCGAGGGACGCGGTGCGGATCGGACTCGCCCCGCCGCTGCTCGTGAGCGGGGACGTCAAAGTTAAATTCCACTCGTCCGCGGTGAGAGTCACGACGACCACCCCCCCCCCTCCCCTTCCCTGCGTCGTCACCACTGCCGTAACCCAGCGCTGCGGAGGCAGCGGCGAGCGGCGGTGGATCACCGCGCAGGCGACGGCGACGTGAGACTCCCCTACCCTGGCGGGCTCGCCAGCAGAAAACTAAAACTATTCACTTGAACTATTTTTAAACTGTTTTATTTTACCAGGTGAGGCCCCACTGAGCTACGTAACTCTTTTTCAGGAGCGACCTGGCCACCGCAAATGATAGCTCAATTCAGTGGCTTATCATCATCATCGCGTGGAAATTTATAGCAGCAGCCAAATACTCTAAACGCACGATGTTGTTACTAAATGTGGAGGGGAAAAACCGAAGGACCCAGAGAGAAATCCACGCGCTCATGGGGAGAACATGGAAACTCCAAATATACAGCAGCAGGCGTCAGGATCGGGATCAAACCCACGACCTCCTGCACACCAGGCGAGGGAGATAACATCTCACCACCGTGGACGCCACGGTGGCTGGGAGACGTTGTGAGAAAGCGGTACAGCACAGCAAAGTGCGGGGCGACATCTGTCCCTTCTGTACGGGATAGAGTGTTGCCCCCTCGCATGCGTGGGGTTCCTCTGGGCAGCTTCGGTCTCCTCCCGCATGGATAAACGCTCGCCAAATTTGCTGAAACATCTTACTATGTAGAGATCTGCAGAGCAGTTGTTGGCGCCGGCTCAACGCCTGGCTTACAGTCTTACAGGGGTGCGGGGAGGAATGTTTGTCTTTCTCTATTTGCGGCACGCAGGGCCTGGCTAAGGGCTATGATGACTGCCCCTTCTTCTTCTGGTTCAACACGACGTTCATCGAGAACTATCGGTACGCTCTTTGTGCACACGCTTTAACAGACTGTTGGGGCAAGTGCTGCTAGCGAGCGCCTATGAAGGCCGGCGCTGCCACACGAGGGGTTGGGTGGGTGGCCGGCACCACGCCTGGCCGCCTTTGTCTCCCCGGTGGCGATGTTTACACACTGCCCCAGGTACTCATTTGAGGCTGAGGCGACCTCGAAGATGCCCAGGACCGGTTCAGATATTCGTCACTGGGTGTTGGCAGTGAGCGGGAATCGAACTCGGGTCGCCGGGTTCGTAGCGCAGCGCGCTAACCGCTACTACATACCACTCCCCACACACACACACACGTGTACATACACACGTGTACACACACAAATGCATATACCCACCGTGTACATGCAAGAATGCACACATGCACACGCGTACTTGCACCTCCGTATGTATGTACATACATACGTCGCCCATTCACTCACCCACTCACCCGCTCACCCATCAACTCACCCACCCACTCACTCAACCCACTCCCACACACGAGTAAACAGCTGATTAGCATCGGCCTTGCACCCTTTCCCCACCCAATGGCATTGCTCAATACAACACCACCACCACCACAGTGTTTAGGATCTGACACAATTGACGAGGTGGGGGTTTGTTTGTCTCAGAAGAGGCGAATGAAGGACTTCACTGGGCAGCAGAGGGTGGAGGAGCGACGCTCACAACAGCGAGCGGAGCGCCGGGTGGATAAAACGCAGCTAGTTGGTACAGTAGGGGGGGGGTACAGCTTGGAGCATCTGCCAGTTGTCTCAGTCAGTCAACGCATGGCACATGGGTCTGTCCCGTTACCTCCTCCTGCACCTAGCCTGGCACAGCAGTCAACCCATGGCATCTGGGTCTGACTCGTGATCTTCATGCCAGCAGCGAGCCTTCCACACTTCATGTGTTAAGCTCAAAGCGCACCGAGCCGAGCACAAGCGTCGAGGTGATATCACCACCGCTTCGTGGCGAATGGTGGCTGTTGTTGTGTGTGTGTGTATTCAGCTATTGTTGTTGTGTTCTTGGTTCTTTCGGTAAAGTCACGTAGAAGGGAAATAATAAAGACAGTTCTGTCTTCACCTGAGGACGGCGGCTTGTGTTGTGGCCGAAACGTCGAGAGAATTTTATTTTATAATGTTTATTATTATTTTATTATTTCCCTTCTAAGTGACTTTACCTGAAAGAACCAAGAAGACGAATCCCTGCAGTCACGAAAGCTTTAAATCGAAATTTGTTATTGTGTTGTTATGTTGTGTGTTCAGGTTATTGTTGTGCTATGTGTATGTTCAGGCTGGTTGTTGTGTTGTGTTGCTGTGTTGTTTGTGTGTTCATGCTGGTTGTTGTTGTTGTGTTGTTGTTGTTGTGTGTGTCCAGGCTGTTGTTACCACGGTTCGAGCTGGACAACCCTCACAAGCAGGCCACGTGGGCCACCTACCGGGAGGCCTTCTCCGTGGAGGTCGTCTTCTCGGCACCGGACGAGCCCGGCGCGGACATGCAGGGGCCCGCACAGATCGACGCTCAGGAAACAGTGTGAACTCCATCTCCGTGCGGGACGTCTCCCCGCCACCCCCCCCCCCCCCACACACCGAGCCACACAGCCCACTTGTTGTACGGACAGCTCGTGTGCGGCGAGACAAGTTACGCAAGTTGATCGGAATATTCGCAGGAGAGGGGGGATCAAATTCTGCACTTGTCGATTCTTGAATTCCAACGAAAACATTTTCAATCACTTTCGGCCGTTCATAATTAGAGAGAGGTTTTTTTTGCGTTGGGTTAGATCGCGTGAATATAAATGTGTCGTTAAACCTGCCACTACCCGACGCGGCCAATTAGGTAAGGTTTAATCTAGATTTGAAGCTTTCGTGATTGCAGGAATCCATACTCTTTGGTTCTTTCGGTAAAATCACGTAGGGCATAAAATAAGATGGATACAAATTGAGCAATCATTGGAAGGATGTTATTAACCAGGTTAAACCCTAACTGCATTGTAGTGGTTGTCGTCTATCATATCTGCCGGGTACTACTCTATTTTTCTGAGTTAACTTCCCCCCCCCGCATCCCCAGCTCTCTCAGGCCTCCCACTCCCAGCCCTGCCCACTCCCCCCCCCCCAGCCTCACGTCCCTCTCCTAGCGTCCACGCAGCCCCCCCCTCTCCCTACCCCCACCCCTCCCTCTCCCCCCTGGCTCCTCCCCCTTTCTTACCTATATAACCTCTTACCACGGCAACTCTCTCTGCCACTTCAGCAAAAACATTTCTTGCTGTGGGTTTCCCACCTGATGATGATTGCTTGTGTTGCAATCGAAACGTCGTAATTTATTTTTATTTTATACCTACGTGACTTTACCGAAAGAACCAAAGAGTATAGGTAAGGTTTGTCACTCTTTGGTTCTTTCAGTAAAGTCACGTAGATAGAAAACGAATAGATCACGACGTTTCGATCGCAACACAAGCGAACGTCTTCAGGTGAGAGAGAGAGAGAGAGCTACTGAAACGAGGTCTTATATAGGCCTGAGATGGGTGCAGCCTCAGGGTAACAGGGCGGGGCTAGAGATGGTCTGCCTGAGGCTGTGGAAGTGGCCATTGTATTGTGAGAGATCAGCATGTCAATGCACGAGCTTAGTATGCCGCAGCATCGGTGACTTGCCTAGTATGCTACTCGTTCGGCATGAAACCGCTTGTGTGTTGGAGAGTAAAACCTACTACGACATTTCAAATTCGAGTACCGTGAAGTTTCGCTGGTAATTACAACAACAACAATAAGAAGAAGTGTCACAGCCATAGAGTTTTGGAGGAATCCCCCTCCTGTTTCAGTCTTAAATAGAGGTGGGGGTACATGTGATGGCTTCAATTGTTAGCCAATCAGGAGGGAAGACCAGAGGGGATTAATATATCTATATATATAAAAGTCAAAAAAATTTCTGTTTGTGTGTGGCTTTGTTTGTGTTCGCGCGCTTGCGAGCAATTTCGCTCTCCAATGGTGATGTTTACGTAAAATAAAAATAGCCAGGCACCACGCCGTAAGCCCCGCCGTGAGCAAGCGCTATTCCTTTTTCACATCCGTCAACTTTAAATTAGTTTAATGATCGATTTAGTGCGATTTGTGCGCCTTTTATTTATTTACGACGCATGCACGACCATACCAACTCACGCGCCTTTGGTGGGGGGGACGGCCCATGCCAAGTCGCACGCCTTCGGTGGGAGTGAGGGGGACATTTTCTTTTGCGTTAAAAAAGCTATAAAACTACACTAAACGCTGACGTTAATTATTCACTGTGTGATGTCCCCCCCACCCCGATGCGTGTAGTTACTACTACTATACTTTCGATAGATGCTACCACTATAGGTCCTAGATATTACTGCAGAGCGGCCGGGGAGATCGTGGCTGGGGGGGGGGGTCAGGGGTAGCAGCCCAGCCCCAGCCTGCCAAGGTGCCACCTCGGCTGGCTGGACAATCTAGGTGAGGCCGGAGGCTCTACACCAGACTAGGCCTCACCAAGCCACTCTGTCAGGTGAGTACTTTGTGCTATAGAGTCCATAAATACTGCTATAGAGTCAGCATGTACTACTATAGTGATAGCAGGTACCACCACGGTCGGTATGCACTGCTGTAATCATAGCAGGTACCATTACAGTCAGTACACACTGCTGTTACATTTTAAAGAGTAGTTTTGAAATGTTTTTTTGGCCCAGTCAACGTCGGGTATATAAGCTAGTGTAGTCATAAATTACAATGGATATCTATTAATGGTTGGGGCATTCACAGTTAATCAACATACATAATATATTTACACTACGTATACATTTGCGTGCATATTGTGTACGTGTATTACATACGTACATTATGTGTGTACATTTTTGGTGCAAAAATCGCCATACCTGTTATTGGCCGCTTACAGTTAATCACCATTGACGTATGGTAACCCGTGTCGACATGCAATTAAACAGCGTAGTATTACTTGATAATGCGCTTTCAAGCATCACTCAGCCTGTAGCTATCAGAACGGTCGGCATAGTTTTTTTTTATTTCTCTCAATTTCAATAGATTCTCCAATTAGCCTTGTGCATAGTCGTAAACTGGTTTTGCACAAACCTCATTGTCGTCAAAATCAATTTACGTGACCTCGTGTTGGGCACACTAAAATTAAATAACCTCGCAAAATATCGAAATGTGATGTAATACAACACAGACCGACTCTCTGTGTTGTATTACATCACATTTCGATATTTCGCGAGGTTATTTAATTTTAGTGTGCCTTTCTCCTAATTTTCAAGCTTGTGTGCCGCGCCACGTCGTCATCTTACTTGCGCAGCAGCAACACGTTGCCGTACACTCATTGATATGCTAATTTTCTCTGCCCCCTCCCTCTCTCCGTCCCCGCCCCCCCTCTCTATATTTAAGGGACCGTCACAGAAACGACCCCTCTCTCTGTGCCGATATGTGTCCTCTCTCTGTGTGTCCTTGTGATGTCTGTCTGCTTATGTCTGTCTATAGTTTTCTATTTCGATTTTTATTGCTATTTATTTTATGCCTGATGATGATTGCTTGTGTTGCAATCGAAACGTCGCTATTATTTTAATTTATTATTTTATTTTTAGACGTGACTTAACCGAAAGAACCAAAGAATAATACAATGTTTAAGCTAAACCAGCGAAGACCGAAGACCGTCTAGCTAGAGCCCTGGACTCCCCTGGGACGCCGCCCTTGTCAGGGCCGCGCAGGAACGAGCCAGCGGCGTGGTCCCGAGAACCAGAGCTAGTGCTCTGGGACTCCGGGTACCGTAGCCCGACTTACCAGTGTCGGGCCAGTCAGCCTCCCCTAGCCCGTTAGTGGAGGACTAGGAGGTAGGTCAGAGATAGCTAGCAGTGTATTCCCAGCTAGCCGGGTGAGGGGGCCGATACCCCCTCCAGTATTGTATGTCCGCGGTTGTGACAACTGTTGCGGAATAAATACGTGTGCCTCAACCCCGGGTGTCCAAGAGTCCTCAACGCTATTACACATGTGTGCATGTGTGCAAGTGCTGCGTGTGTGCGTTGTTGTATATGTTGGTTATCAAAATTTGTTATGCTGTATGCGTGCGTGGGTGAAATTATTATGTTGTATATGTGGGTTATGAATATTCAGTGAAAATAATAATAATTAAATGAAATTTGGCCAAATGTGTAATTATCCGGAAATATGTTAATTTATGTAATTATGCACATTTTAATTATGCCAATTCGAGAGGTAATCGTATTAATTATGCGAGTGGGTGTAATTATGATAATGCAAGTCGTTATGATAACCAGACCCCGCCTCGGTGACGAGGGTGGGTTATCGATCGGAATAAGGCACTTAATCGTATGCAGTTATGCAGGTGTGGTGTAAGTATGCAAGATTAACTTAGATTAACTCGGCATCGTTGTCTAGGTTCGTCTCATTCTCGCTTTAACATTCCCAGAGTGTGTATTCGTGGTTATATTTTAGGTCCCCGGTTCACCCCGTTATCGCTTTAACATTTACTGAGTATGTGTTAGTGTGTTTATTAAGGTCACCAAGTTCAGATCTCAACGCAGAAGCAGATCTTATGCATAGATTTCAGGAAAGAATCACACAACCACTTCTGTATTGATCAATTTATTACTAATTCAACCTTAACTATGATATAGTATGCGAACTCTCAATCCCGGAACGTCAACACGGCATCAATACAGTATCATCAACGATTGTCTGATTTCACTTTGACAACGGCACATGGATCCCGCATAACGCGATGGTTGTTAGTGAGAGAGAGAGTCGTTAAAATATGCAAATACTATGCTAAGAAAACCTTAACGTTAATGAATGATTATACTCAATTTTGTTCACGCAGTACCGCACTCCTTATTGATCATACGCAACCCTTATCACGTTGTTAGCACCTTGGGTCACGGGACAGTTGAATATTCTGTAGAGGATGCGAGTACGTGCGGCGATTATGACTGAAAGATACTTGAAAGATTATACGGCGATAAAAAAAAACACAATCAAAAACAGTTATTATTCTTAAAGGCACCAATCTCAACAGATACATCGGCAGGTTATCTGACAACAGAACGGCTCGGAGTAAGGGCCTGCGACGGTGCTCCTTTTCCGAAGATCGTTATCTTATACCAAGTTTACTAATTGGGGACCAGATCACCTGATAAGGATCCGGTGGGCCACCACTCCCCACGTGAGCGTGGCTCGGCGGAAGGAGGTGCCAAGAATCAGTTCGTATTGATGGATCTGTTGGGAATTTATGCGATTAAGAGTACAGCCCACTAAATATTAAAGATAAAAATTACGAATACTCTTATAAACGACGGATGGCCATCACTCGGTCTCGTTGTGATGCCTTCCCAGCCACGGATGGCTTATGGGTTCGAGTGTGTTTGAGTGGTAAGAGTTGTCTTGAATAGTCAGTGTTCGGAGTCGATTCTTTATGTCAAACAGACGCCTGGTGGTCGTGTGGTGAGGGGGCGGTGCGCGTCATACGTATCAGTCGCTCCCCTGTCACCGTGGGGAACTGGTTCGGATGCCCGTTGATACGCTGTCGCAGTTCGGAACCCGGTCGGTAGGTGGCGCCCACAACTCGCTCGCAGCGTGCAGTGGTGGGGTCGTCGTGTGCACGGAGCCTCGTCGCCAAACCGCGACCCTCACCACTCCGGCGGCAGCAGAGACCTCCGACTCGGCAGAGGTTGACCCACGCAGGCCGAGTTGAGCTGTCAAGCGGGTCTTGCCCGCCTGCAGAGGAGATGAGGAGCCGCTTGAGTCGAGCCCCGAGAGCCGGCTTTGGTAAGCCGATCGAACTCGGCTGAGTCCCAGACGAGCTGAAGATGAGTCGAGCCGACCCGCTGGTCGCACTCGCTCCTGAGCCGACCCTCCCGGTCGAGCTCGCTCCTGAGCCGACCCGCTGGTCGCACCCCCCACGTGAGCCGACCCGCTGGTCGCACTCCCCACGTGAGCCGACCCGCTGGTCGCACTCATTTCCAATGCTCAGGATCCTTTCCTTTATGCCGAAAAATCCCCCTGGATCCCGCCCACAAGGGGGGGCTTCTTTCGATTTTTGCTGTGTCAGGATCTGTCCGTAGGCAGGTGTGTCCATGTGTGTGTCCGTACGTCCGTATGTCCTTGTGTGCATCACTCACGGTATATTCCGTTGTCACCCTCCCTCCATAAAACCCACGAGCAAACAATCAGATGTTACAAATTGCCTCGAAGTCGTCTCTCTGTCTGGGTGCAATATTATCTCTTGTCTGGCCTTCTTCATGAACCCAAAACACAGACGTTACAAATCGTCTCATAGGCGTCTTTGTTCGTGTTGCACAACCTGGAGGGAGGGGCAACACTCTCTCCGACCCGGCGCACAAAGAAATGGTTAAAAAGTTTTAAGTTAACATTTGTCCCTTACTATTTCACAGTTATGATTCTGTATGTAACCTAAGGTCTGTCGTTTCCCATCGTGGTGCTTGACTCAAGTGGAGGTGTTTCCCCGAGCGTATACACACTCCTATCCCGCGCTGCGGGGATACAAAGACGGCCGGGATCTCCCTTTCTCTCCGACCCTGGGTTTAACATCGTTTTTTTTTATTATGTATTTATATTTGACCTGGTGGTGATTCATCCCGTTATCCTGGCTTTTCCATAAGTTTTACTTTTGTCTTTTCATGCATGTGCTTATTACTATTAATTTATTTCCGATATCTTAGGTTAAGGGGTAAGTTTCTTGATCCTAGGAATTCGTATTCCTTGGTGTCTGCATGGTTATATAAGCGGAATATAGTTTACGGTGAATAGCGTTAACATTGATGTTATGTACGATATTATGTATTGTGATGTCTTTAACTTAACTTGTTTGTCAGGGCTTTACTGACACGAAGTTGCATTCCATAGCCCCGCAGTCTTTGCCCCACCCTATCTCTGCTCGCCGTGGTTGTTGCTGTCCAGCTGACGTCGTTAACTCAAGGCCTCATTAATTTCCGTCACTCCTTGTGTGTGAGGGCGGTTGAACCTTGGAGTCAGTTCTGGTTTTTGTCTGCCTGCTTCTTCTTGTGTCCCCTGACCTCGGGAGTTATTATTTCTACTTTTTATGGCCTGTCGAAGCCCGACTCGCTGTTGCTGGGCTGGTCGTTCCCGGCTTTTTGCTTACGTTTGCAGTTCGCCGTGCTCTTAATTTCCTTCCCTCTTCAACCTTATATCGACTATTCGCTCCTGTCTGGGTGCGATTCAATTTTAACTTAGGAAGGTTCTGATTGTCATATGCTTCGGGTCGAGTTGTATAGAAAGTATTAAAGTATGGAAATAACATTTCATATTGACTTAATGATGGTGATGGTTCAGTAGGCGTAACTTGTGGCCTGGTTTAATTGGAGTGGGTGTGAATATCAATAACTTTAGCCTACCCTGTTGTTAAATTCCGACTTTAACGTTACTTTAATAGCAATACAGAATAATTGAACTTTTTGTCTTAACTAGGCGAACGCGAACTTCTGGTGACCCCCGCAGCCTTGTTGTTCAGCTGGGTCTGCCTCCTTGAGAGATATACACCACTCTTATTCTCGTCCCACTGTGGCCATCCAACCTTCTGCTCTGGGAGTGTTATTCTTAATTTCAGGTCAAAGGCCCCCTCACGTTCAGACGTGCAGGGTTGTTTAAATCAGCTCCCTCCCCTGTGCACGTGTTCCAACTAGCTCGGAATCCCTAAACACACAATCAGTGATGATTCCTGGCTTTCTGTGGTTGTGATTTAGACAAAGGCGCCTCTGTTTTCTTCCATTGCCTTTGAGTCGACACTGCCCTATTATTTGCCCATGTGCTGAGGTCATAGAATTCGTTTTGACTTCAGTAATATTAACATTCAGTATTGGATTAGCAAATGGCAATGGTTCATTGATGTAGCTCGCAGCCTGGTCTCCAATTTGAGCGAGCGCGAGGATCGATACTTTAGCCTACTCTGTTGTTGAATTTCGAATTTTGACGTTACTTTAAAACCATGCAGGATGGTTGGGCTTTTTGCCTTAACTATGTCTGGCTGACACTCCCACTGTCTCTGCCGCCTGCACGGGTGACATGTGCCCGTTCATCAGGCCTTATCTTTCCTTGAAGCAAGGTTGCAAATTCTGCCATCCTAGCCCTCCTCCAGTTCATTACTTAACAACACCTGGTGTTTTGCAGTTTGCTGCGCTTTGGTGTGTTTAAAAAAAACAAGTAAAAAGATAATATATAAAAATCATCAAATATTATTAATCTCAATTTTGGAAGAAGGGTTAGTATACAACATTCCGCCCTTTTAAAAATGACCAGTGGTCAAATGGCCACGGGTTATTTTTAAAAAAATATGTATACCCTTCTTCCATCATGAACCATCGATTGTCCTCAAGTTTTGCTGCTATTCCTTACAACGCGCGCGTACGTGTCACAACTTAACATGGTTATATGTGACAAGAGAGAGGAAAAAAAAAGGAAAAAAAAATTCTAAAGGAAGGTAAAACGATAAGGGAGGGAAAAATTATTCTATTGACTACGTGTTATAGGAGATATCGTTAAAAAGATAGTTTCTACGGTTATTCTTGGGTGGCATCATCAGGCCTTGGCTCCCTTCTAGCTTGGCAAGGTACGTTAGCAGGAGCGTGAGCAGGAGGGCTGCCATTCTCTGGAAAACATGTTACATATTATTGTAGTGTGATAAGCCCATTAGTTTAGTTCCCCCCCCCCCTTTTTCCCACCTTTATTTCTCATCTTGCTCCACCAGCACAGGGTACGGTTTGATTTGGTTGATGTGCACCCACTTGTATTGCTGCTCTCTTCCTGTCTTTGTGATTTTTAGCTGATATACGACTGGGGACATTTTGTCAACAACCTTGTGTGGTCCTGTCCAGGAAGGCAGGAATTTCCTGCACTTCTGTTTTCTTTTCTCGTAATTGAGGTACCACACCTGGTCTCCTAGCTGGTATTCTGCGTGGCTGGCTTTTTGGTCATAGTATGCTTTGCTCCCCTGAGCCTCTACTTGCAACTGGTCCCTGACCATAGCGAATGTGCTCTGTAGGTGACTATTGAGTCCCGTCAGGTATTCAGTTGGCGTCATTGCCGTCGGGGTCTCGTCCTCCGCTGGGACATATAACAGGTGTACTGGGAGGGTCATTAGCCTCCCTGTCATGATCTCGAAGGGTGTCCTGCCTGTAGCTCGGTTGGGTGTGGCTCGCATGGCCATCAAGACTAGGGGTAGTTTCGTATCCCAGTCGCGGCCCGTGGTAGACACATATTTCTTTAGGAGGCTCACGATGGTCCTGTTGGCTCTTTCCACCTGTCCTGAGGATTGTGGATGGTATGCGACATGTAATTGTCTTTTTACTCCCAACATCTTCCACACTTCTGTGATGACCTCGGCTGTGAAGTGGCTTCCTTTGTCTGAATCGATCGTTGACGGTAGGCCCCATCTACTGAATATTTGGTTGATCAGTAGGATAGCGGTCGTTTCCGCGGTGTTGTTGGGTGCTGGTAAACACTCTGTCCATTTAGAGAATGCACAGGTCACAGTTAGCATGTACTTGTTCCCTTTGGTTGATCGGTTGACAGGTCCTATCCAGTCGATTTGTAGGTTGGACCAAGGATAATCTGTTCCCCTCCTCTGTAGGGGTGCCCTATGCTGTGAGGTCGTTGGCTGGTACTTACAACACACGAGACAGTTGGACACATGTTTGTGTATGTCTTCCCCCATTTTTGGCCAGTAGGCCACCTGTCGCAGCATCTGTCCCGTATTCACCTCGCATCGGTGGCCGCTGCACGGTTCATTGTGGGCGTGTTGTAACATTATTTCTCGATATTGAGAGGGGACTACCCATCTAGGTCGACCGTCTTTTTCGTTTGTGTATACCAGTAGCCCTTTTCGCATTGAGAACCTTTTGATTTGGCTATGCATGATCTCGAGCTCTTTGTTGTCATTCAAGTTGTCAGTAGTGATTGGTTTTCCTGCTGGATCTTGGATATGATCGGCGAGTGTCTTTAGTGTTTCGTCCTCTTGTTGCATTCTGATCAGGTCTTCGGAAGGCTGGGCACTGTTCAATTGGGCTCTGGTTCCAGCTTCTGCCGGGTTCTTCCCACTTCTTGTGACCAGTCTTATCACGGCGATGTCTTGGTTCGTCGACTCTTGTTGTCCGTCTCTGTCGGTTTGGTCTTCTAGCTTCCACGGGGTGCCTTCCAGGCTTCCCACTTTTGCTATGGCATCTGCTTGGTCGTTCCCAGTTTTCTCTTGACCAGGTATCTTGGAGTGCCCTTTGACTTTCTTCCAAAATATCTTCATATCCTTGTTCTGAACCATCTTATCTATGGCCTCGAATAGTTCTCGATGGTGAATTGGTTTATTCCTATGGTTCTTCATCTCGTTTTTTTTCCATATGGGTAGGTGGTGCAGGAAGCTGTGCTGTACGTAGTTGGAATCAGTGCACACCACCATGGTCCGTATTTGGTTATCGGATGCCATTTGGACAGCGATGTGTACCCCGACCAACTCTGCATACTGGTTTGACTTTGGTCCCCAGCTGAAATCCCTCTTGAATCCCTGTGAGTGGGCCAGTTTCCCAAATGACTCCTGACCCAGCGTGAAGCTTGTTCTCCTTCATCTTGGAGCATCCATCGATGTATACCACTGGTAGGTCGGCACATGTCTCCTTCCTGAAGGGCAGGTACCTGTTGTCCTCCGGAGGTATCTTTCCGTCCTCTGCTTCTATGCTGTCAAAGGTACAATCATGTAAATCGGCAAGACCTTGGGCCATTGGACTTTTCTTGTTTTTTGCGTATTTCACTGTGATTGGTAGGCCTTGGAGTGTCAGTGCCCAGCTGGCTATTCGGCTGCTGGTTTTGTGGCCCTCTCGAATCTTCTTACTGTTGAGGTATGCCAAGGATTCATGATTCGTTTCCAGGATGATCTTCTCTCCGTTCAACAAGTTCCGAAAATGTTGTATGGCCCAGATGTTTCCAAATATCGCCTTCTCACACTCGGAGAACTTCATCTCCACTCCCCGGAGGGCTTTGCTGGCATAGGCAATAACTCGTTTCTCTGCTTCCTGTCTCTGGTACAGTACCGAGCTGATACTATGATCTGAGTATGCGGTCTCCAGGTAGTATTCTTTCCCTTTCTCTGGGTATGCTAGGCAGGATGCCTCTGTGATCTGTCGTTTTAATTCTTTTTCTGCGGCTTCCTGTTCCTGTCCCCACTCCCATGGTTCGTCTTTTTGCAGTAGTTTGACTAAGGGTCGAACGATTCCTGCGTAGTCGTCCACGAACTGTCGAAGGTAGTTGCAAATCCCTAAGAAGCTCCGAAGGGTCGTGACTGTGGTGGGCGATTTGAGTGCGAGGAGGGCTTCAAGTCTTTTGGTTTGGGGTAACATTCCCTCAGTGCCGACCTGGAGCCCGAGGTAGTCCACCCTTTTGCGTGCCCACTGTCCTTTTTGTATTGAAATCTTTGCGCCTGCTTCCTTTAACTGCTCGAGGGTATGCTGGAGGCTCTCGAGGTGTTCTTCCCATGAGGAGTCCTTGACCAGTATATCGTCGACATAGACGATGGTACCTCGCTCTTTTGCGTCGTCCATTGCCTTGTGTAGGAATATGTTAAAGTCCGCAGGTGAATTTGAGTATCCAAATGGACATCGGTTCCAAGTATACTGTATTCCATTGAATGTAAATGCCAACTTGTATTGATCCGCTTCTTTCACGGGCATGGTCCAGAAGCCATTTGATAGATCCATGGTGGTGAGAATTTTTGCGCCTTTTATTTGGTTGAGATTCTGGTCGATTTCTGCTATTGGCCATCGAGATAGGGGAACCGTTTTGTTGAGTTGCCTATAGTCGATGGTGAGTCGCCACTTGCCTGTGGGTTTCAATACAGGCCAAATCGGTGAGTTGTAGGTTGAGTTGCATTCTCGAATTATATTCTTCTTGAGTAGGTTCTCCAAGGTTTCTTGGATTGATTCGTAGGCAGCCAGTGGAATCTTGTATTGTTTCACATATACCGCTGGCGCTCCTTCCAGTGTGGGAATAGATACCACGTGTAGGCCGGTTTTGCCGCAATCATAGGGGTCTTCTGAGAACAGGAAGTGGTATTTGTGGAGCAGTTGACGAAGCTCATTTCGTTGAGTGTCGTTCTCGAGGGCGTCTGCTGCTTCAATTTGTTGTTCGATTTGTTCTTCTATTATGGAGACTCCTTGTCCTGGGTCTGGGTCCAAGGCCTTCGTGGTTTCGGGCGGCTCGGTTGAAAGTTCCTTTTGCGTTACTATCGGTTGAGTTGCCTTGGCTTCATCCGAGGGTAATACGCTCTTGCCCTTGTGTTCTCCTTCATCAGTTTGCAGTTCGTCAGGTTTGGCCTCCAGGGGGCGGTATATACTCCATGAGGGGACGGTCATTTGGTGATACTGACTCTAAGTCGGCTTCCTTTCGGTCTTCTCTCAGTCTGTTAGTCATTAGCTGAGTGATTCGAATTCCTGCTGGGAGCTCGTCTTCGTTCCTGATTGTCGTTGATAGGTCGTCGAGCTCTTGTGTTATCACTTGGATTCCCGTGGAGTCTCTCATAACGTCTTCATCTTCTGAGTCCCTTTGTTGCTCCGGCATTGACTGTGCCCAAATTTGTCGGGATTCAAGGTTCATAATGGGTTTCAGGCGATTCAGTAGTTCTATCCCAATGATCAGCTCTTCTCCGGGGCTCCGTACGACATATAGGGGATGGTTCATGTTGATTTTGTTGAACGTCAACTTCGTCATAACTTTGCCCAATGGTCGCATGTGGGTCCCTTCACATCCTGAGTAGGTAAGTTTACTTGGCATCATTTGTAGTGTTTCATTCTTCCTCTGGAGGGCAGTCTGGAGTTCGTCAAATAATTCTCTGGATATCATGGATATTTCTGCTCCAGTATCACAAAGGCCTTGGCTGGTCAGGGTGTCTTGCAGTATTACTTCCACGTGGACTCGTCCGACTGGTCCTACGGGAATCAATTCCCCCAGATGGTACCCTTTTCCCTCTGGTACCACTTCGGTGATTGCTTCGAGGCTTCTTGTCTTCCCTACGTTCACTTGGGCTACCTTTGCGCTGGGTGTGTCCTCCTCCTGTGTGGGTATAGTTGGTATTCTTCCCTTCGCTACTTGCATGGGAGTCTTCATACTCCCTAGGAGCTCTTTTTCCATCCTAATGTGGTGAGCATATCGATTCCTGTTAGCTAACGGTGGTCTATGCTCTATTGTTAGTGGAGGCGGCAGTGGGGGACGATATGGTAACTGGTTTGGTGGGCGTCGGCCTCCGCGGGGTAGGTATGGCCCGTCACTCGCTCTTCCTCCTCCATAATTCCAGCCTCCGCCCTCTTCTGCATTCCATGGTGGTGGCGGCTGTGGGTGCCAGGTTCCTCTGGCCTCGTTCCTCCCCCCACGTGGAACGTTATTCAGCGTGTTGTGGACGGGTGTTGATTCTATTGGGTTAGGCGCCCTCTCCTGGGGGAATTCATGTCCACCCCGTGTGGCGCTAATATTATTCCTTGGAGACTCGCTTCCCTCCAGATCGAGGCATTCTTTATCTCTGGTGACGATGTGGGTTTTGGCTATGCCAGTGGTTTTCCGTCCGTTCACCCAGGCTGTGTGGGCCTTGCTTTCAATCTGGCGTAGGGAGGCAGTCTCGGGGTCCAACATCATTCCTACTATTCTCACTATTTCAGGTCTCAATGATTGGAAGAACATCACTTTTAAGACTGTCTTATCTCCCTGGGCATTGTCCACGTCCCCTGCGTAATATGCTTTCTTAAGGCGTAGGAGATAATCTCGTGGGTCTTCGTCTACACTGCTGGGTCCATCAACTTTGCCGCGTTCAATCCTTCGGATAGTGTGGAGTATTCCCCAAATCTCTTAACTACTGCTCGGCTCAATTGTTTAAAGTCACTCTTCACCCTATTTGGCAGGGAGGCTACCCATGGTCTGGCGGGTTCATGTAGGCTCCTTGATAATAAACATGCCTTTTCTGCTGATTTACCCAGACCCCGGATCTTAGCCTCCTGTTCTACTGTAGCTATGTGAGTGTGTATATCCCTGTTCTTGTTATGTGGATCGAAATAGGGAATTCTCACGAGTGCTTTGTCCATTAGTTTTAGTGTCTTACTGTTAAAAGTGTGTTGTTCGTCATCAGTGGTGTCGGTTCCTGAGGAGTGCTCCCTTGAGCTACCCTTGTCTCCACTATCACTGTTGTCATGTGTCCCGTGTCTGTGTCGTGATCTCCCTCTGTCCGAGGATTCGTATCTGTCCCGTTGCTTGTGTCTCTTGTTTTCCTTATGTGGGTCTTGTGATTCGTGCTTGTGGGTTGGTGTGCGTGATCTCCTTGAGCGGTGTCTATGTGGTGAGTGTTTTGTCCTTGACCTTCATGCTGCCTACTACGTGTGTGGTGCCTGCTAGGTGAGGTGTTGTATTTATGTTTGTCTCGTGCTTCATGGTTATCGGGATTCCTGTCTCTGTCATCTGTGGTGCGGGTGGTTTTGCGTGGGTGATTTTTACATGTCATGCGTCCCTCTGGTGAGCTCTCTCTGTTACCCATGTCGTGTTGGTCATCGTCAGAGGAGTCAGTGTCAGATGAGCCGTCACCATCACGGTGGCTCTGCTTAACATAACTTTTGTAGTGCCTTTTGCACCTGTTACGTGGGTCAACTTGGCTCGGTGATTTCTGCTTATCCCATGGCTCATGCTTGTGTGATGTGCGTCTCTCTGGTGAGCTCCTGTTACCCGTGTCGTGTTGGTCGTGTTTGTGCGAGGTGCGTTTCTCTGGTGAGCTGTCTTTGTCATCTGCATCATGTCGGTCATACTTGCGTAGCGTGCGTCTGCCTGGTGTGCTGTTTATGTCATGTTTCCCGTCTTGCACCAGCTCCGCCCTTTTCCGCTCTATCATTACAGTGTATCCTGATGACTTAGGGTTAATTATTTGTCTCTCTATAACGTTGGGGTGGTCGGCCTCATGTTTTCCCGTTTGTATTATTATTTCCTCTTCTCTCTCCTCGATTTGCGAGGGTGTTACTTTATCAAAATTGCTTTGCATAGTAGCCATACTCATTGTGAGACCTGGCCCTGGGCTACGTCCACGTGGCTCGGAGTGTGGTAAATTGTTACTCCCGTATGTGTTCTGTGTATCAACGTCTGGGTGTTTCACTGGTGCATTTAGTGCGGATTCTTTCTCTCTCACGAGGGCGTGCAGACGCTCTACCTGCACCATTAAGGACAGTTTCTCTTGTCTCTCCCTTTCAAATTTTTCCTCATTCCATAATCTTTCTCTGTCTGTCTGTGCGAGGAGATACGAGTCTACCCTCGCTATTTCTGCAATTTTTACGTCACGTTTGGCTTTGCCACATTTCATCACGTCCTTAAGTAGTTTCCTTCTATGGGCCTTAACATCTTCTGTATGGCTCCCCTCCCATATATCTCTCTGCTCCGTCTGCTGGCTAGCAGTCCGTCCAGTACGTTTTAACACAAATTCCCGATATTGTTTTTCCATAGATTCCATCTCCTCCTCAGAGGTCCACTCTGTATCAGTGTTATGCGTTGGTGTGTCAAACTCAGAATGTTGTGGATCCTGTGCCATCTCTATTATGTAGTGTGGTTAATAGACTTAAGAGTGTATCTTAATTCTAACATCTCATGTGCGTCGTGAGTTACTCTAGAATTCCCCTTCAGAGCACATATAAACAATTGTATCACAGGATGCGTCAGTTCAACTCGAGCAAATAATCTCAGCCCAGCTGTCTTTGTTATACTCTGCTACTCTGGTATTTCCCTTCAGAGCGCGTTTTGTTTGTATACCCCCGTTTACAATCACAAGGCAACGTTAGTTCACAACACTTTGATTAACACAACAGTGATTCGTTCCTGAATTCATGCATAAACTGTCTGCGAGAAATCCCGGACGACGCCACCCATTATGTTGTATATGTTGGTTATCAAAATTTGTTATGCTGTATGCGTGCGTGGGTGAAATTATTATGTTGTATATGTGGGTTATGAATATTCAGTGAAAATAATAATAATTAAATGAAATTTGGCCAAATGTGTAATTATCCGGAAATATGTTAATTTATGTAATTATGCACATTTTAATTATGCCAATTCGAGAGGTAATCGTATTAATTATGCGAGTGGGTGTAATTATGATAATGCAAGTCGTTATGATAACCAGACCCCGCCTCGGTGATGAGGGTGGGTTATCGATCGGAATAAGGCAATTAATCGTATGCAGTTATGCAGGTGTGGTGTAAGTATGCAAGATTAACTTAGATTAACTCGGCATCGTTGTCTAGGTTCGTCTCATTCTCGCTTTAACATTCCCAGAGTGTGTATTCGTGGTTATATTTTAGGTCCCCGGTTCACCCCGTTATCGCTTTAACATTTACTGAGTATGTGTTAGTGTGTTTATTAAGGTCACCAAGTTCAGATCTCAACGCAGAAGCAGATCTTATGCATAGATTTCAGGAAAGAATCACACAACCACTTCTGTATTGATCAATTTATTACTAATTCAACCTTAACTATGATATAGTATGCGAACTCTCAATCCCGGAACGTCAACACGGCATCAATACAGTATCATCAACGATTGTCTGATTTCACTTTGACAACGGCACATGGATCCCGCATAACGCGATGGTTGTTAGTGAGAGAGAGAGTCGTTAAAATATGCAAATACTATGCTAAGAAAACCTTAACGTTAATGAATGATTATACTCAATATTGTTCACGCAGTACCGCACTCCTTATTGATCATACGCAACCCTTATCACGTTGTTAGCACCTTGGGTCACGGGACAGTTGAATATTCTGTAGAGGATGCGAGTACGTGCGGCGATTATGACTGAAAGATACTTGAAAGATTATACGGCGATAAAAAAAAACACAATCAAAAACAGTTATTATTCTTAAAGGCACCAATCTCAACAGATACATCGGCAGGTTATCTGACAACAGAACGGCTCGGAGTAAGGGCCTGCGACGGTGCTCCTTTTCCGAAGATCGTTATCTTATACCAAGTTTACTAATTGGGGACCAGATCACCTGATAAGGATCCGGTGGGCCACCACTCCCCACGTGAGCGTGGCTCGGCGGAAGGAGGTGCCAAGAATCAGTTCGTATTGATGGATCTGTTGGGAATTTATGCGATTAAGAGTACAGCCCACTAAATATTAAAGATAAAAATTACGAATACTCTTATAAACGACGGATGGCCATCACTCGGTCTCGTTGTGATGCCTTCCCAGCCACGGATGGCTTATGGGTTCGAGTGTGTTTGAGTGGTAAGAGTTGTCTTGAATAGTCAGTGTTCGGAGTCGATTCTTTATGTCAAACAGACGCCTGGTGGTCGTGTGGTGAGGGGGCGGTGCGCGTCATACGTATCAGTCGCTCCCCTGTCACCGTGGGGAACTGGTTCGGATGCCCGTTGATACGCTGTCGCAGTTCGGAACCCGGTCGGTAGGTGGCGCCCACAACTCGCTCGCAGCGTGCAGTGTGGGTCGTCGTGTGCACGGAGCCTCGTCGCCAAACCGCGACCCTCACCACTCCGGCGGCAGCAGAGACCTCCGACTCGGCAGAGGTTGACCCACGCAGGCCGAGTTGAGCTGTCAAGCGGGTCTTGCCCGCCTGCAGAGGAGATGGGGAGCCGCTTGAGTCGAGCCCCGAGAGCCGGCTTTGGCAAGCCGATCGAACTCGGCTGAGTCCCAGACGAGCTGAAGATGAGTCGAGCCGACCCGCTGGTCGCAGCTCGCTCCTGAGCCGACCCTCCCGGTCGAGCTCGCTCCTGAGTCGACCCGCTGGTCGCACTCCCCACGTGAGCCGACCCGCTGGTCGCACTCCCCCCGTGAGCCGACCCGCTGGTCGCACTCATTTCCAATGCTCAGGATCCTTTCCTTTATGCCGAAAAATCCCCCTGGATCCCGCCCACAAGGCGGGGCTTCTTTCGATTTTTGCTGTGTCAGGATCTGTCCGTAGGCAGGTGTGTCCATGTGTGTGTCCGTACGTCCGTATGTCCTTGTGTGCATCACTCACGGTATATTCCGTTGTCACCCTCCCTCCATAAAACCCACGAGCAAACAATCAGATGTTACAAATTGCCTCGAAGTCGTCTCTCTGTCTGGGTGCAATATTATCTCTTGTCTGGCCTTCTTCATGAACCCAAAACACAGACGTTACAAATCGTCTCATAGGCGTCTTTGTTCGTGTTGCACAACCTGGAGGGAGGGGCAACACTCTCTCCGACCCGGCGCACAAAGAAATGGTTAAAAGTTTTAAGTTAACATTTGTCCCTTACTATTTCACAGTTATGATTCTGTATGTAACCTAAGGTCTGTCGTTTCCCATCGTGGTGCTTGACTCAAGTGGAGGTGTTTCCCCGAGCGTATACACACTCCTATCCCGCGCTGCGGGGATACAAAGACGGCCGGGATCTCCCTTTCTCTCCGACCCTGGGTTTAACATCGTTTTTTTTTATTATGTATTTATATTCGACCTGGTGGTGATTCATCCCGTTATCCTGGCTTTTCCATAAGTTTTACTTTTGTCTTTTCATGCATATGCTTATTACTATTAATTTATTTCCGATATCTTAGGTTAAGGGGTAAGTTTCTTGATCCTAGGAATTCGTATTCCTTGGTGTCTGCATGGTTATATAAGCGGAATATAGTTTACGGTGAATAGCGTTAACATTGATGTTATGTACGATATTATGTATTGTGATGTCTTTAACTTAACTTGTTTGTCAGGGCTTTACTGACACGAAGTTGCATTCCATAGCCCCGCAGTCTTTGCCCCACCCTATCTCTGCTCGCCGTGGTTGTTGCTGTCCAGCTGACGTCGTTAACTCAAGGCCTCATTAATTTCCGTCACTCCTTGTGTGTGAGGGCGGTTGAACCTTGGAGTCAGTTCTGGTTTTTGTCTGCCTGCTTCTTCTTGTGTCCCCTGACCTCGGGAGTTATTATTTCTACTTTTATGGCCTGTCGAAGCCCGACTCGCTGTTGCTGGGCTGGTCGTTCCCGGCTTTTTGCTTACGTTTGCAGTTCGCCGTGCTCTTAATTTCCTTCCCTCTTCAACCTTATATCGACTATTCGCTCCTGTCTGGGTGCGATTCAATTTTAACTTAGGAAGGTTCTGATTGTCATATGCTTCGGGTCGAGTTGTATAGAAAGTATTAAAGTATGGAAATAACATTTCATATTGACTTAATGATGGTGATGGTTCAGTAGGCGTAACTTGTGGCCTGGTTTAATTGGAGTGGGTGTGAATATCAATAACTTTAGCCTACCCTGTTGTTAAATTCCGACTTTAACGTTACTTTAATAGCAATACAGAATAATTGAGCTTTTTGTCTTAACTAGGCGAACGCGAACTTCTGGTGACCCCCGCAGCCTTGTTGTTCAGCTGGGTCTGCCTCCTTGAGAGATATACACCACTCTTATTCTCGTCCCACTGTGGCCATCCAACCTTCTGCTCTGGGAGTGTTATTCTTAATTTCAGGTCAAAGGCCCCCTCACGTTCAGACGTGCAGGGTTGTTTAAATCAGCTCCCTCCCCTGTGCACGTGTTCCAACTAGCTCGGAATCCCTAAACACACAATCAGTGATGATTCCTGGCTTTCTGTGGTTGTGATTTAGACAAAGGCGCCTCTGCTTTTCTTCCATTGCCTTTGAGTCGACACTGCCCTATTATTTGCCCATGTGCTGAGGTCATAGAATTCGTTTTGACTTCAGTAATATTAACATTCAGTATTGGATTAGCAAATGGCAATGGTTCATTGATGTAGCTCGCAGCCTGGTCTCCAATTTGAGCGAGCGCGAGGATCGATACTTTAGCCTACTCTGTTGTTGAATTTCGAATTTTGACGTTACTTTAAAACCATGCAGGATGGTTGGGCTTTTTGCCTTAACTATGTCTGGCTGACACTCCCACTGTCTCTGCCGCCTGCACGGGTGACATGTGCCCGTTCATCAGGCCTTATCTTTCCTTGAAGCAAGGTTGCAAATTCTGCCATCCTAGCCCTCCTCCAGTTCATTACTTAACAACACCTGGTGTTTTGCAGTTTGCTGCGCTTTGGTGTGTTTAAAAAAAACAAGTAAAAAGATAATATATAAAAATCATCAAATATTATTAATCTCAATTTTGGAAGAAGGGTTAGTATACAACAGCGTGTGCTCAGGGTGGGGGTAGTGGACAATCGTGGCGCTTGCGGAGCTGCTCCGTGGTCGTGGCACCACAGAGTTTGGGAATCGCAGCCGCTGGAAATCGCAGCCGCTGGGAATCGCAGCCGCTGGGAATCGCACAGCCGCTGGGAATCGCACAGCCGGATCTCACCGGTGGAATTGAGCCACCGCGGGTTTTCACTGCACTCTTCTTACACTGCACTCTTCTAACAGTGCACTCTGCACTCTTCTTACACTGCACTCTTCTTACACTGCACTTCTTACACTGTGATGCCACAGCAATGGAGCAGCGCTGCCGGCGCTGCTCTCCCCTCGCAACCCTTCACACAGACACACACACATACCCCCACGTAGGACCTCGTGGGGAAGTCACCGGGCCTCTGGGTTTTCACCCGAGAGCCCCTTCGTGGGGGGCTCCACGGTTTCCCAGGGCCAGGAAATTGGCAGATTTCCCCCAGGTTAAATTGCATTGCGGCGCCGTGCACTGACCTAACATTGCATGGCCACGGCGAAGCCCATCGGGCAACCACAGTAAGAATACAGTCCGCACAAGGGAAGGGAGCCGACCATCCAGCGAGGAGCGGGGTTTGAACCCGGTTGTGGGGGCGGGGTAAAGGACGGGCGTGGGCATAAAGGGAGACTACGAAAGCCGAGAGTGGGGGCGGGGTAACTAGCGCGCTTGAACAAAGAAGACAACGCAGCAGCCCGAGTGGATCTTTTTGAAGTGAGGGGGGTTAGGTCACGGGTAAGCATCTGATTGGCTATGCGGATTAGGATCCGAATGAACGGATGGAGCACGCAGGGGAGACGTGATGATTGGCTGGGAGGCCCCGTCAGCTTGGCCGAGGACCCCTTTGATGTAGAACGGGATAAAAAGCAGAACAGAGGGGCACCCACCATTGTAACCTCATTTGCCAGTAAAAAATATGATAATTGTTTTTTTACCCTTTTATCTGGCAACAAAACTGACACCTTTTTTTACAAGGTGTCACCTTTTTTACAAGGTGTCAGTTTTGTTGCCAGATAAAAGGGTAAAAACATAATTATAAGGGTAAAAACCCAATTATCATATTTTTTACTGGCAAATGAGGTTCCAATGGTTTAAATGCTTACCCCGAACTCTCATACTCTGATGGTGCATTGTCTTTTGAGTTGTGCGCCTTTTGGCGTCATCTGGTCCAACACCATGTGAGACTAGGCTCTAAGGAAAGCTGTCTTGGGTGTGGACCAATCAACTTCAAGGACAGTGCATACATTATCAGAGTTATGTTTTTTGTTTGCATTATGACTGCAGGTATTGTGGTCCAGTATTGTATGTCCGCGGTTGTGACAACTGTTGCGGAATAAATACGTGTGCCTCAACCCCGGGTGTCCAAGAGTCCTCAACGCTATTACATCTGGTGACAGAAGTGAACGACCACGAACATGGACACGCGCCGGACAGCTCGAGCCGGGGTACCGGAGGCGGAGGACACCGCTGAAATTGTGGAGCCCGAGACAGCTGAAGAAGGCATCGAGCAGCCGGGGCCGGACGCATCCTTACCGCGGCATCGGGATGAAGGGGAGCCGGCATCAGAAGGACTGAGGCTGGCTCACGCGAGGCTGGCGGAGCTGCTGTACGCTGCTGCCGCCACGCTCGAAAACATCACAGGGCTGGGCGCTGGTGGACCGCCACGGGGCGAGGATAGCCGACGACCGGTGCACCTTCCCGCCATTTCAACGGACTCCAACTTTGAATCTCCCGCCATCGCCGCAGCAGCTGCTGAGGGCGTGGCCGGCCTGAACCTCGGGTCCGACATCGGCCTCACAGGGGCTGCCGCGTCATCACCAGCGGACGGAGCGTCACCACTGGTGCGACCGGCGATGCCATCCGTCGTTCGCGCCGAGGCGCAGACGAGTTACGGGGACAGCAAAGTGCAAGCTTCCACGGCGACCGCTGCGCTGCCCCAACGGCTGCCTCCGCTCAAAGAGTTTGTGGGCGAGGAGGGCGACTGGGGCGGCTTCCAGCGGCGCTTTCTCGCGCACCAGGAAATGGCGCAGTGGTCGGATGCCGAGGCTCTCTGCGCGCTGCCGGCGCTCCTCGACAGCGACGCCCTCGCCGCTCTTACATCGGCGCCGAAGGAAAAACGCTCCACGCTACGGATGGCGCTGCAGTTGCTGGCTGCGGTCTACGGACCTTCATCGGAATGCAGGCAGCGTTTTTATGATCGCCAGCGGGGTGCAAAGGAGTCGCCCCTCACGTACCGTACGAGTCTCCTGGCACTGGCGAAGACGGCCTTCCCTCGAATGGACGACGAAGGCGTGGACGCGATGGTAACAGAAAAGATCCTCCTGCTGGCGGACGACCTGGACATCGCCGTCGTTGCACAGGAGGACACAGAAATGGGTTCCCTCCAGGCGGCGCGACTCCTCCACGCCAACCTGCTGTCGCAGCGACGGAAGGCCAGCAGGGCAGTGGCCGGGCGTACGGTGGCTGCAGCCACCCTCCCGGCGGAGGAGGTTTACGCCATCGACCATCGACAGCAGCAGAGGGCGGGAGTACGGGCGAGCCGGGATGGATCGAGCCGCTCCGACCGTCCGTTATCGCCGCCTACGCTCCCGCGCTGTTACAACTGCGGCATCCAGGGCCATGTCGCCTCGGGGTGCCACTCTCCTCGGCAGCGCGGGACGACGCCTCGACAGGACGCCGGCCCTCCTCCTCCCAAGCTCCATCAACATAACCCGGCGAGTCGCGGCACCCCTCATGTTTGGCCCAAGCACACACCCATTACACACTCGCACACCGCAACGAACGGGGGGCCGACATTACGCACCATCGGACCAACACGCACCACTATGGGGACTCAAATCGAACCCAGCCAGTGATCCATGTTGGCCCATCGCGTTGTGGCTGCGTCGTCGGGGTCGTCAGCCATGGTAGGGCACATTGACGGGGTTGAGGTGCGCATCCTGGTCGATACAGGAGCGTCGGCGACCATCATTTCGGAACTAATTTACAATATTCTCCCTGTCCAGAGCCGTCCTTTACTGCCGGTTAACGTCCCATTCTATGCTCCTAACGGGGGCTCACTTGGCATTATTGGACAAATTCGAGCGCAAATTTGTATCGGTGATATCAAATTGTCCGGCCCGATTTTTGTTTCCTCCTCGCTGGCGGTTCCGTGCCTGCTGGGGACGGACTTCTTGGGCAAAATGCCGATTCGTATTTTAATAGACCAGGGCTGCATTGAGCTCCCGTCGGGACGACATACGGCGTTTCTGCCTTCCCCTACTGCGGCTCGGACGGCGTTCACGACAGTACCGGCGTTCGTCGTTAAAACGGTTCGCGTACCGCCGGGGGCACAAATGTTGGTGCCTCTCAAACTTCGTCGGCCCTTCGCTAAGGGCATTGGGGACCAGGGAATTCTGCTGGGGCCATCTAGGGCCGGGGTTAGCCGGCCTCATTTAATTCCGGCCCAGACCATCGTAAAAGGGGACGGTGACCCTTTCATCGCGGTCCTCAATGTGGGGTCGCAGACAGTGGTAGTTCCTCAAGGGACCGTGCTTGCTCACGCAACGCCGGTGCCCTGTGAGGAACCTGTCGTGAATCACGTCGGCACTGTCCCTCTGCCGCATCCACATTCGGACACCGATGAAGGGTGGCTCGAGGCGCTTTGTGCGGGATCGACGAACCTGTCGGATTTAGAGCGTCAAAAACTTAGGACACTACTGCGCGAATTTTCCGACGTTTTCAGTCAGAACAAATTCGATTTAGGCTGTACCCATCTGCTGCGTCACCATATTGATACGGGTGACAGCGCGCCAATACGCCAAAATCCCTTTCGGTTAAGTCCCGCCGAAAAGGACCATATCAAATCGGCTGTTGATGACATGTTAGCCGCCGACATCATTTCTCCCTCTACCAGCCCGTGGGGAGCGCTGATCGTCCTGGTTAAGAAACAGGATGGCTCGTTGCGGTTTTGCGTCGATTTTCGCCGCCTCAACAAAATTTATGTTGCCGACGCATACCCGCTCCCACGGATTGACGAATCGCTGGACGCCTTGGCGGGAGCGCGATTCTTCTCCACATTGGATTTGTTTCGAGATTCTGGCAGCTTCCTCTGGATGATGATTCTAAGCCTAAAACTGCATTCCGTACACCGCACGGTCTCTTCCAATTCAACCGGTTGCCGATGGGACTCCACTCGGCGCCGGCGACTTTCCAGCGATTGATGGAATTGGTTTTGGCTGGATTGCAATGGGACTCGTGCTTAATTTATTTGGATGACGTTATCGTCTTTAGCAGAACATTTGACGAGCATCTCCAGAGGTTGCGGGCAGTTTTCCTCAAAATGCGGGCTGCTAATTTGAAATTTAAACCCCAAAAATGTCATCTGTTATGCGAATCGGTGCGTTATTTGGGGCACATCGTCGGACGCTCAGGTATTGCTACCGATCCCGCCAAAACGCAGTGCGTCAGCTCCTGGCCGACTCCCACCTCTGTGGGAGAGGTCAGGAGTTTCATTGGATTCGCGTCATATTACCGACGCTTTGTCGCGGATTTTGCCACGATTGCTAAGCCCCTACACGCTTTGACGTCAAAGGGGGTCCGCTTTCATTGGGGACAGGAGGAGGAGGCTGCTTTCCGCTCCCTTCGGGACGCTCTGGTTAAAGCCCCTCCCTTGGTTTACCCCGATTTTTCTAAACCCTTTGTGCTCGACACCGATGCGAGCAACACAGGTATTGGGGGCGTGCTTTCCCAGGTGGTTGATGGCGTGGAACGGGTAGTCGCGTATGGTAGTCGGGTGTTGTCTCCAGCGGAGCAACGATATTGTGTCACCCGTCGGGAACTGTTGGCAATTGTCTATTTCATCCAACAGTACCGGCCATATCTGTACGGTCAGCGGTTCACCGTCCGTACAGATCATGCGGCACTACAGTACGCCCTGCGAGTTCAACAACCATCGGGACAATTGTCTCGTTGGTTGGAGGTTCTCCAGGACTTTGATTTTGAGACCACGTACCGTAAGGGCGTTCGCCACACAAATGCGGACGCTCTGTCGCGCATGCCAACCACCCCCGAATGCGCATGCCTCCTGGGGTCGGGTCGTTGCAGGCATCCAGGTGAAATGTTTGTTCCGGTCTTGGCGGCCGCAGATGACGCAGCGTCGATGACGAATTCGATCGCACAACAGGGATCAGATTCCCTGTTGGGGTTGCCTGTCACTGAATGGGGGCGCTTACAGATGGAGGATACCTCCCTCCTCGCATTGCGTCGTCGCGTCGGGGATGCTGGGCGGGGGAGGGGTGATGCCGACGCATGGGAAATGATCACGGGTCTGCTGATGCATTGGGACGGGAAATCCCATCGACACCGGCTGGTGGTCCCTTCTGGGTTACGGGGTAAGGTGGTGTGGGCCGCTCATGAGCGCCTCCTCCACCTGGGGACCCATAAGACCCTCGCCTTGCTCCAGCTTGATTTTTTTTGGCCGGGCATGACGAGGGATGTCGCAGATCTGTTGGGGTCATGCCCTCGGTGTGCGCAGCGGAAACCACCAGCACGGGAGTCAAACCCGCCTTTGCAGTCTATCAGAGTCTCCAGAGTGAACGAACTTGTCGCGCTGGATATTCTGGGCCCATTCCCCGCCACCCCCAGGGGCAATAGATATTTGTTGACCGGGGTGGAGTACTTTACGCGCTGGCCTATGGCCTGGCCCCTGGCCAACCAGTCGGCAGCAGCCATCGTGGAGGCCTTTGTCCAGGGATACGTCCTGAACAAAGGTGCTCCGGAGCGGCTGCTGACCGACCAGGGCAAAAATTTTTCCGGCAAACTGCTCCAACAGGTCTGTGAGCTCCTGGGCACGAAAAAAATTCGTACCTCCCCCTATCACCCGCAAACTGACGGGATGGTCGAGCGTCTGCACCGAACCATCACGTCTATGTTGTCACAGCAGGTTTCGGACTCACAGACCGATTGGGACTTGCAAATTCAAGGGGTCCTGGCAGCATACAGATTGGCCCCCCATGCTGCGACGGGATTTTCACCCTTCTTCCTCATGTATGGCCGCGAACCTGACCCACCTGTTCGGGCCCAGCTGCAGATCCCCGCGCCGCAGGGTAAAACTAAATTGGCCGGTCCATGTTAAATTTAACCTTGCGAAATTGACAGAGGCGCGGGATGCTGCCATGCAAAATTCCGACATGCGGCAGAAAGCTAATGAGCGGCTCAGACTGGGTCGCGCGCACGTGCTACAGTGGAAGCCGGGAGACAGGGCATGGCTGCACTGTCCCCAGGTACCACTCGCGACCTCCTCAAAACTGGTGCGGCCGTGGCGGGGCCCTGTCGAGGTGGTCGAGGTTCTGCGGCCTCAGTGTGTGCGCATCAAATGGGGGAAGCGCCGGTGGTTTGTGCACCCCTCCAGACTGAAACCCTTCGTTGCGGTGCGAGGTCCCACTCCACACACGCGTGGCCAAACATGTGGGGGGTCGACCGACTCTAAGGGTCCGTCCCCGCTGCTCTCGCCTGACGTGTTGCCGGCTGTCCCGCCCCCAGGTGCACCAGGAATGACGGGCTCACGCCCGACAGCCCCTACGGGAGATTCTGAGGGTTTCGCGACATCAAGAGCAGACTCACTCGGAAATGGACAGCTGCCGCCCGACGGCCCGCCATCCGGGGTTGCCCCGTGTGACGGGCCTGCGGCAAGGACACGCGCAAGAATGCGCAGACTCTTGTGATGCACAACATTTTTTAAAAATTATTTTTCACATGTTATGTTCACTGTGTGCTGCGTCGCGGTGTGTTCCTGGCACATTGGATTGTACGTATGTTGTGTTCCTGGTGTGCTGTGTGTGTGCTGGGGTTCCCTGCAAATTGTATATACGTTGGTTTTACGGAATTCGTATTTATTCGGGGGTGGGGGGGTGTCTGGTTATTTTCCCTTCTGGCTTTTCTGGTTCTTGTTGTTGTTCTCGTCGCGTAATGGTTGAAAAAAAAAATTGTGAGGCACACGCGGGGTCAAGGGTTAAATAAACTTTTATTGTCGTTGTTGCAGCCGGGACGGCTGCGAGCTGTACAGGGGGGGTGATGTAGGGGTGTTTCGGAGGGGCTGTATGCATAGGATCACACGGGAAACAAACACAGTGGGTGGGGCTCGCAACGACGTCCGCACCGGGCAGCCTGGGGGGTTGGCCCGGAGTTGTGATCCCCCGGAGGGCCCCACCCCTCAGCAGGGGGTTGTGGTATAAAAGGGGATGAGCCAGAGAGCTCGGGGTACAATGTTTAAGCTAAACCAGCGAAGACCGAAGACCGTCTAGCTAGAGCCCTGGACTCCCCTGGGACGCCGCCCTTGTCAGGGCTGCGCAGGAACGAGCCAGCGGCGTGGTCCCGAGAACCAGAGCTAGTGCTCTGGGACTCCGGGTACCGTAGCCCGACTTACCAGTGTCGGGCCAGTCAGCCTCCCCTAGCCCGTTAGTGGAGGACTAGGAGGTAGGTCAGAGATAGCTAGCAGTGTATTCCCAGCTAGCCGGGTGAGGGGGCCGATACCCCCTCCAGTATTGTATGTCCGCGGTTGTGACAACTGTTGCGGAATAAATACGTGTGCCTCAACCCCGGGTGTCCAAGAGTCCTCAACGCTATTACACATGTGTGCATGTGTGCAAGTGCTGCGTGTGTGCGTGTGCTCAGGGTGGGGGTAGTGGACAATCGTGGCGCTTGCGGAGCTGCTCCGTGGTCGTGGCACCACAGAGTTTGGGAATCGCAGCCGCTGGAAATCGCAGCCGCTGGGAATCGCAGCCGCTGGGAATCGCACAGCCGCTGGGAATCGCACAGCCGGATCTCACCGGTGGAATTGAGCCACCGCGGGTTTTCACTGCACTCTTCTTACACTGCACTCTTCTAACACTGCACTCTGCACTCTTCTTACACTGCACTCTTCTTACACTGCACTTCTTACACTGTGATGCCACAGCAATGGAGCAGCGCTGCCGGCGCTGCTCCCCCTCGCAACCCTTCACACAGACACACACACATACCCCCACGTAGGACCTCGTGGGGAAGTCACCGGGCCTCTGGGTTTTCACCCGAGAGCCCCTTCGTGGGGGGCTCCACGGTTTCCCAGGGCCAGGAAATTGGCAGATTTCCCCCAGGTTAAATTGCATTGCGGCGCCGTGCACTGACCTAACATTGCATGACCACGGCGAAGCCCATCGGGCAACCACAGTAAGAATACAGTCCGCACAAGGGAAGGGAGCCGACCATCCAGCGAGGAGCGGGGTTTGAACCCGGTTGTGGGGGCGGGGTAAAGGACGGGCGTGGGCATAAAGGGAGACTACGAAAGCCGAGAGTGGGGGCGGGGTAACTAGCGCGCTTGAACAAAGAAGACAACGCAGCAGCCCGAGTGGATCTTTTTGAAGTGAGGGGGGTTAGGTCACGGGTAAGCATCTGATTGGCTATGCGGATTAGGATCCGAATGAACGGATGGAGCACGCAGGGGAGACGTGATGATTGGCTGGGAGGCCCCGTCAGCTTGGCCGAGGACCCCTTTGATGTAGAACGGGATAAAAAGCAGAACAGAGGGGCACCCACCATTGTAACCTCATTTGCCAGTAAAAAATATGATAATTGTTTTTTTATCCTTTTATCTGGCAACAAAACTGACACCTTTTTTACAAGGTGTCACCTTTTTTACAAGGTGTCAGTTTTGTTGCCAGATAAAAGGGTAAAAACATAATTATAAGGGTAAAAACCCAATTATCATATTTTTTACTGGCAAATGAGGTTCCAATGGTTTAAATGCTTACCCCGAACTCTCATACTCTGATGGTGCATTGTCTTTTGAGTTGTGCGCCTTTTGGCGTCATCTGGTCCAACACCATGTGAGACTAGGCTCTAAGGAAAGCTGTCTTGGGTGTGGACCAATCAACTTCAAGGACAGTGCATACATTATCAGAGTTATGTTTTTTGTTTGCATTATGACTGCAGGTATTGTGGTCTATGCAAACATGACTCCTTGTAAAAAAGGTGTCAGTTTTGTTGCCAGATAAAAGGGTAAAAAACCAATTATCAGAGGGGCACCCAGTTCAGTTCTCTCCAAGTCAGCGATCGGGGCAGTCAACCTTCCGGCCACTCGAGCGTCCGCGTGACGTGTCAGAGCGCAGCCAGGACACGACCCCGGCGGGAACTTCGTGCGGCCTCGTTTCTCCCCCGACTTCCCACACGTCCGGGCAGAACCGTGAGTGCGTGAGAGAGGTGAGAGGTAGCGTCGGGATCTACCGAGGGATTTCATAGAAATAGGTGAGACGCTAGACTTGAAGCTTTCGTGACTGCAAGGAATCATATTCTTAGGTGTTTTCGGTAAAGTCACGTAGGCAAAACATCAAAATTAATAAAAATAATAAAATAAAATAAAGATCACGACGTTTCGGAGGCAACACAAGTCTCCGTCATCAGGTGGGACAGTCACAGCCAGATCGGCTGCATCAAGTGAGGCAATGATTCAAGATGTAATCCCTTAAAAGCGAGTTGAGGGGGGAGGAGAGGGGGGGGGGCTCATCAGAATGTGGTAGCCAATGAATGGAAAGTATCGGGAGAGAGGGGCCAAAAAAAGGGTGGGCGATGGCGTGGAAGCTATTGTGCGCAAGCGACACACTGCTGCCCACGCCAACGCATTGGACAGAGAGGGGGAGGTCTGATACACATGATAGAAAAGAAAAGAAAATGCGTATGTTTATACCAATGCTGGCTGAACAATGAAGAGATTACTGTTTTTTGGCCCACCCTTTTTTTGACCCCTCTCTCCCAATACTTTCCATTCATTGGCTACCACATTCTGATGAGCCCCCCCCCCTCTCCTCCCCCCTCAACTCGCTTTTAAGGGATTACATCTTGAATCATTGCCTCACTTGATGCAGCCGATCTGGCTGTGACTGTCCCACCTGATGACGGAGACTTGTGTTGCCTCCGAAACGTCGTGATCTTTATTTTATTTTATTATTTTTATTAATTTTGATGTTTTGCCTACGTGACTTTACCGAAAACACCTAAGAATAGGTGAGACGCTGCTCTGCTAGGTGATTCTGGTTTCGGGACAGGTCGTGTTTAATTACAGTCGCGTCGGGAATAAACTCTAGTATAAAATACCGACGTTGTGTGGTTCCTGTGGGTGTGGAGAGAGCGTGGGGTGGTGTGTATTGGTTTAGCCATGTTTGATTGTTGTAGTACAGAGTTAGACTGATGGCCTTAATCTAAGTTGTCTTGTGGTTGTTGTTGTTGTTTGACTTGCATCCCACTGGGATTTTTGCACACAGCGTTGGTGTACGGTGTTTTTTCTGCAATATTTTGCTGTCTTTTCTTGGATTTTCTGTTTGCACTTAGTCACATAGTCACTTTAATATGTTTTTTGTTCATGTTTTTTGTTTGTTGCGGTTGCACCCAATTCAAGAGCCGAATGGCTCACAGGGCTATACCTAATAAATGAACTTGAGTATGCGCATTAGTGTGATGATCGGCACCTATTCACTGATAAACGATCGCGGACGTTCGGGGCAGGTGTGAATAACGGGGCAGGTGTGAATAACGGGGCAGGTGTGAATAACGGGTGAAAATACGCGAGGCAGCCTCGTTCGTTTCGCCATTGTGCCCGGGCTTAGCGCGCAAACAGCCTCATCAGCGCCACCACCTGCACCACGTGTTTGCGCTCGCCCATGCGCGTTGGCTCGGGGATTAATGCGCGTGTCTTGTCACTAATAGTGTGCCGTTACCCTGGTAATTAACGCGCAAACCCTACCATCATTAATTTGGTGCTGCTGGTGGTGGTAGTGCTGGTGGTGGTTGTGGTGGTTGTGGTGGTTGTTGTGGTGGTGGTTGTTGTAGTGGTGGTTGTTGTGGTGGTTATTGTAGTGGTGGTGGTTGTGGTGGTGGTTGTTGTGGTGTTGGTTATTGTGGTTGTTGTGGTGGTGGTTATTGTGGTTGTTGTGGTGGTGGTTATTATAGTGGTGGTGGTGTTGGTGGTGCTGCGCCGCGCATATTCACGCGGCTATTTTTAGCGCGTGCACGTGGCGGACAATAGGAGCGGGTGGCTGCGCGTACGCAGCGTGCACAGGTGCGCGCGTGCAAGAAGTCGCCTCCGAACATCTGGTGGGGGGGAGTGTGCGCGGGGAGTGTACGTGGGGCGTGTGTGGGTAACTCCAGGCGGTGGAGGGCCAGCCTCGAGCTACGCTTCACAGAGAGGACGCCGGTGCGGGGAGGCCGATGACTCGATCGGCGACAGCCCGGCAGGAAGAGGAGGAGGAGGTCGAAGGGGGAGAGGAGGCGGGGAGCATCAGCCCCCACAACTGCACTCTTCTAACACTGCACCCTTCTAAAATTTCACTTTTAACACCACTCTTGTAACAACACTGCAATGTTAACAACTCTGCACTCCTGGCTCGTGCTGCTCGATCAGCCACAATCGCACGATGCCGAATGACGTGGATGCCGAATGACGTGGATTCCTCGTGTTCAATAAAGGTTCGAGTTGAGGTCGCGGGGTATCGTGGCAGCAGTAGCAACACCACCACCCTCCGACACCGACCCAACCCGCGACTTCTTCAGTTCGCTCGCGATGCGAGCCCACGGCACTTGTGATGTGCGTTGGGAGTGATGATTGTAATGGTGGTGATTGTGTCTAATGGTGGTGGTGGTGGGTGTGATAATGATGGTGGTGGGTGCGGGATGATTGTGACGCACGTATGTTGTACCTTGCTAATAGGAGGTGCGGTGGTGGTTGTGGTTCTGCCGGTTGCCCTACCCCATCTTACCCCCCACTGCCCTGAGCTCCGGGGTGGACACACCGTGGGGGTGGACACCGAGGGGGTGGACACCGTGGGGGTGGACACCGTGGGGTGGACACACCGTGGGGGTGGACACACCGTGGGGGTGGACACCGTGGGGGTGGACATTGCGGGGTGGACACCATGGGGGTGGACACTGCGGGGTGGATACCGTGGGGGTGGACACCGTGGGGGTGGACACTGCGGGGGTGGACACCGTGGGGGTGGACACTGCGGGGTGGACACCGTGGGGGTGGACACCGTGGGGTGGACACCGTGGGGTGGACACCGTGAGGGTGGACACCGTGGGGGTGGACACCGTGGGGGTGGACACACCGTGGGGTGGACACCGTGGGGGTGGACACCATGGGGGTGGACACACCGTGGGGTGGACACCGTGAGGGTGGACACCGTGGGGTGGACACCGTGGGGGTGGACACCGTGGGGTGGACAGCCTCAGCCACGTGCGCTCCTTCCACTCCCCACGTGACCCCACCCCCACACACTCAGCCGTACACCAGCAGCAGCAGCAGCCCCCCACTCAGGACTCGTCACGGGTGCCGAGCGGGGGGCCGAGCGGGGGGCGGATTCGACACAAATTCCCTGCGGTGTCCGCTGCTGCTGCTGCATCGCGAGTTTGCGATAGACGGCTTCACGAAGCCTTCATCCAGCAGTGGATGGATCATGGCCGATTATGTAATCGTGCGCAACAGCGCCGAAGCTGAGGACGCTGGGCATTGCCCAGATAAAACCGCTGTGGTGTGAACGTGAGAGCAGCAGGCCGGCTTGTTGTTACGTTACTGGAGGGAGTCAACCGGCGGTGAGTGTGAAATACTGCAGGGCGCGTGGCTCACTTAGTGGACTGGTGAGCCGGCTTGTAGGAGACGGCTCAGCCAGGGTCTCCACTGCAGGGCGCGTGGCTCACTTAGTGGACTGGCGAGCCGGCTTGTAGGAGGTGGCTCCGCCAGGGTCTCCACTGCAGAGCTAGCGGCTCATTTAGTGGATTAGCGAGCCGGCTTGTAGGAGACGGCTCAGCCAGGGTCTCCACTGCAGAGCTAGCGGCTCACTTAGTGGACTGGCGAGCCGGCTTGTAGGAGGCGGCTCCGCCAGGGTCTCGCTGCGGGCGCGGATCTCAGGAGCCTAAGAATCCGTGGCGGTGGAGGCGGCGGCGCCGTGGGAAGGTAACAGCCCCCCCCCCCCCCCCGTGGACCCGGCCCCAGTGAGAGCAGGAGACAGAGCAGAGAGACAGGAGACAGAGCAGAGAGACAAGAGACAGAGTAGAGAGACAGGATACAGAGCAGAGAGACAGGGGCGTGGAGGCACGGCACGCCTCTCATCCCCATCCTCTCCCATCACCACACTCCGGTCATCCATCATCACCACCATCATCACCATCCTCATCACCATCCTCGCTTCCTTCCGTCCTCCTCTCTCCATCCTCCGTCTCCCATCATCACCCCCCGCCTCATCCTCCTGCCCCCCCCCCCGCCTCCATCACGAGGGCACGGCCATCGTGCGGCGCCTCTGCATGCGAGCCGCCTGGGATGCAGCGCGGCTGTGAGGAGCAGCAGCAGGGGCAGCAGCAGCAGGAGCAGCAGCAGCAGCAGCCGTAGGTGCGGGGAGGCCCCTGGGACCAACACGGGCCCTGAGCCACCGGGGAATCAGAGAGCCGGGGGGGGGGGGGGATCAGAGAGCCGGGGGGGGGGGGGGGGGCCCGGCCAACGTCGCGGGGTCACGCCGAGACAAAGAGGCGGATCAGAAGAACCGCACCCCCCGCGCCCCCCGTGTCGGATCGGAAGGGCGCGACTCGACTGGACGCGATCAGCTCCAGGGAACTCACGAGGGGCAGCTGAGCGGCCTCCACAGCACACGGCGACCCCTGGGGGGGGCGGGGGGCAGGAGGAGCCGGAGTCGCCACTCGCGACGGAGCTGGAGGTGAATTGCAGCCCCACGGAGCTCTCCGCCAGCACCACGGGCCGGTGAGGGGTGTGGGTGGAGTGGATGGAGGGTGTGGGTGGAGTGGGTGGAGTGGGTGTGGGTGGAGTGGATGGAGTGGGTGTGGGTGGAGTGGATGGAGTGGGTGTGGGTGGAGTGGGTGGAGGGTGTGGGTGGAGTGGGTGGAGGGTCCGTGTGGGTGGAGTGGGTGGGGGGTGTGGGTGGAGTGGGTGGAGGGTGTGGGTGGAGTGGGTGGAGGGTGTGGGTGGAGTGGGTGGAGGGTCCGTGTGGGTGGAGTGGGTGGGGGGTGTGGGTGGAGGGTGTGGGTGGAGTGGGTGGAGGGTTGGGTGGAGTGGGTGGAGGGTGTGGGTGGAGTGGGTGGAGTGGGTAGAGGGTGTGGGTGGAGTGGGTGGAGGGTGTGGGTGGGGGGTGTGAGTGGAGTGGGTGGAGGGTGTGGGTGGGGGGTGTGAGTGGAGTGGGTGGAGAGTGTGGGTGGAGTGGGTGGAGGGTCCGTGTGGGTGGAGTGGGTGGAGTGGGTAGAGGGTGTGGGTGGAGTGGGTGGAGTGGGTGAAGAGTGTGGGTGGAGTGGGTGGAGGGTCCCTGTGGGTGGGGTGGGTGGAGGGTGTGGGTGGAGTGGGTAGAGGGTGTGAGTGGAGTGGGTGGAGAGTGTGGGTGGAGTGGGTGGAGAGTGTGGGTGGAGTGGGTGGAGGGTCCCTGTGGGTGGAGTGGGTAGAGGGTGTGGGTGGAGTGGATGGAGGGTCTGTGTGGGTGGAGGGTCTGTGTGGGTGGAGTGGGTGGAGAGTCCCTGTGGGTGGAGTGGGTGGAGGGTCCGTGTGGGTGGAGTGGGTGGAGGGTCCGTGTGGGTAGAGTGGGTAGAGGGTGTGGGTGGAGTGGGTGGAGGGTCTGTGTGGGTGGAGTGGGTGGAGAGTCCCTGTGGGTGGAGTGGGTGGAGGGTCCGTGTGGGTGGAGTGGGTGGAGGGTCCGTGTGGGTGGAGTGGGTAGAGTGGGTAGAGGGTGTGGGTGGAGTGGATGGAGAGTGTGGGTGGAGTGGGTGGAGGGTCCGTGTGGGTGGAGTGGGTGGAGGGTCCGTGTGGGTGGAGTGGGTGGAGTGGGTAGAGGGTGTGGGTGGAGTGGGTGGAGGGTCCGTGTGGATGGAGTGGGTGGAGTGGGTAGAGGGTGTGGGTGGAGTGGGTGGAGGGTCCGTGTGGGTGGAGTGGGTGGAGTGGGTAGAGGGTGTGGGTGGAGTGGGTGGAGAGTGTGGGTGGAGTGGGTAGAGGGTGTGGGTGGAGTGGGTGGGGGGTGTGGGTGGAGGGTGTGGGTGGAGTGGGTAGAGGGTGTGGGTGGGGGGTGTGGGTGGAGTGGGTGGGGGGTGTGGGTGGAGTGGGTGGAGGGTGTGGGTGGAGTGGGTAGAGGGTGTGGGTGGAGTGGGTAGAGGGTGTGGGTGGGGGGGTGTGGGTGGAGGGTGTGGGTGGAGTGGGTGGGGGGTGTGGGTGGAGTGGGTGGAGGGTGTGGGTGGAGTGGATAGAGGGTGTGGGTGGAGTGGATAGAGGGTGTGGGTGGGGGGTGTGGGTGGAGTGGGTGGAGGGTGTGGGTGGGTGGAGTGGGTGTAGGGGGTGGATGGTGGGGGTGGAGGGTCCGTGTGGGTGGGGTGGGTACAGGGTCTGTGTGGGCTAGAGAGGGCAGGTAACGGGACAGGTAACGAGGTAACCTCGCCCCCCGACGCGGCTTTTCTTTTTTTACCTGAAAGCCGTTTCGGCTCTGGGCACATTTTTTCTTATTTTTTTACTTCATGAGGGGGGGGGGGGGGGGACACACGTGACAACGTTTCGGTGACGACGCCTTGACGACGACGACGCCGCCGTGACGAGGGGTCCTCGTCCCTGCGGGTCGCAGCAGGGAGGGGCACGCCGCTCCGCTCGCACCGTCGTTCGATCGACTCGTGAGAATCGGGTTCAAGTTATTTATCACTTGCAGGAGGAATCCGATGAGCTATAAAGCTCTTTCGTAGCAGATGTAGCAGTGTAGGGGCACGGGGGTAAGAACGTTACACACAACAAACAGTGCAAGCACACCCCACAGGAGTGCAAAGTACAAGAAATGTAAACAAATCATCCAGCCGCACACAAATACAACACGAAACCATCCCCACAGAGGTTTTAAGTTATGTTTCTGAAGTGACCTGGCCACCGCAAATGATAGCCGCTCAACAAAGTGGCTCATCGTTGGCACATTCAGAGCAGCAACAAAGTAACCTTGGGCAATGAGAGGTCAGAGAGTGCCACCTCCCCCCCACCCAATCAGTTGGGTGGTACGGCTACTCTCTCGCGGTTTGATCGAATTGACTGCGATAATGATTCGTTTACCACGCGTGGTTTTTGTGCGTGTGCGGGTTCCGTTTTTCGTATCGATGAACGTTAAGGCGCACGCTCGACACACACTCGCTTGCTCACGGCACAACGCAAATTATTTTTTAAGACCGAAACAGGAGGAGGAGGATTTCTCAGACAACTCCCTGTGGCTCTCACCTGATGATGCTGCTGGCGGTGGTTGTTGTTGCAATTACCGGCGAGACGTCACGGGACTCGAATTGTAAATGTTGTTGTGGTGCCCCACTCACCAACACTCCACTCGTGCTGTACTAGTAACGAATCGTGACGTTTTGTTTTCGCGACGAGCCCGTGATGATTGGCTCCGTCGGGTGGCGGCGGCGGCGGCGGGTTTAACGACACAGTTATATTCACGCGATCGAACCCAACCAAAACCTCTGCTACGGGAAACGCGAACGTTCGATTAGTGTCGCGTGCAGCCTATAGCCGCCCCCCCCTCACCGTCACCCGCTGAGGGCGGCTAGTTGTGGGGGGTAGACGGGACGTCTCAAGATGGGCGAAAAAAATCGGCAAAACGTTCGAGTGACAATTTTTCGGGGCGCGAGCTTCAGGACGTTGAGTGGCAGCGGAGGGGCTGGGGGGGACGAGGAGGGGATGGAGGACCGCTCGTTTTGTGTGTTGAGTTGAATTTGATAGTGTGCACAACAAAGGTAAAGGCAAAGATCCCTCGTATAGCCTGAACACACTATGGGGGGCAAGTGCTGTTAGCGAGTAGTGCCTAACAAGTCCGGCACGGCACACGAGTGTGCGGGTGGCCAGCACCGCGCCCAACCGCCTTTGTCTCCCCATTAGCGATGTTTACACACCGCAGCAGGTACTCATTTGAGGCTGAGTCGACCTAGGGGAGGCCCGGGACCGGTTCAGATAATCGTCACTGGGTGTTGGCCGTGAGCGGGATTTGAACTCGTGTCGTCGGGTTTGGCTCTAGGAGCCAAACTCCGGCATCCTTCCGTACAATAACCAAGGGCTGTGGAAGATCACGTAGAATCGCAGTTAAGCTCGGAGGGAGGGAGGGAGCCCTGTTTCTCCCATGAGGCTTATTATTTGTCGAACGCGGTTTTGCCCAACACGGCTGCGAGCTGGGTGTTCGTGGTCACTGAGAGGCGGCGTTTAGTGACGTCGGATGGTTTCGGGTTTCACGAGACATCGTTGCTGGAGGTCCTGACGTCACGTGAGGGCCCTAGACTGCCACGATCATCTTGCGGAGAGATTTCGAGACTCCGTGTGGGGTGCAGAGTCTGGACGAGAGGGCCTGGCTTGTTCGGGTTGCTCCCACCTGCCCGTTGTGTGTTGCACGGACGAGTGAAGCACACGCGACCACGCCTCCTGCTTCCAACGTCACCGACCATTCTCTATCCACCGCTGGAGGAAGGCTGCTCACGGCTCGCCTGACCAGCGGCGGATGCCTGCGCCGCGTGCCTCCCCGCGTCACTCGCGTGCACGCCGCCGCTCCCCCTTTGGAGCTCTTTCATCCGCCTCCCATTGTGCGGAGCCTTTCACGGATGATCCCAGAGGCTTTTCTTGGCAGCTGGATGCTCGGCGGGCCCCCCGCCCCCCCCAAAAAAGGGCGAGAAAATGGCAGCGTCGAGAAGCGGCGGCTGCGGCGGCGGCGCCGAGGCTTGTGGCGTGGGCAGGAGGCGGGCGGCACAAACTCGGCAGAGAAAAACAAAACCCCGCAGCTCAAGGGTCGCGCTACCGCGGTGGAAGCGCGCCGCTAATTAGGTTTTCGGAGTGACCTTGCGCGAGGCAATTAAAAACAAATATCCCCCCAACGAATACATTGGGGCGATGTAATTTTTAGTTTATTTTGACGCGTACGTGAAAGTGAGCGCTCCACCGCCACCACAACCACCAACCACCACCACCACCAACCACCACCACCAACCACCACCAACCAATGCAGAGCAGATGACAAGGTTCGGCTGGCGTCTGCGTTTCCGCCTCGGCACACCACACTGTGGTGGCCTACGCTCCCTTCCCCCTCGTCCGGAGAGGGTGGACCGGGTTGGCACTCGCCGCGTGCTACGCCCCAGTGGAACGGTGGCTCGGTGATCACACGCACGGCTATCGGTGATCACACTCACGGCTATCGGTGATCACGCGCACGGTGATCGGTGATCACATGGACGACTAACCACAAGGAGAGACGAGGGGAGTCAACGAGGGAAGTCGACGAGGGATGTCGGGCCCAGCGTGGCCCGGCCGAGACTCGGTGTGGCTGGCATCGGCAAACTTCCATGGGATGGGATCAAGACAAAAGAGGTGGTGGGTCCCTCCCCATTCCACTCCACCCTGTGACGTTCCGTTTCCTTGACAATCGATGCCAGATCGTCAACAACGATTCTTGAAGGGGGCTTTATAATTTTTGGATTTTCAGAATTTTTATATTTTTTTCTTTTTTGAGGACGAACCGCCCGAGATGAGATGGAGCGCTGAGATTGGAGGGCTTGTGGTGCGTGGGGGGGGGGGGCGGTGGGATTGTTGCATCCGAGGAGTGGGGGAGGGAATGTCGACTTTGCGTTGGAGAGGCCTTCATCCAGCAGTAATCTATTTTTATTTTATTTTTTATTTGACCAGGTGAGGCCCACTGAGCTACATGGCTCTTTTTCAGAAGCGACCTGGCCACAGATGATAGCTCACCCAAGTGGCTTATCGTGGAGAAATTTATATGGGCAGCCGAATACTCTAAATGCATGTTTCTAAATGTGAAGGGAAAAACCGGAGGGCCGGAGAAAATCCACGCAACCACGAATAGAGAGAGACATGCAAACTCCAAGTAGCAGGCATCAGGGTCTGGATTGAACCCATGAACTCGTGCATACCATGCGAGGGAGTTAACATCTCCTAGCCACCATGGTCCTGGCTGATATTCGTTGACGACTGCCACCGTGGGAGACGCCGCGACCTCCGTGCGATCGGTGGAAGGGCGCGAGTTCAACACCCGGTCGAGGATTTGACTCGGCCCATCAGCCATTTGAGTCTCGACAACGTCGGTACCCGCTTTGTGGAAACTCAATAACGGCGCGTACGGTGGTGATAGACCGGTCACGGTGAACGTGGACTTTCCACCCCGGTTTGAGGCGGTAGCGTGCGCTGGCGGCTATGGCGTATGGGGCAACACACTTCTGAATTGTTGTGTAGGCCGTTTGGGCTTCACGGTTCCGTCTGGGTCGCATCGCGCGTCCCTCTCGCCGCGGCTGCTGCTCACGTCACCCCGCCCCCCACCCCCCCGGTCCGAGAGCAACCCAGAAAAAATGGAGGCGAGAAATGTGAATCCCCGCGGACGCCGCCGCACGAGTGTCGCGGACGTCCCTGTTTGCGCAAAGAGAAATGGCCGGATTCCTCGCGAAACAGCTCGGTGAGGGCCCCATCCAATGAGGGCGGATCTCTGTCGGAACGTGGCTGTGGCGCGGCCACCTTGCCGCTTCCGAGCCTGGCGTTCATTGGGGGGCGTTGGCGGAGCGAGAGCGGATGGTGTTCATTGTTTGCTTGCGGGCCCTTCGCGAGGGGCCCTCCTCCGTGGTCTGGACGACAACGGCGGCGTTTCTCATGCCCGCGTCCTGTTCTTGCGGTCGAACGTTTTTGTTGAGACGTCCCCCGACGCCACTGCCCTCGGGACGCGTCCCGAGATTTTGTTTGTTTATCGTTTTGCGCTTTTGCATCCCCTTTTTGTCGGCCGCGGCAAGTGCCACCGCCACCTACTCGCTTTCAGAGACGTAGCCGTAATGTTGATATTTTCTAATATTTTTTCACGGCAACAAAAACTCCCCGTCGAATAACGGGCGCGCGAAGAATGTTTGCTTCGGTCAAACGGGCCACTTCGGAGATTGTTAAGTCTGTGCTGTTTAAACCCCAGGCCCTCAACCCCCAGCGCAGAAACCTCGCCCCCCCCCTCCCATTACGGGACATGCCGCCGCTCATTCATCACGATTCAATCACCGTGGCGAAGAGGCCCCGGAGTCTCCGCCGCTGGAGGGCCGAGCGAGAGAGGCTGCGCGACGCGAGAGTGATAGCTACTTAAGAGGGGGGGGGGGGGTAATGTTCGGCACATTTCCTGAAACGCGATCGTCTCCAAACTACCCCCTAAATCACTGCGCCGCGGGGCAGCCGGCGGCGCAGTGAGTGCATTAGCCGGGCGGCCTTGGCCTGGGATGTGCCGGGAGAGCCTTCACACTCGGCCGCGTGAGGACCCGAACTCTGCCGCACAGTGCCGTGGCGCATTCCACAGCAAAGCGTTCTGAAGGAGCGGAGGGGGCGGAAAAAGGGGGGGGGGGGCGGAAGGGGGGGGCGGAGGGGGAGTGGAAAACTCTAGAGGAGGGTGAATCGGTGAAGATGCACGGAGGGGATGAGGCGGAGCAGCAAGCCCAGCCGTGCAGCACGGCAGACGAAGTACCCAGGGCAGTGGAAGGTCGCTCGCTCTCCTCTGCCACCATCGTGGCCTTGAACTCGCCAGGGCGGCGACACGGCCCCAGTGGTGGCCTCTGTGGTGGCCTCAATGGTGGCCCCAGTGGTGGCCTCAGTGGTGGCCCCAGTGGTGGCCCCAGTGGTGGCCCTAGTGGTGGTCCCAGTGGTGGCCCCAGTGATGGCCTCAGTGGTGGCCTCAGTGGTGGCCCCAGTGGTGGTCCCAGTGGTGGCCCCAGTAGTGGCCTCAGTGGTGGCCCCAGTGGTGGTCCCAGTGGTGGCCTCAGTGGTGGCCTCAGTGGTGGCCTCAGTGGTGGTCCCAGTGGTGGCCCCAGTGGTGGCCCCAGTGGTGGTCCCAGTGGTGGCCCCAGTGGTGGCCCCAGTGGTGGTCCCAGTAGTGGCCCCAGTGGTAGCCCCAGTGGTGGCCTCAGTGGTGGCCTCAGTGGTGGCCCCCACTCAAAGGAGCGTGCGGCGTTGGTCTCGCGGTCAACGTTGAGGATCCCGTTGACGTCCTTTCGCGAGAGAGGAGGCCCATGGCGTGCCCGCGTTGCGGTCCAAAATCTTGCAAATATTCGGACCGTGAAAAATTGTCGCAAATTACTTCCGTGGATTACGACGCAGCAGCGATCATTTGCCCTTCCACCGCGAAAACTTTGGCAGCACCCTCCTTGGGAAAAAAGGTCACGAGATTCGGCGAGGCTTTCAACGGGTAAACAAAGCCGCAACGCATAATAGAATCCACCCATGCTGTGGAGGCTCCCTCTACCCCTCCCCTCTCATCTCTCGCTCTCTGGCTCTCCGCTCCCCGCTCCAGCAACAATGGCTTTCGTCAGAGGCCGTCAGTCGACCTTGACTCAGCGGGAGGTCCGCTCGGTCTCCTCTGCTGCCCATAAGCGCCTGCATCCCTCTGCGGGTCTCTTTGTCTCCGTGCAAGTCTGTGGGTTCCCTCGGTGAGGGGCGCCACGGTGGCTATGAGATGTTAACTACCTCGCCTGGTATACAGGAGGTCGTGGGTTCGATCCCTGGATCCCTGGCACCCGTCGCTGTATATTTGGAGTCTGCGTCTCGCTCTCTCCCTGTGGCCGCGTGGGTTTTCCTCCGGGTCCTGCGATTTCCCCCCTCCACATTTAGAATCAAAGTGCGCTCCGTGGATGTCGCTGCTATAATTCCCACGCGATGATAAGCCACTTGCTTGAGCTATCTTTGGTGGCCAGTTCGCTTCTGAAAAAGACATACATCGCCAGGTGGCCTTTACCTGGTTTAATAAAAAAGAATAGTTCAGTTTAGAATCTGTTGGTCACTCTGTGCGAGTCTCATGGGTCTCTCTGTCAACCTCTGTGTCCCTGCAGGTGTGAGTCTATGGATCTGTGAATCTGTCGGTCTCTGCGAGTCCGTGCATCTCTCCGCGCGAGTCTCCGCATTTCCGTGCAGGTGGTGGAGGCCTTCCCGTTATTTTCTTTGCGCGCGACTGCCGCTCTCTCTCCCAACCCGCGCGGCTGCCGTCGCCGTCCGGCGTCCGGAGCTGCAGCCGCACAGCAGCAGGCGCAGCAGGAGCCGCTGTGCGCTGCTGCATGACGCTCTGTGACACTGACGCTGAGTGACAATGACACCGTGTGACACTGCGATGCTGCGTCGCGTCCACGGCGTCGCGCGGGGTCGTCGCTCGCCCACGCAGTCACCCAGCGGTTGGGGGGAGCCGTGGGGAGCCGAGGGGAGCCGAGGGGAGCCGTGGGGAGCCGAGGGGAGCCGAGGGGAGCCGTGGGGGAGCCGAGGGGAGCCGAGGGGAGCCGAGGGGAGCCGTGGGGAGCCGAGGGGAGCCGAGGGGAGCCATGGGGAGCCGAGGGGAGCCGAGGGGAGCCGTGGGGAGCCGAGGGGAGCCGTGGGGAGCCGAGGGGAGCCGAGGGGAGCCGTGGGGAGCCGTGGGGAGCCGAGGGGAGCCGTGGGGGAGCCGAGGGGAGCCGAGGAGAGCCGAGGGGAGCCGTGGGGAGCCGAGGGGAGCCGAGGGGGATTATTTTGTTATTTTATTTGCGTGGACAGCGGCAGCGGGCAGGGAGGGAGGGAGGGGACCACGGGCACGGCGAGCAGATGTCGCATTAGCGTCGCTACAATCCTACAAACTATTGTTTTGTTTTGCGTTAACAGGAATCTAATGAAGGAACCGGCATGAACCGGTCATAACCGGTTTACCACGCGTATTGAAAAATAAAATGTCCAGAGCAAATGAACACGACACGGAGTGCCGGACTGAGATAACGGAGGGAGCTTCCACTCCGGGCCCGTGCAACGACGTTCACCCAAGGGGCGTTCACACACCTCACCACACAGCTCACCTCACCACCCAGCTCACACACCTCACCTTATCTCCATGGATGCCATGACTCAATGTGACATCCTTTAAATTACTCCCCAATTTGCCTCGACCCTCGCTCCGTGCTGCATGGAGGGTGACCTACCAGCAAGAGACAGAGAGAGGGAGAGAGTGACTCTTTGTGGAGTTCAAATCCTCATTGGCGGTTGCGACTCAGCCCAGTATCATCACCATCATCACCATCACCATCATCACCAACATCATCACCAACATCACCATCATCATTGTCACCAACATCATCATCATCACCAACATCACCATCATCATTGTCACCAACATCATCATTATCATCACCAACATCACCATCATCAACATCACCAACATCATCACCATTGTCACCAACATCATCATCGTCACCAACATCACCAACATCATCATCACCAACATCACTATCATCATTGTCACCAACATCATCATCATCACCAACATCACCATCATCATTGTCACCAACATCATCACCATTGTCACCAACATCATCATTATCATCACCAACATCACCATCATCAACATCACCAACATCATCACCATTGTCACCAACATCATCATCGTCACCAACATCACCAACATCATCATCACCAACATCACCATCATCATTGTCACCAACATCATCATTATCATCACCAACATCACCATCATCAACATCACCAACATCATCACCATTGTCACCAACATCATCATCGTCACCAACATCACCAACATCATCATCACCAACATCACCATCATCATTGTCACCAACATCATCATCATCACCAACATCATCATCATCACTCGGTGCACTTCCACGCTCGCCCCGCCACTGGGTAATGCTCTTCCCGCGGCAGTCGAAGCGACACTTTAACATTTTCAGAGCTGGAATTTTGGCCCAAATGAAGCGCAGAAGCAAATGCATTCATTGGTTACCGGGCTGAGACCATCAACTCGCTGCACTGTAGAACCCAGCTAAACCTTGTGGGTCTCTATGCGAGTCTACGAGTCTCTATGTGAGTCTATGGGTCTCTGTGATAGTTTATGGATCTCTGAGACTCTATGGCTCTCTATGAGAGTATGTGGGTCTCTACGTGAGTCTATCTGAGTCTTATGTGAGTATATGGGTCTCTATGTGATTGTTAGTCTCTATGTGAGTCTATGTGAGTCCATGGGTCTGTGTGAGTCTATGGGTCTCTATGTGAGTCTGGGTCTATGTGAGTCTGTGCGTCTCTGTGTGAGTCGGTGGGTCTCTGTTAGTGTGTGTCTCTGTGTTAGTGTGTGTCTCTGTGTTAGTGTGTGTCTCTGTGTTAGTGTGTGTCTCTGTATTGTGTGTGTCTCTGTGTTGTGTGTGGGTCTCTGTGTTAGTGTGTGTGTCTGCGTTTGTGTGTGCATTTTTGTGTTAGTGTGTGTGTCTCTGTGTTAGTGTGTGGGTCTCTGTGTTGTGTATCTGAAAAACAACCCCTTACCTCCTCGTGGTGCCGGACGAGCAAAGCTGTCGTGGGCAGTGCCGTGGGGGAGGGCCAATTCAGATTGGCCTTTCCCCTCATGGCGTTTGTAGCCACCACAGTGGCCAAATGGGGGCTCTTGATGGGTGCGAGGGGCTGGTAACCCATCCACCTTCAATTAACTGCCACTAAACTACGAGGTAAAACATTTTTTACGCTTGTGCCGGAGGCCCCGGGGGGACAGGCGTCTATGATGTCTCATGGCTTAACCCCATTTGGCGGAGCCAGGAGACTGAATCCTTACCCTCAGGGCTCCTCCAGAAACAACAACAAAAACACTGCGTATGGCCACGTGGGGAGCTGGACCGGTACCGCCTGGATGTCTGTGGTATTCAGGAGGTCTGGTGGACCGGCTCTGGCTCATGCCACCATGAGGGGTGGACAGTCCTCTACTCAGGGCAGGAGACTGCCAAACAACAGGGTGTGGCTCTTCTAAATAAAATAATGAAGGGGGCGTGGGAGCGTGGCGGTAAGGTGTGGGAAGCTGTAAGCCCCAGGCTACTTTGGGCTCGCCTTCCCATCAACCAGAGGCGAGGAGTGGTGGTCGTGGTTACTTATGCTCCCACTGAAGATGAACATCCGTGGAGGGATACAGGCAAGGCCGATGAGTCAGATGCTTTCTATGACCTCCTGTCACAGGTGCTAGCTAAAGTGGCCCCTCGGGATAGAGTAATCTTGTTTGGTGACTTCAATGACCGAGTTGGTCATGATGCTGGCACCTGGTCTGGAGTAATTAGAAGGCATGGGCCAGATCAGCTCAATAACAACGGCAGGAGGCTGCTAGATTTTTGTGCAGCCCATAGGCTTGTAATTACCAACATGCTGTTCTGGCATCAGCGCATCCACACCACATAATGGATGCATGCCAGGTCCAAGCAAGAACATCTGCTGGACTACGTAGTGACGGAACAGCGGATGCGGGCCCATGTCCTTGACACCAGGACCTACCGTGGAGCTGATCTGCCCACTGACCATCGACTTGTCCTCAGTAAGATGCGCCTGCTATTCTTCCACTCCGGGGGTGGGTGTACACCCAGGACCCCATTCAAACCCTTAGTGGCATGGTCTCAGCTAGCTGATGAAAGTTGCAAGCGAGAATTTCATGATCGCTTGCGGTTGGGGTTGGCATCGTCCCCACAACTCCCAATTGGTGATAGGGCAGTTGTGGAGAGAGTGGAGAGTTTCCCAAACCTTGGCATGACCGGTTCCGGTTTAACAGCAGAGGTCTCACTCCCAATCAGTCGAGCGGCATCATTTTTTTATCGGTTGCATAACGCTGTGTGAAAGCTACCTGGTCTCTCGCTCCACACGAAGCTTCAGGTCTTCTCGGTCACAGTCATTCCCTCCCTTCTCTACGATTGAGAAACGTGGACCCTCCTAATGGAACATCCTCACCGGTTAGAAACATTTAGGCTGGCCTGTCTACGATCCATCCTGGGTTTAACCAGGCTGGATTGTGTGAGGAGCTCACAAATCCTTGAAAGATGTGGACAAAGTCCCATCGGTGAGCTCCTCAGGCAGGCAAGGTTGCGTTGGCTGGGCCATGTAGCCCGCATGCCCAGCCACCGCATGCCTAAACAGCTTTTGTTCGAATGGATTAAGGGGGCAAAACGGGCGCGGTACGGGCTAGAGAAGAGATGGAGTGATGTGGTACAGGAGGATGTGGAGCTGAGTGGACTTGCCGAGGACTGGTACCAGCGGTGTTAAGATCGGCCTCTGTGGAGGAGACTCGTGAAGGACGCTACTGGGCAGTTGGAGGCAGTCGCCCTCCAACAACAACGGAGGACGGAGGAGCCACGCTCACAACAACGAGCGGAGCGCCGGGTGGCTAAAGCACAGCAAGTTGGCACAGTAGGGGGCACAGGTGGTGCATCAGCCAGTCGTCTCAGTCAGTCGACCCGTGGCATCTGGGTCTGCCCCGTGACCTCCTGCCAGCGGGCGTTCGACACGTGGCCTCAAGGTGCACATGGCCTGGCACAAGCATCGTGGTGATGTTACCGCCACTTAGTGGCAAATGGCGGTTGTTGTTGTTGTTGTGTGTCTCTGCGTGAGTGTGTGTGTCTCTGTGTTAGTGTGTGTCTCTGTTAGTGTGTGTTTATACTCTTTGTTTTTTTCGGTAAAGTCACGTAGGTAAAAAAATAAATTAAATTAAATCACGACGTTTCGGAGGCAACACAAGCTTCCGTCTTCAGGTGGAACCGTCACAGAAAAATTGATACAGTGACTTTACCGAAAAAGAACTAAGAGTATGGACCCTTGCAGTCACGAAAACTTCAAATCTAAAATTAGTTTGTGTGTTTCTACGTGAGTGTGTACGTCTCTGTGTGAGTGTGTGTGTCTCTGTTAGTATGTGTTTCTACGTGAGTGTGTGCGTCTTTGTGTGAGTGTCTCTGTTAGTGTGTGTGTTTCTACGTGAGTGTGTGCGTCTCTGTGTGAGTGTGTGTATCTCTGTTAGTGTGTTTCTACGTGAGTGTGTGCGTCTCTGTGTGAGTGTCTCTGTTAGTGTGTGTGTTTCTACGTGAGTGTGTGCGTCTCTGTGTGAGTGTGTGTGTGTCTCTGTTAGTATGTGTTTCTACGTGAGTGTGTGCGTCTTTGTGTGAGTGTCTCTGTTAGTGTGTGTGTTTCTACGTGAGTGTGTGCGTCTCTGTGTGAGTGTGTGTATCTCTGTTAGTGTGTTTCTACGTGAGTGTGTGCGTCTCTGTGTGAGTGTCTCTGTTAGTGTGTGTGTTTCTACGTGAGTGTGTGCGTCTCTGTGTGAGTGTGTGTGTCTCTGTTAGTGTGTGTGTTTATATGTGAGTGTGCGCATCTCTGTGTGAGTGTGTGTGTCTGTTAGTGTGTGTGTTTCTACGTGAGTGTGTGCGTCTCTGTGTGAGTGTGTGTGTCTCTGTGAGTGTGTGCGTCTCTGTGTGAGTGTGTGCATCTCTGTGTGAGTGTGTGTGTCTCTGTTAGTGTGTGTGTTTTTACGTGAGTGTGCGCGTCTCTGTGTGAGTGTGTGCGTCTCTGTTAGTGTGTGTTTCTACGTGAGTGTGTGTGTCTCTGTTAGTGTGTGTGTCTCTATGTGAGTCTGTGTCTGTGAGTCTGGCTCTGTGGGTGAAAGGGTAACCGGTCTGGGCCGGCGCTGCCTGTGCCGAGCGGCGTTTATCCGCGCGCGGCGATCTCCCCGGGATGTGCAGGGAGACGTCGCGCGGGGCGACCCTGCGAGCCACGCGCGTAACAATCGCCATTCACGACTCGGGGGTGCCGAAGCTCTCCCGGCCCACACAGAGCCACCCGACCGCATAGAGCTGACGTTGGGGGGGGGGGGGGGGGGTGAAATTGATTGGAGTCTCAGCGGCGAGAGAGCGCGGGGTGGGCGCGGAGCCGGTGAGCCCGACGGAGCGGCCCGCACCAGATTGGGGGATTATAGGCCTGAGCCTTCTCAGTGCCGCGCCTCAAAGCTCTCCGAGCGTCGGGTTTGAGGAACATCCGAGCGACGGGGCTCACGTCCCTCAAGCCGTTGGGCCGGCATCGTAATCGGGGCTCGTGACGACGGGGGACGGGGCTCTTTTTAAAGCGGAGAGCCGCCCCCCATCCCATCGGCGAGAAGGCCTGGCCGCGGTTGTTCCCGCGCGCCTGCGGTCGATAAGCCGCGACTTCTCGTCGGAAGTCGCGTTGGGGCGGCATCCACCCCCCTGCGTCGACTCCACACGAAGCCATTGTCTGGGACAATCGGCGGTCGCGGTTCATCCCGCGGAGCAGGTTACCGGAGTCGTGCTTCTCTCGCACCGGTAGAGGCGGCGCGGCAGGCGCCGGAAAGGTGCACGGGGATGAGCGTGGGGAGCACGCGCACACCCTGGGTGGGGGCAGGGGGTGGGATTATCGCCGTGGGAGACGGAGCGTGCGGATGAGAAGACGCACGCGGGACCGGGACGCCGTCGTACCGACCAGCGCCGACGGCTGGTGTGGAGTTGGTGATGCAGCGTGCGTTGGTTCGAGTCCGCTCTCTCGGAGGCGATAGAGGGGGGATCCAGAGGCGTGGGAACAACATGGACAGACGGGGGAAGGCGGCCGGAACCAGCGCCACTAAGCAATTCCGTGGTCCGGTATTGGGACCACGTGGTCCGGTATTGTGATGCTTGGTCGACTCCGTGAATGAGCATTCATCCACGAGGGAGGCAACAGGAGAACCCAGAGAAGAACCCCGCGCATACAACGGTGTGGGGAGGTGGTGGCGGGGGGGATAACTCTTGGCCCCTATACAGATGAACTACAGATGGATATTAACTCACCTGCTGTACTGCCATAGCAACCCCTGGCCCATGAGCCGGGAGGAGATGGCGACATCGACGGCCACGGTTAAGGGAGGGAGTTTCACGAGTTAGTGTGGTGGTGTTGCAGATAGCGCGACGCTGCACGGCAAACCCACCGTCACCAGTTCGGCCAACACCAGTGACCATTGTCTGAACCGGTCCTGGGCCTCCCCTAGGTCGACTCGACTTCAAATCAGTACCTGGTGCGGTGTGTAGTAAACATCACCACTGGGGAAACAAAGGCAGCCCGGCGTGATGCTGGCCACCTACCCCCTCGTGTGCTGTGCCGGCCTCGCTGACAGCACTTGCCCCAACAGTCTGCTATAGGCTATACGGGAGATCTTTGTCTTTGTGATCCACCAACCCTTGCCGCATCCTCCACACTGCTGGGTCACAGGCCACGTGCAGTAATAGCCGCCACCCTGGCTGTCATTCGGCTCGACGGGCACAATTGCACTCGATCGCCTTTTTTTTTGCAATCGCGTGCAATTGTGTTCGCAATCGTGCGCAATTGTGTTCGCAACGATGTCCGAATGCGCGTGCGCGGAACGGCACGAGACGGGGCTAGGGGGCGACGTACATCCCCTCGTCCTGAGGGCCGCCACGGACGAGCACCGGGGAGGGGGGCGGCGAGCACCACGCAGCGGTGCGGTGGTGGCGGCGACGGCGGTGCTGGTCGTGTTTTTGGTAGCGGTGGACGGTGGTGGTAGGATGGACCGGTGGAGGTGGTGGATTCCCTGATGCATTGTAGACGGTCGATGAAGACGGTTGCGCTCATGCAGTGGTGTCGTCGGTGGTGTTGGTGGTAGTAGTGGTGTTGGTGGTAGTAGTGGTGTTGTTAGTCGACCCGTGGCACCTGGGTCTGCCCCGTGACCTCCTGCCAGTGGGCGTTCGACACTTCACGTGGCCTCAAGGTGCACTTGGCCTGGCACAAGCGTCGTGGTGACGTTACCACCACTTAGTGGCGAATGGCGGTTGGTGTTGGTTACGTTGGTGGTAGTTGTGTGGCCCTGCACTACGAACTCGGCAGTCTGAGGTTCGATTCCCGCTCAGAGCCAACACCGGTGACGATTATCTGAACCCGGTCCTGGGCCTCCCCTAACGTCGACTCGGCCCTAAATGTGTACCTCACGCGACGTGTCAAACATCACCGCTGGGGGAGACAAACGCGGCCGGGTGCGGTGCCGACCCAAACACCTCCTCGTGTGCCACAGTGCCGGCCTTCATCGCTTCTCGGCAACAGCGCTTGCCCCAACAGTCTGTTCAGTGCTCTTCGGGGGATCTTCGTCGGTGGTGCCGGCGCGCTCGGGGTTAGACGGTGTGCTGCTCTCATTGCACCCCCCTCCCCCCCGCTGTCCAAACAGATTTTGTGCCAGGCCCCTCCCTCCACGCGTGATTTGAGACTGACGTCCCCGCTCTAGGACAGTGGCGCTTCCGCTCCCTCCGCGTTGCGCGTGCGGGCGGGCGCCGGCTTCCTCCACCGTCGTGTCGACCGGTCGAGTCTGCGGCTGGGCTCGTGAGGGCCACTGCCCGCCGGCCGTCGTCACGCCCGCGGCCCCCACCTCCCTCCTCTGCTGACGGCGGCCCAACTTTTGTTTGGCGACGTTTTTTGGCGGTTCTCCCCACCCCCCCCTCCGATGTTTACCGCATCGCCGATGTTGGCGTGGTGGCGAACATTCGAGATTCACTTTTTCTCCCCCCCCCCCACCCGGAACTCTCGGAGAATGGTGGAGAACCGCCCGCAGAAGCGGAAATCCCAGAGCTACCCCTGAGATCCCTTCCTCAATTGATCAATTGACTCCCCCTGCCCCCCCGGTCAATGCACGAGAGGGGGAAGTCATTTTCCCACAGGTAAGGCCCACTGAGCTGTTGAGCTCTTTTTCAGAAGCAACCTGGCTATCACAAATGGCAGCTCAACGAAGTGGCTTCTCATCATCACGTGGAAATTAAAAGCAGCCAAATACTCTAAATGCGTGATGTGGAGGGAAAAACCAGAGGAAAATCCACGCGAACCACGGTGAGAGAGAGTCGCAAACTCCAAATATACAGCAGGTGTAGGGTCGGGATCGAACCCACGACCACCTGCATACCTGGCGAGGGAATTAACATCTTGCCACTGTGGAAGTCACGATCGGTGACCACGGGGCCCCCACACCGCGCCGGCCGGCACACGGCACGGCAGGTGACGGTGTCATCGTCGTCGCCGCCAGTGCCCTCCCCACGCGGCTTCGCTCCACTGTGCCGCGTCCTCCGCCGCATGCCGCCCGCGGATACTTTGATCCGACATGAAAGATCCGCAGGGGGTTGCGGTGCACTCGATGCTCGCTCCACCGCTCGCTCCGCGCCCGGGAGAGAGAGAGAGGGGCCGTGGTTCGGCAGCTCCCGCAGGGATTGACCGCCACGGCCGTGGGTCGCGGCCGAGTCGGCTGTGCGGTGGCACCGAGCCCAGCGGCATGGTTCCACTCGGTCGGGTGTTGGCTGCCGAGGTAGTGATGGGTTTCTTTTTTTCGGCCCTTGTTACCGTTCCTGTTCCGTTGCAATGCGAAATTGACTGAGCGAGATGAGAGAGAGTGGCTCGCGCGGAGACACGGCCTCCTGCAGGGGGAGATAACGGGGGAGGGGGGGTGGAGGGGAGAGATGAAGAGGGGGTGGCGGAGAGATGCCGCGGTGGCCGGGTGAGACAGTGATGAGAGTGACGATGTTCAGGAGGTTGTGTTCCCGAGCCGCTGTCCCCCGCTTGAGTGGTGGCACCACGTGGGCAGGCCAGCAGTTGGGTCGCGACCCGTCCTGGTTTGTCCCAGGGTCGGTCATCTCGTCGATTGCGGCAGCTGCTGCCGTCCTGGGGAGAGATCTCTCGGACTTCCCGGAGGACGTTAAACGTCGCGGCTTTTGTCAGCTGTGTAACTACAACGACAATCATCATCATCATCATCATCGCCGCAATTGCACGCAAAATGTCCTCCTGTCCGTTTGTGTTGCATCTCGGCGTTTGCAGTCCCAGCGCCGTTGCGACACAACACCAACCCCACCCCTCCGCCCCAACCCCACCGCCCAAACCCTTTCGCCCCATCCCCACAGCGCCACTGTGCCATGCCGCACGGAGGCCACAACTGCGCGAGTTCCCCGCCAGGTGTAAATATCCGTTTGGCGGAGACAGCGGGGAGCGGGGGCCGCGTTTTCGGCGCTTTAGTTTGGCCGCCGCCTCCATTTGTTGGGAGTAGCGGCAATTCCAGCCTCGGCGGGAGATTCGCGCCTGTGCTGGGAAGCGCAGCGCGGTGTGCTGGACGCGCCGTGATTTTTTTTTGGCGACAAATGTTCACGCGGACGTGTGAGAGCAAGCGTGCGCGGATGCGTGTGTGTGTGTTTGTGCGCGCGCATGTCTGTGGGAGTGCATGTTGAGTTCGTGGTGTATATTGTCTGTTTAGGTGTGCATGCATGCGTATATATGTGTAGTGACATCACGGGATATAACTGCACGGCGTGCGATGTAACAACATCGTGGACACCGCTATGATGTGGGTGTAGTACCGGCCCTAAAGGGGCTCGGTGAGTGTTGGTTGATAGCGCTGGATGGCACCACGCTTGGCGTGCAGTGCCAGCCCTACAGGATTGGGTGTGGGAGTGCCGGCCATAGGAATGGCACTCTGGTTGACCCGAGAGGACACGTGACCAGTTAAGTCTACAAAGGAGCCCCAAGTGGGGGCTAGGGGTGGTCACGTGGTCGGGGTCCAGATCCTGCTCGAGGATTCTGGAAGGTGGACGTGGCCAAGGGCGTAGCCAGCCACGCCGCAGAGGATAAAAGCCGGGTCCCCCAGAGGGACCGGGGCTGTTGTTCATCCTGAAGAAGCCTTCGTCTACGTTTTACGTCCTACAGAGTCTTCAACACGTGGACCTGGACCCAAGCTGTGGTCCAGTCCATAGTAGCAGTTACGTTGTAACTAGTGTAGTTAGCCTGGTGGTCACCACCCGGCTAACTACACCAGTCACGTAGGAACTAGTCTAGTAACTAGTATAGTTAGCCTGGTGGTCACCACCATAGGTTGTTATTCTGGGCAGTTACCCCGTGTGGTGATTATCTGAACCGGTCATGGGCCTCCCTTAGGTCGGCTCCGCCTCGTATTAGTACCTGGTGCGGGGTGTGAACATCGCCACTGGGGAGACAAAATCGGCCGGGCGTGGTGCTGGCGACCCACCCGCTCGTGTCATCCTTGGTAGGCGATCGTTAACAGCACTTGGCCCGACAGCGTGTTCAAGGCTACGCGGTGGACCTTTCTCTTTTGTTTGTTTGCGAAGGTGTGCAGGACTAGATGCGCCATGCCCAAGACATACGAGTTCAAGTGGCAGAAGGAGCTCCCCCACTTCCTGCAGCAGGGAGCCGTGTTCGACCGCTACGACGAGGTGCACCCTACCCCCCCGTCCCTCGCCCCCCCCCATCCCTCGCCCCCCCTCCCTGGCTCCCTTGTCCGTCGCCTCCCCGCATCCTACATCGGCCACCAAGCCCAGAGGATGATTGCACTCGGTGCCTTAAAGATCCTGCATTGACTCTCTCCTGCCTCCCTCTTCTCCCCTCTCATCTCCCTCTACTCCCCTCCACGCACTCCGCTACCTCCCCCCCTATCTCACCTCATTCGACTCCCCTCCACACACTCCCCTACCTCTCCCCTCTCTCTCATCGAACTCTGTCTGTCGCGCAGGAATCCGGCGGCGTGGAGCTGAGCTGCCTCTTCCAGGTGGACGAGTTCGGCTTCTTCCTGCGCTGGAAGAGTGAAGGAAAGGTGAAGGACAATGGGAACGGAGCGACGGCGGGATGAGTGAGCGAGTGGATAACGGAGCTTGATCTCGCTGAATTGGACGATTCCGTCGTGCGGCGTTCGATTCGATCGACCGTGTTCAGGATCCACTGCTGGGCGAAGGCCTTCCCACTCCGTCTGGGTCCTCGCGCGGGGGGGGGGGGGTTATTTGACCGTACATCTCCACGCTGGTCAATGCAAGTTGGTGGCGTGTTTGTGGGCAATAGCGCCAGGATCACGCCCGTGATCCTGTCATCGGCCGTGCAAGTTACTATTGCGGCGGTAATGAGAACGTGTGATGCGCTCGGATTAAAATGATATTCTCAAAAGTGCTTGTCTCCCCGTGCCTGTCTCCCCGTGTCTTTCTCCCCGTGTCTGTCTTCCCGTGTCTATCTTCCCGTGTCTGTCTCCCCATGCCCATCTCCCCGTGGCCATCGTCACCGGTAGGAGGGGCAGGTGCTTGAAATCTCCCTCATCAGCAACGTTCGCTATGGAGCCGTGCCCAAGGTGAGCCTTGCTTGCTTGCTGCTGCCGCTCTGCACGGGAGGGCGGCCTCCTCGTGAGCTCACGCTGTGGCAGGAGGCCCACAGCGTGAGCCCGTCACCCCCACACGCACTTCCTACAGCGACCACCCCCCACGCACATTCTACAGGGACCACCCCCCACGCACTTCCTACAACGACCACTTCCTACAGGGACCACCCCCCACGCACTTTTTACAACGACCACTTTCTACAGGGACCACCCCACACGCACTTCCTACAACGACCACTTTCTACAGGGACCACCCCCCACGCACTTCCTACAACGACCACTTTCTACAGGGACCACCCCCCACGCACTTCTTACAGCGACCACCTCCCTCCACCTCCTCCCCCAATCTCCGCAGGACCCGAAGCTGCTCTCCGCCCTGGAGGCGGCGGGTGCGGCGGTGGCGGCCGCCGGCCACCCCGAGGTGGAGCTGGAGGGCCGCATCCTCTGCATCTGCAGCGGCGCCGACTTCGTCAACCTGAGCAACATGTACCTGGTGGCGGAGAGCGCCGACACGGCCAAGGTGACCGCCCGCGGCGCTGCTGCCCTGCTAGAGGGAGACGCCCCCCCTCCATTGCCCCGTGGGTCTCACGTCCCACCCACTCCTCTCTCCCCCCCCTCCCTCTGCTCCCATGCAGCGGTCGCCTGTAGACGTGACTGTAACTCCACTTGGCGTTGCGTCATTTGCGTTGTCCTGTGCACAGAAATGGCTCGAGAGCCTGAAGTCGATCATCCACAACTTCCGTGCCAACAACGTCTCGCCCATGACCTGCCTCCGCAAGCAGTGAGCGGCGCCGCCCACGCACCTCGCACGGCCACGCGCGGCCACACGCGGCCACACGCAGCCTGGCCATGCACGGCCTAGCAACACGCGGCCACGCACGGTCACACTCGGGCATGCACGGCATAGCCACACAGTGAATCCCTGTGTTGTTGCCATTGTCGTCTCTATTATTTTCATCAGGAGGTACATTGATATTATGTGTTGACTCATCGCACAGAGACCCACACGCAGATGGCATACAGCGACCGGGCCCGTGCCCCGGCTCACGGCCTGGGCTGGGCGTCGCGGCCGTGGGGGGTTTTTGTCGCCGCGCTGCGTCACAATGAGGGGAAGCCCCTGAAGCACGGCCAGGAGCTGCGTCTCAGACATGTTGAAGAGCCGAGGAGTCATTCGTGGGCTTTTCACTCCCATCGAACGTGCTCGGGCTAAGTGACTGCCTTCGACGCTGGGCTTGCGACGATGATGACAATGATGACGACTTTGAGAGTGACGTTGACAATGAGATGATGATGATCATGATGATGATGACAATGGCGACGATGACGAGGATGATGATGACAATGGCGACGATGATGATAATGATGATAACAATGATGAAGACGACGACGATGACAATGGCGACGATGCATGCCTTTCCATGTGAGTGCTGAACCAATCCCTCACACACTCGCCGTGTGCCGCCCCCCCTCTCTCTCCCGGTTTCTCAGCTGGATGAAGCTCTGCTTCCTGATGAACCCCAGCGGTCACATCCCCGTGAGAAGGTGAGGTGACCGCAGGCACTGGGTTGGGGGTGCCACCGGCAATGCCCCAGGTCCCTCCCTTGCCCCTGAGAGCTGAGCTGTGCTCTGACCTTCATCCTCATTCTCCTCCCTCCCTCCCTTCCTCCCTCCCTCCCTCCCTCATCCTTTCTCCTTCCCTCTCTCCTCTTCCCTCCTCCTCCTTTCTCCTCCTTCCCTCCCTCCCCCTCCTCCTCCCTACAGCATCACGAGGACGTTTGCATCTGGGAAGACGGAGAAGGTGATCTTCCAGGCCCTGAAGGAGCTGGGCCTGCCCAGTGGCAAGGTAAGCGGGTCCAGGGACAGACGCTGGGGCCAACTCCACCCTTCGCTCAGCGGCAGGTCGCTCGTTCTCCTCTGCTGCCCCCACAGTCTGGAACTCCCTTCCCTTGCCCTGCCCTCTGTTCAAGCCCAGGCTCAATTCCTCCCTCTCCTCCGCTAGACCGTGGCCGCTCCCCTTTCCGTGAAAATAAAAACCCAACGGGCACCACCGCTCTCGTGCAGCGCGCTCGAGTTGCGGATGTGCGTCGTTATTTGGCGCCCGCCGTGCGAAACCGCGAGCGCCGTGGCACGTGAGCTCCGTGGCACGTGAGCTCCGTGGTGCTGAGCTTCAGAAACCGTCGCCATTGCCGGGTCGCGAGTGAGCGTCGTCCCTCCCCCTCTCTCCGGTCGCCGACTTAGCTGCAGCTTGCTTGGGAGGTGGCGCAGCAAAGGATTAGTTCGGCGTTTCGCAAGCAGCCGTGCTCCTTGTGTTGTGGCCGAAACGTCGTGAGAATTGTATTTTATTATGTTTGATTTTTATTCGTTTATTATTTCCCTTCTACGTGACTTTACCGAAAGAACCAAGAAGATGAATCCCTGCGGTTATGAAAGCTTTAAATCGAAAAATAATATGTAGCCTATAACTCTACTATATATATCAGTAAACATATACACACACATCTATTATTATACAATAATGTCGGCTATAACTACATATTGTAAAATAAACGACTTGGGCCTCCCTCTTTTCTCCCCACTCACTTTCAACTGATATAGCTACGCGATGTTTTTAACCCCGTATACAATAATAATACGTGAAGCTATAACTCTACTGTATATATTATTTTGGTTTGCTGCACCGTGTATTGGGATTTAGAGCAAGACAGTCTGACAATAACAGTGTTAATACGATAAAAGATGTAAGGCAACGATGCTCTACAATCAAGTTGTCGTGCGTCTTGCTTGCATGGCGGGCCCCATCGGTCTAGGGCAGGGGTCGGCAACCAAAATAACAAGAAGAGCCATTTCTTTCCAATTCGGTACAAAATTCAGTATTTTAAGAGCCGCAATGCATCTGAGTACATACTGTACATACGTACATATCGTCAAGAAGCAGCCCGTAAAGAGCCGCATGCGGCTCTGGAGCCGTAGGTTGCCGACCCCTGGTCTAGGGTTTCTTCAAAAGGGGGTTGTGGATCTCCCAACTTCATTGCTGCTCTCTTGACGCAATAGCCAGACGCGTCAATGGGGCTTGGTCCACGGTAGACCGCAGCCCAACTGGGCCTCTACACGCTGCCACGATGATGATGACGACGACGACGATGATGATGACAACGATGACGACGACGATGACAACAATGATGACCACAATGATGACGATGATGACGATGACAACGATGACAACAACGATGATGACGATGATGACAATGATGACGACGATGACAACGATGATGACGATGATGATGATGACGATGATGACGACGATGATGACGATGACAACGATGACAACGATGATGACGATGATGACGACGATGATGACAACGATGACAACGATGATGACAACGATTATGACGATGATGACAACGATGATGAGGATGACAACGATGACAACGATGATGACGATGATGACGCACAAAAAGCTCCCGCCATGCGCCCTGTCGGCCACCTTGCCATCACCGCCGCCATCGTCGTTTCAGAACGAGGAGCTGGAACTGGCATCGTTCACCTTTGAGAAGTTCTACGAGCTCTACCACAAGATCTGCCCACGCACAGAGATCGAGGAGCTCTTCAGGAAGCTGTGAGTTCGTCTCGGGCACCTCCACCGCCCCCCCCTCCCCCCCGGGTGTCTGGAGTGGGGGTCCCTTTAGACAACGCCTTGCCAAAACCGCGTGAATGTGTGGGTTTCTCTGTGCTAGTGTGTTTCTGTGTTAGTGTATGTGAATACAGTGAGGGAAAATGTATTTGATCCCCTGCTGATTTTGTACTTTGCCCACTGACAAAGAAATGATCAGTCTATCATTTTAATGGTAGGTTTATTTGACAGTGAGAGACAGAATAACAACAACAAAATCCAGAAAAACGCATGTCAAAAAATGTATAAGTTGATTTGCATTTCCCTGCGTTTGCGTCAATGTTGACATCTCGGCGAACCGAGGGAGATGGTGTGTGTGTCTCTGTGTTAGTGTGTGTGTGTCTTTGTGTTATTGTGTGAGTCTCTCTGTTAGTATGTGGGTGTCTCTGTGTTCGTGTGTGGGTTTCTGTGTGAGTGTGTATCTCTGTGTGAGTGTGTGTCTCTATGTTAGTGTGTGTTTGTGTATCTGTTAGTGTGTATGTTTCTACGTGAGTGTGTGTGTGTGTCTGTGTGAGTGTGTGTGTCTCTGTGTTAGTGTGTGTATCTCTGTGTGAGTGTGTGTGTCTATGTGTGAGTGTGTGTGTCTCTGTTAGTGTGTGTGTCTCTGTGGGAGTGTGTGTGTCTCTGTGGGAGTGTGTGTGTCTCTGTGGGAGTGTGTGTGTCTCTGTGTTAGTGTGTGTGTCTCTGTGTTAGTGTGTGTTTGTGTATCTGTTAGTGTGTATGTTTCTACGTGAGTGTGTGTGTCTGTGTGAGTGTGTGTGTCTCTGTGTGAGTGTGTGTCTCTGTGTTAGTGTGTGTGTCTCTGTGTTAGTGTGTGTGTTTCTACGTGAGTGTGTGTGTCTCTGTGTTAGTGTGTTTTTCTCTGTGTGAGTGTGTGTGTCTATGTGTGAGTGTGTGTCTCTGTTAGTGTGTGTGTCTCTGTGGGAGTGTGTGTGTCTCTGTGTTAGTGTGTGTCTCTGTGTTAGTGTGTGTTTCTACGTGAGTATGTGTATATCTGTGTGAGTGTGTGTGTCTCTGTTAGTGTGTGTCTCTCTGTGTGAGTGTGTGTCTCTGTGTGAGTGTCTCTAAGTTGAATGTCTTTCACAACGTACGGAGCTAACCATGCTAAATGGAGGTGGGGTTGCACACTGCTGCTCTCCCTGCGTTTGCGTCACTGTTGACCTCTACGCAGCGAACCGAGGGAGATGGTGTGTGTGTCTCTGTGTTAGTGTGTATGTGTCTCTGTGTTATTGTGTGAGTCTCTCTGTTAGTGTATGTGGGTTTCTGTGTGAGTGTGTGTCTCTGTGTGAGTGTGTGGGTTTCTGTGTGAGTGTGTGTCTCTGTTAGTGTGTGTGTCTCTGTGTGAGTGTGTGTCTCTGTTAGTGTGTGTGTTTCTATGTGAGTCTGTGTGTCTCTGTGTGAGTGTGTGTCTCTGTTAGTGTGCGTCTCTATGTTAGTGTGTGTGTCTCTGTGTGAGTGTCTCTAAGTTGAATGTCTTTCACACCGTACGGAGCTAACCATGCTAAATGGAGGTGGGGTTGTACACTGCAGCTCTCCCTGCGTTTGCGTCACTGTTGACCTCTGCGGCGAACCTAGGGAGATGGACGCTCGCCTCGCGCGGAGGTCAGGCTCGGCCATCGTGTAATTATCGTCATGTGCCGGCGTCGTTTATAATTGCCTGTTGTCTACCGATTGACGCCCCTGCGGTGGCCAGGCTGGTGCGGAGGGAGGGGAAGGAGGGGAGGGAACGAGGGAGCGGTGGGTCGCTCGCTCTTTCCGGTCGCGCTCGGTGGAGACGCGGCCTCGCTCGTCGGTGTCAGCGTCCCCCCCCCCCCCTTACAGGGAAACGTGAATGCTCGGTGGGATGGGCAGAGAAGTGACGACGATCCTCGTCCGTGTACGGTTTAGCATTGGAGGATGCACAGAGTCGCAGTCAACAGAACGGTCTAGAGTTGGCATCAAGACGAGCGTGGTCTCGTGAGGAACTCCGAACCAGAGTGTCGTCAAAGCCTCGTCTGTGGGTTAGCCCATAAACACGTGTTCGGTCGCCATATGAATTGAGATGCAGTTGAGAGGCCCGAGCGGTTCCGTAATCGAGGCGACTGAGAGTGGTGCCGAGCCACAGCGATTGCTCTGAACGATGCCCTCCCTCCCGCCCCGCCAGCGCCAACGCCGATTGGCCGGCCATCATCTCAAACGGGGAACGTGACTGAGCGGCGTCCCCGCTTCTGTCGTGACGCTCCGGCGAGCACAGCTTCCGGAGGCGTCGCGTTCACCGCTTTAATTCGCCGCCGATATTATCCGGCACGTGACGCCAGGGCCATTGGCTCAGCGTACGTTCTTTAAAAAAAATAAATTGCCAGAATTTTTTTGATGCGGCTCCAGTCGAGCGGAACTTTTTCCGAACTGTCGTCCCCGTATCTCTCAGCACCGGGAAATCCGGGCGGGTGGCTCAGCGGTAGAGCGAGCGGGAGAGGTTGTGATACCGCTGATGGATAGCCCTGCCCAGGAACTGAACCCATGCCGCCAGGTTCACAGCAGTGCAGTGCGTCAACCACCGCTCCGTCGCTCCGCGTTGTGAATTCACACAGGAAGCGGGCACATTCGGTGCAGCAGCCGCATCACCGTCGACAGCTGGGCAAGCCTCTTCTCGCTTTTCGCCAATGCACAGAATCTCTCTCACCGGGGACATTTTCTTCTGGTCACCACTTACCGCTGCTACCGCTGCCGCCGCCGCCGCTGCTGCTCTTGCGCAGAACAGCGTCGGGACCGCGGCACGTCCCCGAGCCGCCGAGTGTGCGGAGCGGCGGTCTCTCTGCTCGCCGTCGGCGCTCCGGCGGTCGCCGTGCTCGGTTTTGTCGCCGGTTGGGGGGGGGGCCGAAAAGAGACAATCACCACGGTGACAAGCTAACAGCTCGCGCGTGCATGCGTGCGCGTGTGCGTGTTTGTCGGTTGGTTTCGTTCGCAGCAACGGAGGGGAGACGGATTACTTAACTGTAGAGCAGATAGTCGCCTTCCTCAACGAAGTAAGGCTCGACGTCCCCCCCCCCCATCACTGCTCCTCCGCCCCCGCCCCCGAGGTGCTGGCACGGGGCCCCGCGGCCCCCTCCGAGCCCCCCCCCCCCCCCGAGGCCCACCCAAGGCCCGGGCGTACGCGCAGCGGAGTTGCCGCAGAGTATCGAGTGGCACCCCCTCCCCCACCGCCCTCCCCGCCGTGCCGCCGGCTCGCTGTGCGGTGTTTGGCGGCGAGGGGGGCCGCGTGGGACGGCCTCTGCCGGGACAAAATTTGTTTGTCGTGAAAGGATTTGACCGATCTGGCCCGAACACCACCACACGCACACAAACGGGGCGCGGGTGGCAGGGCCGAGCTCGCACGTGGTTGGTGGGGAGGGAACCGTGGGGGCGCGGCGCTCCCGGGGGACAACTCCTCGCGCCAGGACCTCCTCGTCATTTCACGCCATCGCTGCTTCCGCCAGACGTGCTCCTCCTCGGACTCCCCGTCACCCTGACCTGCAACCCCGTCCAGTGGCCCCCGTCTACGTCTCCTCTTAGAGCTTCGTCTCCCCGTTCCTCCCCCGTCGTTCCCACGTACCTGGTCACGCCGTGTCCCCCATGTCCCTCGTCGCTTCGTGTCGTCCCGCATGCAGCAGCAGCAGCCCCAGCGCTGATCCTTGTGCTCGTGCGCGTCGTGGTGTCGTGGCGTCGTCGGCATCGTGGTCGTCATAACAGTCGCCAGCCTGTGTGTGTGCACTTGGGGAGTGGAGGTGCAGCGGTTAGCGTGCTGCGCTATGAATCCGGCGACACGAGTTTCTTCTATGTCGAATTGGCCTCAAATGAGTACCTGGTGTGGTGTGTAGTAAACATCGTCACTGGGAAGACAAAGGCGACTGGGCGTGGTGCTGGCCACCCACCCCCTCGTGTGCCACAGTGTCGCCCTTCATAGGTGCTACTCGCTAACAGCACTTGCCCCTAAAGTTTGTTCAGGCTACAGTGGGGGTTCTTTGTCTTTGTGTATGTGCACACCTGAATACACCTGTCCGTACGTGCGTACGTGCGTACGTGTGCAATACCTCTGTGTGTGTGTGTGCTCTGCAGCACCAGCGCGACCCCCGGCTCAACGAGATCCTCTACCCGTTCTACGACGCACGCCAGGCGCAGCAGCTCATCGACGCGCACGAGCCTGAGGCTCAGCTCCGCGACCAGGGTACGCTCGGACCGGGGGTACGATCGGACCGGGGGTACGATCGGACCGGGGGTACGATCGGACCGGGGGTACGATCGGACCGGGGGTACGCTCGGACCGGGGGTACGATCAGGCACGCTGACGCCAGTGGTGGCTGCTCCAAAGCGCTTCGCGGTGTGCATGTCCAATCACGCCACGGTGTGTGTGTGTGATTGTACGCGCAGCCATTGCGACATGGATTGACCCGGCGCTGTCCGGACGTTATCTTTGTGGAGGCAGAAGCGGTCGCTCGTAGGGCCCCGAGGAGGAGGGAGGCGTTGAGCCGGGATATGAACGAGGGGCCAGGGAGCCGACAACACCAACGGCTGGGGGTGGGAAGGGACTTCCAGACTGTGGGGGCAGCACAGGAGAATGAGCGACCCCCACACCGAGCGAACGTTGACTCGGCACTTTGGCGAACGTTTCGCGTGCTTTAAATGTTCGCTGCAGCTGAGACGCCTGTGCCGCAGAGACACGCAGTGTGGAAACCTCGTACCCCCGGTTCTCTCATTCGCACGGCCGGCACGGCGTCTTGGGGCTCTGCTCCTCCTCCTCCCTCTCATCATCCCTCTCATCATCATCACCGTCATCTCGTCATCCCAGCCTCCACATCTCGCTCGAGCCCACAGGGAGAGGCTCTGTTTGGGACGGAGAGACGCCGCGACCTGCCGGCGGCGAGCAAAGCGATTTCGCGATGACTCCTGAGTCGGCGTTGGCTGCGGCGGGTGTACGGGCCGGAGACGATAAACTCCGTAATGAGGCCCGCTGCCGGGCTGAAGGGTGGGGGGGGGGGGGGGGGGGTCGCCATCGTTACAGTTGGCAGCCGCTGAATGAGCAGCGCTCAAAGCTTTTTTAACGCAAATCGCCAAGTGACCCGTGCGGAAATATATTTTTATTCCCGGCTAATGCGGTGTGAATGTCCTGCAAGCTCGTTATGTTCGACAATGTTTCCCCGATCTTAAACGGTGGGGATTGTCTCATTGAGGGGCGGCGTCTCGTTGTTCCCCGCAGTGTGCCTGTTATGGTGCCAGCTCTGTAGCGATGTGGGAGGGGGGGGGGTTGTGTGTACGCGCATGTGCGGTCTGGGAGTTTGTGTCCGACTATATTCGTGTGTATGCGTGTAGGCATGTGTGTGTGGGGGGCGGTAGTCTAGCGGTTAGCGCACTGCACTTCTAACCTTGAATTTCCGCTCGTGGCCAAAACCAGTGACGATTATCTGAACCGCTTCTGGGCTTCCCTTAGGTCAACTTAGCGTGATGCTGGCCACCCACCCCCTTGTGTGCCTTGCCGGCCTTCATAGGTGCTCGCTAACAGCACTTGCCCTAACAGTCTGTTCAGGCTATACGGATAATCTTTTACTTTGTCTTATTGTGTGTGGGAAGCGGTAGCACGGTGGTTAGAGCACTTTGCAACAAACCCAGCTACCCGAGTTGGATTCCCACTTACGGCCAACATCGGTGACGAATTTCTGAACCGGTTCTGGGGCCACTCTTTGGTCTACTCAGCCTTAAATGAATATCAGTTGTGGTTTGTAAACAGCATTGGGGAGACAAAAGCGGTCGGGTGTGGTGTAGACCCACCAACCCCTTCGTGTGCTGTGCCGGCCTTTATAGCTGCTCGCGAACAGCTCCAACAGTCTGTTAACGTTATATTCCTGTAAATGTGATTGCTTATTAGGATCGTCTTGCCGCGTCGCGTGGTCGCGTCGGATGGTCGCGTGCCTAACTCGTGTGACAGCATCACGTGGTCACGTGGCCACGTCACGTGCCCAAGTCGTGTGACCGCGTCACGTGGTCATGTGCCCGAGTCGCGTCATTGTGGTGGCTGGCGGCCGTCGCTCCCCACAGGGCGGCTGTCGTACGACGGGCTGTGCCGCTACCTCATGTGCGACGACAACGCGCCCGTCTTCCTCGACCGCCTGGAGCTCTACCAGGACATGGAGCAGCCGCTGTCGCACTACTACATCAACTCCTCGCACAACACCTACCTCGTGGGCCGCCAGTTCGGGGGCAAGTCCTCGGTGGAGATGTACCGCCAGGTGCTGCTGGCCGGCTGCAGGTGAGGCCCCTGCCGACAAGGCCCACCGACACGGCCACCGACAAGGCCACCGACAAGGCCACCGACAAGGCCACCGACAAGGCCCACCAACAAGGTCACCGACACGGCCACCAACAAGGCCACCGACACGGCCACCGACAAGGCCACCAACAAGGCCACCGACACGGCCACCGACAAGGCCCACCAACAAGGCCACCGACAAGGCCACCGACAAGGCCCACCAACAAGGCCACCGACAAGGCCACCGACAAGGCCCACCAACAAGGCCACCGACACGGCCACCAACAAGGCCCACCAACAAGGCCACCGACACGGCCACCGACAAGGCCACCGACACGGCCACCGACAAGGCCCACCAACAAGGCCACCGACACGGCCACCGACAAGGCCCACCAACAAGGCCACCGACACGGCCACCGACAAGGCCCACCAACAAGGCCACCGACACGGCCACCGACAAGGCCCACCAACAAGGCCACCGACACGGCCACCGACACGGCCACCAACAAGGCCCACCAACAAGGCCACTGACACGGCCACCGACACGGCCACCAACAAGGCCCACCAACAAGGCCCACCGACACGGCCACCGACACGGCCACCAACAAGGCCCATCGACAAGGCCACCGACAAGGCCACCAACAAGGCCACCGACACGGCCACCAACAAGGCCACCGACACGGCCACCGACAAGGCCACCGACAAGGCCACCGACAAGGCCACCGACACGGCCACCGACACGGCCACCAACAAGGCCACCGACATGGCCACTGACAAGGCCATCGACAAGGCCACCAACAAGGCCACCGACACGGCCACCGACAAGGCCACCGACAAGGCCCACCGACAAGGCCACCGACACGGCCACCGACACGGCCACCGACAAGGCCACCGACACGGCCACCGACAAGGCTACCGACAAGGCCCACCGACAAGGCCCACCGACACGGCCACCGACAACGCCACCGACAAGGCCACCGACACGGCCACCGACAAGGCCACCGACAAGGCCACCGACACGGCCCACCGACAAGGCCCACCGACACGGCCACCGACAAGGCCACCGACAAGGCCACCGACACGGCCACCGACACGGCCACCGACAAGGCCACCGACACGGCCACCAACAAGGCCACCGACAAGGCCCACCGACAAGGCCACCGACACGGCCCACCGACAAGGCCACCGACACGGCCACCGACAAGGCCACCGACAAGGCCCACCGACAAGGCCACCGACACGGCCACCGACAAGGCCACCGACACGGCCACCAACAAGGCCACCGACACGGCCACCGACAAGGCCACCGACACGGCCACCAACAAGGCCACCGACATGGCCACCGACACGGCCACCGACAAGGCCACCGACAAGGCCACCGACACGGCCCACCGACAAGGCCACCGACACGGCCACCGACAAGGCCACCGACACGGCCACCGACACGGCCACCGACAAGGCCACCGACAAGGCCACCGACAAGGCCACCGACACGGCCACCGACAAGGCCACCGACAAGGCCACCGACAAGGCCACCGACAAGGCCACCGACACGGCCACCGACAAGGCCACCGACACGGCCACCGACACGGCCACCGACAAGGCCACCGACACGGCCACCGACAAGGCCACCGACAAGGCCACCGACACGGCCACCGACACGGCCACCGACACGGCCACCGACACGGCCACCGACAAGGCCACCGACACGGCCACCAACAAGGCCACCGACACGGCCACCGACACGGCCACCGACACGGCCACCGACAAGGCCACCGACACGGCCACCGACACGGCCACCGACAAGGCCACCGACAAGGCCACCGACACGGCCACCGATAAGGCCACCGACACGGCCACCAACAAGGCCACCGACATGGCCACCGACAAGGCCACCGACACGGCCACCAACAAGGCCACCGACACGGCCACCGACACGGCCACCGACAAGGCCACCGACAAGGCCCACCGACAAGGCCACCGACAAGGCCACCGACACGGCCACCGACACGGCCACCGACACGGCCCACCGACACGGCCACCGACACGGCCACCGACACGGCCCACCGACACGGCCACCAACAAGGCCACCGACACGGCCACCGACACGGCCACCGACACGGCCACCGACATGGCCCACCGACACGGCCACCGACAAGGTCACCGACAAGCCCACCGACAAGGCCACCGACAAGGCCACCGACACGGCCACCGACACGGCCACTGGCAAGGGCCACCGCCGTCGCCACGCAGTGCGATTAGTGCGCGCGGTCAGCACACGCGCCCCTCTGTCCAAATGATTATATCCGATCCGGCAACCAGAGGCCTCTTGTCGAACATCCCCGAGTCAACGTCATCCACTCCTCCCCCCCCCCACCTGCCGTCCATGCTGTCGGCTCCCTGCCCCTGCGCAAGTCCTGGCTCAAGGCCTTCCTCTTCTCCTCTGCCTATGACTGACCGACTCTTCTATAGGCTATATGTGTATATGTAAACTACTAAACTAGATTTGTATTTTATTGCCGGTGTAAAGTCCACTGAGCTATATATAGCTTCTTTTTCAGAAGCGACCATGGCCATCACGAATGATAGCTCAACGAAATTGACTATCTTCAGGTGGAAATGTATAGCAGATAAATAATCTAAACGTGTGGATGTTGATTCAAATTTTTTTAGGGGAAAACCGGAGGAACCGGAGAAAAATCCACGCGAGACATGCAAACTCCAAATATAAAGCAGACGTCAGGGTCAAGATCGAACCCACGACCTCCTGTATACCAGGCGAGGTAGTTAACATCTCTCCCCGTGTGTTCCCCATGTTACTCTGTGTGCAGGTGCGTGGAGCTGGACTGTTGGGATGGGAAGGGGGAGGACCAGGAGCCAATCATCACGCACGGCAAGGCCATGTGCACCGACATCCTCTTCAAGGTACCGTGGGGCACAGCGTCAATGCACACGTGGACCCCCGCAGCACATGTGTGTGTACACGTGTGTGTGTGTACACGTGTGTGTGTGTGTGTGTACACGTGTGTGTGTGTATACACGTGTGTGTGTGGAGCGAGTGGTAGCGGTTAGCGCGCTGCACTACAAACCCGGCCACCCGAATTTGATTCCCGCTCATGGCCAACACCAGTGACGATTATCTGAACCAGTCCTAGGCCTCCCCTAGGTCGACTCAGCCACAAATGAGGACCTGGTGTGGTGTGTAAACATCGCCACTGGGGAGACAGAGCGGCGGGGCGTGGTGCTGGTCACCCACTGCCTCGTGTGCCGTACCGGCCTTCATAGGTGCTGCTCGCTAACAGCACTTGCCCTAGCAGTCTGTTAAGGCTACACGGGGGATCTTTCTCTTTGCATTTTTGTGTGTGCACGTGCGCGTGTGTTTGCGTCCCCACAGGAGGTGATCCAGGCCATCAAGGAGACGGCGTTCGTGACGTCCATCTACCCGGTCATCCTGTCCTTCGAGAACCACTGCAGGTGCCCTCAACAACAACCCCCGTCCTCTAGAACCTCCGTCCTCTAAAACTACTGCCCCCTAGAACCTCTACTCACTAATCCCGCGGGCTACGGGTGTGTGTGACACCCGCCCATATGTGTGGTCCTACCTCCTCGTGGTGCCAGACAGGCAACGTTGTCGTGGGCAGTGCTGTAGGGGGAGGGCCAATTCCGATTGGCCTTTCCCCTCATGGCATTTGTAACCACCACAGCGGCCAAATGGGGGCTCTGGACGGGTGCGAGGGGCTGGTAACCCCTCCACCTTCAATTAATTAGCACTAAACCACGACGACAAATGTAATAAATAAGCCTGTGCCGGAGGCCCTGGGGGGACAGGCGTCTATGACGTCTCCTGGCCAAACCCCATTTGGCGGAGCCAGGAAACTGAATCTTTACCCTCGAGTCTCCTCCGGAAACAACAAAAAACCACTACATGTGGCCACGTGGAATGTTCAAACGCTCACTGCGGAGGAGAGGCTGCCACTCCTCTGTCGGGAGCTGGAGCGGTACCGCCTGGATCTCTGTGGTATTCAGGAGGTCCGGTGGACCGGCTTTGGCTCCTGCCACCATGAGGGGTTGACAGTCCTCTTCTCAGGGCAGGAGACTGCCAAACAACAGGGAGTGGCTCTTCTTCTGAGGTTGCGGAAGAGGAAGTCACTCCCTGTGAGCGGCTGGCTGAGGTGCCATCTGTTGAGGAAGTATGCTGTGTGGAAGCTACCTGGTCTGTCGCTCCACACAAAGCTTCAGGTTTTCTCGGCCAGTCATTCCCTCCCTTCTCTACACTTGCGAAACGTGGACCCCCCTAATGGAACATCTTTGCCGGTGAGAACATTTTGGCTGGCCTGCCTACGATCCATCCTTGGGTTTAATCAGGCTGGATTGTGTGAGGAGCTCACAAATCATTGATAGATCTGGACAAAGTCCCATCGGTGAGCTCCTCCGGCAGGCAAGGCTGCGTTGGCTGGGCCATGTAGCCCGCATGCCCATTCACCGCATGCCTAAACAGCTTTTGTTCGGCCAGATCGAGGGGGCAAAAGGGGCGCGGCACGGGCTAGAGAAGAGATGGAGTGATGTGGTACAGGAGGATGTGAAGCTGAGTGGACTTGCCCATGACTGCTACCAGCGGTGTCAAGATCGGCCTCTGTGGAGGAGGTTCGTGAAGGACGCTACTGAGCAGTTAGAGGCAGTCGCCCTGCAACAACAATGGAGGCAGGAGGAGCGACGCTCACAACAACGAACGGAGCGCCGGGTGGCTAAAGCACAGCAAGTTGGCACAGTAGGGGGCACAGGTGGTGTATCAGCCAGTCCTCTCAGTCGATCTGTGGCATCTGGGTCTGCCCCGTGACCTCCTGCCAGCGGGCGTTCGACACTTCATGTGACCTCAAGGTGCACATAGCCTGGCATAAGCGTCGTGATGACGTCACCGCCACTTAGTGGTGAATGGCGGTTGTTGTTACTATTGGTGAGGCCCTCATGTGTGACGCCCACGTGTGTCTGTGTGTGACACCCGCGTGTGTCTGTGTGTGACACCCACGTGTGTCTGTGTGTGATGCCCGCGGGTGTCTGTGTGTGACACCCACGTGTGTCTGTGTGTGATGCTGACGTGTGTCTGTGTGTGACGCCTGTGTTTGTCTGTGTGACGCCCGTGTTTGTCTGTGTGTGATGCCCACGTGTGTGTGACGTCTGTGTGTGATGCCCGTGTTTTCTGTGTGTGACGCCCACGTGTGTCTGTGTGTGACGCCCGCGTGTGTCTGTGTGTGACACCCACGTGTGTCTGTGTGTGACGCCCACGTGTGTTTGTGTGTGACACCCACGTGTGTCTGTGTGTGATGCCCGCGGGTGTCTGTGTGTGACACCCACGTGTGTCTGTGTGTGATGCTCACGTGTGTCTGTGTGTGACGCCTGTGCTTGTCTGTGTGACGCCCGTGTTTGTCTGTGTGTGATGCCCACGTGTGTGTGACGTCTGTGTGTAACGCCCGTGTTTGTCTGTGTGTGACACCCACGTGTGTATGTGTGTGACGCCCACGTGTGTCTGTGTGTGACGCCCACGCGTGTGTCTGTGTGTGACGCCCACGTGTGTCTGTCTGTGACGCCCACCTGTGTCTGTGTGTGACGCCCACGTGTGTCTGTGTGTGACGCCCGCGTGTGTCTGTGTGTGATGCCCACGTGTGTCTGTGTGTGACGCCCACGTGTGTCTGTGTGTGACGCCCACGTGTGTCTGTGTGTGACGCCCACGTGTGTCTGTGTGTGACGCACACTTGTGTCTGTGTGTGACACCCACGTGTGTCTGTGTGTGATGCTCACGTGTGTCTGTGTGTGATGCTCACGTGTGTCTGTGTGTGACGCCCACGTGTGTCTGTGTGTGACGCCCACGTGTGTCTGTGTGTGACGCCCACACGTGTGTCTATGTGTGACGCCCTCGTGTGTCTGTGTGTGACGCCCTCGTGTGTCTGTGTGTGACGCCCACACGTGTGTCTATGTGTGACGCCCACGTGTGTCTGTGTGTGACGCACACTTGTGTCTGTGTGTGACACCCACGTGTGTCTGTGTGTGATGCTCACATGTGTCTGTGTGTGACGCCCACGTGTGTCTGTGTGTGACGCCCACGTGTGTCTGTGTGTGACGCCCGCGTGTGTCTGTGTGTGATGCCCACGCGTGTGTCTATGTGTGACGCCCGCGTGTGTCTGTGTGTGACGCCCACGTGTGTCTGTGTGTGACGCCCACGTGTGTCTGTGTGTGACGCCCACGTGTGTCTGTGTGTGACGCACACGTGTGTCTGTGTGTGACGCCCACGTGTGTCTGTGTGTGACACCCACGTGTGTCTGTGTGTGATGCTCACGTGTGTCTGTGTGTGACGCCCACGTGTGTCTGTGTGTGACGCCAACGTGTGTCTGTGTGTGACGCCCACGTGTGTCTGTGTGTGACGCCCACGTGTGTCTGTGTGTGACGCCCACGTGTGGCTGTGTGTGACACCCACGTGTGTCTGTGTGTGATGCCCACGTGTGTCTGTGTGTGACGCCCACGTGTGTCTGTGTGTGACACCCACGTGTGTCTGTGTGTGACGCCCACGTGTGTCTGTGTGTGACACCCACGTGTGTCTGTGTGTGACACCCACGTGTGTCTGTGTGTGACGCCCACGTGTGTCTGTGTGTGACGCCCACGTGTGTCTGTGTGTGACGCCCACGTGTGTCTGTGTGTGACACCCACGTGTGTCTGTGTGTGACACCCACGTGTGTCTGTGTGTGACGCCCACGCGTGTCTGTGTGTGACACCCACGTGTGTCTGTGTGTGATGCCCACGTGTGTCTGTGTGTGACGCCCACGCGTGTGTCTGTGTGTGATGCCCACGTGTTTGTGTGTGACGCCCGCGTGTGTCTGTGTGTGACATCCGTGTGTGTCTGTGTGTGACACCCGTGTGTGTCTGTGTGTAACGTCCGTGTGTGTCTGTGTGTAACGTCCGTGTGTGTCTGTGTGTAACGTCCGTGTGTGTCTGTGTGTGACGCCCACGTGTGTCTGTGTGTGACGCCCACGTGTGTCTGTGTGTGACGCCTGCGTGTGTCTGTGTGTGACGCCCACGTGTGTCTGTGTGTGACGCCCACGCGTGTGTCTGTGTGTGATGCCCACGTGTGTCTGTGTGTGACGCCCACGCGTGTGTCTGTGTGTGATGCCCACGTGTTTGTGTGTGACGTCTGTGTGTGACATCCGTGTGTGTCTGTGTGTGACACCCGTGTGTGTCTGTGTGTAACGTCCGTGTATGTCTGTGTGTAACGTCCGTGTGTGTCTTTGTGTATCGTCCGTGTGTGTCTGTGTGTGACGCCCACGTGTGTCTGTGTGTGATGCCCGCGTGTGTCTGTGTGTGACGCCCACGTGTGTCTTTGTGTGACGCCCACGTGTGTCTGTGTGTGACGCCCGTGTGTGTCTGTGTGTGACGCCCACGTCGCTGTCTGATTGCGTGCCCTCCCCCCCGCGCAGCAAGCCGCAGCAGTACAAGATGGCGCGCTACTGCGAGGAGATCTTTGGAGATTTCCTCCTCAAGGAGCCGCTGGAAGGACACCCGGTGAGATGGCGGGGCGACCGTGGTCGTGACCCGGGTACCTCATGGACGCGCATGTGTGCCTGCGTGCGTGCGTGTGCGTGCATGTGCGTGCATGGGTGGGTACACGTGGGTACGCGTGCGTGCGGCCGGGCTCTCCGTGTGTCAGTGGTGAAGCCCACGCCGTCGTTATTGCCCTTGCTGATGTCATTATTGTTGTTATTAGCATTGTCATTGTCGTCGTTGTTATTGTTCTTGTCGTTGTTGTTTTTGTTTTCGTCGTTGTCGTTGTTGTCTTTGTTTTCGTCGTTGTCATTGTTGTCTTTGTTGTCATTGTTGTTGTCATTGTTGTTTTTGCTTTCGTCGTTTTTATTATTGTTGTTGTTGTCGTCGTTGTCCTCACTGTGCAGCTGGAGTCGGGGCGACCTCTGCCCTCGCCCAACGACCTCCGTTACAAAATCCTCATCAAGAACAAGCGCCTGCGGCCTGAGGTGGAGTCCAGTAAGTGTGACGCGTGCGGCGGAGGTGGTCCCTGTCATCGTGATTGTGGTGGTAATGGTCATGATTATTGACTGGATGATAGATTGTGATGATGATAGTGATTGTGTTGGTAATGATGATGGCGATGCCGATGACCTGCAACAGTGTCGATGTTCATGATGATGGCAGCAGTGCGATGGCGATGATGTCGGTGATGGTGATAATGATGGCTATGACGTTCATGGAGCCGGAGCCGATGGTGATGATAATATTGGTGATGGCGGCGGTGTGTTGATGGTGATGATGATGCAGAGCAGTTGGAGGCATTCTGCCTGTTGACGGAGGGAGACCCCATGGCTCAGGCGAGCATCCTGGAGGAGGAGGCGGAGGATGAGGGAGAGACCGGTACTCACACACACACACACTTACTTACACACACACACACACACGTACTCACACACACGTACTCACACACACACACGTACTCACACACCTGGCGCTCCGCTCGATGATCAGTGGGGCAGATCAGCTCCACGGTAGGTCCTGGTGTCAAGGACATGGGCCCGCATCCGCTGTTCCGTCACTATGTAGTCCATCAGATGTTCTTGCTTGGACCCGGCATGCATCCATGATGTGGTGTGGATGTGCCAATGCCGGAACAGCGTGTTGGTAATTACAAGCCCATGGGCTGCACAAAAATCTAGCAGCCTGCTACCGTTGTTATTGAGCTGATCTGGCCCATGCCTTCCAATTACTCCAGACCAGGTGCCAGCATCATGACCAACTCAGGCATTGAAGTCACCCAACAAGATGACTCAATCCCGAGGGGCCACTTTAGCTCGCATCTGTGACAGGAAGTCATATAAAGCATCTGACTCATCGGCCTTCCCTGCATCTTTCCATGGATGTTCGTCTTCAGTGGGGCATAATTAACCACAACCACCATTCCTCGCCTCTGGTTGATGGGAAGGCAAACCCATAATAGCCTGGGGCTTACAGCTTCCCACACCTCACCGCCATGCTCCCATGCCCCCTTCATTATTTCATTCAGAAGAAGAGCTACATCCTGTTGTTTGGCAGTCTCCTGTCCCGAGTAGAGGACTGTCCACCCCTCATGGTGGCAGGAGCCAGAGCCGGTCCACCGGACCTCCTGAATGTCACAGAGATCCAGGCGGTACCGGTCCAGCTCCCGACAGAGGAGTGGCAGCCTCTCCTCCACGTGGCCACACGTAGTGGTTTTTGTTTTTCTGGAGGAGCCCTTAGGGTAAGGATTCAGTCTCCTGGCTCCGCCAAATGGGGTTTGGCCAGGAGAAGTCACATGCTTATTTATTATGTTTTTTGGTCGTGGTTTAGTGGTAATTCATTGAAGGTGGAGGGGCTACCAGCCCCTCGCTCCTGTCCAGAGCCCCCATTTGTCCGCTGTGGTGGTTACAGACGCCATGAGGGGAAAGGCCTATCGGAATTGGCCCTCCCCCCACGGCACTGTCCACGACAGCGTTGCCCGTCCGGCACCACAAGGAGGTAGGGGTTGTTTTACCTGACACATACACGTACTCACACACACGCACACACGTACTCATACACATCCTCATCACACCCCAAGGTGAACAGGACATGGCCCCGACTCCCTGCCATGCAGCTTTACCCGGACCTGCTCACAGTAATGAAGGTCCCCGCACAAACGCAAAGCTCCCCTGTGCAGCCTTTGACAGACTTTTGAAGGGCAAGTGGGGGTTGCAATCACCTCTGTGTGGGCTAGTACGGCGTACGTGGGTGCGGGTGCCCACCACCACACCTGGCTGCCTTCATCTCACAGCGGCGATGCTTACACACCATGCCCGAGTACTGATTCGAGGCCGATTCGACCTAGCGGTAGGCCCCGGGACCGGTTCGGATCCACCCACCGCTCTCGGCGGTCGCTAAAGCGGGGGAACCGAATTCTCGGCGGTGTGCGCGCGTGTCAGTCGAGCCGGAGGATGAGGCCCACCCCGAGCTGAAGTTCGGCGCGGAGTTGACGGTGGTGGCGGCCGCGGTGGTGGAGGCGGCGGCGGCGGCGGCGATCGTCAAGGAACGCTCCAGCAGCAGCCTGAGCAGCAGCAAGTCGGTGATTCTCCGCAAGGTGAGACTCCTCACCTGGGTCACTCTCACTCTCACTTGGCTCACCCTCACCTGCCTCACCCTCACCTAGGTTACGCTCACCCTCACCTGGCTCACTATTACCCTCACCTGCATCACTCGTTCACCCTCACCTGTGTCACACTGTAGCCCCATCTCGCCAGGTGAGGTGAGGGTGGTCTCCCTGTGATACTCACCTGGGTGTTTCTCTTCACCTTGACTGCTGCCAGGTCATGGAGGAGGTGGATCACGAGAAGAAGGTGAGAGCACACATGCCGCCTTTGCGAAGGGCGCGCGGGAACCCGGGCGCGCCACGCAAGACAGCCCAGTGGCCTAGCGAAGAGACGCAGAGAGATGGAGAGAGATGGGGAGAGAGGGGAGAGAGAGCTAGATAATGGGGAGAGAGCTAGAGAATGGGGAGACAGGGAGATGGGAGAGATATTTAGAGATGGTGAGAGATAGCTGGAAATGGGTAGAGAACGGTAGAGATGGGGAGAGGGGGAAAGAGGGGTAGAGATGGCTAGAGAATGGGGAGAGACGGGGAGAGATTTGTAGATATGTGTAGAGATTTGTAGAGAAGGGTAGAGATGGGGAGAGGGGGGAAGAGAGGGGGAGAGATGGCTTGAGAATGGGGAGAGATGTAGGGAGACACAGTATCACTCTGTCCGTGTGAGGCAGCGTGGCGCTGTCTGCGTGACGTTGTATTGCCGTGGTTATCGCTGGGGCAGGCCTGCGTGTCGGTGGAGGACGAGCAGGCCTTCATCTCCACCTACAAGTACGTGGGTGGCACCACCAAGATCCACCCCTACTTGTCGGCCATGGTCAACTACGCACAGCCCATCAAGTTCCAGGGCTTCGACGTTGCCGAGGGTGAGCATAGAGAGAGGTGGAGAGAGAGAGGTGGAGAGAGAGAGGTGGAGAGAGAGAGAGGTGGAGAGAGAGAGGTGGAGAGAGAGAGGTGGAGAGAGAGAGGTGGAGAGAGAGAGGTGGAGAGAGAGAGATGTGTGTGTGCGTGTCTACGTGTGCGTGTGTGTGTGTGTACGCGTGAGTGTGTACGCGTGTGTGTGTTCATGTGTGCCCGGGTGCCCCGCAGAGCGGAACATCCACCACAACATGTCGTCGTTCAGCGAGTCGGTGGGGCTCGGCTACCTCAAGACTCATCCCATTGAGTTCGTCAAGTATCCTTCACCCCCCCCCTCCTCCCCGGTGAGTCGCGGTCACCGTCGGAGAAGTCCCAGGGTAGAGGAAACGGAGTTCCGGGTCGGTGACCCCCGGTGGCCGCGCATTTGCCACCGGTCGTCGCCGGCGAAGGTTTTCGCTGTCCGAATCCGGCAAGTCCCCCACTCCACTTAATACTGCAGTATGGGGGGTTGCGGGGGGGGGGGGGGTGCGGGAGGGGGGGGCGGTGGGTGTGCCCGAGATGATCTCACAGCTTCCCGAAGAACTCCTCGATCTCGGTGCGTGGGCAGATCTTGTGGTAGAGCTCGTGGAACTCCAGCGATGGGAGAGGGGGGGGGGGGCGCATCGGCCGGATGGTGGCAAGGCGCCGCCTCGACCGAAGGACGGTAAACAATGTGGGTGGGGGAGCCCCAGACTGGTTTTGATGTCACCCACCACCGTTGTTAGCCGTGCCCAGGAATCAAACTCAGGCGGCCGGGTTCATGGCGACAGCGTGCTCACCACGTGCGCCATTGCTGTCCACCCCAGTGATGTCGGTGCTGGCCGAATTAAATTGGAGTGGGAGGTCAGCGCCAGGTCAGAATGAAATCAGAGGGAGTGGGAGGTTGGGGTCAGGTCCGACTGAATGAAATCCGCGGGAGGTCAGCACCAGGTCAGAATGAAATGTGAGCGAGGTCAACTTCACCCTTAACGCGCCCGTCAGCTACAACAAGCGGCAGATGAGCCGCATCTACCCCAAGGGAGGCCGTGTCGACTCCTCCAACTACATGCCGCAGATCTTTTGGAACGCCGGCTGCCAGATGGTGTCGCTCAACTTCCAGAGCCCCGGTGAGCCGGTCGTGCCGCCACCTCCAACTCGCCCCACCACTCAGCTCCACTCACTCTCCTGACCCCACGGGATCCCGGACACCCCGGAGGGTAGCGCGGTTTGCCCGCTTTTTGCGGAGCCTCCAATCCGCATACCTGTCAACCCGTACAGTTTACCTGTATTGTTGTACAGGGAAATTGAGTTGTCAAGTGCATACGGTGTACAGCCGTTTCAATACGGGCAACATATTTTTTTTGTCTATTTGTTTGTGTTTCTCCTTTTGATGGGACTTTGTAGGATGAACGTTGAGATGTATAAGGGCAAGGGGTGACCAATACGGTCTGGATTGGTCTGTAATAATGTGGTGGGGCACTGATAAGGGGTTGGCAGGTATGGATCCGGCAGGCCGCCCGCCCTGGTTAATGGTGCACGGAGCACGTAATAACAACCGTACAATGCTTCGCAATGCCGTCCGCTTCGCTCACAAGTGGACACTCCATGTCGTTCGAAGACGAGTACGTAGGCCCAGTGTGTCCAGGAGTCACGGTTCGAATTTTCCAACTTTGAAACAATATTTGCATCGTGCCCCACGACTGTGAAACTTTGCCGGATGCTCCTGAACAAAAAGCAAAACTCTTGAGGCTCTGTGAGACTTTCCTGGGTAAACGAGCATGATTCGACAATCACGTCGCTTAGACAGATCCAAACTCCAAACTCCTCTCGCGAATGAAGCTTCTAAAGGTTCCCGTTTGCCTGGGATGGTCTCCGGTTGGTTTCAGGCCATCCCAGTGTCCCCTATGCAATGTTTCTGAAAACGTCCGAATTTTCTTCATGATTTCAAGATGTTTCGCCTCATCCTGGACTCATAAATCCTTGCAGGGTAGTGTCCGGGGCTACGCGGGTAGTGGGCGGGGCTACGCGGGCAGTGGGCGGGGCTACGCGGGTAGTGGGCGGGGCCACACGAGTAATAGGCGGAGATACCCGTGTAGTGGGCGGGGCTACGCGGGTAGTGGGCGGGGCATCTCGGGTAGTGGGCGGGGCTACGCGGGTAGTGGGCGGGCCACCCGAGTAGTGGGCGGAGATACCCGAGTAGTGGGCGGGGCTATCCGGGTAGTGGGCGGGGCTACCTGAGTAGTGGGCGGGGCTACCTGAGTAGTGGGCGGGGCTACCTGAGTAGTGGGCGGGGCTACCTGAGCAGTGGGCGGGGCTACCTGAGTAGTGGACGGGGCATCTCGGGTAGTGGGCGGGGCTACGCGGGTAGTGGGCTGGGCTATCCGGGTAGTGGGCGGGGCTACCTGAGTAGTGGGCGGGGCTACCTGAGCAGTGGGCGGGGCTACCTGAGTAGTGGGCGGGGCTACCTGAGTAGTGGACGGGGCTACTCGGGTAGTGGGCGGGGCTACCTGAGTAGTGGGCGGGGCTGCCTGAGTAGTGGGCAGAGCCAGTGACCTGTGATTCCCCTCCCCATCTGATGCCTTAATGGCCAAGTATCACGTGCACATTGCGAACAGAACACTGGCTGCAATAAATTGAACGTGCCCCCCCTCGCCTTCCCCTCGCCACCCCTCGCCCCCCCTCGCCCCCCCTCGCCCCCCCCGCCCTCCCTCGCCCCCCCGCCCCCCCTCGCCCCCCCGCCCCCCCTCGCCCCCCCCTCGCCCCCCCGTGTTGTGACTTGAACGAGCTTGGGCAGTCTGCCAACAGTTACCCTCGTGTAGAGCCTCCTGCAGGAACGTCATGGTGTGTCGCCACCTTGTGACCCCACCTTGTGTCGCCACCGTGTGGTCCCACCTTGTGTCTCCACCTTGTGTCTCCACCGTGTGTCGTCACCTTGTGTCTCCACCTTGTGACCCCACCTTGTGTCGCCACCGTGTGGTCCCACCTTGTGTCTCCACCTTGTGTCTCCACCTTGTGTCGCCACCTTGTGTCTCCACCGTGTGTCGCCACCTTGTGTCGCCACCTTGTGACCCCACCTTGTGTCGCCACCGTGTGGTCCCACCTTGTGTCTCCACCTTGTGTCTCCACCTTGTGTCGCCACCTTGTGTCTCCACCTTGTGACCCCACCTTGTGACCCCACCTTGTGTCGCCACCTTGTGTCGCCACCTTGTGTCGCCACCTTGTGTTCCCACCTTGTGACCCCACCTTGTGTCGCCACCTTGTGTTCCCACCTTGTGACCCCACCTTGTGACCCCACCTTGTGGCCCCACCTTGTGTCCCCACCTTGTGTCCCCACCTTGTGTCGCCACCTTGTGTTCCGATCTTGTGACCCCACCTTGTGTTCCCACGTGTGCCATCGATGCCTTTGTTTCCCCAGACCTGGCCATGCAGCTGAACCAGGGAAAGTTTGAGTACAATGGCTCCTGCGGGTTAGTGAACGAATAACAATCACAACCACCTCCAACATGACCACAACCACCTCGAACATGACCACAACCACCTCCACCATGACCACAACCACCTCCAACATGACCACAACCATCTCCACCATGACCACAACCACCTCCACCATGACCACAACCACCTCCACCATGACCACAACCACCTCCACCATGACCACGACCACGTTCGCTACCACCATCACCAACACCACCATCACCACCTCTTCTTCCAACGATCCCCCGTATAGCCCTAACAGACTGTTGGAGTAAGTGCTGTTCGTGAGTAGCACCTATGAAGGCAGGCAGGCACATGTGGGTGGCCAACACCACTCCTACCCTCCTTTGTCTCCGTGGTGGTGATATTTACACACCACACCAAGTACTCATTTAAGGCTGAGTCGACCTAGGGGAGGTCCATGACCGGTTTAGATTCTGGTGTTGGTCATGAGCAGGAATCTAACTCGGGTCCCCGGGTTTGTAGCGCAGGGCGCTATCAACTACTACACCATGGCTCTCCATTCCACCATCAATGCCAACAACAACAACCGCCAATCGCCACTAAGTGGCGGTGACGTCACCACGGCGCTCGTGCCAGGCTGTGTGCACGTTGAGGCCACGTGAAGTGTCGAACGCCCGCTGGCCCACGAGCTCTACCACAGACCCAGGTGCCACGGGTTGCCTCACCGAGATGACCGGCCGATGCACCACCTATGCCCCCTACCACCAATACCACCATCACCACCACCACAATCCCCTCCACCGCCACCACCATTGTTGTCGCCCCAATAGGTGCTCGCTGACCACGCTTGCTCCGAGGGTGTGCGTAGGCTGCACGGGCAGACCCCTGTCCCGCTGTAACCGCCGTGTGCGGCCTGCTGCAGATTTCTCCTGAAGCCGGACTTCATGCGCCGCCCCGACCGCACGTTCGACCCGTTCTCCGAGACGCCGGTGGACGGCGTCATCGCCGCCACGTGCTCCGTGCAGGCGAGTGTCCACCGGGTGTTGCTGAGTCGTGTGTCACTGTGTGTGTCACAGTGTGTTTGGTTTGGCCATGTTTGTTTGTTGTAGTACGGAGTTAGGTTGATGGCCTTCATCTAAGTTGTTTTGTGCTTGTTGTTGTTTGACTTGCATCCCACTGGGATTTTTGCACACGGCGTTGGTGTACGGTGCTTTTTTCTGAAATTTTTTTCTGTTTGCACTTAGTCACATAGTCACTCTAAGATGTTTTATTGTTCATGTTTTAGTTTTTTGTTTGTTGCGGTTGCACCCGATTCAAGAGCCGAATGGCTCACCGGGCTATACCAAATAAATGAACTTGAACTTGAAAACTTGAAACTTGAAACTGAGTAATGTGTCACTGCGAGCCACGGGTGTGTCACTGGGTGTCATGGTGTGTGTCACTGAGTAGTGTGTGTCACGGTGTGCCACGGTGTGTGTCACTGAGTAATGTGTGACTGCGTGTCAGGGTGTGTGTCACTGCGTGTCACTTCGTGTGTGTCAATGTGTGTGTTTTGTCGCCGTATGGGGGGTGCAGTAGCGAAGCGGTTAGTAACCTGCACTACGAACCTAACAGCCCGAGTTTGATTCTCTCTAAAACGGGCTCACAGCCGACACTGGTGACGATTATTTGTACCGGTTGACTTAGCCTCAAATGATTGCCTGGTGCGATGTATAAACATTGCCACTCGGAAAACAAATGCAGCCTCGATAGGTGCTCGCTAACAGTACTTGCCCCAACAGTATGTTAAGGTTATACGGGGGACCTTTGTATGTGTCACTGCGTGCAGCCTAGTGGTTAGCGCATTGCGCTACGAACCTGGCTACCCGGGTTCGATTCCCGCTCACGTCCAACACCAGTGACAATCAACATAACTGGTCCTGGGCCTTCCCTAGGTCGAGTCAGCCTAGCTTAAGTACCTGGTGCGGCGTGTAAATATCGCCACTTGGGAGACAAAGGCGGCCGGGCGTGGAGTTGGCCACCCACCCCCTGGTGTGCCGTTGCCGGCCTTCATAGATGCTCGCTAACAGCACTTGCCCCAACAGTCTGCTTAAGGCTACACGGGGGGGGGGATCTTTGTCTTTGTCTCTACACGTAGTGCACAAAGTCGCCCGCAGCTACGGGCGGGCGGGCAGCTTGCGAGGTTTGACCTTGCGGGCGCGGGCGGGCGGGGGGGGGGGATTGTGCGTGGTTACTGGACAGATCATCTCGGGACAGTTCCTGTCGGACAAGAAGGTGGGCACGTACGTGGAGGTGGACATGTACGGCCTACCCACGGACACCATCCGCAAGGAGTTCCGGACACGCATGGTCCTCAACAACGGCCTCAACCCGGCCTACAGCGAGGAGCCGTTCGTCTTCCGCAAGGTGCCCCCCCCCCCCATGCCTCGCCCCCCCTCCCCGTCGTTGAGTTTTCGATTGAGTTGAGATTCGAGAGCGACAGGGTGGGTGGCGGCAGCGTGCGGCGGTCGCACTCTTGCGCCTCGGCAGCAAAGAAGGACGACCCTGGGTTTCCGATTCCTGCTTTGGGGGCGCCTCTCTGCGTGAAGTTTGCACCTTCTCTCTCTCTCACTCCCACCCCTTCTCTATTCTCCACGGGGTTTCCATCCGGGTTTTCCAGTTTCCTCCCACAGCTATAATAATAAGAAAACACACCAGAGTTAATCACATGCTAGCTGGGCTCGTGGGTCGCTGGCGGGGCCCCGGGGTTGCTCACGCCACGCCGAGGGGGAACACAGCGGCCGGCAGTCGAGACTAACGACGGAGAGAGATACGCGCCCAAGAGGACGTCCACCGCGGAGTTGGAGCGATGAATTCTGCTCGTGCGCAGCAGCTAGATGAATGCCCTCTGTACGGACTCGCCCCCCCCCCCACCCCCGGCCACCGGAACATCGAATTTCCATCCCCGGTTGAGGCCTGTAAATGGGAGATGAGCCACCGGTGCCTCGACGCGGCTCACCCGAGCCAGCGGGAGATCTCTGTGGGTTGATCCCTCCTCGTGAGCGCAGGTGATCCTGCCGGACCTGGCGGTGCTGCGGATCGCCGTGTACGACGAGAACAACAAGCTCATCGGGCAGCGCATCCTGCCGCTGGACGGCCTGCAGACGGGCTACCGGCACATCTCCCTCCGCAACGAGGGCAACAAGCACCTCTCCCTGCCCACCGTCTTCTGCGACATCGTCCTCAAGACCTACGTCCCCGACGGGCTGGGAGGTGAGGGCACAAGCGGGCGCGGACATGGAGGGCGCGGAGGGGCGACGTCGCGCTGGTCGGGTGTGAGCTGAGCCACGGGACCAGCCTGGGTGGCGGTGGCGTTGCCGTGGTAACGCTGTTGGGCGGTGGCGTCTCCATGGTTAACGCTGTTGAGCGGTGGCGTCGCCATGTTAACGCTGTTGGGCGGTGGCGTCGCCATGGTTAACGCTGTTGGGCGGTGGCGTCGCCATGGTAACGCTGTTGGGCGGTGGCGTTGCCGTGGTTAACGCTGTTGGGCGGTGGCATCGCCATGGTAACGCTGTTGGGCGGTGGCGTTGCCATGGTTAATGCTGTTGGGCGGTGGCATTGCCGTGGTAACGCTGTTGGGTGATGGCGTTTGCGCGTGTTCCAGATTTCGTGGATGCGCTGTCCGACCCGAAGAAGTACCTCTCGCTGGCTGAGAAGCGGGCGAACCAGATGAAAGCGATGGGCATCGAGGCGGTGAGTCCTCACCGGGGAGTCCTCACCGGGGAGTCCTCCTCACTGGGGCGGTCGTCATCGCAACGTCCACGCGCTCGCATCACGTGGCCATCACCCACGCGGCACCCCTCCCCGAGAGCACGTGCATGTGTGTGTGCATGTGTGTGTGTGTGTGTGCGTGTGTGTTAAGGCTATACGGAGGTTTTTATGTGTGCGCGCACGTGTGTGTGTGTGAGAGAGTGTGTGGTGTGTGTGTGTGGGAAGCGGTAGTGTAGCGGTGAGCGCGCTGTGCTACAAATCCGGAGACTCGAGTTCATTTCCTGCTCACGGCCAACACGAGTGACGATTATCAGAACCGGTCCTGAGCCTCCCCTAGATTGACTCAGCCTCAAATGAGTACCTGGTACAGTTTGTAAATATCGTCACTGGGGAGACAAAGGCGGCCAGGCGTGGTGCTTGCTACCTACCCCCTCGAGTGCCATTCTGGCCTTCACAGGTGCTACTCGCTAAAAGCACTTGTCCCAACAGTCTGTTGAGTCTATACGGGAGATCTTTCTCTTTGTCTTGTACCTGGGCATACAGAGCGACATCCTGGACATACCGAGTGGCGGCACGCTGAGGAGCGACAGCCGTGGCGGCGTCACGCCGGTGCGGGCGAGCGTCACGCCACAGAGCAGCTCCGAGCTGAAGCACTCGGCCTCATCCTACTACTGCGAGCAGGACAGCCATGGCACGGAGCGCAAGAGAGGTGCTCCCTCCTCCCCCTCCTCCTACTCCCCCTCCTCCCCTTCCTCCTACTCCCCCTCCTCCTTCTCCCCCTCCTCCTCTCCCTCCTCCTCCCTCCTCCTCCCTCCCTCCAATCCCACATATATTCTTTCATTAATTAACTGAACAAATTTTTACTTTAAGTGTAAGGCTCACAGAGCTGTCAAGCTCTTTTTTTCTGGCTTTCGCAAATTATAGTTCAACGAAGCGGCTTATCATCGCGTGGACATTTATAGCAGCCAAATACTCTAAAACACGTGATGTTGATTCTAAATGTGGAGGGAAAAAACAGAGGACCCGGAGAAAAATCCACGCGACCATTGGGAGACCGAGAGAGAGAGAGACACGCAAACTCCAAATATACAGCAGGCATCGTCAGGATCGGGATCGAACTCACAACCTCCTGTATACCGGGTGAGGTAGTTAACATCTCCTAGCCACCGTGGCGTCCCACTCCTCACCTCCTCCTGCTCCTTGTCCTCTTCCCCTCCCTCGTGCATTGACCCCTGTGGCACAGCGAGTGTCGAATCACCGTATCGTTGTTACACTTTCTCCCGGACAATTCCATCCGTATGAATGACAACCGTTGCCTTGCCACAACGTGGGGTGCGTTGCACAAATCACGGTGACGTCGTCCCTCTCCGTCCGTTAAGAGGCTTTTTGTTTGTTTGGGGTTAGATTGCGTGAATATAAATGTGTCGTTAAACCCGCCACCACCACCCGACGCAGCAAATTAGTTAAGGTTTGTGATGTAAACAAAACGCACCGATACGTTACCAGTTCGGCACTTGTTGTAGGGATTAAACCCACAACAACATTCACAATTCGAGTACCTTGACTTTTCGCAGGTAATTACAACCAGCTTCATCAGGCGATAGCCAGAGTTGCGGAGTAATCCTCCTGTTTCAGTCTTAAATAGCGGCGAGGGATAAATGTGATGTCGTTACTTGTGAGCCAATCGGGTGAGAAGACCAGAGGGGGGTTAGTGTATTCATATACATTACAATAGATATCTATTATTGGTTGGGTTATTCACAGTTAATCAACATACATAATGTATGTCATTATGTATGTACATTATATATAATGCAGTCTAGTCCCGCGGTGCTTAAGGCCTTTGCTGAAGGCCCGTAGGCTGGAACGTAGAATGTGGTTCATCAGCGCGGCGGGGGGGGGGGGGGGGCATGGCCCCCGTCATGGTGACCGCCATGGTGAGGTCGTGTCGTTATCGCCTCATTAATGGTGAGATTGTGTCGTTATCGCCTCATTAACAGTGTTATCGTGTCGTTATCACCTCATTAATGGTGAGGTCGTGTCGTTATCGCCTCATTAACAGTGATATCGTGTCGTTATCACCTCATTAATGGTGAGGTCGTGTCGTTATCGCCTCATTAACAGTGATATCGTGTCGTTATCGCCTCATTAATGGTGAGGTCGTGTCATTATCGCCTCATTAACAGTGATATCGTGTCGTTATTCCCTCATTAACAGTGATATCGTGTCGTTATCGCCTCATTAATGGTGAGGTCGTGTCGTTATCGCCTCATTAACAGTGATATCGTGTCGTTATCGCCTCATTAACAGTGATATCGTGTCGTTATCACCTCATTAATGGTGAGATTGTGTCGTTATCGCCTCATTAAAAGTGATATCGTGTCGTTATCGCCTCATTAATTGTTAGGTCGTGTCATTATCGCCTCATTAACAGTGATATCGTGTCGTTATTCCCTCATTAACAGTGATATCGTGTCGTTATCGCCTCATTAATGGTGAGGTCGTGTCGTTATCGCCTCATTAACAGTGATATCGTGTCGTTATCGCCTCATTAATGGTGAGATCACCCCGTCTTTCCTCGTTAACCGACCATTGACCTTCCCTTCACGTCCGCTGATCGGTATGCCTCTGCAGACACGGTGGTCATCCCACAGTTCACCATCGAAGACTTGAAGAGGATGAAGGTGAGATGATGGCGATCCCCCCCCTGAAGGCCGGTGCCGATCGCTTTGCGTCTATTGTGAGAATACGAAGCTCCTGGGGCATACCTGTGCAGTGACTTCGGACATGGACTGGTGAGGGGTTTCTTTATTGAAACTTTAACTTGACTTAAGACCGCGGCATCGCAAGATAGCGGCGACGTGAAGACAGTAATGATGTGAAGACAGTAACTATGTGAAGACAGTAATGACATGAAGACAGTAACGACGTGAAGACAGTAACAACATGAAGACAGTAATGACATGAAGACAGTAACTACGTGAAGACAGTGACGACGTGAAGACAGTAACGACGTGAAGACGGTGACGACGTGAAGACAGTAACGACATGAAGACAGTAATGACGTGAAGACGGTGACGACGTGAAGACAGTAACAACGTGAAGACAGTAACGACGTGAAGACAGTAACGACGTGAAGACAGTGACTACGTGAAGACAGTAATAATGTGAAGACAGTAACGACGTGAAGACGGTGACGATGTGAAGACAGTAACGACGTGAAGACAGTAACGACGTGAAGATGGTGACGACGTGAAGACGGTGACGATGTGAAGACGGTGACGACGTGAAGACGGTGACGATGTGAAGACAGTAATGACATGAAAACAGTAACGACGTGAAGACAGTGACGACGCGAAGACAGTAACGATGTGAAGACAGTGACGACGTGAAGACAGTAACGACGTGAAGACAGTAACGATGTGAAGACAGTGACGACATGAAGACAGTAACGACGTGAAGACAGTAACGACGTGAAGACAGTGACGACGTGAAGACAGTGATGACGTGAAGACAGTAACGACGTGAAGACAGTGACAACGAGAAGACAGTGACGACGCGAAGACAGTAACGACGTGAAGACAGTGACGACATGAAGACAGTAACGACATGAAGACAGTAACGACGTGAAGACAGTAACGACGTGAAGACAGTAACGACGTGAAGACAGTGACGACGTGAAGACAGTGACGACGTGAAGACAGTAACGACGTGAAGACAGTAACGATGTGAAGACAGTGACGACATGAAGACAGTAACGACGTGAAGACAGTAACGACGTGAAGACAGTGACAACGTGAAGACAGTGACGACGTGAAGACAGTAACGATGTGAAGACAGTGACGACGTGAAGACAGTAACGACATGAATACAGTAACGACGTGAAGACAGTAATAATGTGAAGACAGTAACGACGTGAAGACGGTGACGACGTGAAGACAGTAACGACATGAAGAGAGTAACGACGTGAAGACAGTGACGACGTGAAGACAGTAACGACGTGAAGACAGTAACGACGTGAAGACGGTGACAACGTGAAGACAGTGACGACGTGAAGACAGTGACGACGTGAAGACAGTAACGACGTGAAGACGGTGACAACGTGAAGACAGTAACGACATGAAGACAGTGACAACGTGAAGACAGTAACGACGTGAAGACAGTGACGACGTGAAGACAGTGACGACGTGAAGACAGTGACGATGTGAAGACAGTGACGACGTGAAGACAGTAATGACGTGAAGACAGTAACGACGTGAAGACAGTGACGACGTGAAGACAGTAACGACGTGAAGACAGTAACGACGTGAAGACAATAACGACATGAAGACAGTGACGACGTGAAGACAGTGACGACGTGAAGACAGTAACGACGTGAAGACAGTGACGACGTGAAGACAGTGACGACGTGAAGACGGTGACAACGTGAAGACAGTGACGACGTGAAGACGGTGACGACGTGAAGACAGTAACGACGTGAAAACAGTGACGACGTGAAGACAGTAACGACGTGAAGACAGTGACGATGTGAAGACGGTGACGACGTGAAGACGGTGACGATGTGAAGATGGTGACGACGTGAAGACGGTGACGATGTGAAGACGGTGACGACGTGAAGACGGTGACGATGTGAAGACAGTAATGACATGAAAACAGTAACGACGTGAAGACAGTGACGACGCGAAAACAGTAACGATGTGAAGACAGTGACGACGTGAAGACAGTAACGACGTGAAGACAGTGATGACGTGAAGACAGTAACGACGTGAAGACAGTGACGACGTGAAGACAGTGACGACGCGAAGACAGTAACGATGTGAAGACAGTGACGACATGAAGACAGTAACGACATGAAGACAGTAACGACGTGAAGACAGTAACGACGTGAAGACAGTAACGACGTGAAGACAGTGACGACGTGAAGACAGTGACGACGTGAAGACAGTAACGACGTGAAGACAATAACGATGTGAAGACAGTGACGACATGAAGACAGTAACGACGTGAAGACAGTAACGACGTGAAGACAGTGACAACGTGAAGACAGTGACGACGTGAAGACAGTAACGATGTGAAGACAGTGACGACGTGAAGACAGTGACGACGCGAAGACAGTAACGACGCGAAGACGGTGACGACGTGAAGACGGTGACGACGTGAAGAGAGTAACGACGTGAAGACAGTAACGACGTGAAGACTGTAACGACATGAAGACAGTAACGACGTGAAGACGGTGACGACGTGAAGACAGTAACGACGTGAAGACGGTGACGACGTGAAGACGGTGACAATGTGAAGACAGTGACGACGTGAAGACATTAACTACGTGAAGACAGTGACGACGTGAAGACAGTGACGACGTGAAGACAGTAATGACGTGAAGACAGTGACGACGTGAAGACAGTGACGACGTGAAGACAGTAACGACGTGAAGACAGTAACGATGTGAAGACAGTGACGACATGAAGACAGTAACGACGTGAAGACAGTAACGACGTGAAGACAGTGACAACGTGAAGACAGTGACGACGTGAAGACAGTAACGATGTGAAGACAGTGACGACGTGAAGACAGTAACGACATGAAGACAGTAACGACGTGAAGACAGTAATAATGTGAAGACAGTAACGACCGGAAGACGGTGACGACGTGAAGACAGTAATGACATGAAGAGAGTAACGACGTGAAGACAGTGACGACGTGAAGACAGTAACGACGTGAAGACAGTAACGACGTGAAGACGGTGACAACGTGAAGACAGTGACGACGTGAAGACAGTGACGACGTGAAGACAGTAACGACGTGAAGACGGTGACAACGTGAAGACAGTAACGACATGAAGACAGTGACAACGTGAAGACAGTAACGACGTGAAGACAGTGACGACGTGAAGACAGTGACGACGTGAAGACAGTGACGACGTGAAGACAGTGACGACGTGAAGACAGTAATGACGTGAAGACAGTAACGACGTGAAGACAGTGACGACGTGAAGACAGTAACGACGTGAAGACAGTAACGACGTGAAGACAGTAACGACATGAAGACAGTGACGACGTGAAGACAGTGACGACGTGAAGACAGTAACGACGTGAAGACAGTGACGACGTGAAGACAGTGACGACGTGAAGACGGTGACGACGTGAAGACAGTGACGACGTGAAGACGGTGACGACGTGAAGACAGTAACGACGTGAAAACAGTGACGACGTGAAGACAGTAACGACGTGAAGACAGTGACGATGTGAAGACGGTGACGACGTGAAGACGGTGACGATGTGAAGATGGTGACGACGTGAAGACGGTGACGATGTGAAGACGGTGACGACGTGAAGACGGTGACGATGTGAAGACAGTAATGACATGAAAACAGTAACGACGTGAAGACAGTGACGACGCGAAAACAGTAACGATGTGAAGACAGTGACGACGTGAAGACAGTAACGACGTGAAGACAGTAACGATGTGAAGACAGTGACGACATGAAGACAGTAACGACATGAAGACAGTAACGACGTGAAGACAGTGACGACGTGAAGACAGTGATGACGTGAAGACAGTAACGACGTGAAGACAGTGACGACGTGAAGACAGTGACGACGCGAAGACAGTAACGATGTGAAGACAGTGACGACATGAAGACAGTAACGACATGAAGACAGTAACGACGTGAAGACAGTAACGACGTGAAGACAGTAACGACGTGAAGACAGTGACGACGTGAAGACAGTGACGACGTGAAGACAGTAACGACGTGAAGACAATAACGATGTGAAGACAGTGACGACATGAAGACAGTAACGACGTGAAGACAGTAACGACGTGAAGACAGTGACAACGTGAAGACAGTGACGACGTGAAGACAGTAACGATGTGAAGACAGTGACGACGTGAAGACAGTGACGACGCGAAGACAGTAACGACGCGAAGACGGTGACGACGTGAAGACGGTGACGACGTGAAGAGAGTAACGACGTGAAGACAGTAACGACGTGAAGACTGTAACGACATGAAGACAGTAACGACGTGAAGACGGTGACGACGTGAAGACAGTAACGACGTGAAGACGGTGACGACGTGAAGACGGTGACAATGTGAAGACAGTGACGACGTGAAGACATTAACTACGTGAAGACAGTGACGACGTGAAGACAGTGACGACGTGAAGACAGTAACGACGTGAAGACAGTGACGACGTGAAGACAGTAACGACGTGAAGACAGTAACGACATGAAGACAGTGACGACGTGAAGACAGTAACGACGTGAAGACAGTAACGACGTGAAGACAGTAATGACGTGAAGACGGTGACGACGTGAAGACAGTAACGACATGAAGACAGTGACAACGTGAAGACAGTAATGACGTGAAGACGGTGACGACGTGAAGACAGTAACGACGTGAAGACAGTGACGACGTGAAGACAGTAACGACATGAAGACAGTGACGACGTGAAGATGGTGACTACATGAAGACAGTGACGACGTGAAGACAGTGACGACGTGAAGACAGTAACTACGTGAAGACAGTAACGACAAGAAGACAGTGACGACGTGAAGACAGTAACGACGTGAAGACAGTAACGACGTGAAGACAGTGACGACGTGAAGACAGTAACGACGTGAAGACAGTAACGACGTGAAGACGGTGACAACGTGAAGACAGTGACGACGTGAAGACAGTGACGACGTGAAGACAGTAACGACGTGAAGACGGTGACAACGTGAAGACAGTAACGACATGAAGACAGTGACAACGTGAAGACAGTAACGACGTGAAGACAGTGACGACGTGAAGACAGTGACGACGTGAAGACAGTGACGACGTGAAGACAGTGACGACGTGAAGACAGTAATGACGTGAAGACAGTAACGACGTGAAGACAGTGACGACGTGAAGACAGTAACGACGTGAAGACAGTAACGACGTGAAGACAGTAACGACATGAAGACAGTGACGACGTGAAGACAGTGACGACGTGAAGACAGTAACGACGTGAAGACAGTGACGACGTGAAGACAGTGACGACGTGAAGACGGTGACGACGTGAAGACAGTGACGACGTGAAGACGGTGACGACGTGAAGACAGTAACGACGTGAAAACAGTGACGACGTGAAGACAGTAACGACGTGAAGACAGTGACGATGTGAAGACGGTGACGACGTGAAGACGGTGACGATGTGAAGATGGTGACGACGTGAAGACGGTGACGATGTGAAGACGGTGACGACGTGAAGACGGTGACGATGTGAAGACAGTAATGACATGAAAACAGTAACGACGTGAAGACAGTGACGACGCGAAAACAGTAACGATGTGAAGACAGTGACGACGTGAAGACAGTAACGACGTGAAGACAGTAACGATGTGAAGACAGTGACGACATGAAGACAGTAACGACATGAAGACAGTAACGACGTGAAGACAGTGACGACGTGAAGACAGTGATGACGTGAAGACAGTAACGACGTGAAGACAGTGACGACGTGAAGACAGTGACGACGCGAAGACAGTAACGATGTGAAGACAGTGACGACATGAAGACAGTAACGACATGAAGACAGTAACGACGTGAAGACAGTAACGACGTGAAGACAGTAACGACGTGAAGACAGTGACGACGTGAAGACAGTGACGACGTGAAGACAGTAACGACGTGAAGACAATAACGATGTGAAGACAGTGACGACGTGAAGACAGTAACGACGTGAAGACAGTAACGACGTGAAGACAGTGACAACGTGAAGACAGTGACGACGTGAAGACAGTAACGATGTGAAGACAGTGACGACGTGAAGACAGTGACGACGCGAAGACAGTAACGACGCGAAGACGGTGACGACGTGAAGACGGTGACGACGTGAAGAGAGTAACGACGTGAAGACAGTAACGACGTGAAGACTGTAACGACATGAAGACAGTAACGACGTGAAGACGGTGACGACGTGAAGACAGTAACGACGTGAAGACGGTGACGACGTGAAGACGGTGACAATGTGAAGACAGTGACGACGTGAAGACATTAACTACGTGAAGACAGTGACGACGTGAAGACAGTGACGACGTGAAGACAGTAACGACGTGAAGACAGTGGCGACGTGAAGACAGTAACGACGTGAAGACAGTAACGACATGAAGACAGTGACGACGTGAAGACAGTAACGACGTGAAGACAGTAACGACGTGAAGACAGTAATGACGTGAAGACGGTGACGACGTGAAGACAGTAACGACATGAAGACAGTGACGACGTGAAGACAGTAATGACGTGAAGACGGTGACGACGTGAAGACAGTAACGACGTGAAGACAGTGACGACGTGAAGACAGTAACGACATGAAGACAGTGACGACGTGAAGATGGTGACTACATGAAGACAGTGACGACGTGAAGACAGTGACGACGTGAAGACAGTAACTACGTGAAGACAGTAACGACATGAAGACAGTGACGATGTGAAGACAGTAACTACGTGAAGACAGTGACGACGTGAAGACAGTGACGACGTGAAGACAGTAATGACGTGAAGACGGTGACGACGTTAAGACAGTAATGACGTGAAGACAGTGACGACGTGAAGACAGTAACGACGTGAAGACAGTGACGATGTGAAGACAGTGACGACGTGAAGACAGTGATGACGTGAAGACAGTAACGACGTGAAGACAGTAACGACATGAAGATAGTGACGACGTGAAGACGGTGACAACGTGAAGACAGTGACGACGTGAAGACGGTGACGACGTGAAGACAGTAATGACGTGAAGACAGTGACGACGTGAAGACAGTAACGACATGAAGACAGTGACGACGTGAAGACGGTGACAACGTGAAGACAGTGACGACGTGAAGACAGTAACGACGTGAAGACAGTGACGACGTGAAGACAGTGACGACATAAAGACAGTGACGACGTGAAGACAGTGACGACGTGAAGACAGTGACGACGTGAAGACAGTGACGACATAAAGACAGTGACGACGTGAAGACAGTGACGACGTGAAGACAGTGACGACATGAAGACAGTGACGACGTGAAGACAGTAATGACGTGAAGACGGTGACGACGTGAAGACAGTAATGACGTAAAGACGGTGACGACGTGAAGACAGTAATGACGTGAAGACAGTGACGACGTGAAGACAGTAACGACGTGAAGACAGTGACGACGTGAAGACAGTAACGACGTGAAGACAGTAACGACATGAAGACAGTGACGACGTGAAGACAGTAACGACGTGAAGACAGTAACGACGTGAAGACAGTAATGACGTGAAGACGGTGACGACGTGAAGACAGTAACGACATGAAGACAGTGACGACGTGAAGACAGTAATGACGTGAAGACGGTGACGACGTGAAGACAGTAATGACGTGAAGACAGTGACGACGTGAAGACAGTAACGACATGAAGACAGTGACGACGTGAAGACGGTGACTACATGAAGACAGTGACGACGTGAAGACAGTGACGACGTGAAGACAGTAACTACGTGAAGACAGTAACGACATGAAGACAGTGACGACGTGAAGACAGTAACTACGTGAAGACAGTGACGACGTGAAGACAGTGACGACGTGAAGACAGTAATGACGTGAAGACGGTGACGACGTGAAGACAGTAATGACGTGAAGACAGTGACGACGTGAAGACAGTAACGACGTGAAGACAGTGATGACGTGAAGACAGTGACGACGTGAAGACAGTGACGACGTGAAGACAGTAACGACGTGAAGACAGTAACGACATGAAGACAGTGACGACGTGAAGACGGTGACAACGTGAAGACAGTGACGACGTGAAGACGGTGACGACGTGAAGACAGTAATGACGTGAAGACAGTGACGACGTGAAGACAGTAACGACATGAAGACAGTGACGACGTGAAGACGGTGACAACGTGAAGACAGTGACGACGTGAAGACAGTAACGACGTGAAGACAGTGACGACGTGAAGACAGTGACGACATAAAGACAGTGACGACGTGAAGACAGTGACGACGTGAAGACAGTGACGACGTGAAGACAGTGACGACATAAAGACAGTGACGACGTGAAGACAGTGACGACGTGAAGACAGTGACGACATGAAGACAGTGACGATGTGAAGACAGTAATGACGTGAAGACGGTGACGACGTGAAGACAGTAATGACGTGAAGACGGTGACGACGTGAAGACAGTAATGACGTGAAGACAGTGACGACGTGAAGACAGTAACGACGTGAAGACAGTGACGACGTGAAGACAGTAACGACGTGAAGACAGTGACGACGTGAAGACAGTGACGACGTGAAGACAGTGATGACGTGAAGACAGTAACGACGTGAAGACAGTAATGACATGAAGACAGTGACGACGTGAAGACGGTGACAACGTGAAGACAGTGACGACGTGAAGACGGTGACGACATGAAGACAGTAATGACGTGAAGACAGTGACGACGTGAAGACAGTAACGACATGAAGACAGTGACGACGTGAAGACGGTGACAACGTGAAGACAGTGACGACGTGAAGACAGTAACGACGTGAAGACAGTGACGACGTGAAGACAGTGACGACATAAAGACAGTGACGACGTGAAGACAGTGACGACATGAAGACAGTGACGACATGAAGACAGTGACGACGTGAAGACAGTAACGATGTGAAGACAGTAACGACGTGAAAACAGTAATGACGTGAAGACGGTGACGACGTGAAGACAGTAACGACGTGAAGACAGTGACGACGTGAAGACAGTAATGACGTGAAGACGGTGACGACGTGAAGACAGTAACGACATGAAGACAGTGACGACGTGAAGACGGTGACAACGTGAAGACAGTGACGACGTGAAGACAGTAACGACGTGAAGACAGTGACGACGTGAAGACAGTGACGACATAAAGACAGTGACGACGTGAAGACAGTGACGACGTGAAGACAGTGACGACGTGAAGACAGTGACGACATAAAGACAGTGACGACGTGAAGACAGTGACGACGTGAAGACAGTGACGACATGAAGACAGTGACGACGTGAAGACAGTAATGACGTGAAGACGGTGACGACGTGAAGACAGTAATGACGTGAAGACAGTGACGACGTGAAGACAGTAACGACGTGAAGACAGTGACGATGTGAAGACAGTGACGACGTGAAGACAGTGACGACGTGAAGACAGTAACGACGTGAAGACAGTAACGACATGAAGACAGTGACGACGTGAAGATGGTGACAACGTGAAGACAGTGACGACGTGAAGACGGTGACGACGTGAAGACAGTAATGACGTGAAGACAGTGACGACGTGAAGACAGTAACGACATGAAGACAGTGACGACGTGAAGACGGTGACAACGTGAAGACAGTGACGACGTGAAGACAGTAACGACGTGAAGACAGTGACGACGTGAAGACAGTGACGACATAAAGACAGTGACGACGTGAAGACAGTGACGACGTGAAGACAGTGACGACATGAAGACAGTGACGACGTGAAGACAGTAACGACGTGAAGACAGTAACGACGTGAAGACAGTAATGACGTGAAGACGGTGACGACGTGAAGACAGTAACGACGTGAAGACAGTGACGACGTGAAGACAGTAATGACGTGAAGACGGTGACGACGTGAAGACAGTAATGACGTGAAGACAGTGACGACATGAAGACAGTAACGACATGAAGACAGTGACGACGTGAAGACGGTGACAACGTGAAGACAGTGACGACGTGAAGACAGTAACTACGTGAAGACAGTGACGACATAAAGACAGTGATGACGTGAAGACAGTGACGACGTGAAGACAGTAACTACGTGAAGACAGTAACGACATAAAGACAGTGATGACGTGAAGACAGTGACGACGTGAAGACAGTGACGACATGAAGACGGTGACGACGTGAAGACGGTGACGATGTGAAGACAGTAACGACGTGAAGACAGTGACGACGTGAAGACAGTAACGACGTGACGACGGTGACGACGTGAAGACGGTGACGACGTGAAGACAGTAACGACGTGAAGACGGTGACGACATGAAGACAGTAACGACGTGAAGACAGTGACGACGTGAAGGTAGCAATGACAAGAGACAGCGATGACGGCCAGAACCCCAACCAAACAGCCCTGAACCCCACTCCTCGCCCCCTTGTTATGCCCGGCGTGGCCTTCCTCTGCCCTTAGCCCCGCCTTTGATCTCGAACCCTCTTGTGAGTTCCTGAACCTTCTTGGAGCTTGCCGACACACTGTCTTTACACCTGTAAAAAAAAAAATCCGTGTGGCGGTGTGGTCCTGAGTGACATGAACTGCTGTGCCGTGCGCCGCTATGTCAGGGTTTCCTGAAACTCCTGAGGAAGCAGCAGAAGGAGCTGGTGTGCTTGAAAAGGAAACAGGCGAAGGTGAGTGCCATTAGGAGTGGACCCACATGTCCAGCGACTCCTCTTGCAACAGACACAATCCCCACCAATGATAAAGATCTCTCGTACAGCCCGTGCTGTTAGCAAGTAGCACCTATGAAGGCCGGCATGGCGCACGAGGGGGTGGGTGGCCAGCACCATGCCCCGGCCACCTTTGTTTTCCCAGGTGGCGATGTTCACACACCGTGCCGAGTCGACCTATGGGAGGCCCGGGACTGGTTCAGATAATCGTCATTGGTGTTGGCCGTGAGTGGGAATCGAACTCGGGTCGCCGGGTCCGTAGAGGCAGTGCACTAACCGCTACACCGCTCCCCACACAAACCCACCATCTCTCTCGCCCACACGCATTGCTAGCCTCACACCTCGCCACCCGCACACCACATCGGCTGACTAACCCCTCAGCCGCACGCGCATGCCGCTAGCAAATTGTTGTGACCGGGACTGTGGCGCTGAAATGCAGGTGTGTTGAGGTCGATTAATGATGGCGATGATGGAGGGGTGTGTGGAGGAGAGAGGATCCTGACGCCGCCAGGGGGAGATGGCGGCTTGTGTGAAAGCGAGTGATGTGCTGCTGTCAGAAATTTGCAGGTTACTTTGGGGTGTCAGGAAGGGGGGTCTCCGTTAGCCAATCGGAGTGAGGGAGAAGGGTCACGGCAGAAAGCCGCGGCAGGATACCCGCGGACCACGTGCTGAAAAACGCTTCTGTTCAAATGGCGAGGATCCAATCGGTAGGGAGGTGGGATATTAGGGAACTGATGATTGAAGAGCGAGTGAGTGGTAGCATCTGACGGGCAGCGTCACTTAGCCATGCCGATGAGTGGAACGAGTGTGATGCGGTGCTCGCTGGGGCGGTGTAAGGTGGCGGGAGCTGTTTTTGGGGACTGCGTTACCGGGGTGGAACTAATAAAGACTGCGGGCTTAGCTTGCTTATCAATCTTCACGTTGGCGCTCGCTAACGGCACTTTCCCGCTGATGGCATGCGTAGGCCTTACACGAGAGGGGATCTTTGTGGCCGTGTATGTTGATCTGTTACGTTGTGTGCGAGCACCGCAGGAGCAGTACGCGGTGCAGCGCGCTCACTGCCAGCAGGTGGACAAGCTGGTGGCTCAGCACGACAAAGAGAAGATGGGCCTGGGCAAGGGGCTGGAGAAAGCTGTGCGGAAGCGTGGGTCAGTAGAGAGCAGCGCCCTCTGGGCTCTGTTATTATCTTGGCATTTGGTGGCGCTGTGTGACGTCTTGTTAGTTGGTCCCGCTGTGTGTCGTCTGTCAGTTGTCGTCTGTCAGTTGGTCCCACTGTGTGTCGTCTGTCAGTTGTCAGTCAGTTGGTCCTACTGTGTGTCGTCTGTCAGTCGTCAGTCAGTCAGTTGGTCCCACTGTGTGTCGTCTGTCAGTTGTCGTCAGTCAGTTGGTCCCACTGTGTGTCGTCTGTCAGTCGTCAGTCAGTCAGTTGGTCCCACTGTGTGTCGTCTGTCAGTTGTCGTCAGTCAGTTGGTCCCACTGTGTGTCGTCTGTCGGTTGTCGTCAGTCAGTTGGTCCCACTGTGTGTCGTCTGTCAGTTGTCGTCAGTCAGTTGGTCCCACTGTGTGTCGTCTGTCAGTTGTCATCTGTCAGTTGGTCCCACTGTGTGTCGTCTGTCAGTTGTCGTCAGTCAGTTGGTCCCACTGTGTGTCGTCTGTCAGTTGTCGTCAGTCAGTTGGTCCCGCTGTGTGTCGTCTGTCGGTTGTCGTCAGTCAGTTGGTCCCACTGTATTTCTGCCAGTACAGTAAGGTGAGATGTAGGAGACTGCGTGGGAGTGGTGAAATGAGAGGACAGAGGTAGGAGAGTGAATAGAGGTTGAGAGGTAGACGAGGGTGAGCTCCATGGAGGCTATTGGAGGCGGTGAGCATGCTCTTGATATCTCATCTCATATTCACATAGAGCGCCTTCGCTCAAGGCGCTTTCAAAAGAAGCGCCTTGAGCTTTTAAATGAAACGGAAAGAAAAGAGAAATATCTACACGGCAGGGCTGTGCTGGGGCTGAGGAATGAGCGAGCACAATACAGGGGTTGTTGGAGGTCACGAAAGGGTAGAGGGAGGGGGACGGGAGGGAGTGGAGGGGCGAGGGGAAGGGAATGGGCGATGAAATAGAGGCGAGGCTTCAAGGGAGGAATGGAAAGAGGTTATAGAGGGGGACAGGATTGGATGTGGAGCTCGAAGAGGGATTTGCGCGAACACAATCACGCACGCGCACTCCTCTCGATGATTCCAGCAGCCATCCCGGCGTGTGGCCATGGGCCACCCACCCGGGGCTGCGTCTCACCTGACTGAGCGTTTGCCCCCCGCGCCCCCCTCACCCCCCCGCCCCCAACCCCCCAGGGAGAGGAAGTGCACCGACCTGAAGAAGGAAATGGAACTGAAGACTCAGGTGTTGATATCAGAGCACAAGCAGAAGGCGAGTTGAGGGTGCCGCCGTGACGCGCGCTGTGACACACACACACACACACCGTTCACGTGGCACGCACGCCGTGACACACACACACACTCTTCACTTGCCACACGCGCCGTGACACACACACACCGTTCACGTGGCACGCACGCCGTGACACACACGCACACACCGATCACGTGACGCGCACGCGCGGGGGGAGTTCACGTGCTATACGTGCCGTGACACACACGCACACACACTCTTCACTTGCCACGCGCGCAGTGACACACACACACCGACCACGTGACACGCACGCGCGAGGGGAGTTCACGTGCTACACGTGCCGTCACACACGCACACACCATTCACGTGCCACGCGTGCGCACGGGTGAGGAGTCGGAGCGCCCATTCGAGGTCGCGAGGTCGACATCCTCCCCGCTGGGTTAAGGAAATGAGTTTCTCGCTCGTGAGCGGATGTGAATGTCTGTGGGAGTGCGTCCGCATTGAAGGGCGGCGGTGTGTCTGGCCGTACGTCTCGCAGGTCAAGGAGGTAGTTACGCGTGTGTTGTGTGCTTGTTGCTGTCGTCCGAGAGTGTCACGTAATGTAATTGTGTGGGGAGCGGTAGTGTTGTGGTTAGTGCGCCCGCGCTACGAACCGAGTTCGATTCCCGCTCACGGCCAACACCGGTGACGATGATCTCAACTGGTGCTGGGCCTCCCCTAGGTCGACTCGGTCTCAAATGAGTACCTGGTGCGGTGTGTAAACATCACCACTGGGGAGACGAAGGCGTCCTTCATAGGTGCTCACTGACAGCCCTTTACCTCAATTAGTTTGCTCAGGCTACACGGGGCATCTTTGTCTTTGTACGTATGTAATGTATGTGTGTGTGCGTGTTGAGTGAATGTGCGCACGCACGCACGTGGATGTGCTGTTTGCGTCTCTCAGGTGAAGGAGATGGTTGTGTGCGTGTTGAGTGAATGTGCGCACGCACGCCACCACGTGGATGTGCTGTGTGCGTCTCTCAGGTGAAGGAGATGGTTGCGTGTGTGTTGAGTGAATGTGCGCACGCACGCACGTGGATGTGCTGTTTGCGTCTCTCAGGTGAAGGAGATGGTTGCGTGTGTGTTGAGTGAATGTGCGCACGCACGCCACCACGTGGATGTGCTGTGTGCGTCTCTCCGTTGAAGGAGATGGTTGTGTGCGTGTTGAGTGAATGTGCGCACGCACGCCACCACGTGAATGTGCTGTGTGCGTCTCTCAGGTGAAGGAGATGGTGGGGCTGCAGACGAAGGAGTGGTCGGAGCTGATTTCGCGCCACGTGCAGGAAGAGCAGGAGCTGCGTGACGGCCAGGTCGATGAGCAGTACGAGCTGCTCAAGAAGCTGCTGCTGGGGTCCCACGAGTTGCAGAGCGCACAGCTCAAGATGCTCCACGACAGGTGATCAAGGCTCCCAGAGACTTCAATGTTAAAGGCTCCCATAGACTTCAATGTTAAAGGATCCCATAGACGTCAATGTTAAAGGCTCCCATAGACGCCAATGCTAAAGACTCTCACTTCAATGTTAAAGGCTCCCATAGACTTCAATGCTAAAGACTCCCATAGACTTCAATGTTAAATGCCCCCATATACTTCAATGCTAAAGGCTCCCATAGACTTCAATGTTAAAGGCTTCCATAGACTTCAATGCTAAAGACTCCCATAGACTTCAATGATAAAGGTTTCCATAGACTTCAATGTTAAAGGCTCCCATAGACTGCAATGTTAAATACTCCCATAGACTTCAATGTTAAAGGCTCCCATAGATGTCAATGTTAAAGGCTCCCATAGACTTAAATGTTAAAGGCTCCCATAGACTTCAATGATAAAGACTCCCATAGACGTCAATGCTAAAGGCTCCCATATACTTCAATGTTAAAGGCTCCCATAGACTGCAATGTTAAATTCCCCCATATACTTCAATGTTAAAGGCTCCCATAGACGTCAATGTTAAAGGCTCCCATAGACTCCAATGCTAAAGACTCCCATAGACTTCAATGTTAAAGGTTCCCATAGACCGCAATGTCAAAGGCTCCCATAGACTTCAATGTTAAAGACTCCCATAGACGTCAATGTTAAAGGCTCCCATAGATGGCAATGTTAAAGGCTCCCATATACTTCAATGTTAAAGGCGCCCATAGACTTCAATGATAAAGACTCCCATAGACGTCAATGCTAAAGGCTCCCATAGACTTCAATGCCAAATGCTCTCATAGACGTCAATGTTAAAGGCTCCCATAGACTTCAATGTTAAATGCTCCCATAGACTCCAATGTTAAAGGCTCCCATAGACTGCAATGTTAAAGGCTCCCATAGACTTCGATGCTAAAGACTCCCATAGACTGCAATGTTAAAGGCTCCCATAGACTTCAATGTTAAAGGCTCCCATAGATTTCAATGTTCACTCTGGAGACTCGCGGTGTGAACCCAAACGCGCCCTCTGTGGTGATGACGGGTGCGAGTCTCCACGCTCCGCGCGTCCGCAGGCTGTGCAAGGAGATGCGAGCTAACCAGACGAAGACCTCCATGGAGCACAGCAAGGCCATCAGCCAGGACAAGAGCATCAAGAACAAGGCTGAGCGTGACAGGCAAGGCCCCAGCCGCATGGCTGCTGTGTTTTATTCGAGTGGTGTTTCTGTGCTACCGTGATGCACGCTCGTTGCTGCGGTGCAACGGCGTGTGTGTGTGTGTGCAGGCCCTGGTGGCGTTTGTGTCCTCCTGCCTTCGCTACCATGACCGCCCCTGTGGTGTGTGTGTGTGTGCGTCTGTGTGCTTGCGTGTGTGAGGAGCTCACAGATCCTTGAAAGATATGGTCAATGTCACATTAGCGAGCTCCTCCGGCGGGCGAGGCTGCGTTGGCTGGGTCGTGTAGCCCGCATGCCCGTCCACTGCATGCCCAAGCAGCTTCTGTTTGGCTGGGTAGAGGGGGCTAAATAGGCACGGCACGGGCTAGATAAGAGATGGAGCTGATACGGTACGGAAGAATGTGCAGCTGAGTGGACTTGCCATTGAACGGTACCAGTTGTGTCAAAATCAGCCTCTGCGAAGGAGGCTCGTTAAGGACGCTGCTACTGGGCAGTTGAAGGCACTCGCCCTCCAACAACAGCGGAGGGTAGAGGAGTAACGCTCACAACAACGAGTGGAGTCCTGGGCATATAAAATGCCCAACGTTGGCACAATGGAGAGCACAGGTGGTGCATCTGCCAGACGTCTGTCGGTCAACCCACGGCACCCGAGTCCTATCCCATGACCTGCCAGTGACCCTTCGACACTTCACGTGCCCTCAAAGTGCACCTAGCCTGGCACAAGCGCCGTGATGACGTCACCACCACTTAGTGGTGAATGGCGGTTGTTGGTGTTATATGTGCGTGTGGTGTTGGCTACACTATTCCTTTTGGTTAGCCTTTATAGGTGCTCGCAAACAGCCCTTACCACCATAGGCTATGAAGGTTAACACTGGGGGCAATCTTTGCATACGTGTGTGCAAATGCAAGTGTCCGTGTGTGCGCAGAATGCTCCTTTTTAGCCGGCGATGAGACAGCAAGGAGGTGGAGCAGTTGTTGTTGTTGTTGTGTGCGCGCACAGGCGTGTACGCGAACTTAACAGCAACAACACCAAGAAGTTCCTGGAAGAGCGCAAGCGGGTACGTGGTGGTGTCCGTCTTGTTGTTGTTGGTGTCCGTGGTGGTGTCCGTGGTGGTGTACGTGGTGGTGGTGTCCGTGGTGGTGTACGTGGTGGTGGTGTACGTGTTGGTGGACGTGGTGGTGTATGTGGTGGTGTTGGTGAACGTGGTGGTGGTGTTGGTGCACGTGTTGGTGCACGTGTTGGTATGTGGAGAGCCCACAGACACAGAGGTGGCTGCTCAAAATATGATTTGAGAGGGACTGAAATATTTTTTAAAAGCTATTTTAATGAGTGCATGTGTTTGCACATTATGCCCTTGTGTGTGTTTACAAGTATGTATGCTGCATTTTTTGCTTATGTCGCCAGTTCGTGTGCAATCATGCATTGGGAAATGGTAGTGTAGTGGTCAACATGCTGAAACTATGAACCTGGCGGTCTGGGTTCGATTCCCGCTCACGGCCAACACCAGTGACCATTAATCTGAACCGGTCCCTGGGCCTCCTTTAGTTTGACTCAGCCTCAAATGAGTACCTGTGTGGCGTTTAAACATCACCACAGGGGAGACAAAGGTGGCCGGGCGTGGTGCTGGCCACCCACCCCCCTCGTGTACTGTGCCGGCCTTCATAGGTGCAACTTGCTAACAGCACTTGCCCCTACAGTCTGTTAAAGCTATACGGGGGGATCTTTTGTCTTTGCAATCTTCTGTGTATGTTTTACCCTCAGTTCAGTCAATGAGACGGCGGGCAGGCCCGGGTAAAGCTGAGTGGCCAGGAGTCGGAGCCATTCCCTGTTAAACTTGGGTGCGGCAGGGATGGCCCCTCCACTATTTAACATTTTTTTTGCCACCATCTAATTCGAGGAGATTTTTATCTGGTTACAGATACAATGGGAAACTGATCAATGACCAGGTGGGTTCAGGGAGGATGGCTCTAATTTGGTCAAACATGTTAGTATGCTGATGACCTGGTAATGCTGCTAGCCCTGAGGAGTTGGAGGTTCTACCGCTAGACCTGGAGTATCTTACGAAGAGGATATGGGGCCTTTCCATGAAGCCCCACCAAACTAATCCAACTGCTTGCGTATTTAAGTCATAAAATACACCGCCCTTTCGAGTCCTCGTGAGTGATGGGGCAGTTGTGTAGAGAGTGGAGGAGTCCCCATATTCCAGGCAGCGCACTTATCACTAGTTCCGGTTTGATATAGCAAAAGTGTCGCTCCGAATCAATCAAGTGGCATTATCCTTTCACAAGCTGCATAACACCATGTGGAAGCTACCTGGCCCGTCGCTCCACACGAAGCTCCGGGTCGTCTCGGCCACAGTTATTATGCCCTCCCTTTCCTATGTTGGTGTAGTAATGCTGACGCACGTTCTTGTTTGCTGTAAGCCTTTATTTTGGACACAACACTAATTCTAGGCCCAGGCTTCAGTTTCTTGATGCTTGAACTTCGTCTTCTCTCCAAGCCGTTCCTTCCCCTCTTGCTCTCCCCCTTCTACATCCCTCGAGGCGCCCTTCCTCGAAGGTTCGCTCACCCCCGCATCCCTCAGCCAATCCTCGTCCCCCTTCCCTCACGGTCATCAACCGTCACCTCCGACAGGCCGCCCTCATTTCACCGCCTTTTGCCTTCGAATTTTCCTTCCAGTCAGTTAAATTTTCTGACCATAACCAATCCTAATTGAGGCCTCCCTGCGCCAATTGGAGGCCCCTAACGCACTTCCTGACTGTCCGGCTGCGTATGTACCTCGTCGGGCAAGTGATCTGTTGTTTCGGTCTTTACACCTGTGAAACGTGGATGCCTTTTAATTCATTATTATTTTGCTTATTGATTCAGGAAATCCACACTGAGTCCAAAATGGGACGCTGGTGAGACAAGGCCCTAAAGAAGGCTGCAGCTGTCTCTGGTGTAGGCCAATCAAGTTCAACGACAATGCATACATTGTCAGAGCATGTCTGTGTGCATGTTCACCGCAAGTACGTGTGGTTAATGCAGACTCGATTCCTTGCAAAAGGTTTCTATTTGGTGTTCGAACATCTTAACACCTGCTGTTTCATTGCCAGAAAGGGTGAAACCTATTCCTATTTTTTCACGAGGGCACTTAATTGGGTTTATTTTTTTTAGTTTAAAGATGTTCTTCGCAAAATGTACGAGCATTCCCAGAGAAAATCAGCATGCGTGAGGGGGCGACACTCTAACCCCCGTACAGATGGAAACAGATGGAGATAAGCCCACTTGCTGCCCTACCACCACCATCCGGCTAGAGAAACATCTGCGTCAAATTGAAACATTCAGACTGGCCTGCCTACGATCCATCCTGGGTTTAACCAAGCTGGATTGTGTGAGGAGCTCACAGTTCCTTGATAGATTTGGACACAGTCCCATCGGTGAGCTCCTCTGACAGGCGAGGCTGTTTTGTAGCTCGCATGCCCAGCCACTGCACATCTAAGCAGCTTTTGTTTGGCAGGATAGAGGGGGCTAAATGGCCGCAGCATGGGCTAGGGAAGAGATGGAGCTGATGTGGTACAGGAGGATGTGGAGCTGATTGAACTTTCCGATGGTCTATACCAGCGGTGTCAAGATCGGCCTCTGTGGAGGGGACTTGGGAAGGATGCTAATGAGCATTCGGAGGCAGTCTCCCTCCAACAACAGCGGAGGGCAGGCAAAGGTACAATGCTCACGACAATGAGTGGAGTGCCGGGAGGCTAAATTGCATAAAGTTTGAACAGTAGGAAACACATCTGGTGCATCTGCAAGTCATCTCAGTCAATCCATGGCACCTGGTTCTGTCCCGTAACCTGCTGCCAGCGAGCCTTTGGCAGTTCACGTGGCGTCAAGGCGCACCTAGCCTGGCACAAGCACCGTGATGACGGTTGTTATATGTGCGTGTGGTGTCGGCTACACTATTAATTTTTGTCAGCCTTCATAGGTGCTCGCAAACAGCCCTTTCCACCATCGGCTATGAAGGTTAACACCGGGGGCGATCCATAGCGTGCATGTGTCTAAATGCGAGTGTCCGTGTGTGCGCACAACGCTCCTTGTTTCTAGCTGGCGATGAGACAGAGCAAGGAGGTGGAGCAGCTGAGGAAGAGCCAGCTGGAGCAGATGGAGGCCCTGGACAGGGACAAGGAGCAGGTGGGGGGCTGTCGTGATGTGGACGGCACGCGCCCTGGGCTGGGCCGCATGCGTGGGGTCACTGGGCTCTTCAGCGCGATGGCTCATGCCTGCAGACGCGACTCGAAGAAGCGACGGTCTTGATGAACTGTGAAGTGTGCGTCTGTGTCAATGTATGTAAGTTTATGTGTTGGGAGCGGTGGTCCAACGATTAGCGCCCTGCATTATGAACCCGGCTACAACTACTCAGTTAATCTGTCAGTTGGGTGACAGATTAACTGGGCAGTTGGGTGGCTGGTTATATGGGTAACTGAGTAGTTGGGTGTAATGATTAACTGGGTAGTTGGGTGGCTGGGTAGATGGGTAACTGAGTGGTTGGGTGCACGGTTAACTGGGTAGTTGGGTAACTAAGTAGAGAGGTGTACGTTTAACTGGGTAGTTAGGTGGCTGGGTAGATGGGTAACTGAATAGTTGCGTGGCTCTTTTTAAATCAGTGTACATTTGTAAATCTGTGTGTAAATCCATGTGTGTGTGCAGCGTTTAAACCTGTGTGTGCGTGTATAAACGCGTGTGTGCTTATAGCTGTGTGTGTTTAGAAATCCGTGTGTTTGTGTATATAAAGCGAAGTTCTCTAACTTGTATCTGACACAAGCTCTGCTGCTGCTGCTGCAGGCGCGGGAGATGCGGCAGATGTACCGACTGGAAACCCAGATGGGACAGCGTCCGGCCACCGTGGTGTGACGAGCAGGGAACCTCGGGTCTCCACAGGACGCGCGCGCGGGAGACGCAGGGAGACAAACGCACGCATCTCTCAAACTCATTGCCCCCGACCAGCAGAGACGACAATAACACACACCCCACAACAAAGACAAATATTCCCCCCTGTATAGCCTTAACATACTGTTGGGGCAAGTGCTGTGATCGCAACATACACACACACACTATTGCCCAGCGAGAAAATACCCAAATAAACAAACACACACACACATCGTTGGTGTAGTAGAGACAGGAACTCAAGCACATTCACCTCACCGCTACACGCACGCACACACGCACTCACCACTAACGCGCACACCCATCACTCAGCCAGCGCAAGTGAGACAACCCACACTGAAACACTGTGCCCTTATTTAAATGCTATTTTTATTTAAATGCTATTTTTAGCTGCTGTAGCTGAGTTTCTATCTTTTTAGACCTAACGTGGGCCGCACTTCGCAGCAGGGTGGGAGACCTGGACTTCAGTCACTCGTGTGCCCCTCCCCCCCCCGGCACAGAGTTCGTCCACTCTCCCACCTGGCGGATCCGTGCACGGATCTTATTTTATGTTTTGCTGGCGCGACACCTTGTTCATGCGTCGCATCCCAGATGCCACCAATCACCGCTTGTCCATAGGCCACTGCAACCACTCCTGGCTATGGGCACGGAAATTCTACTTTTTTGAGAGAGGCTAGAGAGAGGGTGTTTCCACGCACCGTTGTCCCCCCCACCGCCCCCGCCTCAATAAAGCAACCTTCCCTGGCCACGATGGACGCTTGCTCTTGCCCTGCCAGCTTCCAAGACCTACCCTGTGGTGGGTTCTTTTTATTTTCGATGAGACCATTGAGCCGAGAAGTTCTTTATCGATGCCGTGGAGGGTAGGGGTAGGGGTGGGGGGGGGGAATCTGCCGTGTGACAAGCCCCGTTCCATGTTGGCACGACGGGATGACGACGCTTGACAATCTCGTGCCACAGCCTCTCTCTGCCCTCTCCGCTTGGCCAATTCACGAATGGCGGACACGGCTGCGTCAGAGCACCACTCCGCGTCCCTCGGACAGCGATGCGAGCGAAGCGCTTGGGGTGCTTTTGGTTGAGTGGCAATTCGAGGTCGACGATGAGAAGCCATGCCCTCCGTGCACTGAGCCACTGCGCATACCAAGGCCTTTTTACCGAGAGAGACACAGCTCCTGTTTAAGTCGCCGCGCTTGTCCAGAGCGAGCGCACGTAGGGACAAGCGCAGCTAGCCCCTGGCAGGCGACGGTCGCTGTGGCACTACCCGAGTTGCCGCTTGCGTAGAATTAAAGAAGCTCCGACAGTCGTTCATCTGTCCTGTATAATAGTGTACGAATCGAGATGTGTGTACTATATTTACGTGGCAAAGGTTATATCTATATAGACTATATTATTCCGCCGCAATAACCAACGTAATGGAGTCGTATGGGTGCGTGCCCATCGCGTCTGTGGGGAGGCGAGCTTCAGGGGTGGCACGGCGGATGGACAACTCGGCTTCTGAGCGATCGCCGGTTGCATAAAATACCTCGAGTGGTACTTTGCCGTAGTTTGCCATGTGAATCGGGGGTGTCGACTAAAGGACACTTACGGAATGTTATGCGACCGGCCGCAAATCACGTCCATGACCCTTCGACCCGCCCCTCGCGGCTCACCGTCAAAGTTGTGCGGCCTCGTTCGCGCGTACCTGGAAGACACGGTTTGCTGCCAATTTTCAGAATGAAAAGTGCAAGCTGCCGTGGATCAGCAGCGCCGGACTTGCGATCCGGGCCGCACGCTTCGAGTCGACCTCCCGCAACCTCTGGGCCCAATCCAGCAGCGTGAACGAGTTCGCCGCAATCAGTTGATCGGCAGGTGGCGTGTGGGGTTTGGGTGAAACTTGCAGGTACTTTCCTTCCTCTTCCAAGACGCCCTGTCAAGCGTGGAAGTCGTCTCCAGAGGGGCCGTCTAGAACCCCCTCTAGCGGGGGGGGGGGGGGGGTGGTGAGGCCCTCCTGCCAGCGGTGGCACGAGCAAGCAGATTGCAGCTGCACCCTTACCCCTTTTTTACAAGTGGATTAAAACAAACCCGTTAGGAGCGAGCTGTGGGAGAGAGCCGTTGGGAGAGGCATGAGAGAGAGTCGTGAGGAGCGAGCCGTTGGGAGAGAGAGCCGTGGGAGAGGCATGAGAGACAGAGCCGTTAGGAGCGAGCCGTGGGAGAGAGCATTGGGAGAGAGCATTGGGAGAGAGCCGTTGGGAGAGGCATGAGAGAGCCGTGGGAGCGAGCCGTGGGAGAGCCATGAAAGAGAGCCGTTAGGAGCGAGCCGTGGGAGAGAGCCGTTGGGAGAGGCATGAGAGAGAGAGCGTTGGGAGCGAGGCGTTGAAGAGAGCCGTGGGAGAGAGCCGTGGGAGAGAGTCGTTAGGAGCGAGCCGTGGGAGAGAGCCGTGGAAGAGAACCGTTGGAAGAGAGCCGTTGGGAGCGAGCCGTGGGAGAGAGCCGTTGGGAGCGAGCCGTGGGAGAGAGCCGTTGGGAGCGAGGCGTGGGAGAGAGCCGTTGGGAGCGAGGCGTGGAAGAGAGCCGTTGGGAGCGAGCCGTGGGAGAGAGCCGTTGGGAGCGAGGCGTGGAAGAGAGCCGTTGGGAGCGAGCCGTGGGAGAGAGCCGTTGGGAGCGAGTCGTGCTCACCCCGGAGGAGGCTTCCCCTCCACTGGCCCAGCGCCGACGCGGGGGATCTCCAGGCTCGCCTCGCTTCCCAGCGGTGCAGGGCGACCGGCGATCGCCTTGGCCGAGGCGTGGAAGCAACGGCGTCTGTCGAGAACTCGCGCTAAGTGATTTTTACGTGTACGTCTTATCTCCAATGCAGTACCTTTGGGATGTGGATCGGTTAGAGCCTTTTTTCTTTTTTTAATTCCAATAGTTTTATGATATACTCCATGAAGTAGACCGTGTATTTTGTTATTTAAGACTGACAATCCGAACCCGTTAGGCACCCTCGAGTAAAGTATATATATATTTGAATACACGCGTTGCACTGTACCATATATTGTGAATGCAATGAGCGTCGCTTAATCCCTTGTAACCAATTCTTTGCCAAATGCATGTCCCCAGTGACGGTCGTAGAAGATAGTCCGAGTTGATCGACGTTTTGGCCATGAACTATGAAGTAAACCAGATCCTTAAATAAACGAAACACCTGGCGTGGATTTTCTTTTAATTCTCCTGCTGTCTGGGCACTCCGTGTGACACCGCAGGGTTTTTCTCTCACGGGGCAAGTGACCCGATGAGTTTGGACATCCGTGTTCTCAGGTCTTGCGGAGTGGGGGGGGGGGCAGTGGATGGGTGGCGCAGTGGTTAGCGCAACCGTGCCAACTGACCTGGGTTTAGTGATAGGTACAAAACTGGTACAAAAACTGACACCTTTATACAAGGCATCATGTTTGCAATAACCACAACACAAGCAGTCAAAATGCAAACAAAAAGAAACAACTCTGATAATTATATGCACTGTCCTTGAAGTTGATTGGTCCACACCCGAGACAACTTTTCTTAGAGCCTAGTCTCCATTGGTGTTGGACCAGATGACGCCAAAAGGCGTACAACTCAAAAACAGCGCACTATCAGAGTATTTAGAGCTCGGGGTAAGCGTTTACACTATGATACCTCCTTTACCAGTGGCAAAATATAGTGATAGGTTTTTACCCTTTCAACTGGTACAAAAACTGACACCTTTATACAAGGCATCATGTTTGACCTGGGTTTCATTTTGCGGCTGTGCCTACTCACGTCCGTGCCAAATTATGTAAACTGGCATCCGCTCCTCACCGACCGACACCGATCCGGAGCGGTGAAGTATGGTCAAACCCACGTAGCCCACAGTCGTGTGGGGAGGCCCTCTGTCCAGCAGTGGATTGCTAAAAAGGGCTGTGGAAACTCGAAGAGACAAACCGGTACAGTGTGCACCTTGCCAGCATGGTTATAAAGAAACTGTGCTGAGCAGTGAAAATCGGAGCGGTGGCAGCAGCTGCCTGCCCTGTCACTCTGCGAGTGTGCGTGCGGAGTTAACCAAGAAGGAAGACAGAAGCACATCTTTGTTTTTGAGATTTTTTTTTTGAAATGGTGACCTTCGGTAAACCTCACCCCCATGGCCTAAACACTGACCCACGGCCTCAACACTGACACACGACCAAAACACTGACACACGACCCACAACACTGACACACGACCCACAACACTGACACACTGCCTCAACACTGACACACCGCCCTAAAAAATGATACACGGACCTCAACACTGACACTGTTTTTAGTTTTATTTTACCAGGTAAGGCCCACCACTGAGCCTTGTAGCTCGTTCTCAGAAGCGACATGGCCATCACAAATGATAGATCAACGACGTGGGCTTTTCATCATCGTGTGGAAATTCATCATAGCCAAATACTTTCATCGCGCGGTGATGTTGATTCTAAATGTGAAGGGAAAAACCGGAGGACCCGGGGGAAAATCCACGCGGCCACCTGGAAGAGACACGCAAACTCCAAATGTACAGCAGGCGTCAGGGTTCGGATCGAACCCACGACCTCCTGCATACCAGGCGAGGTAGTTCACATCTCCTAGCCACCGTGATGATGACAGAGAGGGAGAGACACGCAGACTCCAAATATACAGCAAGCGTCAGGGTCGGGATCAAACCCACGACCTCCTGCATACCAGGCGAGAGAGTTAACATCTCCTAGCCACCGTGATGATGAGAGAGAACACACAAACTCCAAATATACAGCAGATGTCAGCGTTGGGATCGAACCCATGACCTGTATACCACGCGAGGTAGTTAATATCTCCTAGTCACCGTGATGATGATGATGATGATGAGAGAGACACGCAGACTCCAAATGTACAGCAGGCGTCAGGGTTGGGATCGAACTCACGCCCTCCTGTATATCAGGCGAGGTAGTTAACATCTCCTAGCCACCGTGATAATGACAGAGAGGGAGACAAGCAGACTCCAAATACACAGCAGGCGTCAGGGTCGGGATCGAACCCACAACCTCCTGCATACCACGCAAGGTAGTTAACATCTCCTAGCCACCGTGATGATGAGAGAGAGAGACACACACAGCCTCCAAATATACAGCAGATGTCAGCGTTGGGATCGAACCCACGACCTCCTATATACCAGGCGAGGTAGTTACCATCTCCTAGCCACCGTGATGATGATGATGAGAGAGAGACACGCAGACTCCAAATGTACAGCAGGCGTCAGGGTCGGGATCGAACCCACGACCTTCATAACAGGCGAGGTAGTTAACATCTTCTAGCCACCGTGATGATGAGTGAGAGAGACACGCAGACTCCAAATATACAGCAGGCGTCAGGGTCTGGATCGAACCCACGACCTCCTTCATAGCAGGCGAGGTAGTTAACATCTCCTAGCCACCGTGATGATGAGAGAGAGAGACACGGAGACTCCAAATATACAGCAGGCGTCAGGGTCGGGATCGAACCCACGACCTCCTGCATACCAGGCGAGGTAGTTCACATCTCATAGCCACCGTGATGATGACAGACAGAGAGAGAGAGACACGCAGACTCCAAATACACAGCAGGCGTCAGGGTCGGGATCGAACCCACGACCTCCTGTATACCAGGCGAGGTAGTTAACATCTCCTCGCCACCGTGGCGCCCTAAAGCTTCGGATAACCCTCGTGAAAGGGTCTTCAGAGTCGGCGATGATCTCCGGGGTAAACCACGCGTCGTGCTGCAGCACAGCGGCAGGAACGCCCCCGCCCGCCCGCCCGCCCGCCCGCTCAAGTCCCGATCTCCCGTTCTGCCATCACGTTGTTCGTCGGCTTCCCCCTCCTCCTCCTCGTCGAATCACCTCCAGCCCCCAGATCGGGACGGACACCGCTGTGCAGCTATAGGAGTGGAGCGACACGGACGCCAAGAATACGTGAAATACAATTTAAACCGACTCGTTAGGAGCCGGCCATAAATGACGTCACGCACCTAGGAGTGGGGGGGGGGGGTCAGACATTTGTGACGATGTGTGACGAGGGAAGGGGGGTTTGAGAAATGTGACGTCACATCAAAATGCGCAACTTTAAATAACTATAGACAACACGTTCTACTTAATTAAATAGACTTTCTTATAAATGTTTTCTCCTACAACATCAGAGTGCAGCGCCACATTAAATACGCACTACAATGACAATAGTAATAGGGTTTTACCCTTTCAACTGGTACAAAACAGACACCTTTATACAAGGCATCATGTATAAAGGTGTCAGTTTTGTACCAGTTGAAAGGGTAAAAACCTATTACTATATTTTGCCACTGGTAAATGAGGTCTCATAGTACAATGACAATAGTTTAAGCGAAGCATGTTTTATTTGGGGGGGGGGGCAGGGCTTTGTGACGTCATATTTGAGGGGGGGTCTGACTTTTCGTGACGCCGTGTTACGATGGGGAGGGTAAAAAAATCGTCAAATATCGCGTGACGTCATTTATGGACGGCCCCTTAGAGACCAGTTGGCGGCCCGTGGCGTTTCCACTGAGGTGGGGCTGTTGTGAGTGCCCTGCGAAAAGATGGTTTTCGAATTAACAAAACCCTCGTCACGTGATTGGCCTTCCCGTGAGAGTGATACAACTGTCTTCTCTACCAACGGTAGGCATTTATAAACAATATAAAACAAAATAATTTAAATCAACTAAATTAAATCACGACGTTTCGGAGGCAACACAAGCCTCCCTTATCAGGTGTAAGAAGGCACAGTTATTTTGCTGTGCCTTTTTACACCTGATGAGGGAGGCTTGTGTTTAATTTAGTTGTTTTCATTTATTTTATTTTAGTAATTGGTTTACCTAAGTGACTTTACCGAACAAAAACCAAAAAGTATGAATTCTTGCAGTCACGAAAGCTTCAAATCTAGAATACAAAACAACAATGCACTTCAAATGCTGTCCCCATAACCCTCAAGTCCACACTACACGACCCCTTTGACACTGCCAAAAAGCCATGACCCGCTCCATTTGCACGGTGCAACCTCGCGTCGCGACATCGTCTCTCATCACAGCCACGGGCGCCTTCTTCACTGCATGAATGGGCCTCAAACGGCGTGGCTACTATGCTCGAAGCTGCTCATCGCAATGAATGAGGGGACATCTCTCACTCGGATGCCTTCACACGCGTCCCAAGACCTGCCCGAGGCAGCACAAGTCAGACTGTGGCGTTGCAGCGGTCTCTACTACGAACAACTTAAAATGTTATGTCCATTGGGCAATTCACGTTGAAAGAATCGTGACATTTTAAACGTTTGAAACGCAACACATTTTTTACAGAAAAGTTTCTTTAATTAGAAAAATAATTTCTAACCTCCGGCGCCACGACGCCCCCCGTGGACCAAGCGCACCTTCTTCTTGGTTCTTTCGGTAAAGTCACGTAGAAGGGAAATAATAAAATAATAAAAATAAAACATTATAAAATAAAATAATAAAATAAAGTCTCGTAGAAAGGAAATAATAAAATAATAAAAATATAACATTTTTTTATAATATAATAAAATATAATTGTATTATGTTTATTTTATTTTATTATTTCCCTTCTACGTGACTTTACCGAAAGAACCAAGAAGATGAATCCCTGCAGTCACGAAAGCTTTAAATCGAAGCGCACCTCGTTCGAGACGCCAAATGTCATCGCATCTCCCTCCCTCCCTCCCTCTCGAACGCCATTCCTCCTCAAAGAGGCGCCGGTGTAAACCGTCGCCCAACCCGCATCGGAAACCTCATCAACAGACCGCGGTGCGTACACCCCCCCCCCCCTCCCATGAATGTAAAATGAAAGCCACGAAGTCACGCGGTTTGCTTGCGACTGTGGGCCACGCAAATCCAAACTGTGGACCGCGCAGTCAAACCCCACAGAATAGACACGTAGCGGACACAATGCAGACACCACGGAGATAGAATGAGATCCATTGAACGATACAAGACGCATTTCAGCAGCCCAATCGTGACCACGCAAATCCAAACCGTGTACCGCGTAGACACAAAGCTGTCAACCCATACGGTTTAATTCTAGATTTACCCGTAATTATTTTATAGGGAAAATTAGTTTTCCGATCCATACGGTGTACAGCCGTTTCAAAAGGGCAAACAAAATAAATCTCCATTTGTTCGTGTTTCTCCCTTGTGATGGGACTTCGTAGGATGAACGTTGAGATGTATAAGGGGCACGGGGTGACCAATAAGGTCTGAATTGGTCTGTAATAAGGTAGGGCACTGGTAAGGGGTTGAGAGGTATGCACAGCGGATACACACAGACCCGTCAGATCCTCTGGTACTGGCATTTTAGTTGTTCCAAAGGCCAGGCCAAAACCTAGGGAGAAGCGGCTTTCAGTGTATAGGGTCCTCGCCTGTGAAACAGCTTGCCAGGGGATCTGAGGGCTTCAGAATCATTAGGCACTTTTAAAATAAATCTAAAAACTTACTTTGTGAAACTTGCTTTTGATTAGGATTTCCTTAATGTGTTATTTTTGTTACGTCCTTGCTAGAAATTTGTTACGTGATTTTATTTTGCCGAAAATGTCACTTTTATTGTTGATGCCTTTAAAGCACTATGTATTGCATTTTCTGCACGAATAGTGCTATAGAAATAAAGTTTGATTGATTGATAGAACGAGATCCATTGAACGATGCAAGCCGCAGTACGGTAGCACACCTGTGTCAATGTGGGTAAACCCACGGGGAGTTTGTGATCTCTTCCGTGGAGGAGGAACAGCGCAGCAAAACGACACGAACTCTCGCTGCGCTGAAGCCCCGCTCGTGGTGGCTAGCAGACAGACCTCTCGACATTGGCTAGTGAGTTCCTGAACACATTTTTTGCCATCATAGACATGGATAGACAGTCAAACGGCTATGGCGTGTGTGTGTGTCGGGATATCGCCTCTGTCGGGGAGGCTCGTGAAGGACGCTGCGACTGGGCAAGTTGGAGGCAGTCGTCACATCTAACGACAACGGAGGGCAAAGGAACGACGCTCACAACAACGAGCGGAGCGTCGGGCGACTAAATGCAGCAAGTTGGCACAGCAAGGGGGTTACAGCTGGTGCATCTGCCAGTCGCCTCAGTCAATCCATCTGCTGGGTCTGTCCCTTGACCTCCTCCTCCTGCACCGAGCCTGGCACAGCAGTCAACCCATGGCACCACCTGGGTCTGTCCCATGACCTACTCCTACACCGAGCCTGGCATATCAGTCAACTCATGGTGTCTGGGTCTGTCCCGTGACCTCCACCTCCTGCACCGAGCCTGGCACAGCATTCAACCCATGGTGTCTAGGTCTGTCCCGTGACCTCCTCCTCTTACACCGAGCCTGGTATATCAGTCCGCTCATGGCACCTGGGTCTGTCCTGTGACGTCCTCCTCCTGCACCTAGCCTGGCACAACAGTCAACCCATGGTGTCTGGGCCTGTCCCGTGACCTCTTCCTCCTGCACCTTGCCTGGCACAACAGTCAACCCATGGTGTCTGGGTCTGTCCCGTGACCTCCTCCTCCTGCACCGAGCCTGGCACAGCAGTCAACTCATGGTGTCTGGGTCTGTCCCGTGACCTCCTCCTCCTGCACCTAGCCTGGCACAGCAGTCAACCCATGGTGTCTGGGCCTGTCCCGTGACCTCCTCCTCCTGCACCGAGCCTGGCACAGCAGTCAACTCATGGTGTCTGGGTCTGTCCCGTGACCTCCTCCTCCTGCACCGAGCCTGGCACAACAGTCAACCCATGGTGTCTGGGTCTGTCCCGTGACCTCTTCCTCCTGCACCGAGCCTGGCACAGCAGTAAACTCATGGTGTCTGGGTCTGTCCCGTGACCTCCTCCTCCTGCACCTAGCCTGGCACAGCAGTCAACCCATGGTGTCTGGGCCTGTCCCGTGACCTCCTCCTCCTGCACCGAGCCTGGCACAGCAGTCAACTCATGGTGTCTGGGTCTGTCCCGTGACCTCCTCCTCCTGCACCGAGCCTGGCACAACAGTCAACCCATGGTGTCTGGGTCTGTCCCGTGACCTCCTCCTCCTGCACCGAGCCTGGCACAACAGTCAACCCATGGTGTCTGGGTCTGTCCCGTGACCTCCTCCTCCTGCACCGAGCCTGGCACAACAGTCAACCCATGGTGTCTGGGCCTGTCCCGTGACCTCCTCCTCCTGCACCGAGCCTGGCACAGCAGTCAACTCATGGTGTCTGGGTCTGTCCCGTGACCTCTTCCTCCTGCACCGAGCCTGGCACAGCAGTAAACTCATGGTGTCTGGGTCTGTCCCGTGACCTCCTCCTCCTGCACCTAGCCTGGCACAGCAGTCAACCCATGGTGTCTGGGCCTGTCCCGTGACCTCCTCCTCCTGCACCGAGCCTGGCACAGCAGTCAACTCATGGTGTCTGGGTCTGTCCCGTGACCTCTTGCCAGCAGCGAGCCTTCGACACCTAACGTGGCCTCAAAGTGCACCTAGCCTGGCACGGGCTCCGTGGGTGACGTCACCGCCACTGAGTGGCGAATGGCGGGTATTGGTATTGCTATAGGCGGCGGAAATGTCCAATCGATAAGCCATTTTGTCGAGCTATCAGTTGTGGCCAGGCCGGGTGGGGGTGGTTTCGTGTTGTTTTTGTGGGTGTGTGTTTGGGTGACTTGTTTAACTTTCTTGTACTTTGCACTCCGATCGTGTTTTTGTAACTGTGTTTGTTGTTGAAACGTCCTTCGCCCGTGCACGTATATGCTGGACATCTGTGACAAAAGAGCTTCATCGCTCATCGGATTTATGCTGCAGTATCAATAACGTTTTACCGAAAGAACCAAAGAGTATATGGATTCCTGCAGTCACGAAAACTTCAAATCAACATTGATTCTGATTCTGGGTGGCAGGGATGTACCAGGCACGCCCCCCCTACGTTTGCCCCGCCCCCTTACGTTCGCCCCGCCCACATTGCGTTCGCCCCGCCCACGTTGCGTTCGCCCCGCCCATTTCTCCGTTCGCCCCGCCCATAACTCCGCCCCCCCTCGCCCCGCCCCGCCCCGCCCGCCACCCGCGAGCCGGGGTCACCACGAGGCGGCCGCCAGGGCTGATCAGCTGATCGGCTGGGCTCATGTGACGTCACGGTCAGGCCCTCGGCTCGGCGCGCTCCCATTGGCCCGCGCCGCCTCACCAGACAGCGCGCGCTCGCCTCCCGGAAGTTGCGCGCGCGCGGTAAAAGGCAACGCGGCACGTGACCCCCCCCCGCCGCCGCATTGAATCCCGGCCACAACAACGGCGAGTCGACGAGGTGAGTGCACGTGTGGTGATGGGTGTGCTAGTGTGTACACTTGTGTGTGTGTGTGCTAGGGTGTACACTTGTGTGTGTGTGTGGTGATGGGTGTGCTAGTGTGTACACTTGTGTGTGTGTGTGGTGATGTGTGTGCTGGTGTGTACACGTGTGGTGGTGTGTGTGTGTGTGGTGGTGGTGTGTGTGTGTGGTGGTGGTGTGTGTGTGTGGTGGTGTGTACACGTGTGTACACGTGTGTGTGTGTGTGGTGATGTGTGTGTGTGTGTGCTGGTGGTGTATGCACGTGTGGTGATATGTGTGTGTGTGCTTGTGTGTACACGTGTGGTGATGTGTGTGTGTGTTGGTGTGTACACGTGTGGTGATGTGTGTGTGTGCGCGTGTGTGCGCGTGTGTGTGTATACGTGTGGTGATGTGTGTGTGTGTTGGTGTGTACACGTGTGGTGATGTGTGTGTGTGTGCGCGTGTGTGCGCGTGTGTGTGTATACGTATGGTGGTGTGTGTGTGTGCTGGTGTGTACACGTGTGGTTGGGTGTGTGTGCTGGTGTGTACACGTGTGTGATGTGTGTGCTGGTGTATACACGTGTGTGTGTGTGCTGGCGTGTGGGTAGCGGTAGTGTAGTAGCGGTTAGCTACGAACCGGTTCAGGGCCCTCCCCTAAGTCCACTGAGCCTCAAATAATTACCTGGTGCGGTGTGTAGTAAACTTCGCCACGAGGGAGACAAAGGCGGACGGGCGTGGTAGCTGGCCACCCACCCCCTCGTGTACCGCTCCGGCTTTTATAGGTGCTCGCTAACAGCACTTGCCCCTACAGTCTGTTAAGGCTATACGGGGGATCTTTGTCTTTTTTGTTGTTGTTGTGGCCTCAACGTGCACATAGCCTGGCACAAGCGCCGTGGTGACGTCCCCGCCACTTAGTGGCGAATGGCGGTTGTTGTTGTTGTTGCTGCTGTTGTGTAGGGGGCGACCCGGGTTCGATTCCCGCTCACGGCCATCATCAGTGGCGCTTATCTGAACCGGCCCTGGACCTCCCCTAGGTTGACTCGGCCTCAAATGAGTACCTGGTGCGGCGTTTAAACATCGCCACTGGGGAGACAAAGGGGGCCGGGCGTGGTGTTGGCCACCCACCCCTTTCATAGGTGCCGCTCGCTAACAGCACTTGCCCCGATAGCCTGTGGCAGGCTACACGGGGGATCTTTGTCTCTTTGTTGAGCACCGTCAACGTGTCGTGCTATATGGGCCGGGTTCCGTGTTCTTCACACTTGTCGAGTCTGTACGTGGCACGACTCGCTGGTGAACTTTACTCGGCGGTGTGTGTGAGTGAGTGTTTTGAACGGTGCAGTAGGTGATGTTGGTGGTTAGCAAGCGCTCTGCTGTGAATCTAGCAAGCCACGTTCTTTCGCTGCTCACGGCTAACATCTTTGGCAAATATCTGGGCCTCCACTAGGTCGACTCCGCCTTAAATACACCGCCCCCTCGAGCGCCGTGTTGATCTCAATAAGTGCTCGCCAACAGCATCTGGCCCAACAGTGCGTGCGACTACATGGGGTGTCTCTGTGTGTATTTGTGTGTTCATATGGAGCTCCTATACATATGGAGCTCATATATAGGTGTGTATTTGTATTGATGCGTTCGTGTTGGTGGTGGTCTTGCAGATAGCTGTGCAGTGGTGGTCATGGTGATGTTGATGATGGTGATGGTAGCGATGTTCCAAACAGCCGAGCGATAATGGGGGACGGCGGTTTGCATGGCGATTATGGTTGTGGAGATGATGGTAGCAGCAGTGACGGTAGCAATGGTGATGTCACAGCCAGCTGAGCAATGATGGACCAGCTTTAGATGGTGGTTGTCACGGTAGTGGTGGTGATGGTGATTGTTGATGATGATGGTGGTTGTCAATGGTGGTGATGTTGCAGAAAGCCGAGCGATGATGCTGATGGGACCCGCTGTACGGGGAGCTGTCCGCCGGGCGGTCGTGCTGTTCGTGGTGGGAGCGACGCTCGCGCTGCTCATGGAGCTGCTCCTGCAGCCGCCGGCGTCGCGCTCCGGCCTCCTCTCGGCCGGCTGGTGGGTGCCGCCCGTGTGCGGCACGGCCGCCGGTACGTACCCCACGCGGCCTACGCGGTGACTCGCGCGTGTCGCCGTGCGTAACCCCTGCGCGTTTGGCGTGTCCGCGTGTCGCGTTCTTGACCTAAGCGTGTGCTGTGTGCTCTCCGCAGCGGTGATCGGGCTGCTGTACCCATGCTTGGACAGCTGCCTGGGGGAGCCTCACAAGCTGGAGCGCGAGTGGGCGAGCGTGCTGCGCTGCGTGGCCGTGTTTGTGGGCATCAACCACGCCAGTGCCGTATCCTCCTCGTCGCTTGATTCTTACTCCGGTGTAGTCGTTCGTCTCAAGGGAGCGTTGTTGTCGATTTCCCCCTTTGTGGCATCGACGTCGCTTCCCCTGATCGAAACATCCGTTCGGCTCTCTCGCAGAGCAGTGCATCCCCCTCCATGCTCGAGAATGGTCCGCTGAAGCGAATATCACAGAGGCCACCTGTGAGATCTCTTCCATTGACCTAAGGTCCACACAGTCACGGGCAACATTTTCCCATCCGTTCTGCACGCGAGAGTATTGTTTGTCGCGTTGGCAAACAAATACGTAATTCTCAGAGCTGTAAATTCGCTATATAGTCATTGGTGACCCAGCTGAGACCATTAACTCACGACACATTAAGAAACACACTTCAATCACTGTGGTTGGATGGCCTGAAACCCGAATTTGAACCCACGCACTCGCATGGTGACAGCTCGGAGCTCTGACCTCTGAGCCAACTGGTCAACCGGCCTCCTCACGCCGAGTTAGTTTTGAGGGTCGGTTTGTCCTCTGGAGAGGGCCGCGTTTGTCCCCCTTGACCCTCGTCGCAGAAACTGGAGTTTGCGAACCCGACGCAGCTGTCTCTGACGCTGGCCGCGCTCTCCCTGGGGCTCTGGTGGACGTTCGACCGCTCGCGGGGAGGCCTCGGCCTGGGCCTCGTCTGCGCTTGTACTGCCACCCTCCTCACGCAGCTGCTACTACGCTGCGGCCTCGCACAGTAAGAGACGGTGGCATTGGCGCGCGCGGAATCAAAGTGTGTGTCGCGCGGAGCACGGTGACAGCAACTGGTGCTGGCGCACGGAGTCGGCAGACGTAGATGGCGCGGCGGTGCACAGGCATTGCACGCACTCTGCAGCTCTAGAAGCGGCGCTCTCAGCTCTAGAAGCGGCGCTCGCAGCACACCGTGACGCACACCGACAACAGATTGCACCCGCGACGGCGCACACAGCTTATTCATCGGCTGCGTTGAGTCGGTCCGTGGTGCCGAGAGGTCGACTCACCGTGTTGGTCTCTGTCTCCCGTCCCCTCCGAGTGCAGGTTCTCTGCCGACGACCTGCTGTCTGTGAGGTCATGGCTGCCATGCATTTTCTTCGCGGGAGGGGTCACGGTGGGGAGCATTGGGCGGCAGCTCGCCATGGTAAGCTGCTGTGCGCGTGCGTGGTGTGCCCGTGGTACTCTGATGTGTGTGTGTGTGTGGTCGTAGTACGTTGATTTGTGCGCGGGATGTACCCGCAGGACATTGCCATGTTTGCGTGGTGTATCTGTCGTACGTTGGTGTGTGTGTGCATGGTAAATTGTTGTGTGTGTGGTGTCTTCGTGGTACGTCGGTATGTGTGCGTGGTCTACCCACGTGGTACATTTATGTGTGTGTGTGTGTGGTGTACCTGTGGTATGTTGGTGTGTGCATGGTAAATTGTGTGTTCGTCGTGTACCCGTGGTACATTGGTGTGTATGTGGTCTGGTCATTCCCATCACAGTAATGCTTACGCCATCATTCCGTAGCTTGTATTCTGTGGCCACATACACTGTGACCCACATTAACCATGGCGCAGCCAATCTCTCAACCTGTCTTGGAAGCCAAGCAGGTGTGAGCCTGCATAGTGCCTAGACATGTGACCACCACCACGCACAGACAGGTTCAGGCGTCAACGAGGCAATGCAGACAGCAGAATGCCTCGTTGTACTGTAATTCTATGCTCCCACTTCCATACACGCTCCTGACCCTTAACCCTCGCTGACCGTCGGTCTAAAAACCGCCACGGGCCACATGGCACGTGCAGTGGGGGGGAGGCGGGGCAGGAGTGGGAGGCCCTCATCCAGCAGTGGATGCACACGAAAGGGACGTTACATGTGAAGCGTGCGTCTGGAGCGAGTCCTCGTAGCGCGTGTGGCCCGGGTCTTTTCCCGCGCGTGCCGGTGGTGGTGCGGGAGCTCACGGTCGTGTCGTAGTGGTTAGCGCTACGCTGCGCTACGAACCTGGCGACCCGGGTTCGATTCCCGCTCACGGCCACCAACACCAGTGACGATTATCTGAACCGGTCCTGGGCCTCCCCTGGGTCGACTCGGCCTCAAATGAGTACCTGATGCGGTGTGTACACATCGCAACTAGGGAGACAAGGGCGTGGTGCTGACCACCCCACCCTCTCGTGTGCCGTGCCGGCCTGTCGCAGGTGCTCACTAACAGCACTTGCTCCAACAGTCTGTGAAGGCTCCACGGGGGATCGTTGTGTTTGTCTTTGATACCAGTGCGAGGGCGAGGCCAAGCCGGATCATCTGCACGCCGACTGAGCGACGGGACCGCTAAGGAGCTCACGGGCTCCACGTGGGGGGGGGGGGGGAATCGCCACCCCTCTCCCTGTCTGTTGCTATCATCGTCGTCATCGCCGCTGTCGTCACGGCGACCGCGGCCTCTGCCAAAATCGCGACGCTGCGCTCGACTGTTGCGCCACGTCGCTCGAAGCAAATTTCTCTCAGCATGGGGGCCGCGTCGTCTGCGCCCCCGTACGTACAAAAAAACACCGTCCGTCGCTTGCGTGCTAGCGCAGCATGCAGCATCCAGGTGGGAGGGGAGGGCAAACGGGGCAGGTTCCACCCCCCCCCCCGCCCCCCCCGTGACACGAGTGTCTTGGTGTGCACGTAGCACGCACGCGTGGGGGGGGGGCTGTGGTGCAGTGGTGAACTCGATCCTTCGACGGGCACACCTGGTGCGGGGAACGTACCACAGAAGGCATGGTGCCGGGCACACCCCGCTCCCTCGTGCGCCGCCACGCCAGCCTTTATAGGTGCTCGCAAACAGCACTTAACACCCCCCCCCCTCCGCCCTCGTCTTTAAAGGCGATAGCGATCGTTTTTTCTTTCGTGTACAATGTATAATTTACGTGTATATAACTTGCAGTGTTTGTGACTTTGTGTACGTGTGCATGCATTGCGTATATACGCGAGTGCTCTCGGAAAACAATTTGCCCCCCCTCTCCACTTCCAACATGGGGTGCCCCCCCTTGATGCGATGACACTACAGACACGTTGGGTGAACCCTCCCCCCGGCATCGTCACGCGAAGACCGCATGTCGCCGCAGCGTTCTTGTGCACTACTCTTTCTCCCCGATGGGACATGAGGCTACGATGGTCTCTCTCGCTCGCTCCATCTTTTCCTTCCCTTGGCTGCATGCTGTGCCTCTTCCCCATGACCCAAGCTCGTTGGTGACCTCATGAGCCACAGGTCCCATGATTGCACGAGGTCTGCTTGCTCCCATCAATTTGTGTGGACGTCTTTGCCAGTCGCAACCACCGTGCTCATCCATTATCCCCTCCATGTCGTCTCCCTCTTGAAGCCAGTGGCATCTCCAGAGCCCTCGTCCACGGTGCTGTGCCCAAACCAAAGTCTTGCCCCCCCAACACTATCCACCCATGGCCAAGGCACCGGGACGTTTGTAGCAGAGGTCACACTCGGGTACCCGATACTCGTACCCTACCCGATACCCGGCTACCCGTACCCGGCCGGGTACGGGTATCCGTTTGCGACCCTGGTGCGGCCGTGTACGGGTACGGGTAGGCCGTGAGTCACTGGTGAGTAACCGTTTGTCACTCATTTCCCAACGTCTTGTCTCTTCTCACAATTCAAGTTCCTAGAATCAACCCACCCGCGCCTGCAACATGGCTTCATCCCAGAGGTCGCAATCGGGTACCCGTACCCTACCCGATACCCGGCTGGGTATCGGGTAGTCGGGTAGTCGGGTAGTCGGGTATCGGGTACGGGTACCCGTTTGCGACCCTGGTGCGGCCGGGTACGGGTAAGGAATCAAAACCCGTTTGCGACCTCTGGTTTGTAGTGGGGGGGGATATTGTCGGTGGATGTGACTGGCAAAGAGGAACCCAGGCATTGCTGGAGAAAGGAAATGGGAGCAGGAGACATCTCCCTCCAGAGGCGAATCCCAGACATCAATCTGACCCCCTTCCATCTGTCCCATCCCTAGTACACTCCACGAAATGTGAAGCTTTGCACGGCAGTAACACAGATTGCCAAAATATGAAGGTGTGCCAGCCGGACTTTCGGCCGTGTTACTTGCGTGTGATGGTCCTGTTCCCCCTCCCCCCTTCCACGTATGCACTCCTCCTCCCTCACTCCGCGCCAGTGTTTAGACAGAATCGCGTTCTGTGGACGCTCCAGAGTCCGATGTTACACTCGTGTTATTAAAAGTTTATTTTGATTAAAAAAAAAAGTTGCTCGTTTTTTTTAAGGGTTGGTTTTAACAGCTATTTTGGGCAGGTTAAGTTACGGTGTTTTTCTTTCCTGTCAGTTTTGTTGCCAGATAAAAGGGTAAAAAACCAATTATATTTTTTACTGGCAAATGCTTACCCCGAGCTCTCATACTCTGATGGCGCATTGTCTTTGAGTTGTGCGCCTTTTGGCGTCATCTGGTCCAACCCATGTGAGACTAGACTCGAAGGAAAGCTGTCTTGGGTGTGGACCAATCAACTTCAAGTACAGTGCATACATTATCAGTTATGTTTTTTTGTTTGCATTATGACTGCAGGTATTGTGGTCTATGCAAACATGACTCCTCGTAAAAAAAGGTGTCAGTTTTGTTGCCAGATAGAAAGGTAAAAAACCAATCATCAAACAAATTGCTGTTTTGGAGAGTTGGGTGGAGCACAAACTCTTCACGTATATACAACTGTGCCGCAGTTACAAGGACTTGCTCAACGCCCGTCTCCCACAGCCAGCACTTCAACACTCCGCACAGTGCACTCAACTCCCACGGGCACGCGTCAAGGTGGCAGCAAAGGGGTAAACTCCAGGCCGTCCACCCATTTTTTATTACCAAATTCTCAGTCTGGCCACAAATGACATCACAAATGACGGTTCTCGACTCAACGTGGCTAAATGTAACATTTAAATCTGGGGACTGTGGGGGTGAAAGTTCTACCCTCGACTATATTTCACCCAAGTCCACTGGGAGGGATCCATGGCTATTCACTTCCATGGGCACCCAAGGGTTGCACGAAGCTCTGAATGCATTCGTGCTTGTGGGGACACCAAAGACAAAGATCCCCCGTACAGTCTGAACTGTTGGGGCAAGTGCTGTTAGCGAGCAAATAGGAAGGTGGCCAGCACCACGCCCAGCTGCCTGTTTCCTCAGTGGCAATGTTTGAGGCCGAGTCGACCTAGGGGAGGCCCAGGGCCGGTTCAGATAATCTTCACTGGTGTTGGCCGTGAGGGGGAATTCAATTCGGGTCGCCACGTTCGTGGTGCAGCGCGCTAACTGCTACACTGCCCACTGGCACCCACACACCAGTGTACAAATCGACGAGATCCCAGATATTGACAATCCGCAAAGCCATCACCTCAACGGTGAGAAAAGAGCCATCGGAGGATCCAATCAAACGCATCACCTTGCCATACATAGCAGCGGGAACCAAAAATATTTCCAAAATCACGAACACAAGATCCAGGTCCGATTTAACACAGTACATAAAATTAGTGATCTGATCCCATGTGGACAATATTCCTGACAATATCGCGGCGTCTACAAACTAAGCTGTATCTGCAGCAGCTACAATAGGGGGAACTAAGCAACGTCTCAGACCTTGTTGGTGAGCATTAGATTTGAAACACGGTAGGACCAATACTTCTGCCGTGGCTGATCATTACTTTAATGCGGCTGGCTCACGAAATGTATTTCTCCAAGACGATGGTACTATGCAAGCTTACTGGCTATCAACAAAAGATTCGTTCATGAAGCCATCCATATGTAGACATTTTCAACCGATGGTTATGAACTCAGCAAAAATTGGAAAGATGTCAACCACTTTTGGGTCATGACTTTTTGTCAACCTCCACTGTCAGCAGTATGGGTGTGTGGAGCGAGGTGCAACGATTACCTGGCGGCCCTTAGGTATAGACCGCTGCCTTGGCGTTGTTTCCTCCTCCATTAACATGAGCTGCCCCACCCATGCTGTTGACACACTTGGGCTAAGCCCATCTCCGAACCTTTAGTTTGCCTTCAGAGGCCAACCCCCGTTTCCTGATGACCGCTTGTGTTGCGATCAAAACAGTGTTTTTTTTACTGAACCAGATTAAGTCTACATTATAGACTTCCAATATGCTCACTCATGTTAATAACCATTGCTACAGTCTACATCAGACTGCCAATATGTTCACCAGCTTAAAAACCAGGCAACAGTCAGCATTATAGACTGCCAGTACTCAAACTAAAAACAGGCTACAGTGTACATTATACTGCCAGTACTCACTCCGATTAAGAACCAGGCTACAGTCTACATCAGTGGTTTTTATTTTTATTCATTTTATTATTTTTCTATCTCCGTGACTTTAATTCCTGCAGTCATGAAAGTTAAGTAAAAAAGAATCCCAGAAACCGTTTTACAAAACCACACATTCCGCACACACACACCGAGCAACGCAGACACGAGGGCGCACTGCCGTTCACAAGGCTTCTTTATTAAGCATCGCGGCACTTAACAAAGAGGGGTGACACGCGCACATCACTTCTCCTCGGGTTTGTTGAACACGTAGGTGAGGCAGCACTTTCCGCAGTACTGCCGGTTGAAGTGGTTGGCCATGAAGACGCCGGCTCCGCACTCCTCCGAGGGGCACTCACGCCGCAGACGCGTGATCTTGCCGTTCTCGTCCACCTGTCACGCGGCACAGCGATTACAATCAGCGCCTTGGGTGGTGGAGGCCAAGGGAGGGGGGAGTCGTGGTGAGCCCAGCCCAGACATTATTTGATGACCACTTGAAAACGAGTGGGATATCAAATAATTAACTCTTCTTGCCCGTATAATCAAAATGGGACGAGTGTATTGGTTGGTGTCAATTTCTACGCTGGCCCACAGTCTAGAGGCCAGTGGAGATTTCTGAGGCGACACCTGCAATGAGCAAAGTTGCAGATAACTTAATAATTTGAGTTATGGGTCAACAATTGTGCACAGCGGCCTACTCTTGTGAAGGAAGCCGCGAGGGGTCCCCATTAACTTGAAAATCCCTCATCCAAAGGACGGTTCACTTCAGCACAGTGCATAGATTCCAGAACCGATGGTGGATGGGGCCAGTGGACCTGAATGAAGATTGCTGTTTGCGAGCCTGTCCTTACCCAGTCCCAAGGTCCGCTCGTGAACCTGAGCGTGCACTCGCATTGTCCGCATCGCACATCTCACGATGTATATTTTACCAGGAAAATCCCGCTGAGCTACGATAGCTGTTACTCAGAAGCGACCTGGTTATCACCAATGATAGCTCGATGATGAAGTGGGCTTATCGTCACGTGCAAATTTATAGCAGCCAAATAATACAATTATAAATGGGGAGGGAAAAACCGGTGGACCCGGAGAAAAATCCACGCAACCACGGAGACACCCAAACTCCAAATATCAAGCAGGCATCAGTCAGGGTCGGGATCGAACCCACGACCCTCCTGTATACCGGGTGAGGTAGTAAACATCTCGCCACGGGGCACTCAACTGGCTCGGTACAGAGTGTGGCCACCGTCTCCTGTGCTACCCAGACGCAATGTGTCGCACCCCCCCCCCCCCATGACTAGGAGACGCAGCAGGGGGATTTGTACGCGATGGGGTCCCGCCGCCCATACCTTGTAGTACTTGAGCACGGCGAGCTTGACCTTCTTACGCTTGTGCTTGTTCTTCTTGGGGGTCGTGTACGACTTCTTCTTGCGCTTCTTGGCGCCACCGCGCAGCCTCAGCACCAGGTGCAGCGTCGACTCCTGTCACCGAGAGAGCCCAGGGGGGCAGCGGAGTGAGCCCGCCGCTAACTCTCCACACCGAGACGCGACAACTCCGCGCGCCGAGCAGTGGCAAACCAAGCTGTTCGTTTACGAGCGCAGGATTCGTACCTTTTGAATGTTGTAGTCGGACAGCGTGCGGCCATCCTCAAGCTGTTTGCCTGCAAAGATCAGCCTCTGCTGGTCTGGAGGGATGCCTGGAAGGATTGAATAACGCATCACTTACAATCCTCCACTCAAAAGCTTCACTGGGCACCAATGTGAATTCCCTTGACAATTACATCTTCTCTGTGTGCGTGACAGTGCACCGATAAGATTGTGCGTGTGAAGTAAAGTGAATAAAATGTTTAATACGTGGCACTTTCGGGCATACAATCCTGCCACTCAAATCGCCATCAGATAAAAACTCAATATAACATTAGAGTCTAAACAATGAGAAACAAATATATATTTACAAATATAAAAAAATATAAACAAGTTGTGGTTGCAGGATGTAATTACTGGCGAAACGTTGCCCTCAAATTGTAATTGTTGTGGGGTTTACTCTCCAACACAACCGGTGCGCTGAATTAGTAACTAATTGGTATGTTTTGTGTACGTGACAAACCTTGCCTAATTTGGCTGTGTCGGGTTTAACGACATTGATATTTATGAGATCTAACCCAAAAAAATCCCTCGATTATGGATATTGGTCGCCAAAGCCTACCACATGTTCAACTGCAGTTGTGGTTGCGAGTTAGTTGCATACAAGTGCAGAGGCGTTTTGAGTTGTGATTTCAATGTAGCGATGGCGTTAAAAGTGTAGATTTGCTTCGGGGGCGGTTGTTTCAAAGGTGTGAACACTGAAAGTAAATGTCTGTCCACCCCCATTGCTTTGTGTTCGCCTTTCGGCGTTGTCCTCTGGTCTGACACTGGTGAGACAAGGTCGTGAAGAAGGCTGTCTCTAATGTCGGCCAATCAGTTTCAAAGACAATGCATACATTGTCAGAGCATATTTGTTTGCATGTTTTGCCACTGGTATGTGTGGGTAATGCGGACATGGCAAAGGGCATCTATTTGGTGTTTTAACGTCTTTGCACAACTCCTGTTTTATTGCCAGAAAGGGTAAAACCTATTTTTATTTTCATTGTTTTGTTGGTTGTAGTGTTAGTGTTGTGGAGCGAATTCCCTTGTTTTGCGTGCTGTGTACAAGGTGGAGGTTGTGTATTGTTATTTATGTTAATAAGATTATTTTGAAGCGTATTCTGCATTTTGACTGGTTAATCAGTGTGTGTTTTTTTAGTTTGCGTGATGTGGGATGCTTCCTGGGAAGTTGCAAATTAAGTCTCGCGGCCTTATTCTGGATGACTTGCAGGCGTTGTTTCAGCTATGCTTAAAAGTTGCGAGTTGCAATAATCTAGACGTCACGAATTCCGAGTATGAGCTCTCTTCCTAATGGAGAGGTATGTATGGGGGGCTGTTTCATGTTGTGTAGATGGTAATGTGCAGCTTTGTGATTCTAGAAATGTAACCTGGTGTCCAAAGCGATGCCCAAGCTGTTAACTGCGTTGGCTCTATCACCAAGAGGTCTGCTGTAATAGACGCTTAACTCGTCGTTGTTTGGTGACAGTTAAAGAGTATTGCTTTTTGTACGTTTGGGTTTAAAAAAATTGTTTGCGAGCACACGTTTTAGAGTTGTGGTCAGTGGCTCCTTGCGTGATAGCGAGTTACAAGGTTGACGTCATCCGTGTGTGAGCGATGTCGGGAGACCAAGAGGTTTGCTATTAAGGTGCAGAGCGGTCTGATGCAAGGGTTGAAGAGAAGTGGTGTCCAAGAGTGGAGCTCTGAGAGACTCCACAGGTAATTTGTAAAGGGGAAGATGCTTTATTGTTGAACGCGAGTGTAGCAGTGGAGACTTTAGCTTATCTGCAAGCCGTGTAGGGACTGATGCCAAAGTCAGTACCGAGTCTATGAGATGATGGTTGGTCTACAGTGTCAAATGCTGCCGTCAGGTTCAACGATGATAGGGATGATTGTAGGTGTGTGGCGTTATCCATGTTGCGTAGTGCATAGTCTGGTATACTCAGAGCTGATTCTGTGCTGTAGTTGATGCAGCAACTAGAAAGGTTTGCAGTGATGTGATTTGTTGAATGGCAATTTTTCCCAATAATTTTTGATTCAGAAGGTAGGTGAGAGATAGATCTATAAAGTCCTTTGGATCATTGATGTCTAGTGATGGCTTTTTATCAGTGGTATGACGTTTGATTTTTTAAATAAGCTTCGAATTGTGTCAGTAGTGAGAGAGCTTTATCAGGCACGTGATCGCTGCCGGGGTAGGTGTTGGAAGGGCCTGTAGTGTGAAGGGGTTGTGTCAGAGGGTTTAGTCTGGTTGATGATGTTGTGCACTGCGTCGTGTTGATACTTGCGTGAATTGATGTGTTCTGTTGCGTTTCGAGGCTGGTAATTGTTATTTTCTAAGGTTATGGTGAATGTGATTGCGTTTCTAAGTATTTTTTTGTTTTGAAAGAATGTTACGAATTTAGTGTTTGTGCTGAAACCGAGTAGTTTATGGTTTTGGTTGGGAATAGTGGAGTAGATTCTATTGAATATTTAAAAGTTGTTTAGTGTGTGACACTATAGCAAGACGCACCCTCTTGTCTTGAATCTTTGCCTTTACATTCTCGATAGTGTCCGAGGGTTCAACCTGCAGTCAGAACACAAGACACGCCAGGAGCGGAGATGTCATCAATGCCGGATGACAATGTTGCAGCCTTTCACCATGCACCCACGCTGTTGGTGGTAAATTCATCTGCTAGTTATGTCTAAGTGTCAACAATGTTATTTATTGGCCCAAAAGGCAAAACACTTTTGAGGAGGATGCATATCCCACGCCGTGGTATTTGATAATTTCTCCCCACACCAAGTCGTGGTACAACGATTAGCAAGCAGCGCAAGAGGGCGAGAAAATCAAGGTCCACCAGTTCGATCCCAAGTGCAGGCGGCCAAATTGGGGAACATTTATTATATTTCGCCCTCCCCTGTCCACCAGCAGGTCAGCGAGTGGATAGGCAGGTGGAGCGTGGTGGGGTAAAGTGTGGGTAATCCTGCCTAATCAAACACGTGTCAACGTGGATAAGTGGCCCAAAATATCGCTCCAGAGTACTATAAAAAAAACGACAACGCTCTTCCACGAGATATCAAGGATCTAACGAGTATGTGGACATTTAAAAAATGTGTCTTAAAAACTATGTATACACTTAGTATATGGATTCTGGAAGTGTATAATTATATTTATGCTGCGGTGTCCTTTACAGTGCTTCGAGATCCTTAATGAAAAGACGCTACGTAAATGTGAATTAGTATTCGCCACTAACACCGCATCCATAAGGCAAACGATAACAGTACAACGATTCGGGCCAATGGCCTTCTTCAGGGCCTGCCCTCGTGGAGGCCCGCTCCGCCAGCAAGTGTGGCCGTGAACGAGCGACCACTGCAGAGCAACTCTGCCAGCAGGATGAGGGGACACGCGGTGTCTAATGGCTCACGACAACACGCAGACGACACGTAGATAACACGTAGACGACACGCAGACGACACGTAGACGACACGCCACTCGTGTCTGTGCGCAATGCGAGGCGGCAATTAACTTGGGGAACCACACGCAGGCAAACATCGCCTAACCACCACCACGGCCACGGCCCATCACGTCTCTCTCTCGCTCCCCCGTCTCTCCGTGGCTGTCCCGGTTCGCATTCGCGGGGAGTTGCGGCGGGCGGGGGATGAACGACTTAAAGCGGCAATGGTTGAGGGCCTCCGCTCACCGCCCCACGTGGCGGTGGCCGTGGTAGGGACACGGAAGGCGGCAATGGGAGACTGCCTCCACTCACCCCCCTCCCCCCACACACACGTGGTGGACACGGGCTCCTGCTCACACACTTCTGCTATCGACACTCCCTCAGTCCTCCTCCTCCTCGCACAATCCACTCGTGGCGAGGTCTCGGCAGCCGCCACGCTCGTCATTTGTGACGCCTCTACAGCTAGGCCGCACGCCACGAGGTCGCAGCCTCGGCTGCCTCCCCCCACACCGCTTTGCGTTCCCGGGACGTGGAGTGTTTGTGTGGGGCAGGCAAAGGGTGGGTGGGGGGTGGGAAGAGTCGCGCGGCACCTCGAGGGTGATGGTTTTGCCCGTGAGCGTCTTCACGAAGATCTGCATGGTGATGGCGCGCGCCTCCAAACCACTCGTGGCGTGTCCGCACGCCCGGGGAGGGATAGCCGAGGGAACTGCGGGGGGAGGGAAACACGACGAGAGCGGTGAGCCGAGGGGGGTGAGGATCGCCGAGAGCGGGTGGCCGTGACGACGAGCGGAGGAGGTTGACGATGCGAGAAGAGGTGCGAGAGAGAGACGAGAGCGATCCTCACCCTAAGATGGCGGCGAGAAGAGAGGCGGTCGCGCGGGGCGGAGCCTCTTATAGTCGGGGTCCTTCGCGGCGCGGGCAGAGGTGGCCGAGACGCGCTGAGCAATAAGTGCCTACTCTGAGGTTTTTTCGGTAAAAGTCACGTAGGTAAAAAATAAGATTATAAAAAATGAAAATAATTAAAAGGCACGAAGGGGAAAATAATAAAATAATATTAATAAATGAAAATAAATAATTTAGTTATAAAATAACATAATAATAAATTAAAATAATTAAAAGTCAAGTAGGTATAATTAATAATAATAAAAATAAATGAAAATAACTAAATTAGTTATTTTCATTTTCTTGGTTCTTTCGGTAAAGTCACGAACCACGTACGTGACTTTACCGAAAGAACCAAGAAGATGAATCCCTGCAGTCACGAAAGATTTAAATCGATAGTTATTTTCATTTATTAATATTGTTTTTATTATTTTAATAAATAACCAAATTAGTTATTTTCATTTATTTTTATTATTTTATTTTATTTTTTATATTTTTTTCCTACGTGACTTTACCGAAAGAACCTAAGAGTATGGATCCTTGCAGTCACGAAAGCTTCAAATCTAGAAAGAAGTGCCTGTTGACAATACATTAATTAGTTAAATTAAATAAGTTAATTAGTTTAAAATTAAAAAATCAGATTACCAAATAATGTGTTCAAGCTTTAATAGAACCTCTAAAGTGTTTAATTTCATATACCTATCAAGATGCTTTACTGTCACCTATACGGTGTACACAGACAAAGGTCCCCCGTATAGGCTGTAGCAGGCTGTAGGGGCAAGTGCACTGTGGCACACGAGGGGGTGGGTGGGCCAGCACCACGCCCGGCCGCCTTTGTTTCCCCCGTGGCGATGTTTACTACACACTGCACCAGGAACTCGTTTGAGGCTGAGTCGACCTAGGGGAGGCCCATGACCGGTTCGGATAATCGTCACAGGTGTTGGGGAGGGGCTGAGTGGGGAGGGTGGGGCTGGGTGGGGGGTGGGAGGGGTGGTGCTGGGTGGGGAGGGGCAGGTCACCCCGTGGTGCCCTTATAAAACTCAACGTTTAACCTACTCACGCCAGCTTGTGCCCGCCCTCAGCTCCCTCCGCAGGAATGTGTTACACGTTTCCCACTGAGGGGACATTGCTATAGACGCATGTGTTGTGATCTGTGCTGTTCAATTCCGAATGAGCAATTAGTCGAGGCGTCTTGGGGGTAGAAACTCGAGAAGTGGGAAAGTGAACATCTCATCGGAGCCTCCAGGTTCCTCTTCTTGGTTCTTTCGGTAAAGTCACGTAGAAGGGAAGTAAAAAAAAAATTCTCACGACGTTTCGGCCACAACGCAAGCAGCCGTCCTCAGGTGAAGACCAGGACAGCTGTCTCCCCGACAGACCTGGTCTTCACCTGAGGACGGCTGCTTGCGTTGTGGCCGAAACGTCGTGAGAATTATTTTATTATGTTTTCTTTTTACTTCCCTTCTACGTGACTTTACCGAAAGAATCAAGAGGATGAATCCCTGCAGTCACGAAAGCTTTAAATCGAAATTTAGCCTCCAGGTTCGTTGAGATACATTCTCAGTTTTCCTGCCAGAACATATCTCACAAAAGCCAGTCGGAGCAAACATCGATATCAAACTGGCATTACTACGATGAACATCTGTTAAAAAAGAGCTTCATAGCTCATCGGATTTCTCCTGCAGTATGAATAAATATTCAGGTTCAAAAGTTGATTTTTGTTTCACGCGCAGGTGTGAAGAAGTACTCAAGAGCTCAGCAAACAAAAGCAACGAGAAATGCGAGTCCTACCTGGATGTTACACGAAGGTCAACAGAGATCTCCTGCTACGCACACGAACCACGTTGAGGCCTTAGTGCCCATCTCCCGTGCACAGCCCTGCAGAGCCACTGATGGAAATTCCACATTCCCATGGCTTGTGGTCAGTCCATCGGACAACACCTGTTGATAACCCCTACAAAGTGGAACTTGTTTTACGTTTAGGTGGTATGTTGAAGATCATAGGGGCCGTCCATAAATGACGTCGCGCACCTGGGGGGGGGGGGGGGGTCAGACATTAGTGACGATGTGTGACGACGAGGGGGGGGGGGGGTAGAAATGTGACGTCACATCAAAATGCGCAACTTTAAATAAATATAGACAACGCGTTCTACTTAATTAAATAGACTTTTTAATACATGTTTTCTCCTACAACATCAGAGTGCAGCGCCACATTAAATACGCACTACGATGACAATAGTTTAAAGCGATTTGAAGCATGTTTTCTATTTTTTTTTGGGGGGGGGGGGCAGAGCTTTGAGACATCATATTTGAGGGGGGGTCTCTCAAAAATCGCCTAAAATCGCGTGACGTCATTTATGGACGGTCCCATACATGCGTAAAAAAAGTTTACAACTCTCCGTCAATCCTAGATTTGAAGCCACTGTTGGATGGTGGCCTCCATATTTAATCAGCGGTTATTTGACCATACTTCACCCCCCCCCCCAGGTCAGTGCGCTTTGAAGAGGGAGGTGGCTAATTCACACACCACCCCGCCACTGGTGTGCCACCGCTCCTTGTACCGCAATAACGCATTGGACGGGCGAGACCAACGGGGACGGGGGAGACCAAACGGGGATGGGCGAGACCAACTCGACGGGGGAGACCAACTAGACGGACGAGACCAACTAAACGGGGGAGACCAACTAAACGGACGAGACCAACTAGACGGGGGAGACCAGACGGGGACGGGCGAGACCAACTGGCACGTGATGTGGGGGGGGGGGTTGGCGATTGATAGAGACGAAGGTCGCAGCTTGTGTGAGGCGCACGCGAGCAGGACGTAGCACAAGGAGAGAGGGATACCCGGTGAGCGGCGGCGAGGAGATGAGAGGAGGGCTCCTGAGGGAGGGCGAGAGAGTCGGGGACATTCCACATTCGTATGGCGGGCGGGTGAGGAGGGGTGAGCGGTGAGCGCGGCTGCGATTTGGGAAGGAGGCTCACTGACACCTCCTCCTGGCCCACGTTCGTCTGCGGTTCGCGACGTGGGGGTCACGGGGGAGCTAGCGGGGGGCACGGGGGAGCTGGCGGGGGGCACGGGGACCCGGGGTGGCTCAGGGGACGCTGCTGTGGCCGCAGCAGAGGCGATGGCGAGCGGAGCTCGGGGAACGCAAAGCCGGAGAGGCCCTGCCTGAGGCACTAGGCGAGACGCAGGCTCTCCGGCCTAGGGCTTGACCTTTGCCGCAGAGAGCGAGTCCGTGTGGCGTGTGTGTGGTGTGTGTGGTGTGCCTGTGTGGTGTGTGTGGTGTACGTGGTCTGTGTGTGTGGCCTGTGTGGTGTGTGTGTGGGGTGCCTGTGTGGTGTGTGTGGTGTACGTGGTCTGTGTGTGTGGTGTGTGTGGTGTGTGTGGTGTGTGTGGTGTGTGTGTGGTGTGCCTGTGTGGTGTACGTGGTCTGTGTGTGTGGCCTGTGTGGTGTGTGTGTGGGGTGCCTGTGTGGTGTGTGTGGTGTACGTGGTCTGTGTGTGTGGTGTGTGTGGTGTGTGTGGTGTGTGTGGTGTGTGTGTGGTGTGCCTGTGTGGTGTACGTGGTCTGTGTGTGTGGCCTGTGTGGTGTGTGTGTGGGGTGCCTGTGTGGTGTGTGTGGTGTACGTGGTCTGTGTGTGTGGTGTGTGTGGTGTGTGTGGTGTGTGTGTGGTGTGCCTGTGTGGTGTGTGTGGTGTACGTGGTCTGTGTGTGTGGTGTGTGTGTGCGTGGGGCGCGTGGTGTGTGTGGTGTGTGGTGTGCTTGGTGTGGTGTGCGTGGTGTACGTGGTGTGTGTGTGTGTGGTGTGTGTGGTTTGGTGTGTGTGTGGTGTGCGTGGTGTGTGTGGCGTGTGCGTGGTGTGTGTGGTGTGCCTGTAATGGTGTGCCGTCTGTGCGTGTTGCGTGTGTGGCGTGCGTGGTGTGTGTATGTGGTGCGTGTGTGTGTGGTGTGCCTGTGTATCGTGGGGCGCCGTGTAGCAGTGACTATCCGAGTTCGATTCCTGTTCACGGCCAGTGGCGAATTTCGCAACCGGTCCTGGGTCTCCCTTACGCCGACTCAGCCTTAAATGAGTACCTGGGGCGATGTGTAACTATCGCCACAAGGGATACGTGTGCTGTGCCGTCCTTCATAGGTGCTCTTTGCCCAAACACTGGAGTCTGTTACGGCTAATCTGGAGATCGGCTGTTGTGTACGTGTGGTCTGTGCATGTTGTGTGCGTGTTGTGTGCGTACTGTGTATGTATGTTCTCCATGTTATGTGTCTATATATGTTGTGTGTGTGTTTGTTGTCTATGTTCGGCGTGTCGTTTTCATGTGTTGCCTATGTTGTGTGCTGTGTGTCGTCGTGTGCTGTCTATGTTGTGTCTATGATGTGTCTTTCCTTTGCACTCTGTATTATACGTACGTTTGTGTTGTCTGTCATCTTTGTTGTGTGTCTAGATGTTGTCTGTATGTATATCTTCGGGTGTGCAGTGGAGTCCTTTGAAGGAACAGGCTGGGCCTGTCCACGATCCATCCTGGGTTTAACCAGAATGGATTGTGTGAGGAGCTCATAGATCTTTGAAAGATCTGGAAAGAGACCCATCATCAGTGAGCTCCTCATGCAAACGAAGCTTGCGATGGCTGGGTCATGTAGCCTGCGTGCCCAGCCACCTCATGCCCATGCAGCTTCTGTTTGGCCGGATAGAGGGAGCTAAATCGGCACGGATTGGACAAGAGCTGATGCGGTGCAGGAGGATGTGGAGCTGATTGAATTTGACGATGACCGGTACCAGTGGTATCTAAGATCAGCCTCTGCGGAGGAGGCTTGTAAAAAGGCAGTCGGAGGCAGTTGCCCCTCCCAACAACGAACGGCAGAGGAGCGACGCTCACAACAACCAGCGGAGGAGTGCCGGGCAGCTAAAACGCGTCAAGTTGGCACAGTGGGGAGTAGAGACGGTGCATGTCTCAGTCAACTCGTAACACCAAAGTCTGTCTCATGACCTTCTGCCAGCGAGCCTGAGATACTTCACTTGGCCTTATGGTGTACCTAGCCTGGCACAAGCACCGCGATGACGTCACGGTTGGCTACGTACGGTTGCGACAGAAGTTCAACATACGTACTCAGTGGCGAATGGTGGTTGTGTGTGCAGCGGAAATGCGCGCTCTGCAGCTCGTACGTGAGACCTGGCCGCTGATGTTGGTGCCCCTGGGCTTCGTGATCGGATGGCGCCTCGACCGACACTTTGACTCCACCATGGTGGACTACCGCAACAAGAGCAAGTTGTTCGCGAGGTGGAGCACACGCAGCCGGCACCGGGTCACTCGCCGTGACAGCGCAGCACACAGCTTCTCGATCACACACTGTAATGTACAATACAGGCTCACTCACTGTCACCACTCGGCACTGCGAACTGTGAGGACAGGGTCACCCACCACTCGGCACTGCACCCTGAGGGACGGGGTCACTCACCACTCACCACTCGGCACTGCGCCCTGAGGGACGGGTCACTCACCACTCACCACTCGGCACTGCACCCTGAGGGACGGGGTCACTCACCACTCACCACTCGGCACTGCGCCCTGAGGGACGGGTCACTCACCACTCACCACTGCACACACTGAGGGACCGGGTCACTCACTACTCACCACTCGGCACTGTCTTGTGTATGTGCGTTCCTGCCTTCCAGGGAACTCAAACCCGGGGAGACGGAGACCTGGAAGTGAGGGGGGCTGGCTCCCCGTGACGCCCCCCCCCCCCCTGTCCCCAACCTTCGCCTGGAAGCCCTCACACGAGATGTCAGCCCACCGTGTGAACTTTGAATTGTCCCGTTTGGCCCTCTTACGCGAGTCGGGTCTTAATAAACGGCCTGGCTGATCCTGTCTGTTGCCCCGAGCTGGTACCTGGTAGGAGGGAGGCTGGGTGGGTTGACAGTGCGCAATATGATGATTCACAGTGATTCACAGTGATTCACCTCGCAATATGATGAGTCACAGTGATTCACAGTGATTCACCTTGCAATATGATGATTCACAGTGATTCACAGTGATTCACCTCGCAATATGATGATTCACAGTGATTCACCTCGCAATATCATGATTCACAGTGATTCACCTCGCAATATGATGATTCACAGTGATTCACAGTGCTTCACAGTGCAATATGATGATTCACAGTGATTCACCTCGCAATATGATGATTCACAGTGATTCACAGTGATTCACAGTGCAATATGATGATTCACAGTGATTCACAGTGATTCACCTCGCAATATGATTCACAGTGATTCACCTCGCAATATGATGATTCACAGTGATTCACAGCGCAATATGATGATTCACAGTGATTCACAGTCATTCACAGTGCAATATGATGATTCACAGTGATTCACCTCGCAATATGATGATTCACAGTGATTCACAGCGCAATATGATTCACAGTGATTCACAGCGCAATTTGATGATTCACAGTGATTCACAGCGCAATATGATTTAGTGATTCACAGTGCAATATGATGATTCACAGTGCAATATGATGATTCACAGTGATTCACAGTGATTCACAGTGCAATATGATGATTCACAGTGATTCACAACGCAATATGATGATTCACAGTGATTCACAGCGCAATATGATTCACAGTGATTCACAGTGCAATATGATGATTCACAGTGATTCACAGTGATTCACAGTGCAATATGATGATTCACAGTGCAATATGATGATTCACAGTGATTCACAGTGCAATATGATGATTCACAGTGATTCACAGCGCAATATGATTCACAGTGATTCACAGTGCAATATGGTGATTCACAGTGATTCACAGTGCAATATGATGATTCACAGTGCAATATGATGATTCACAGTGATTCACAGTGCGCAATATGATGATTCGCCTGCGCCCCAATAATATTTGTCGGATTTTGTGGTTCCGCGACTCAATTTGTAAATGCTCCTGCACGTTGCTCCACGAGGGGGCGCTGAGAGGTGCGGAGACACCGCCAAGGCCCACGGCCACGCGGAGACGCCGTGCGCACGCGGAGTCGAGCGCGTGCCGAGCCACGGAGGCAGACGTCGCACACGGGTTTTGATTCCTTACCCGTACCCGGCCGCACCAGGGTCGCTAATGGGTGCCGTTCCCTACCCGTACCCTACCCGAAATGAGTGACAAACGGTTACTCACCAGTGACTCAGGGCCTACCCGTACCCGGCCGCACCAGGGTCGCAAACGGCTACCCGTACCCGTACCCGGCTGGGTACGGGTAGCCGGGTATCGGGTAGGGTACGGGTATCGGGTACCCGGTTGCGACCTCTGCACGGAGGCGCCAAGATGGAGACGTGGAAAGAAATCCCGAGCAGCAGAGAAGGGGACAGACTTTTTTGACTTTTAAACAACTTTTATTGCCGCCAGCAGCAACGGCACTGGAGGCGGTTCAGATATGAAACACACAAAGTCACCAGCAGACAAATAAACGCTATAAATCCACGCGCTGTGGCGCTAAATGCGCCGCGCACAACACGAAATAAAAGTCACGTGGTGGTGGTGGTCATCGCGCACGCCACGGTGACGAGCGAGCGCTTCAGAAGGTGAACACGAGGGTGCCGTCCACGCTGGTACAGAGAGGGGCTTGTCCGGCTCCCCAGCGTGCGAAGAAGACGTGCACATCACCGACATGTGTGTGGTACATGGCGTGCTCCAGCCGGAGCCGCGCCTTGAGCAGGCCCCTGAACACTGGAAGCACAGAGCAGCCGTCAGTGTCACCTTCGGAGAAAGGGAGCAGGGATACAGAGGCACGCAGAGATTCGGTCGCAGTCAGGCTCACAGACATGGGGACACGGAGATCCAACTCGAGACACAGAGACGCCTTCAGACACGAAACAATGCACACGGGAGGCCAGCAGAGGGACACGTGTGCCACGCGTTTGCCACATTGTGTGAAATTTCAGGAAGTCCAAAATAGAGGGGTTTTTTGGGTTAGATCGCATAAATATAAGTGTGTTGTTAAACCCGCCACCACCCGACAGCCAATTAGGTTTAGTCAATTAAACAAAAACATGCCGATTAGTTACGAGTTCACACCGGTGATGTGCTGGAGAGTAAACCCACTGCCACATATAAACTCGACTACCGTTCTGTTTCACCGGTTATTTCAACAACAACAAAAAACAACCTCATCAGGCGAGTTCTGGAGAAATCCTCTTGTTTCGGTCTTAAGTAGAGCGGATAAATTAGATGTCATCACTTATGAGCCAATTAGGTGCCTAGACCGGTGTGTTGGAGAGTAAACCCACAACATTTACACATCCACGGCATGTGGATTGACTCTCCAACACACCGGTGGGCTGAAGTAGTAACTTATTGACGCGTTGTTTACGTGACAAACCTTACTGGCCGTGTCGGGTGGTGGAGGGTTACGACACATTTATACTCACGTGATCTAACCCCAAAATCTTTATGAAGAATAATATTGGTCGCGAAAGCCTAGGCGTTAAACGGGGTGGTTCTTTTGAATTAAATAATGAAGGGAGAATACGAGGACGGAGGTGATGTGTGGGAAGACGATGGGCCTCAGGCTTTTGTGGGCTCACCACCCTATCGACTAAGCTGAGCGATAGTGGTGGTGGTGACTGACACCTTCACTGAAGATGAACACCAGTGCAGGGACGCAGGCAAGGTAACCAGACGTCTTGCGACGCCCTCTTCCACGTGTTGGCTCCATGGGCCTGTTGGATCCCGAGACACTCTATTGGGTGACTTTATTGCCCAAGTGGGTGATGATGAAGGCACTCGGGCCGGGGTATTTGCAAGGCTTATGCAACATCGGCTCAATAATGGCGAGAGGCTGCTAGACTTCTGTTCAACACACGAATGTGATTTCCAACGGTTTCCCTCATTGGTGCATCCGCACAACATGGGTACATGCTGGGGTTCGAGCCAGGGAGATCTGCCAGACTGTCGTGGCAAAACTGAATGTCAACCCATGTTCTTGAAACCATGAATTGCCACATGTTCTCTGACCATCGGCTTGTCGTCTGTAAGATACACCTGCCGTCCTTCCAATGTTGGCGGGTATGAGTCCACCTCGGACCCAATTCAAACCCAAGTCACGTAGGCATAAAATAAAATCAATCACGACCTTTCGGGCGCAACACAAGAGCTTTCCCATCTGATGACGGACGCTTGTGTTGCGCCCAAAACGTCGTGATTTATTTTATTTTCTACCTACGTGACTTTACCGAAAGAACCAAAGAGTATGGATTCCTGCAGTCACGAACGCTTCAAACCCAAAATGGCATGTTGAACATTTGCAAGCATTTATTTATTTCTTTGTCCAGCACTTGCACCCCGATGTCAAGGGGGGAAATCGGTGAGGTCCCACGACTACCGCTCACGCAGCGGCTGTACCTTCACGGGTTACCCAGACGAGGAATTCCGCAGAACACCCTGGGCTGACGGAGGAGCTGTTCCCGCTGGTTGAGAGAGAACGCATCGGGGCCGATTATCATCGCCGCTCGCAATACCCCACGCCTGAAAACGAGGCCGCTGCCTCCGCTCAAAGAGATTCGGAGAGACATTCGGTGCTGCTGCTGCTGATAGCCAGTGCCGGATTGTCCGAGTAGCACAAGTAGCTTCTATGCTGTGGGGCCCGCACTTTCAAGGGCCTCCCGCTAAATGTTTGCAAGCTATCCATTCCGGTTCAGTGATTCTGCACTTGCTCTATTACTATAGTACTATACCGCCTTCAACTTTTACGAACGACTGGGTGTTTAAGGTTAGCGATTTGTCGTATTATCTGGCTGTGTAGCAAATGAAAAAAAAAAAACAATGTAAAAAAAAGTAACAAAAATTGTGTTTTTTTAGGGCCCCTTTATAACATAAAGGCCCTGCACTAGCTTCATCTGGCACTGGCAAATCAAGATTGGCTGATACTGCTGCTGCATGTGCGTGTGTCCGTGAGCGTGTAGCCGTGCGTATCGGTGCGCGTGAGAAACCCAACCACAGCCACAGCCACCCCTCCCCTGCTCACCCTGGCGCGTCGCAACCTTCACCGACTCATCCATTCTCTCGCCGTCGTCGTCGTCGTCGCTATTCCTGGGAAATTATTTTTAGAGTCGCGCGGATCCCGTCCTCATTGTTGACGCCGCGCGCCGCCGTTGGCAACGCGCGGTGTTTGCGTCTCGCTGTTTTGTGTTGCCACCGGTGAAAGGTGCGCCCCCCCAACCCAACCCCCCCCCCCATCACCACCATCAGCACCGACCGGATGGCCACGTGTACCCACCCCATAGCTCTCCCCTACCTGCCTACCCGTCACCTCTCAGCACGCAACTCCATTTCCCTCCAATTAGCCCCCCTCCGCCTCGCCCCGTCTCTCCCTCCCTCCCCCTTCGTTCCCACGACCGCCCGCTATCTCGACACACCTCGATCACCCTGACTTCACACGGACTGACTTTGTCGTCTTAATGTCTCATGCACGCCACCCCCATACAAACACAGCACACACACACCACGCACCACACACACACACCACACACGCCACCCGCACACAAACACACCACACACACCACACACACCACCACACACACCACACACACCACACACACACAACCACGCACATTATACCACACACACACCACACACACACCACACACACCACACACACACAACCACGCACATTATACCACACACACACCACACACACCACACACATAACCACGCACATTATACCACACACACCACACACACACTACACACACAACCACGCACATTATACCATACACACACCACACACACACACCACACACACACAACCACGCACATTATACCACACACACCACACACACACAACCACGCACATTATACCACACACCACACACACACACACACCACCAAACACACGCACCACACACACATCACACACACACCACGCACACACTACACACACTACACACACCACACACTCCCCACACACCACCACACACACACCACCACACACACCACACACACCACACACACTACACACACCACACACTCCCCACACACCACCACACACACACCACCACACACACCACACACACACACACACTACACACACCACACACTCCCCACACACCACGCACACACCACACACACTATACACACCACACACACACACCACACACACACTCCCCACACACCACCACACACTCCACACACACACACCACACACACCACACACCACCACACACACCACACACCACCACACACATCACACACACTACACACTCCCCACACACCACCACACACACCACCCCCACACACACACTCCACACACACACACACCACACTCCACACACACACACCACACACACACCACACACACGCGTCAGATCTGCTTACGAAATCTCCGCGCCGCAACGATGACGTCTGCAGGTGAACGAGAGCAAAATCGCCGCAAGAAGCCGAGGCGACAACAACAACAACGACGACGCCGCCAACACGCGCAGCCGCCAACCCGGGCACGGCGCTTACGAGCTCAGGAGCAAATCCCCCACTCTGTGGAGCCTTAAAGCGGCTCTTGTTTGTCTCTTTCTCTGGGGTGGGGGAACCTTGTAAGGGGATTTTCACCCTGGGGCCCTTCATTGCGCCCGGCTCACGCAACGCATGGGACGCGCTCCCTCCCCGCGCCGCTCCGCCTACCGAGGAGGGTCCAACACGCCGCCGCGTGCAGCCTGTTGACGGACTGTTGGGGCACCACGCCTAGCCCGGCCGCCTTTGTCTCCCCCAGTGGCGATGTGTTTACGCGCCGCGCCAGGGCACTCATCGGAGGATGAGTCGACCTTGGGGAGAGGCCCGGGACCGGTTCGGGTAATCGTCAGCGGTGTCGGCCGTGAGCGGGAATCGAACTCAGATCGCTGGGTTCGTGGCTCAGCGCGCTAACTGCTGCACCACCGCTCCCCACACACACACAACAAAGACCCCCCCCCCCCGTGTAGCAGACTTTTGGTGGCAAACGCTGTTAGCGAGGAGCACCTACGAGGCGGTGGGTGGCCAGCACCACGCCCGACACATTCTCTCTCACATTCACACCACACACAACAACAACAACCGCCATTCGCCACTAAGTCACCACGGTGCTTGTGCCAGGCTAGGTGCACATTGAAAACGTGAAGTGTCGAACGCCCGCTGCCAGGAGGTCACGGGACATACCCAGGTGCCACGGGTCGACTGACTGAGATGACCGAGATGACTGGCTGATGCACCACCTGTGCCCCCTACTGTGCCAACTTGCTGTGCTTTAGCTGCCCGGGTCCTCTGCTCGTTGTGAGCGTCGCTCCTCCGCCCTCCGATGTTGTCGGAGGGCGACTGCCTCCAATCGTCCAGGAGCGTACATCAGCTCCACGGTAGGTTGTGGTGTCAAGGACATTGGCCCGCATCCAATGTTCCGTCACTAGATAGTCCAGCAGATGTTCTTGCTTAGACCCGGCATGCATCCTATGATGTGTGGATGCGCCGATGCCGGAACAGAGTGTTGGTAATTCCAAGCCGAAAGGATGCACAGAATTCTATCAGCCTCCCACCGTTGTTCCCGAGCTGATCTGGCCCATGCCTTTCGATCACTCCAGGCAATGTGCCAGTGTCACGACCCACTCGGGCATCAAAGTCACCCAAGAGGATGACTCCATCCTGAGGGGCCACTTCAGCGAGCATCTGTGACAGGCAAGAGAAGGCATCTGACTCATCGTCCTTGGCTGCACGTGAGCGGCAGAATAGGCGACTTCCGAGTCACGCAGACAATGAAACGATAATACGGCTAAATTGATTCGGAATGAGACCCACATTGTCAAACCGGAGCTGGTCGTGAGCAAACTGGCCAACGTCTGGAGCTCATCCTCCATCTGCTCCACGATCGGCAAATGACTCGCGGAGAGCTGGCGTGGCGGAGTGTTCCATCACACAAAGTACCCCGGCAGGTGCTTCTCTCTCGCTGGGCTTGCTGATGAGGCTCCACACACAAAGGTAAAGACCCCCCCCAATATAGCCCTTACCACGCTGTTGCGGCAAGTGCTGACAGCGAGCACCTGTTAAGGCACGCGAGTTGGTTGTGTGGCACCGCAGCCACTCATGTAAAGCCGAGACAGCTCCGAGGGAGACCCCCAAGGACACGGTTCGTATATTGTGTCACTGATGTTGGCCGTGAGCGGAAAATCGAACTTGGGTGGCCGGGTTCGTAGCGAAGTGCGCTAACCACTGCACCACCGCTCCCCCCCCTCCTTGCCACTGATTATGAATGCACCGATACCAACTGGTGGACTGCACCACCGTGACGTGCAGACTACGGCTGGGGCAGGTGAGTGACGCATGGCGCTGCGGGAGGCGGACGCGGTGAGCGATGGAGTGAGCGGTGGAGTGAGCGGTGTTGGTGCGGTGACAGCGGTGCTACTTAGCCCGGCAGCATCATCATCAGCAGCCAGAGGAGATGGAGAACGTGGTGGTGGAGGTGGTGGAGATGGAGGTGGGGGTGGAAGTGGTGATGGAGGTGGTGGAGGAGGTGGTGGAGGTGGAGGTGGTGTTGGTGGTGGTGGTAGAGGTGGTGGTGGTGGAGGTGATGGTGGTGGAGGAGGTGGTGGAGGTGGTGGTGGTGGTGTTGGAGGCTGCGCGTCACGGAGCCCAAATTTAGGGTCCGCAGGCGACGCTCGCGGCTTTCCACTCGGACCGTGACGTCACGGCGCACCGGGGTCGAGCCTCTGGAGAGGCGTGAGCCGCGCGAGTTTCCACTCCTCCGTGTCGCCCACGTCTCCACGAACCCGCCCGTCTTGCGTGCCCGCGTGTCCACGTGTCTACGCCTCTCCGCGTCTCTGCTCATCGGCGCCTCTCGCTTCGTCAGCGTCTGTGCGCGCACACTGACAAAGCGACCTCTCTCTCTCTCTCTCTCGCCCTGCGCGTGCTCAATCGGTCCCAAGATGAATCGCAAAACGCCGGAATGGCACCACCGTTTTGTTTGTTATCTGCAGAGACTTCGGGCGCATCGCGGCTCGGCGAGCTCCGGTTGCCCCCCCTCAACCCCGATGAGAAGCACGCGGCCCACGCTTCCACCGCTCGCACGGAGCTCCACGGACTCGCTCTGGGGACCCGGCGCGCTGTGGCTCGCGTGACGACGCAAGGAAGTTCAACAAGGTCGCGGTGACCCTCCTCCTACTACTACTCCTCGTCCTCCTCAATTTTCACCACCACCTCTCCCTCCCCCTCCTCCCTTCTCCCCGTCCTCTTCCTCACCTCTTCCTCACCTCTCCTTTCCCCCCTCCTCCCCTCTCCTCCCTTTCCTCCTCCCCCCTCCTCCTCCTCCTCCACCACCTCCTCCACCTCCTCCCCTCCTCACCTCTCCCCCCCCCTCCTCCCACCTTCTCCCTCCCTCCCTCCCCCTCCTCCCCCCTCCTCCTCCCCCCTCCACCCCCGTCCTCCAGGTAGAGACGAGGTGTTGGTGAAGGAGGGGGCCGTGTTGGTGCCCCGTGATGGGAGCTGGGAGAGGCGCCGACTTCAAACAGCGACCGCGCGCCTGCGTCCCCGCCCTCGAGAGGAAGTTTCATGGCCGGGCTCGGATCAAATTTCTCCATTTTTTTCTTTGTTTCACCGGCCGAGACAAAACACACACACGCAGCGCAGCGCCACTTTCTCGTCACCTGCAGCAAACGACGGCGCTCGTTCCACCGGCCGTGAAAAGCGTCGCTCCCTCTCGACCCAGAGGACCACGAGCCATTGGGTTCGCGCTCACCAGATGGAGGAGCTCCAGTCGATGGCCAGATTTCACTCCACCCTGCCCGAGTGACCCTGCGTGTCCTGCCATCCATCTCTAGCGGAGACCCGCTAATGGCTCAGAGGGTGGCAGCGAACGACCCGCGAAGGGAACGGTTTCCGAGTTCAAACCCTGGCCGCTGGGTGTGTTTTTTATGTTGAACCCGGGGCCGATTTAAAAATGACCACTCGTGCCAAACCTTTTTTTGTCATTCTGGGCGGAACTATGAAGCGCCATCGTAGACTTTGAAGAGGCTCAAAGCCCCGCAATAGCAATATGTGGAATGATCCGCAAACGGGGAAATGATCAGACACCTCAATGCCCAATCGGAGATGAACATCGCTCCGACTTTTTCAAATGTTCCGCGCGGCACGGCCGGGAGTCGTGGTGGGGGTAGGGGGGGGAGACGGCGTTGCGGCCACTTAGCGAGCGGAGCGTGAAAGACGGCGATTCCATTTCAGAAAGGCGACCCCCTGGGTGTCATACCTCCTGGCCACGCAGACCTCTCCCTCGGCTCTCTCCCTCGGCTCTCTCCCTTGGCTCTCTTTTTTTCTTTTCTTTTTACGATCAGTGGAAACAAGAAGATGCTCGGTGTATTCGGCACTTTGCTTCGTTCATCATTTCGTAATTTTTTAAAAATAAAATTTACATTTTTTTACTTTGCTTTATGTAAACCCCCACCTCTCGCTCACTCTCTCTCTCGCTCTCTCCCCGCTTTCTCTCTCTTGGCGCTCTCCCTGCTCTCTCTCTTGGCGCTCTCCCTTCGCTCTCTCGCTCGGCGCCCTCCCTCGGCTCTCTCCCTTTGCTCTCTTTATTTTTACGATCAGAGGAAACAAGAAGATGCTCGGTGTAGTCGGCACTTTTCTTCGTTTATCATTTCGTTTTTTTGTGTTTTTTTCAATGATTAGCTTTATGTGCCCCCCCCCCCTTTTTAAATGAAAGATTGCACAAAAGATGTCATGCTCTGCTCTCCTCCTTCTTACCCCTTCCCTCTCTCTTTACCCCCCCTCTCTCTCTCTACCCCCTCTCTATCTCTACCCCCCCCCCCCCTCTCTCTCTACCCCCTCTCTCTACCCCCCTCTCTCTCTCCCCCTCTCTATCTCTACCCCCCCCCCCCTCTCTCTCTACCCCCTCTCTCTACCCCCCCTCTCTCTCCCCCCTCTCTATCTCTAACCCTCTCTCTCTCTACCCCCCCCTCTCTCCCCACTCTCTCCCTACTCCATGTCTATGTTCCCCCTGTTTTTATGTAATATTTTTAATGTTTATTTTTTATTTTTACTACGACAAGTGCTGCATCTGCACCCACTCCCCACGCTCTCTCCGCGCTCCCCCCCGATCCCGTTCCCAAAACAAACGTCGCGGGCGTCGGGCTCCGCTCCACGGTTCGGTGGCGCAGCCTCCATCACCCCCCCCCCCAACACCCCCCCCCCCAGCCCACCCCCCACCCCCAACACCCAACCCCAACCCGGCACCTCGGAAACGCCTCGCTGAACGCCGCCACCAACACCACCGCCACCACCACCACCGCCACCACCGCCACCACCACCACCGAAATCACCACCACCACCGCTGCCACCACCATTAACGCCGCCACCACCACCGCCGCCACCACCATCACCACCACCACCACCACCACCGAAATCACCACCGCCGCCACCGCCACCACCGCCACCACCACCCCCCCGGGGCCACCGCTGTGTACCCGGCGCGGTGTGTCAACGTCAGCGTTGGGGAGACGAAGACGGTCGGACGTGGTGCTGGCCAGCCACCCCCACCCCCCCTCGCGTGCCCTGCTGACCTTAATCAGTGCTCGCATACAGCAACACCTGTGTGTGTCACATCACCTGTGTGTGTCATAACACCTGGTGGTGGTGGAGTGTGGGTGGTGAGTGTTGTGGCGATTGGGTGGTGAGTGTTGTAGTGTGTGGGTGGTGAGCATTGTGGTGGTTGGGTGGTGAGTGAGTGGGTGGTGTGGTGAGTGTTGTTGTGTGTGGGTGGTGAGCGCTATAGTGTAGTGCGAGCGGTGACCGGGTGGTGAATGGGTGGTGAGTAAGTGGGTGGTGTGGTGAGTGTTGTAGTGTGGGTGGTGAGCGCTGTGCTGTAGTGTGGGTGGTGAGTGGGTGGTGAATGGGTGGTGAGTAAGTGGATTGCGTGGTGAGTGTTGTGGTGTGTAGATGGTGAGCGTTGTGGTGATTAGGTGGTGAGCCGGTGGTGAATGGGTGGTAAGTGGATGGTGTGCTGAGTGTTGTGCTGTGTGGATGGTGAGCGCTGTGGTGATTGGGTGGTGTGGTGTCGGTGGTGAGTGGGTGGTGAATGGCTGTTGAGTGCCTGTGACGCGTGTTGCGGTGAGTGCGTGGTCAGCAATTGGCGGCGTGGTGAGTGTTGTCGTGAGTGGCTGGTGAGTGAGTAGTGGGTGATGTTGGTGTCAGTCGGCGGTGAGTGCTGTGGTGCAGTGAGCAGGTGAATGAATTGGTAGTCGGTGGTGTGGTGAGTGGGTTTGGTGAGTTATCGCTGTGCGGATCGCAACCCTCGATGCGCCGGAGGGGCTTTTGTTAAGCCGGTGACCCCGAAAGGAAAGCGATTGAGGGGTTCTCTGATTCCTGGCCTGGTCCACCCATGGGGGGGGGAGGTGGAGGGCGACGTTGCTGACGAATTAACGAATTTGAGGCCGAAGCAGGAGGAGGATTTCTCCTACAACTCTGGATGTCGCCTGATGATGCTGGTTGTTGTTGTAATTACCGTTGAAACGTTACGGTACTCGAATTGTAAATGTCGTAATGTATTTTACTCTCCAACACACAACCGGTTTGGTGCTGAACTAGTAACTCACTGGCCACGTTCTGTCTACGTGACGAATCATTACTAATTGGCTGTGTCGGGTGGTGGCGGGTTTAACGACACATTTATATTTACGCGATCTAACTCAACAAAACAAACCGTATTGTAAGTGAACATGTTGGCGGTACATGGGCGGGGTGCGATATTAATCTTTCCACATTTTTCGCAATTATTTATTTTCCAACATTCGCAAACCCCCAGTCGAGAAAATCTTGCGATGCTGGTGGTGGTGCGTCAAAACCAGCTCTCGTGATGTCTACGCGATCGGAGCAAAATAATGTTCATGAGCGGGCTGAACACGAAGCTTCCACACAAGTCTGTTGCCATAGAGCAGCAAACGCAGCCCTCATAAGAATAATTTAAATGTATAAAGCGCTCTTAAGCAACCGATCTCAGGCCGCTATGCGCGGACAGGCAGAACGTAGTTAACAACAACCAAGTCAAGAAGAAGTGAGAAATACGTTTGGGAATAATTAAAGAGAGAGAAAATGTTTAAACCATTTTAAACAGACCATCGGCTGGCTCCATGTTTTTGACTTCTCGTGCCCTAGGCCCTAGGCCTGCGTTGGACGCTTCCTCGATTCGTTTCCGGGGTCGTCCCTCGGTCGGACGGTGGCCACCGAAAGGCGACGGCTCGCCACGGCGGTGACACCAAAAAATAAAAACCAGCGGCTGAATCTAAGTGGAAGAGTCCACAGCTCACGCAAGGGAACAATAGCCACATCGTCAGTTCGTGGTGGGGGGGGGGGGGGGGGGGTCGTCTCTACCTGGTGGGTCTACAGCAGCATCGCGTGCCCCGGACACAAATCAAGGGTCAATATTCAACTTTTGTTCTTTTTAGCAAGTCTCAGTCGACCGAATAAGCCTTCGAGTCGGGTAAAACTTGGCGACAGGGTCAATGAAAGAGCGGTAAACAGATGTGCCGATTCAAATTGTGATGTCAGACTGCTCTGTGAGGACCCCGTGTGCTATGGTGCACCAGCGTACCACCAATACGTCCAAATATCGAACCCAGGGAGATCCAAAGAAGACCTCAACGGCAGAGCAGGCAGAACGAGGATGCGATGGCGCAATGAAGGCTGCAGCAGAGGGCTGCATGTCCAGTCGTCTCGGTTCTGCGAACCATCGCTTCAAGGTTTCTCTTTCCACGAAAGCATCGCGTGGCTACTGACGACAGCTACCCCACCCCATGGCAGAGGTTACACAGCAGTCCTCTTGCTCTAAGGCCCCGCGGGTAGGGGCAGGTGACCACGGTAGGGACAGGGGATAAGTGATGAGTGGAAGGCCCCGAGTCACGGACCTACGCAGAGGCGACGATGGCAAGAAGGTTGCCTTGCAATCGGAACTCGCTATGAGCGTGACTGAGCGGGCATATTCAGGATCCATTTTGCTCACCCCACATGAGGAATTGCATTGAACGTAACCTGTCTCGTTTCATTTTGTTCCTGACTTGATAAGCGAGTCCAGCGGAATGACCCTACCCGCTGTCCAAATCGAGTGTTGTGGTCTCGTACACCAGAATGTCCTCAACTCCGCGAAGGACAAACCTCCAAGAGTGACCGGAACGGACGGCACTTTGTGGCCAGGGATCGTGCGCGGCGCGATAATCGATTCGGTTGTGCTCGGTGAGGCGCTCCGGAGCCTAACGCCGGCTCTTTGAGCACGTGGCCAGAGCCTAATGCCCGGCTGATTGGGATGCGTCCACGGCATTCGTTTTTTTCTGTTATTTTCCATCGAAGACAAAGACGTCAACCAGATGCTGCAAATTACCGGCCGAACAAAAGCTGTTTAGGCATGCGGTGGCTGGGCATGCGGGCTACATGACCCAGCCAATGTAGCCTCGCCTGTCAGAGGAGCTCACCAATGGGACTTTGTCAAGATCTTTCAAGTATTTGTGAGCTCCACATACAATCCAGCCTGGTTAAACCCCGGATGGAGCGTAGGCAGGTCAGCCATGTTTCTAACCGGTGAAGATGATCCATTAGGTGGGTCCACGTTTCGCAAGCATAGAGAAAGGAGGGCATGATTATGACCGAGAAGACCTGAAGCTTCGTGTGGAGCGACACACCGGGTAGCTTCCACACAGCGTTACGCAACCGATGAAAAGATAATGCCACTCGACTGATTCGGAGTGAAACCTCTGCTGTCAAACCGGAGCCGGTCATGAGCACACTGCCCAGGTATGGGAAACTCTCCACTCTCTCCACAACTGCCCCATCACCAATTAGGAGTTGTGGGGGTGGATTGTCGGATGGTACAAAATACCCAAGCAGGTGCTTAGTTTTGGTGGGGCTGATGGTAAGGCCCCACCTCTTAGTGGTACACTCCAGGTTCATCAGCAGCGCCTCCAACTCCTCATCTGAGTGAGCAGCAATCACCAGCTCATCGGCATACATAACACGGTTACCCAATAGGGAGACATCCCTTGACCGCACCCATGCATCGATCAGCCTCCCATTGTAATTGTACCAGTTAGAAATTCCTCCGGAACAGCCATCGAATGCTTCACGAACTACGTGGTCGAAATAGATGTTAAATAATGTGGGAGCCAGAGGACATTTCTTATGCACCCCAAGGTGAGCAGGTAATTGCTCCGACTCCCGGCCACGTAGTTTTACCCGGGTCCGCTCACCATCATGAAGGTCCTTAATGATTGTAAGCAGAGGGTCAGGGACTCCGAAAGCACGAAGAACAACTCCAGACATACTGATGGTATCATAGGCCTTTACAAGGTCAATAAAGCAGAGATGTAGGTCTTGTTGGAATTTCCTCCATCTCTGCTGTAGCAAACGTACAGAAAATATGGCATCTGTGCAGGACCACCCTTTCCTGAAACACATAGGGGCCCTGCAAGCCTTTCCTCAGCGTGCCTGGCAAGGCGACATTGAATAATCCTTGCTAGGATCTTTCTGTGGATCCTGTCCTGTGGTCCAGATAATTGGGATTATGTCATGTCGGGCAGTCTGCACACACATGCACACACATGCACACACGTGCACACACGTGCACACACGTGCACACACGTGCACACACGTGCACACACGTGCACACACGTGCACACACGTCCACACACGTGCACACACATGCACACACATGCACACACATGCACACACGTGCACACACGTGCACACACGTGCACACACATGCACACACATGCACACACGTGCATTTCGTTTAGGAGATTGTCTCAGACTTCTGATCGCCCCTCGCACTTTCTCCACAGACGGCACCTCAGCCAACCAATCACAAGGGATGGCTACTTCTGCCAATAGTTGAGGCACGGCAGCCCTAGCAGGGTCGTCCCCACCTTGCACCATGATGTTGTCTGGTCGGAGGGAATTCCCCTCCACCAAGACCTCACAAAAGTGATCTGTAAACCTGCAGACCTGTTCCTGGGGGTCTGAGATTGGATTACCGTTCTTTCCCTTAAGGATGATGATGCAAGTAACTTTTTTGATGCAATTAAATCGTGATTAAATCGTAACTGAGGCAGATTCCATCTCCTCAGCAACCCGCCCCCACCACTCATCCTTGCAGTGCCACACGGCTCACCGAATCTCTGAGCGAAGGCTGCAAGAAGCCTCCTCATTCTCCGATGTTGGATTTTGTCGACGAAAGCAGTGGTCCTGTCGTTTTCTCTCAACCAGCCGGAACACCTCCTCCTTCAGCCAGGGCCTCTGTGGAGGTCTGGACCACATACCCAATGCAGCCGTTGCAGTTGCATGAGCCACAGTCCTGAACCTCACCCATTTCCCCTCAGCATCAGAAAGAGTGGGACGGGACGATGCCAACCCCAGCTGGAAGCGGTGTTGAAATTTCTGCTCGTAACTATCCTCAGCTAGCTGAGACCAGGCCACTGTGCGATTGAATGGGGTCCTAGATGGACACCCACCGCCGGAGTGGAAGAATGGCAGGCGCATCTTACAGATGACAAGTCGATGGTCAGTGGGCAGGTCAGCTCCACTGTAGGTCATCGTGTCAAGGACATGGGTCCGCATCCGCTGTTCCGTCACTATGTAGTCGAGCAGATGTTCGTGCATGGACACGGCGGGCATCCATGATGTTGTGTGGATGTGCCGATGCCGGAACAGCGTGTTGATCATTACAAGCTCATGGGCTGCACAGAAGTCTAGCAGCCCCTTCGGTTGTTATTGCGCTGATCTGGCTCATGCCTTCCAATCACTCCAACACAGGTGTGTGCGTCATGACCCACTCGGGCATTGAAGTCACCCAACAGGCTGACTCTATCCCGAGGGGCCACTTTAGCTAGCACCTGGGACAGGAGGTTATAGAAGGCCTCTGACTCATCGGCCTCGTCTGCATCCCTCCACTGATGTTCATCTTCTGTGGGGGGCGTCAGCAACCACCATCACCACCATTACCAACACCACCATTATCAACACCAACATCACCAACCAAATAATGTGTCCAATGAGGAGTGAGCGATGCGCGCTGTGAAGATGCCCTATAAGGGGGAGAGGCAGATTCAATGGATATGGTGGAAAGTGTGTTCCACTGATGGATGCCATTTTTCGATTGTCGGCTGTCAAGATTATTTATTTTAGCTTGTATTTATTTTGTCAATCAGTTAAAACTCTCTGAGCTATTGGATTTTGTTTAGAGGCGACCTGGCCACACACGATAGCTCGTCCGAGTGCCTTGCATCGTCATCATCATCATCACACGTGGGAATGTATAACAATCTCAACTCATGTTTCTAAAAGTCGCGGGCAACATTAGAGGCCCCGAAGACAAATCCACGCGATCACCAGCAAGAGAGAGAGAGAGAGAGCAATCACGCGGTCTCCAAATACGCAACAATTCATCGCCAGGGTCTGGGATCGAACCGACGGCCTCCAGCGTGCCAGGCGAGGGATATCACGTGACGCACTTTGGAGGCGAAGTCACGGAGTGCTCGCTCGTCACGCAGGTTGCGGAAGGGTGGCGGGGAATCCGAGCGGGGCCGTCGCGTTACCGATGCCTCCTCGTGCTGCGAGACACCCACGGGGGCTGTAGACACTGCCACCCTCCACCTCAGTCATCACCCATTTACCCCCCACACCCCCAAAGACAAAGATCCCCCGTGTAGCCTTAACAGACTGCTGGGGCAAGTGCTGTTAGCGGAGAGCAGCACCAGTGAAGGCCGGCAAGGCACACGACGGGGTGCGTGGCGAGCACCACGCTGGGCCGCCTTTGTCTCCCCCAGTGGCGATGCTTACAAATCGCACCAATTGTTACTGATTTGAGGCTGAGTCGACCTAGGGGAGGCCCAAGACCGGTAAAGATAATCGTCACCGCTGTTGGTGGCCGTGAGCGGGAATCGATGTCGGGTCGCCGGGTTCGTAGCGCAGCGCTCCTGCTCCCTCCATGCCCCCCCCACACAGTGCAGCCCACACAGAAGCACGGAACACAGAGCACAGAGCGCCCCGTGCCACCTCAGCCTGCCCAGACTCCCCAGCCGCTGCTGCTTCTCTGCTGCTTCAAGCGCAACCTCTGGCGACGTCAGATGGATGGATCGCAGTTGATGAAAACGGTGCGGGGGGACGGTGATGGATGAATAATGGATGATGGTTGTATGATGATGGAAGATAGATGCGTGATGATGATGTTGATGGTGGTGGTGGTGATGGCCGATTGGCCACTGACACGGTCAGGGACTGTTTGTGTCGTCACCGAGGTGCGCGTCGTCGTCATCCTCCTCCGCCGACCAGGGATGATGTAAGGGTGAGTAATGCCCGATGCGTGTGGACTGATGTGGGGTGATGATGATGATGGTGGCGGTGGTGGCTGACAGCTGCATGGCGCCGTGGCGCGTCAATAAGTCCCGTGTGTGACGTCGCGTTACCACCACCACCTCCACCACCACCACCTCCACCACCACCACCTCCACCACCACCTCCACCACCACCTCCATCACCACTTCCACCACCACCACTACCACCACTCCCCACGTCTCCCCCCCATCACCCCGCATCCTCTCGCCGCCGTCGCGCGCAATGGGACAGGTGGAGCGTGCGTCTCGCGGGGGGGGGGGGGGGGTGCGAGGGGGTGGTGGAGCGAACCGGTGAGTGATTAGATTGGGCTCAGGGGAAGCAAGCCACGGATTGCGCATTATTGTGCGCGGAGCACGAGACGCTGTCGAAAGCCGCGCTGATCCGTGACAAGCCCCGCGGCTCCGCGCCCGCGTCGTGACGGCGCTGACGGCTGTCGTCGCGGGCCCCCCCCCTCCACCCCCCCCACACCCCCCACACCCCCCACACCCCCACACCTCCTCGCTCGCGCGTCGCCTCCATGATCGCGTGGCCCTGCATTGTCCTCGCCGCGCGGACCGCTGTGTAGCGCTGCGCGCTCGCTGAGCTCCTGGATCTGCAGCAGAATGCGGCATTGTGGACTCCTCCAGGGGGTGGGGGGGGGGGGTCCTAGCGGGCGGCGGCGGGGGGAGCGGTCGCCACACAATCGCTGGCCACCGCCACCGCCGGTGCGCGACCTCACCTGGTTTACCTGGTCGCCCCGGGCAACCGCGGCGACGCGCCCGCGAGCTCCACTTGGTGCGTGGCCCCCACACCTTGTGGCGTGGCACGCGCAGTTTCATCATCATCATCATCATCCATCATCATCATCCATCATCATCCATCATCATCATCATCATCCATCATCATCATCCATCATCATCATCGCCATCCATCATCATCCATCATCATCATCCATCATCATCATCATCGCCATCCATCATCATCCATCATCATCATCCATCATCATCATCCATCATCATCATCCATCATCATCATCCATCATCATCATCCATCATCATCACCATCCATCGTCATCGTCGTCGTCACGTCCATTGTTCGCCATCAACGTCGTCGTCATCCTCCGTCATTTGCGAAGCTGAACTTGAATCCTCCCCCGCGTCCATCATCGCAAAACACGACCGCGACAGATGGCGACGGCTTGGTCTGCCGGGCATTCATCCAGCAGTGGATCGATCAGGGTTGAGATGAATGAGTGAGTGTCGCTGTGACCTGCAATGTGGTGAGTGAGTGGCTGAGTTAGTGAGTGACTAAGTGGGTGTGGTTGTGACCTGCGGTGTGGTGAGTGAGTGGCTGAGTGAGTGAGTGAGTGACTGAGTGGGTGTTGTTGTGACCTGCAGTGTGGTGAGTGAGGAGGTGAGTGAGTTTGGTGAATGAGTGTTGTTGTGACCTGCAGTGTGGTGAGTGAGTGGCTGAGTGAGTGAGTTTGGTGAATGAGTGTCGTTGTGACCCGCATTGTGGTGAGTGTCAAGGCCCATGCGACATCAGTAGGCCAGGGCACTGGGTTATTGATGATGATGCCGGCTCATCACTAAACAGTTCCTGAGCTCCCACTCAACATGTCCCCCCTCCAATCTGCGAAGTTTCTTCCGCCCTCCGTGTCCGTGATGCTGCTGCTGGTGGTGTCGCATCATCTCGCCGGAGGTGGTGTAGCAGCTGGGCTACAAACCCGGCCACCCGAGTTCGACTCCCGCTCACGGACAACACCGGTGGCGACTATTTAAACTGGTCCTGGGCCTCCTCTAGGTCGACTCAGCCTCAAATGTGTGCCTGTCGTGTAAACATCGCCACCGGGGAGACAAAGGCGGTCGGGCGTGTTGCTGGCCACCCACCCCCTCGTGTGCCGTCCCCGCCTTCATAGGCGCTGCTCGCTAACAGCACTTGCCCCAACAGTCTGTCACAGCCTACACGGGGGCCCTTTGTCTCTGGTGTCGCGTCGTCTCTCTGGAGCTCCCTCCGCGCTCGTTCGCTGCCCTCTCCGTTGAGTCATTTCATCATCGCCCCCCCCCCCCCCATCGTTCGTTCTCCACGTGGCCGCTATTGTGACGATGTCGGCAAACGCGAGAGGCCGGTGCTGCCCGTGCCCTCGTTCCCTCCCGCCTGCGTGAGATGTCAGAGAATCCACGGATATCGGCGGCGATGACGTCGTCGTCGTCGTCACCTTGCTGCTGTCGCGAGCAGTAAAAGGGCCTCGCGGGCTCATTTCTCGTTGGCAGATCCTGAGCCAGTGGTGGAATTCCATATTCCTATGGCGGGGGCAAGCGAGACTCTCGGGAGGACAATTACATGGTACACTGCCATACTCTGTAGTCTAGATGCAGAGAGGGGCACCTCTAAAACAATATATCTGAATTTCGATTTAAAGCTTTCGTGAATGCAGGGATTCATCTTCTTGGTTCTTTCGGTAAAGTCATGTAGAAGGGAAATAATAAAATAATAAAAAGAAAACATAATAAAATATTTCTCACGACGTTTCGGCCACAACGCAAGCAGCCGTCCTCAGGTGAAGAACAGATCTGTCTTCCCGACAGACCTGTTCTTCACCTGAGGACGGCTGCTTGCGTTGTGTGTTTTTATTATTTTATTATTTTCCTTCTACGTGACTTTACCGAAAGAACCAAGAAGACAATATCTCTGGTTTTCCTTCCCGTTTTTTGTAATTATCAATCACTTTCTACCGCGTCTTGAATGAACATTGTGCACATTTCGGTATGAGTCGGCGATTTGGTGACATCGCTCAGACATTCAGAAGCCTCCACCTCCTCCTCCCACACGACCATGCCAAGCCACGTAATAACGTTTTTTTTTTTACTATAAACTATTTATTTTGTATTTTACCAGGTAAGGCCCCACTGGGCTGTGTAGCTCTTTTTTCAGAAGCGACCTGGCTATCACAACTGATAGCTCAACAGAGTGGCTTATCATCGTGTGGAAATGTACAGGAGCCACATACTCTAAACGCTGAATTTTAAATGTGGAAGGAAAACAAACGGAGGACCCAGAGTAAAATCCACGCGACTACGGGGAGAGAGAGGCACGCAAACTCCAAATATACAGCAGGCGACATCTTCTAGCCACCGTGATGATGATGAGAGATAGACACGCAAACTCCAAATATACAGCAGCAGGCGTCAGGGCCAGGATCGAACCCACGACCTCCTGTATACCAGGCGAGGTAGTTAACATCTCCAAGCCACCGTAGTGATGATGAGAGAGAGACACGCAAACTCCAAATATACAGCAGCAGGCGTCAGGGTCGGGACCGAACCCACGACCTCCTGTATACCAGGCGAGGTAGTTAACATCTCCTAGCCACCGTGATGATGATGAGAGAGAGACACGCAAACTCGAAATAAACAGCAGCAGGCGTCAGGGCCGGGATCGAACCCACGACCTCATGTAGACCAGGCGAGGTAGTTAACATCTCCTAGCCACCATGGCGCATCGTGTCCTATATAATACTAAGTCCGAGAACATCCGATGCCATTGTTCAGTTGGGGTGGACGATGTCGCTTCCCCGCCCCTCCACCACCATCCACTGCGAAACCCACATCTGGCTCGCTCGTATTGAATGACGGCCCACATGGGGTAACATGCCGGACGCGTCGTCACTGCCGCCGCCGCGCCAGTTTCCCCGTTCCCACGATGGCAACCGCTGGCGCCGTTCCACGCGTTGACGCAAAGCGACGCAAAGCATCGAACCGTGGAGAATCGTTGAGGCCGAGGGTGTTTTTATTGGGGGGGTGGGTGGGGGGGTGCAGCCAAAGCGTCGCGTCGTTCCCGCGGACGGACGCGTCTCTGCAGTTCCACCTCGGTTCATGGGAAATGTCGGAAGAGCGCATTGCAGCATCGCTATTAAGTGGTTCGTGAAGGTGAGGAGGTAAGTGGGGATTTGGTGGGGCGGGGGAAGGGGGGGTCTGGGGGCCCACGAGGGATGATGTCCGGCCCGGGTGTTGGAGGCCAGCGACAAAAAAGTGGCAACTGACAGAAAGGGAATCGCGAGAGGTGAAATCAACTCGAGACTTCTGCTTGGGATCAGTGGCAACCCCCCCCCTTCTCCTCCCACCTCCCACCGCTCCCTCCTCCACGTCTCCACGTTCCTATCGCCACTTCGAGTGCACCACGAGGCCCAGCCCGGAGCCCGCCGTCGGTTGCACTAACCGAAATCTGAGTTGAACGTTGCTCCCTTGGTTCGCGACGTGAGACCACGTGGCGGACAACTCAGGAGGGAGAGGAGAGTTTTCGCCACGTTAGGAATTTCATGCAACTGGTCACAGAGGGTCTCCTCTTCCACCCCCTCTCCCCCGCCCACCCCGTGAAGAGAGGTGCCCACCCCGCCACTCCGCATCTCACGTAAATCTGCTCCCCGTCGAGTCGCCAGGGGTTTGCATTTATTCAAAAGCAGAAAAGCTCCCCCCCCCCACCACCCGGCGTTGTCGCATCTGGGATGCAACTTCTTTGGCCCAGGTGCGAAATAACCCCCTAAAAAGAAACCTCCCCAAAAGACCATAAAAATGCCCTAAAAACTCTCCCCAAAAACCACAAAAACTTCCGAAATAAACCCCATACAAACCCCCCCAAAACCTTATAGAAAACCGCAAAACTCCCCAAAAAACATAAAAATAAAAAAACCTTGAAAAACCCCATAAATAACCCCTAAAAACCCTATAGAAAACCCTAGAACATAAAAAGCTTAAAAACCCAAAATACCTTATAGTAAGCCCTAAAACAACCTTTTAAAACCCAAAAGAACTCCTAAAAACCCTATATAAAACCTTCATTTTTTAACCCCATAAACCCCCCCAAAAAACCTCCTCAAAAAGCCATAAATACCCTAAAAATCACAAAAACCCTATAGAAAACCATTAAAACTTAAAAAAACCCCTAAACTACAGAAAATATGTATAAATAACCCTAAAAACATTTTAAAAACCTACAAATAATCCCTAAAAACCCTACGGAAAACCATACAAACGTAAAAAAAACCCTGTAGAAAACCCTAAAACAATATTTTGAAAAACAAACCCCCCAAACTCCTATAGAAAACCCCAAAAAACCACAATAAAAACCCCTATAGAGAAAAAAACCCTTTAAGAATTATAAAAAGCCCTAATATCCTCAAAACCCCCTATAACGACCGCTAAACACCCCAAAAAACCCTTTAGAGAAACCTAAAAAACATTTAAACCCCTAAAAAACCATAAAGCCATGTAGAAAACCCTAAAAAACTTCAAAATCCTATAGAAAACACCAAAACACATTTTAAAACCGTAAAAACACCCGATTGGAACCCGAAAAACCTTAAGAAAACCTTTAATGAACCCTAAAATCGTATAAAAACCCCCCAATAACGTTAAAAAACCCTATAGAAACCCTAAAAGATAATATAAAACCCAATAGAAACCCATAAAAAATTTTTAAATCCCCTAAAAAACCTTTAATAAACCCTATAGAAAACCCCTCTAAACATGAAAAATCCATCAAAAAACCCCCTAACAACCCTAAAAAACCCCGATAAAAACCCATGAAAAATCCCATTAACCCCCCCCCCCTCCCTAAACGTGAAGCGACGTTGTGGGTTTTTTTCCTTCTTATCTTCATCCCCAACTGGGCCGACCTTCCTCCAGGTGCCCAAACCCAGGGCTCACCTCCGCCTCTCCCAACGACAGCGAGGCAGAGGCGGACATCGTCACAGGGCACCACCACCACCATCATCGCAGAGTGCCGGCAAGCTGAAGAGCCGCCGCTGGTGAGGCGGTGGAGATGGGTGTCTGTTTGGGGGGGTGTGGGGTGTGTGGGGGTGGGTGTCTGTGTGGGGGTGTCTGTGTGTGGGGGTGTGGGGGGTGTGTGGGGGTGTGTGGGGGGTGTGTGCGGGTGGGGGGGGTGTGTGGGGGGTGTGTGAGGGTGTGTGTGGGGTGTGTGGGGGTGCGTGTGGGGGTGTGTGGGGGGGGGGTGTGTGGGGGTTGTGTGGGTGAGTGTGAGGTGTGGGGGGGGGTGTGGAATGGTTAGGTGCTGCTGCTAAACCTGGAGTGTGCCACTAAGAGGTGGGGCTTTACCGTCAGCCCCACCAAAACTCAGCACCTGCCAGGGTATTTTGTACCATCGGACACTCCACCCCCACAACTCCCAATTGGTGATGGGGCAGTTGTGGAGAGAGTGGAGAGTTTCCCATACCTGTGTAATAAAAGACTTCGTCAGGCACTGCTGGTCTCCGTTGCTCTTTTATTTAGTTTCCTTCTCGCAGCCCGCTGGTCCTGACAGCGGACCAGCGTCTCCTCGCGCGCGCCCCGCATGCGCACCCTCGTCAGCTCTTCCGCTCCCCCACTCCACACACCGCTGGCCGACGGTGTGCCCAAGCTCCTCCAGCCACGTGGCTGATGGCGCGGATTCCGTCCGGCCACCCAACGTGGCTCAGCTTCTTCACTCCAGCAACTGACCCGGAGCCCTTCCGGGCTCCCACCTATATCCCCTTTACCACGTGACCCTGACTCCTCCCCTTCCGGATCGTCAGATCCGGCCTTCCCATACTGCCCTGCTGGCTCCACCTCCATTCACCTCGCCTCCCATTGGACCCGGGGTGAATGGCGGCCCCTCCCATACGCCCCGCAGACCAGGCTCCGCCCCCTAACACCCCAGGCCGTGTGATTGGGCCAGAGCCCAGCAGCGAACCCCGTTTACGCCGCATTACACCTGGGCAGTGTGCTTATGACCGGCTCCGGTTTAACAGCAGAGGTCTCATTCCGAATCAGTCGAGCGGCATTATCTTTTCATCGGTTGCGTAACGCTGTGCGGAAGCTACCTGGTCTATCGCTCCGCACGAAGCTTCGGGTCTTCTCGGCCACACTCATTCCATCCCTTCTCTACACTTGCGAAACGTGGACCCCACTAATGGAAGATCTTCGCCGGTTAGAAACATTTAGGCTGGCCTGCCTACGATCCATCCTGGATTTAACTAGGCTGGATTGTGTGAGGAGTTCACAAATCCTTGAAAGATCTGGACAATGTCCCATCGGTGAGCTCCTCCGGCAGGCAAGGCTGCATTGGCTGGGCCATGTAGCCAGCATGCCCAGCCACCGCATGCCTAAATAGATTTTGTTCGGCCGGATCGAGGGGGCAAAATGGGCGCGGCACGGGCTGGAGAAGAGATGGAGTGATGTGGTACAAGATCGGCCTCTGTGGAGGAGGCTCGTGAAGGACGCTGCTGCGCAGTTGGAGGCAGTCGTCCTCCAACAACAACGGAGGGTGGAGGAGCAACGCTCACAACAACGAGCGGAGCGCCGGGTGGCTAAAGCACAGCAAGTTGGCACAGTAGGGGGCAGAGTCAGTCGACCTGTGACACCTGGGTCTGCCCCGTGACCTTCTGCCAGCGGGCTTTCGACACTTAACGTGGCCTCAAGGTGCACATGGCTTGACACAAGCTTCGTGGTGACGTCACCGCCACTTAGTGGCGAACGGCGGTTGTTGTGGGGTCTGTGTGGCAGTCTGCTGCTGCTACTCCTGCTGCTCCTACTGCTGCTGCTCCTACTCCTGCTGCTGCTCCTACTCCTGCGATTCCTACTCCTGCTGCTGCTCCTACTCCTGCTGCTGCTACTACTCCTGCTGCTCCTACTCCTGCTGCCTCTCCTACTCCTGTTGCGGCTCTTACTCCTGCTGCTGCTGCTCCTACTCCTGCTGCTGCTCCTACTCCTGCTGCTACTCCTACTCCTGCTGCCGCTCTTACTCCTGCTGCTGGTCCTACTCCTGCTGCTGCTCCTACTGCTGCTGCTATTCCTGCTGCTGCTCCTACTGCTGCTACTCCTGCTGCTGCTCCTGCTGCTACTCCTCCTGCTGCTCGCTCCCCTGCCCCGCCACTCCTCTCTGGGAAGCGGCTCTCGGCTCCTCCACAGCCAGGACCAGCGTCTCGGCTGAGACGTCTCGACTGAGACGTCTTCCTCGCCACGATCATCACCCCCCACCCTCCAGTTCACCCAGCGCCCCACCCCCTTCCGTGCCCCCCCCCCGGTCCCCCCAGCCGCTGTCTCCGTCTGTGTTGTACGGGCCCCCTTAACGCTCTCCTCTCACCGGGGTCATTGCGCAATGGGGCAGCTGGAGGCGTTCGCTCCTCCAGCGTCGACGGAGGGCAGCAGAGGAGCGACGCGCTCGCGGCTGGCTACGTACGGAGCGAAAGAAGTTCAACATACACACATCAACATACACACACATCAACATACATCAAACATACACACATCAACATACACATATCAACACACATCAACATACACACATCAACATACACACATCAACATACACACATCAACATACATCAAACATACACACATCAACATACACATATCAACACACATCAACATACACACATCAACATACACACACATCAACATACATCAACATACACACATCAACATACACACGTCAACATACACACACATCAACATACATCAAACATACACACATCAACATACATCAAACATACACATATTAACATACACACACATCAACATATATCAACATACACAAATCAACATGCACAGATCAACATACACACACATCAACATACATCAAACATACACACATCAACACACACACATCAACACACATCAACATACATCAAACATACACATATCAACATACACACACATCAACATACATCAAACATACACACATCAACACACATCAATATACATCAAACATACACACATCAACATACACACACATCAACATGCATCAAACATACACACATCAACATACACACATCAAGACACATCAACATACATCAACATACACACACATCAACATACATTAAACATACACACATCAACATACATACACATCAACATACATCAAACATACACACATCAACATACACACACATCAACATACACACATCAACACACATCAACACACATCAACACACATCAAACATCAATACACATCAACATACACACATCAACATACATCAAACATACACACATCAACATACACATATCAACACACATCAACATACACACATCAACATACACACACATCAACATACATCAACATACACACATCAACATACACACGTCAACATACACACACATCAACATACATCAAACATACACACATCAACATACATCAAACATACACATATTAACATACACACACATCAACATATATCAACATACACAAATCAACATGCACAGATCAACATACACACACATCAACATACATCAAACATACACACATCAACACACACACATCAACACACATCAACATACATCAAACATACACATATCAACATACACAGACATCAACATACATCAAACATACACACATCAACACACATCAATATACATCAAACATACACACATCAACATACACACACATCAACATGCATCAAACATACACACATCAACATACACACATCAAGACACATCAACATACATCAACATACACACACATCAACATACATTAAACATACACACATCAACATACATACACATCAACATACATCAAACATACACACATCAACATACACACACATCAACATACACACATCAACACACATCAACACACATCAACACACATCAAACATCAATACACATCAACATAATACGCATCACCATATATCAAACACACACACATCAACACACAGCTAACACAGAGTGAGTATTTATACTGGAGGAATCCGATGAGCTATAAAGCTCTTTTTCCACAGATCTCCATTTGGGACGTCTGTGTCGGGCCCAGTGGCGAGTAGAGGCGTTGGTGGTGGTGTTGGTGGTGGTGGTGTTGGTGGTGGTGGTGTTGGTGGTGGTGGTGTTGGTGGTGGTGGTGTTGTTGGTGGTGTTGGTGGTGGTGTTGTTGGTGGTGTTCGTGGTGTTGGTGGTGGTGTTGGTGGTGTTGGTGTTGGTGGTGTTGGTGGTGGTGTTAGTGGTGGTGGTGTTGGTGGTGTTGGTGGTGGTGGTGGTGTTGGTGGTGTTGGTGGTGGTGTTGGTGGTGTTGGTGGTGGTGTTGGTGGTGTTGGTGGTGTTGGTGGTGGTGTTAGTGGTGGTGGTGGTGTTGGTGGTGTTGGTGGTGGTGTTGGTGGTGGTGTTAGTGGAGGTGTTGGTGGTGTTGGTGGTGGTGTTGGTGGTGGTGTTGGTGGTGTTGGTGGTGGTGTTGGTGGTGGTGTTGGTGGTGTTGGTGGTGGTGTTGGTGGTGTTGGTGGTGGTGTTAGTGGTGGTGGTGGTGTTGGTGGTGTTGGTGTTGGTGGTGGTGTTGGTGGTGGTGTTGGTGGAGGTGTTGGTGGTGGTGTTGGTGGTGGTGTTGGTGGTGTTGGTGGTGGTGGTGGTGTTGGTGGTGGTGGTGTTGGTGGTGTTGGTGGTGGTGCAATCCGCCGGTCATCTCAGTCGGCCAACCCGTGGCACCTGGGCTCTGTCCCGTCAGCGGGCGAGTCTAGGAACACGTCACCTGACCTCAAAGTGCACCTAGCCTGGCATCAAGCGCTGCGGCGACGTCACCGCCACTTAGTGGGCTGCTGCTGTTGTTGTTGTTGAACACGATACGCAACACAACAACAACCCAATGCTTTATCATCGGCGTGTATGCCCCACCGAAATATTTGTTTCCCACGTGCCACGCCCGACCGCCTTTGTCTCCCCAGTGGCGATGTTTACGCACCGCACCAGGTACTCATTCGAGGCTGAGTCAACCTATGGCAGGCCCAGTAACCGGTTCAGAGCGGGAATCGAACTCGGGTCGCCAAATGCAGCGACTTTTGCTAACCGGCGTGCCGCAGTGTTGCTGGTTAGGGTGGAGTCCATCCCCCAGGCGAGATTAGACATTTGCAGCAGCCAAAGACTCGAAATGCACGATTCTAAATGTGGACGGAAAAACCGGAGGACCTGGAGAAAAATCCACGCGACCACGGGGAGAGAGACACCGTAAACTCCAAATATAAAGCAGGCGTCAGGTCGGGATCGAACCCACGACCTTCTGTATAGCAGGCAAGATAGGTAACATCTCGCTCCCGAGGCACACTGACAGAGACACTCACAGAGACACTCACAGAGACACGGACACACGAAGACAAAGAAACGGACACACACACAGGGACACACACAGACACACGATGATACACCGACACACACACACAGAGCCATGGAGACACATGCAGAGACACATAGACACGAATTCACTCACAGACCACATACATACAAAGACAAATATTCCCCGTATAGCCTTAACAGACTGTAGGGGCAAGTGCTGTTAGCGAGCACCTATGAATGCCGGCACGGCACACGAGTGGATGGGTGGCCAGCATCACGCCCGGCCGCCTCTGTCTCCCCAGTGGCGATGTTTACACACCGCACCAGGTACTCATTTGAGGCTGAGTCGACCTAGGGGAGCCCCAGTACTGGTTCAGATAATCGTGACTGGGTGTTGGCCGTGAGCGGGAATCGAACTCGGGTCGCCGGGTTCGTAGCGCAGCGTAGCGCTAACCACTACACCACCGCTCCACAGACACGGAGATACAGACACAGAGAGGGAGACACAGACACAGAGACACAGACACAAAGATGGACACAGTTGAGCAAATTCCTGCCAGGGTTTTTTTGAGAGTTTGTTAGCAGCGCCGCTGGATTTCCGCGGAGTCGGCGAGACGAGTGGAAAGGAGGCGCAGTCGTCTGTGAACGATCTGTCGGCTTCCAGCACCCCCCCGCCTCCCGCCCGCCTACCCGAGCTGCCGAGTGTGTGGGGTGTCGGCGTGGGTGGCCGCGAAAATCGAGCGGGCACGAGGAGTGAGCGGAGGTGACCCCCGGAGCGAGAAAGAAGCGCCTGGGGCTGGATGTGGGACTCTGGGTGTGAGTCTCTGGATGTGAGACTCTGGATGTGAGACTCTGGATGTGAGACTCTGGATGTGAGACTCTGGATGTGAGACTCTGGATGTGAGACTCTGGATGTGAGACTCTGGATGTGAGTCTCTGGATGTGAGACTCTGGATGTGAGACTCTGGATGAGAGTCTCTGGATGTGAGACTGGATGTGAGACTCTGGATGTGAGACTCTGGATGTGAGACTCTGGATGTGAGACTCTGGATGTGAGACTGGATGTGAGACTCTGGTTGTGAGTCTCTGGATGTGAGACTCTGGGTGTGAGACTCTGGATGTGAGACTCTGGATGTGAGACTCTGGATGTGAGACTGGATGTGAGACTCTGGTTGTGAGTCTCTGGATGTGAGACTCTGGGTGTGAGACTCTGGATGTGAGACTCTGGATGTGAGTCTCTGGATGTGAGACTCTGTGTGTGAGACTCTGGATGTGAGACTGGATGTGAGACTCTGGATGTGAGACTCTGGATGTGAGACTCTGGATGTGAGACTGGATGTGAGACTCTGGTTGTGAGTCTCTGGATGTGAGACTCTGGGTGTGAGACTCTGGATGTGAGACTCTGGATGTGAGACTCTGGATGTGAGACTGGATGTGAGACTCTGGTTGTGAGTCTCTGGATGTGAGACTCTGGGTGTGAGACTCTGGATGTGAGACTCTGGATGTGAGACTGGATGTGAGACTCTGGATGTGAGACTCTGGATGTGAGACTCTGGGTGTGAGACTCTGGATGTGAGTCTCTGTGTGTGAGACTCTGTGTGTGAGTCTCTGGATGTGAGACTGGATGTGAGACTCTGGATGTGAGACTGGATGTGAGACTCTGGTTGTGAGTCTCTGGATGTGAGACTCTAGGTGTGAGACTCTGGATGTGAGACTCTGGATGTGAGACTGGATGTGAGACTCTGGATGTGAGACTCTGGATGTGAGACTCTGGATGTGAGTCTCTGTGTGTGAGTCTCTGTGTGTGAGACTCTGTGTGTGAGTCTCTGAATGTGAGACTCTGTGTGTGAGTCTCTGTGTGTGAGTCTCTGGATGTGAGTCTCTGTGTGTGAGTCTCTGTGTGTGAGACTCTGTGTGTGAGACTCTGGATGTGAGACTCTGTGTGTGAGTCTCTGGATGTGAGTCTCTGTGTGTGAGTCTCTGTGTGTGAGACTCTGGATGTGAGACTCTGGATGTGAGTCTCTGTGTGTGAGTCTCTGGATGTGAGTCTCTGTGTGTGAGACTCTGTGTGTGAGATTCTGGATGTGAGACTCTGGATGTGAGTCTCTGGATTTGAGTCTCTGGTTGTGAGACTCTGTGTGTGAGACTCTGGATGTGAGTCTCTGTGTGTGAGACTCTGGATGAGAGTCTCTGGATGTGAGTCTCTGGATGTGAGACTCTGTGTGTGAGACTCTGGATGTGAGACTCTGTGTGTGAGACTCTAGATGTGAGACTCTGGGTGTGAGACTCTGGATGTGAGTCTTTGTGTGTGAGTCTCTGTGTGTGAGACTCTGGATGTGAGACTCTGGATGTGAGACTCTGGATGTGAGACTCTGGATGAGAGTCTCTGGATGTGAGTCTCTGGATGTGAGACTCTGGATGTGAGACTCTGGATGTGAGACTCTGGATGTGAGACTCTGGGTGTGAGACTCTGGATGTGAGACTCTGAATGTGAGACTCTGGGTGTGAGACTCTGGATGTGAGACTGGATGTGAGACTCTGAATGTGAGTCTCTGTGTGTGAGACTCTGGATGTGAGACTCTGGATGTGAGACTCTGGATGTGAGACTCTGGATGTGAGACTCTGGATGTGAGACTCTGGATGTGAGACTCTGGATGTGAGTCTCTGGATGTGAGACTCTGGATGTGAGACTCTGGATGAGAGTCTCTGGATGTGAGACTGGATGTGAGACTCTGGATGTGAGACTCTGGATGTGAGACTCTGGATGTGAGACTCTGGATGTGAGACTGGATGTGAGACTCTGTTTGTGAGTCTCTGGATGTGAGACTCTGGGTGTGAGACTCTGGATGTGAGACTCTGGATGTGAGACTCTGGATGTGAGACTGGATGTGAGACTCTGGTTGTGAGTCTCTGGATGTGAGACTCTGGGTGTGAGACTCTGGATGTGAGACTCTGGATGTGAGTCTCTGGATGTGAGACTCTGTGTGTGAGACTCTGGATGTGAGACTGGATGTGAGACTCTGGATGTGAGACTCTGGATGTGAGACTCTGGATGTGAGACTGGATGTGAGACTCTGGTTGTGAGTCTCTGGATGTGAGACTCTGGGTGTGAGACTCTGGATGTGAGACTCTGGATGTGAGACTCTGGATGTGAGACTGGATGTGAGACTCTGGTTGTGAGTCTCTGGATGTGAGACTCTGGGTGTGAGACTCTGGATGTGAGACTCTGGATGTGAGACTGGATGTGAGACTCTGGATGTGAGACTCTGGATGTGAGACTCTGGGTGTGAGACTCTGGATGTGAGTCTCTGTGTGTGAGACTCTGTGTGTGAGTCTCTGGATGTGAGACTGGATGTGAGACTCTGGATGTGAGACTGGATGTGAGACTCTGGTTGTGAGTCTCTGGATGTGAGACTCTGGGTGTGAGACTCTGGATGTGAGACTCTGGATGTGAGACTGGATGTGAGACTCTGGATGTGAGACTCTGGATGTGAGACTCTGGATGTGAGTCTCTGTGTGTGAGTCTCTGTGTGTGAGACTCTGTGTGTGAGTCTCTGAATGTGAGACTCTGTGTGTGAGTCTCTGTGTGTGAGTCTCTGGATGTGAGTCTCTGTGTGTGAGTCTCTGTGTGTGAGACTCTGTGTGTGAGACTCTGGATGTGAGACTCTGTGTGTGAGTCTCTGGATGTGAGTCTCTGTGTGTGAGTCTCTGTGTGTGAGACTCTGGATGTGAGACTCTGGATGTGAGTCTCTGTGTGTGAGTCTCTGGATGTGAGTCTCTGTGTGTGAGACTCTGTGTGTGAGATTCTGGATGTGAGACTCTGGATGTGAGTCTCTGGATTTGAGTCTCTGGTTGTGAGACTCTGTGTGTGAGACTCTGGATGTGAGTCTCTGTGTGTGAGACTCTGGATGAGAGTCTCTGGATGTGAGTCTCTGGATGTGAGACTCTGTGTGTGAGACTCTGGATGTGAGACTCTGTGTGTGAGACTCTAGATGTGAGACTCTGGGTGTGAGACTCTGGATGTGAGTCTTTGTGTGTGAGTCTCTGTGTGTGAGACTCTGGATGTGAGACTCTGGATGTGAGACTCTGGATGTGAGACTCTGGATGAGAGTCTCTGGATGTGAGTCTCTGGATGTGAGACTCTGGATGTGAGACTCTGGATGTGAGACTCTGGATGTGAGACTCTGGATGTGAGACTCTGGGTGTGAGACTCTGGATGTGAGACTCTGAATGTGAGACTCTGGGTGTGAGACTCTGGATGTGAGACTGGATGTGAGACTCTGAATGTGAGTCTCTGTGTGTGAGACTCTGGATGTGAGACTCTGGATGTGAGACTCTGGATGTGAGACTCTGGATGTGAGACTCTGGATGTGAGACTCTGGATGTGAGACTCTGGGTGTGAGACTCTGGATGTGAGACTCTGGATGTGAGACTCTGGATGTGAGACTCTGGATGTGAGACTCTGGATGTGAGACTCTGGATGTGAGTCTCTGGATGTGAGACTCTGGATGTGAGACTCTGGATGAGAGTCTCTGGATGTGAGACTGGATGTGAGACTCTGGATGTGAGACTCTGGATGTGAGACTCTGGATGTGAGACTCTGGATGTGAGACTGGATGTGAGACTCTGGTTGTGAGTCTCTGGATGTGAGACTCTGGGTGTGAGACTCTGGATGTGAGACTCTGGATGTGAGACTCTGGATGTGAGACTGGATGTGAGACTCTGGTTGTGAGTCTCTGGATGTGAGACTCTGGGTGTGAGACTCTGGATGTGAGACTCTGGATGTGAGTCTCTGGATGTGAGACTCTGTGTGTGAGACTCTGGATGTGAGACTGGATGTGAGACTCTGGATGTGAGACTCTGGATGTGAGACTCTGGATGTGAGACTGGATGTGAGACTCTGGTTGTGAGTCTCTGGATGTGAGACTCTGGGTGTGAGACTCTGGATGTGAGACTCTGGATGTGAGACTCTGGATGTGAGACTGGATGTGAGACTCTGGTTGTGAGTCTCTGGATGTGAGACTCTGGGTGTGAGACTCTGGATGTGAGACTCTGGATGTGAGACTGGATGTGAGACTCTGGATGTGAGACTCTGGATGTGAGACTCTGGGTGTGAGACTCTGGATGTGAGTCTCTGTGTGTGAGACTCTGTGTGTGAGTCTCTGGATGTGAGACTGGATGTGAGACTCTGGATGTGAGACTGGATGTGAGACTCTGGTTGTGAGTCTCTGGATGTGAGACTCTAGGTGTGAGACTCTGGATGTGAGACTCTGGATGTGAGACTGGATGTGAGACTCTGGATGTGAGACTCTGGATGTGAGACTCTGGATGTGAGTCTCTGTGTGTGAGTCTCTGTGTGTGAGACTCTGTGTGTGAGTCTCTGAATGTGAGACTCTGTGTGTGAGTCTCTGTGTGTGAGTCTCTGGATGTGAGTCTCTGTGTGTGAGTCTCTGTGTGTGAGACTCTGTGTGTGAGACTCTGGATGTGAGACTCTGTGTGTGAGTCTCTGGATGTGAGTCTCTGTGTGTGAGTCTCTGTGTGTGAGACTCTGGATGTGAGACTCTGGATGTGAGTCTCTGTGTGTGAGTCTCTGGATGTGAGTCTCTGTGTGTGAGACTCTGTGTGTGAGATTCTGGATGTGAGACTCTGGATGTGAGTCTCTGGATTTGAGTCTCTGGTTGTGAGACTCTGTGTGTGAGACTCTGGATGTGAGTCTCTGTGTGTGAGACTCTGGATGAGAGTCTCTGGATGTGAGTCTCTGGATGTGAGACTCTGTGTGTGAGACTCTGGATGTGAGACTCTGTGTGTGAGACTCTAGATGTGAGACTCTGGGTGTGAGACTCTGGATGTGAGTCTTTGTGTGTGAGTCTCTGTGTGTGAGACTCTGGATGTGAGACTCTGGATGTGAGACTCTGGATGTGAGACTCTGGATGAGAGTCTCTGGATGTGAGTCTCTGGATGTGAGACTCTGGATGTGAGACTCTGGATGTGAGACTCTGGATGTGAGACTCTGGATGTGAGACTCTGGGTGTGAGACTCTGGATGTGAGACTCTGAATGTGAGACTCTGGGTGTGAGACTCTGGATGTGAGACTGGATGTGAGACTCTGAATGTGAGTCTCTGTGTGTGAGACTCTGGATGTGAGACTCTGGATGTGAGACTCTGGATGTGAGACTCTGGATGTGAGACTCTGGATGTGAGACTCTGGATGTGAGTCTCTGGATGTGAGACTCTGGATGTGAGACTCTGGATGAGAGTCTCTGGATGTGAGACTGGATGTGAGACTCTGGATGTGAGACTCTGGATGTGAGACTCTGGATGTGAGACTCTGGATGTGAGACTGGATGTGAGACTCTGTTTGTGAGTCTCTGGATGTGAGACTCTGGGTGTGAGACTCTGGATGTGAGACTCTGGATGTGAGACTCTGGATGTGAGACTGGATGTGAGACTCTGGTTGTGAGTCTCTGGATGTGAGACTCTGTGTGTGAGACTCTGGATGTGAGACTGGATGTGAGACTCTGGATGTGAGACTCTGGATGTGAGACTCTGGATGTGAGACTGGATGTGAGACTCTGGTTGTGAGTCTCTGGATGTGAGACTCTGGGTGTGAGACTCTGGATGTGAGACTCTGGATGTGAGACTCTGGATGTGAGACTGGATGTGAGACTCTGGTTGTGAGTCTCTGGATGTGAGACTCTGGGTGTGAGACTCTGGATGTGAGACTCTGGATGTGAGACTGGATGTGAGACTCTGGATGTGAGACTCTGGATGTGAGACTCTGGGTGTGAGACTCTGGATGTGAGTCTCTGTGTGTGAGACTCTGTGTGTGAGTCTCTGGATGTGAGACTGGATGTGAGACTCTGGATGTGAGACTGGATGTGAGACTCTGGTTGTGAGTCTCTGGATGTGAGACTCTGGGTGTGAGACTCTGGATGTGAGACTCTGGATGTGAGACTGGATGTGAGACTCTGGATGTGAGACTCTGGATGTGAGACTCTGGATGTGAGTCTCTGTGTGTGAGTCTCTGTGTGTGAGACTCTGTGTGTGAGTCTCTGAATGTGAGACTCTGTGTGTGAGTCTCTGTGTGTGAGTCTCTGGATGTGAGTCTCTGTGTGTGAGTCTCTGTGTGTGAGACTCTGTGTGTGAGACTCTGGATGTGAGACTCTGTGTGTGAGTCTCTGGATGTGAGTCTCTGTGTGTGAGTCTCTGTGTGTGAGACTCTGGATGTGAGACTCTGGATGTGAGTCTCTGTGTGTGAGTCTCTGGATGTGAGTCTCTGTGTGTGAGACTCTGTGTGTGAGATTCTGGATGTGAGACTCTGGATGTGAGTCTCTGGATTTGAGTCTCTGGTTGTGAGACTCTGTGTGTGAGACTCTGGATGTGAGTCTCTGTGTGTGAGACTCTGGATGAGAGTCTCTGGATGTGAGTCTCTGGATGTGAGACTCTGTGTGTGAGACTCTGGATGTGAGACTCTGTGTGTGAGACTCTAGATGTGAGACTCTGGGTGTGAGACTCTGGATGTGAGTCTTTGTGTGTGAGTCTCTGTGTGTGAGACTCTGGATGTGAGACTCTGGATGTGAGACTCTGGATGTGAGACTCTGGATGAGAGTCTCTGGATGTGAGTCTCTGGATGTGAGACTCTGGATGTGAGACTCTGGATGTGAGACTCTGGATGTGAGACTCTGGATGTGAGACTCTGGGTGTGAGACTCTGGATGTGAGACTCTGAATGTGAGACTCTGGGTGTGAGACTCTGGATGTGAGACTGGATGTGAGACTCTGAATGTGAGTCTCTGTGTGTGAGACTCTGGATGTGAGACTCTGGATGTGAGACTCTGGATGTGAGACTCTGGATGTGAGACTCTGGATGTGAGACTCTGGATGTGAGACTCTGGGTGTGAGACTCTGGATGTGAGACTCTGAATGTGAGACTCTGGGTGTGAGACTCTGGATGTGAGACTGGATGTGAGACTCTGGGTGTGAGACTCTGGATGTGAGACTCTGGATGTGAGACTGGGTGTGAGACTCTGGATGTGAGACTCTGGGTGTGAGACTCTGGATGTGAGACTCTGGATGTGAGTCTCTGGATGTGAGACTCTGGATGTGAGACTCTGGACGTGAGATTCTGGATGTGAGACTCTGGATGTGAGACTCTGGGTGTGAGACTCTGGATGTGAGACTCTGGATGTGAGGCTCTGGATGTGAGACTCTGGATGTGAGACTCTGGACGTGAGATTCTGGACGTGAGACTCTGGACGTGAGACTCTGGACGTGAGACTCTGGATGTGAGACTCTGGATGAGAGTCTCTGGATGTGAGTCTCTGGATGTGAGACTCTGGATGTGAGACTCTGGATGTGAGACTCTGGATGTGAGACTCTGGGTGTGAGACTCTGGATGTGAGACTCTGAATGTGAGACTCTGGGTGTGAGACTCTGGATGTGAGACTGGATGTGAGACTCTGGGTGTGAGACTCTGGATGTGAGACTCTGGATGTGAGACTGGGTGTGAGACTCTGGATGTGAGACTCTGGGTGTGAGACTCTGGATGTGAGACTCTGGATGTGAGTCTCTGGATGTGAGACTCTGGATGTGAGACTCTGGACGTGAGATTCTGGATGTGAGACTCTGGATGTGAGACTCTGGGTGTGAGACTCTGGATGTGAGACTCTGGATGTGAGGCTCTGGATGTGAGACTCTGGATGTGAGACTCTGGACGTGAGATTCTGGACGTGAGACTCTGGACGTGAGACTCTGGACGTGAGACTCTGGATGTGAGAATCTGAGTCATTGCGCCCCCCCCCCCATGTCTCCCTCGGTCGCTACAAGCCCCCCCATCCACCCCCTCTACAATAATTAATTGCAATCCCTCCTGAGGAGTTTTCCAACGACTCTGGCTGTCGCCTGATGAGGCTGGTGGTGGTGGTTGTAATTATCCGGCAAGAACGTCGCGGTGATGTTAATGGTATCGTGGGTTTAACTCTCCAACACAAACCCGGTTTAGTGGTGAACTGGTAACAAATTGGCACGGTTTATGTTGTTAACGTGAATAAAACTCACTAATTGGTGGTGTCGGAGTGGTGGCAGGTTTAACAACATGTCAAATTTACGAGATCGAACCCCACCCTCCTGCTACACTACTGCTACTACCATGTGTTAAAGCAGCGGCTCTTAACCTTGAATGCAGCCTCGCACGCCTAAGCGTTCTAAAAACAACAACAACAAATCTGTCCGTGTCTCGCTCGCCCCCAGCTAAGGTGGTGGTCAAGAACAAGACGAAGACGACCAAGAGGCCATCCATAAATGACGTCACGCACCTGGGGGGGGGGGGTGAGACATTTGTGACGATGTAACGAGTGGAGGGGGGGGTGAGAAATGTGACGTCACATCAAAATGCGCAACTTTAAATAAATATAGACAACACGTTCTACTGTGAGGGAAAAAAGTATTTGATCCCCTGCTGATTTTGTACGTTTGCCCACTGACAAAGAAATGATCAGTCTATAATTTTAATGGTAGGTTTATTTGAACAGTGAGAGACAGAATAACAACAACAAAAATCCAGAAAAACGCATGTCAAAAATTGTATAAATTGATTTGCATTTTAATGAGGTAAATAAGTATTTGACCCCCTCTCAATCAGAAAGATTTCTGGCTCCCAGGTGTCTTTTATACAGGTAACGAGCTGAGATTAGGAGCACACTCTTAAAGGAAGTGCTCCTAATCTCAGCTTGTTACCTGTAAAAAAGACACCTGTTCACAAAAGCAATCAATCAATCAGATTCCAAACTCTCCCCCATGGCCAAGACCAAAGAGCTCTCCAAGGTGAGAATTGTTTTATTATGTTTTATTTTTATTATTTTATTACTTCCCTTCTACGTGACTTTACCGAAAGAACCAAGAAGATGAATCCCTGCAGTCACGAAAGCTTTAAATCGAAAAAAAAGCTCTCCAAGGATGTCAAGGACAAGATTGTAGACCTACACAAGGCTGGGATGGGCTACAAGACCATCGCCAAACAGCTTAGTGAGAAGGTGACAACAGTTGGTGCGATTATTCACAAATGGAAGAAACAAAATAACACAAAATATCCCTCGGCCTGGGGCTCCATGCAAGATCTCACCTCGCGGAGTTGCAATGATCATGAGAACGGTGAGGAATCAGCCCAGAACTACACGGGAGGATCTTGTCAATGATCTCAAGGCAGCTGGGACCATAGTCACCAAGAAAACAGTTGGTAACACACTACGCCGTAAAGGACTGATATCCTGCAGCGCCCGCTAGGTCCCCCTGCTCAAGAAAGCACATATACATGCCCGTCTGAAGTTTTCCAATGCACATCTGAATGATTCAGAGGACAACTGGGTGAAAGTGTTGTGGCCAGATGAGACCAAAATGGAGCTCTTCGGCATCAACTCAACTCGCCGTGTTTGGAGGAGGAGGAATGCTGCCTATGACCCCAAGAACACCATCCCCACCGTCAAACATGGAGGTGGAAACATTATGCTTTGGGGGTGTTTTTCTGCTAAGGGGACAGGACAACTTCACTGCATCAAAGGGACGATGGTCGGGGCCATGTACCGTCAAATCTTGGGTGAGAACCTCCTTCCCTCAGCCAGGGCATTGAAATTTGGTCGTGGATGGGTATTCCAGCATGACAATGACCTAAAACACACGGCCAAGGCAACAAAGGAGTGGCTCAAGAAGAAGCACATTAAGGCCCTGGAGTGGCCTAGCCAGTCTCCAGACCTTAATCCCATAGAAAATCTGTGGAGGGAGCTGAAGGTTCGAGTTGCCAAACGTCAGCCTCGAAACCTTAATGACTTGGAGAAGATCTGCAAAGAGGAGTGGGACAAAATCCCTCCTGAGATGTGTGCAAACCTGGTGGCCAACTACAAGAAACGTCTGACCTCTGTGATTGCCAACAAGGGCTTTGCCACCAAGTACTAAGTCGTTTTGCAGAGGGGTCAAATACTTATTTCCCTCCTTAAAATTCAAATCAATTTATAACAGTTTTGACATGCGTTTCTCTGGATTTTGTTGTTGTTATTATGTCTCTCACTGTTCAAATAAACCTACCATGAAAATTATAGACTGATAATTTCTTTGTCAGTGGGCAAATGTACAAAATCAGCAGGGGATCAAATACTTTTTTCCCTCACTGTACTTAATTAAATAGACTTTTTAATATTTTCTCCCACAAACATCAGAGTGCAGCGCCACATTCAATACGCACTACAAAGAGATTTGAAGCATGTTTTTTTTTGGGGGGGGGGGGGGCAGAGCTTTGTGACGTCATATTTGAGGGGGGGTCTGACTTTTTGTGACGCCATGTGACGATGGGGGGAGGGGGGGTCAAAAATCGTCCAAAATCGCGTGACGTCATTAATGGACGGCCCCCAAGTCGTAGCGCCACTGCGTTCAACACCCCCCCACGTCCCCCTCAGCGCGTTACCGCCACGCGGCGTGGCCTCTGTTTCTATCCGTGGGGCGCTTCGCAGCAGACCTCCCCTGGGACACCGCGCTCCCCTTGCCGTGACCCTCACCCCCCCCTCCCTCACCCTCACCCCCCCTCACCCCCTCTCCCTCCCCCTCGCCCCCCTATCACCCCCCTCGCCCCCCTCCCTCCCTCTTGCCCCCCCCCATCACCCCCTCGCCCCCCACTCCTTCCCCTTCGCCCCACCCCTCCCTCCCCCTCACCCCCCCCTCCCCCCTCACCCCCGCTCCCTCGCCCCCCCCATTACCCCCCTCGCCCCCCCTCCCTCCCCCTCGCCCCCCCCATTAACCCCCTCGCCCCCCCTCCCTCCCCCTCGCCCCCCCTCCCTCCCCCTCGCCCCACCCTCCCTTCCCCTCCCGGTGGGGGCGAGGGGGAGGGAGCGGGGGGGGGCGACTCTGTTGGTGTCCCACACAAAGACAAAGGTGCCCCGCGTAGCCCGGAACAGACTGCCGGGGCAAGTGCTGTTAGCGAGCAGCACCTCTCAAGGCCGACGCGGCGCGCGAGGGGGTGGGTGGGTAGCACCACGCCCGGCCGCCTTTGTCTCCCAGTGGCGATGTTTTTACGCACCGCACCAGGCACTCATTTGAGGCCGAGTCGACCTAGGGGAGGTCCATGACCGGTTCAGACGATCGTTGCCGGTGTTGACGCCGGGATCGTAGCGCGGCGCTCACCGCCACTGCGCTCCACAGACACCCACAGACACCCACACGCAGCCTTGCTCACCGCTACTGCGCTGCACAGACACCCACAGACACCCACACGCAGCCTCACTCACCGCCACTGCGCTCCACAGACACCCACAGACACCCACACGCAGCCTCCCTCACCACTACTGCGTTCCACAGACACCCACAGACACCCACACGCAGCCTCGCTCACCGCCACTGCGCTCCACAGACACCCACAGACACCCACACGCAGCCTCGCTCACCGCCACTGCGTTGCACAGACACCCACAGACACCCACACGCAGCTTCGCTCACCGCCACTGCGTTGCACAGACACCCACAGACACCTACACGCCGCCTCGCTCACCGCCACTGCGCTCCACAGACACCCACAGACACCCACACGCAGCTTCGCTCACCGCCACTGCGCTACACAGACACCCACAGACACCCACACGCAGCCTCACTCACCGCCACTGCGCTCCACAGACACCCACAGACACCCACACGCAGCATCACTCACCGCTACTGCGCTACACAGACACCCACAGACACCCACACGCAGCCTCACTCACCGCCACTGCGCTCCACAGACACCCACAGACACCCACACGCAGCCTCACTCACCGCCACTGCGCTACACAGACACCCACAGACACCCACAGACACCCACACGCAGCTTCGCTCACCGCCACTGCGCTACACAGACACCCACAAACACCCACACGCAGCCTCACTCACCACTACTGCGCTCCACAGACACCCACAGACACCCACACGCAGCCTCGCTCACCGCTACTGCGCTCCACAGACACCCACAGACACCCACAAGCCGCCTCGCTCACCGCCACTGCGTTGCACAGACACCCACAGACATCCACAGACACCCACAGACACCCACAGACACCCACTGACACCCACAGACACCCACACACCGAGACTCGCGTTTCTCGCGAGTCTCTCGCTCGTCATCGCCGTCGTCATCGCGGGATGAGGGCGCGGAGCGGCGCTGCTGCTGCAGCTGCTGCACAGAGGCCGTGGCGGGAGCCGCGCGTGGTGCACACACGGAGGGCTCACGGAGGAGACACCGACACGCGGAGGGGATAAGGAGAAGACACCGACACACGGAGGAGACATCGACACGCGGAGGAGACACCGACACGCGGAGCCACGTGGGAGCGTGAGGTGTGAGTGGCCGCGTCTGTTTTGTCTCCGTGTGGCCCCCGTGTCTCTGCCTCGCGTCTCTCCGTCTCCGGGACCCCCACGCGCGTGACACCTCCCATCGTCATCGATGGTGACGACGACGATGTTGATGTTGTTGATGTTGTTAATGACGATGTCGGTGGTGCTCATGATGGTGATGTTGTTGTTAATGACGATGACGATACTGGTGGTGGGCGTGATGAAGATGATGTTGTTAATGACGATGATAATGCTGGTGGTGGGCGTGATGGTGATGGTGGTGATGGTGGTGATGATGATGATGTTGTTAATGACGATGACAATGCTGGAGGTGATGATGGTGATGATGATGGTGGTGGTGGTGGTGATGATGTTGTTGTTGTTAATGACAATGACACTGCTGGTGGTGATGATGGTGATGATGATGGTAATGATGTTGTTGTTAATGACGATGATAATGCTGGTGGTGGGCGTGATGGTGATGATGATGGTGATGATGGTGGTGATGTTGTTGTTAATGACGATGACACTGCTGGTGGTGGGCGTGATGATCACGACGACGATGAGGTCACAATGCGCGCCGTGCCGCTGCGGGCGATGTTAACGGGGCGGCGTTGCGGGCCCGTGGCGGGTTGCAGGATGTCCTCCGTGGCGCTGCTGCTGCTGCTCCTCCTCGCCTCGCGGCGCCTCCTGCTGCCCCTCCTGCTGCTGCCCCTGCTGCTCGTGCCGCCGCCGCTCTGCGCCGCCCTCGAGCTCCGCGGATTCGTGGGCTGCGCGGTGCGCGAGTTCAGCTTCGTGGCGAGGAAGCCGGGCTGCCGGGGCGTGCGCATCACCACGGACGCGTGCTGGGGCCGCTGTGAGACCTGGGAGGTAAAGGGACCCCCACCGCCCCCCCCCCCCCCACTGCCCCCCCCCCACTGCCCCCCCCCACAATGCCCCCCAACCGCCCCCCCCAAATTCACTCACCGCTTCGCCCCCCCTCCACCCAGCACCACCGCACACTTAGAACTCAGTGCGTACGTTAAGCGCCAACAATCACCGCCACTCACGCAGTGCACCAGGTTCATCACCCCCTGCTACACTCACCACGCTCACCTGTAGATGTTCATCTCCTCTGCTACACTCACCACGCTCACCTGTAGAGGTTCATCTCCCCTGCTACACTCACCACGATCACCTGTAGATGTTCATCTCCCCTGCTACACTCACCACGCTCACCTGTAGAGGTTCATCTCCTCTGCTACACTCACCACGCTCACCTGTAGAGGTTCATCTCCCCTGCTACACTCACCACGATCACCTGTAGATGTTCATCTCCCCTGCTAGACTCACCACGCTCACCTGTAGAGGTTCATCTCCCCTGGCCACACTCACCACGCTCACCTGTAGAGGTTCATCTCCCCTGGCTACACTCACCGTGCTCACCTGTAGAATCATCACGCTGCGCCACTGGGGAGACAAAGGCGGCCGGGTGTGGTGCTGGTCACCCACCCCCTCGTGTGCCGTTCCGCACTTCATAGGTGCTCGCTAACAGCACTTGCCCCAACAGTCTGTTAAAGCTACACGGGGGATCTTTGTCTTTGTTGGCTCGCCCATAACACACAAAACCACCAGCGCCACGACAAACAAAGCACCTGCCGGGGTGTTTTGTGTCATCAAATACTCCACCGCTCAGCTCCCTATGAGTGATGGGGCAGTTGTGGAAAGAGTGGAGAAGTTTTTTGTCCCTGGGCAGTGTGTTCGTGACCAGCTCAGGTTTGACAGCCAGACGTCTCACTCCGAATCAGTCGGGCGGCATTATCTTTTCATCGTTTGCGTAACGCTGCTACCTGGTTATGCTACCTGGTTATGTCGCTCCGCACGAAGCTTCGGGTCTTCTCTTCCACAGTCATGCCCTCCCTTCTCTGTGCTTGCGAAACGTGGATCCATCTAATGGAACATCTGCTCCGGTTGGAAAGGTTCGCCTGCCTTCAATCCTATCCTGGGTTTAACCAGGATGGATTGTGTGAGCAGCTGCTTGCAAGATCGGGACACAGTCCCATCAGTGAGCTCCTCTGGCAGGCGAGGCTGCGTTGGCTGGGTCACGTAGCCCGCATGCCCAGCCACCGCATGCCTTAACAGCTTTTGTTCGGCCGCATAGAGGGTGCTGAACGGGCACGGAACGGGCTAGAAAAGAGATGGAGCTGATGCGGTACAGGAGGATGTGGAGCTGAGTGGACTTGCCTACGACCGGTACCAGCGGTGTCAAGATCGGCCTCTGTGGAGGAGGAGGCTCGTGAAGGACGCTACTGGGCAGTTGGAGGCAGAGGCCCTCCAGCAACAACGGAGGGCCGAGGAGCGACGCTCACAATAACGAGCGGAGCGTCGAGCGGCTAAAACGTAGCAAGTTTGGCTGGCGCAGTAGCGAGCACAGGTGGTGCCTCTGTCAGCCATCTCAGTCAGTCAACCCAAAACACCTGGGCCTGTTTCGTGATTTCCTGTCCAACAGCGAGCCTTCGACACTTCACGTGGCCTTAAAGTGCACCTGGCCTGGCACAAGCGCGTTGGAGACGTCACCGCCACTTAGTGGCGAATGTCGGCGGCTGTTGTTGTTGTGTCACTGTGTGTGGTGCGGCGTGTCTGTGTCTAGGCGTGGCGGAGCGGTGGTGCAGTGGTTAGCGTGCTGCGCTGCGAACTTGGCAATCCGATTTTGATTTCCGCTCAGGACGAAGAAGCAGTCGCTTCACCTCTTCCTTTGCCAGCGCCGAAATATGAGAATAGGTTTTCCCATTTTTTCTGGCAACAAAACAACCGTTTAAGATGTTAAAATACCAAACGGAAATATTTTTCGAGGAATCATGTCTGCATTAACCACAATGCTTGTGGTCAGAATGCAAGCAAAAAACATACTCTGATAATGAATGCATTGTCTTTGAAACTGATTGGTCCACACCAGAGACAGCTTTCTTTGGAGCCGAGACTAGGCAGCTGTATTGTGGCTAATGCAGACACGATTCCTTGTAAAAAGGTTTCAGTTTGGTGTTTTAACATCTTAAACACACCTGTTTGTTGCCAGAAAAAAGGGGAAAATCTCTTCTCAAGCAGTTGCCTATTTATGAACCGGTCCTGGGCCTTCCCCCCTAGGTCGACTCAGCCTCAAATGAGTACCTGGTGCGACGTGTAAACCTTGCCACTGAGGAGACAAAGGCGGCCAGGGGCGTGGTGATGGCCACCCTGCAGCGCAACGGTGGATATTAGATGTTAACTACCTCGCCTGGTATACAGGAGGTCGCCTGCTTCTGTATATTTAAAGTCTGCGTCTCTTTATCCCAGTGATGAGATGTTAACTACCTCGCCTGGTCTACAGGAGGTCGTGGGTTAGATCCCGACCCTGACGATGCCTGCTGCTGTATATTTGAAGTCTGCGTCTCTCTCTCCCAGTGGTAAGATGTTGACTACCTCGCCTGGTCTACAGGAGGTCATGGGTTCGATCCCGACCCTGACGATGCCTGCTTCTGTATATTTAAAGTATGCGTCTCTCTCTCTCTCCCAGTGGTGGTCACGCGGATTTTTCTCCGGGCCCTCCGGTTTTTCCTTCCACTTTTAGCATCACGAGTGTCGAGTGTTTTCGCTGCTACACATTCCCCGCACGACGATGACCCACGTGGTTTGGCCGTCGTTTGTGATGTCCATGTCGCTTCTGTCGTAGTGCCACGTAGCTCAGTGGGCCTCACTTGGTCCAACACAAAAAATAGTTTGTAAATAGTAAAAAATTAACCCGTAAAAACAAAGTTTTCCACTATAAATCTTTTATATACGTGGCGGCTAGAGTCCTCTCGTCCTCTGGCTTGAGATGGCTGCCACCTATGGGTCAGATGATTGCCTGCCACCATTAAGCAATTGGTGATTAAATATAATTTATTTTTTCCTAAAAAGTGTAAAATTTTGGAAAAAAATTTTCACGAAAATAAATTGTCACGCATAATGAGTCTGTGTGCAAAATGTCAGCTCGATTGGATCACGGGAAGTGGGTTAAAAAAACGACCGAAAGATTTGCACGGTCGTAAGCGCGCAAGCAAGCAAGCAAGTGAACTTAATATAAAGGATTTAAAAAATAGCGTGGCCGTGCTCGACTCGCTTATTCCTCCTGCTCCACCAACCCCCTCCTCCCCCTCCTCCTCTTTCGTATGGATTTAACTGTCAGCACATTGAAGACGCAGAGTGGATCTCGACTGTTCCTGCTCCTTGAAAGGAGTAAAGGCGGCGGCGGCGTTGTTGACGGTGTGGCTCGACGGTTCGTTCTAGATTTGAAGCTTTCGTGACTGCAAGGATTCATACATACTCTTAGGTTTTTTCGGTAAAGTCACGTAGGTAAAAAATAAAAATAAGCAATAAAAATACTATAAATAATAATATAAATAATAATAGAAATAAAATATTTATTATAGGGAAAAATATATTTGTTATTTTATTTCTATAATTTATTTTTTACCTACGTGACTTTAACAAAACAACCTAAGAGTATCGACGGTTCGTGGTCGCGCCAATCGCAGGGCCGCCGAATCTCCGATGGCGCCATTCGGTCCCCGATTCGGTCACGTGGCCACACGGCCCCTGATTCGGTCACGTGGCCACACGGCCCCTGATTCGGTCACGTGGCCACACGGTCCCTGATTCGGTCACGTGGCCACACGGCCCCTGATTCGGTCACGTGGCCACGGCGTGGAAGGTCTGGACCGGGGCGGTTCCACGGCAGGGTCCTGTACGAGATTGTAGATCTTTGCTTGACGTCGAGACGGTGTTCACCTGATACCTACACTCCTCACCCAGTGGTGGCGATTTCACGTTCCTAACACGGTGGGGGGCGAGTCCGTCCATAAGGGAACCGATGTCGACTTCCACACAAAGCGGAACACATTTTATCGACCCCTCCGACGGATGCATGGGCTGCTCACAGCACTTTGCTGCTCCAACAGTCTGTCAAGGCAATCCTCACAGGGGTCTTCAAGTGTGTCACGTGTGTCTCATGTGTCTCCCCACGTAACCCCCCGTGTCCCCCCATGTGTCCCCCACGTGTCCCCCCGTGTCCCCCCACGTGTCCCCCCGTGTCCCCCCACGTGTCCCCCCGTGTCCCCCCACGTGTCCCCCGCGTGTCCCCCCGTGTCCCCCCGTGGCCACAGAAGCCCACGCTGGAGCCGCCCTTCGTGGAGGCTCACCACCGCGTGTGCACCTACAACGAGACGCGGCCGCGCACCGTGCGCTTGCCAATGTGCCGCGCCAACGTGGACCCGCACTTCACGTTCCCCGTGGCCGTCAGCTGCGAGTGCCAGCCGTGCTCCGCGGCGCACACCGCCTGCGAGACCTTCTGAAGCCCCCCCCCCCGATCCCAGCCGTAGCACGGAGGAGCCCCCCCCGCCAACCACCGCTGCTGCCACGGCGGATTTCGCGTCACCTCTTCAAAGGGGCCACCACCACCACCGCCACCACCTCCTCGAACCCGGCGCGCGAGAAATCCTCGCCAGCTCCGCTGAGCGAGCCGGCAGAACCTCGCCCAAAGCAGAGGGGAGAGGGGGGGGGTGTTGGGGGAGAAACTCTCCACAAGTCCCCAACGCCGCGGATGTTACTGGCCAAGGGGAGGAGAGGGGGGGGGCTCCGCTCAGCCGCCGCCGCGCCTGTGGACTCGTGGCTGGGGCTTTGGCTGTGCCACAGCGAACGCGGTGGACCCATACCCCACACCCCCCACACCCCCCCCACACCCCCCCCCCACACCCCCCCACACCCAGCCATCCGCATCCTATGATGGAGCGGTGGCGTTCGCTCGTGGGCCCTGCCTCCTCTAACCCACTTTATGATATCACCAGCACCACCACCATCATCACCACCACCATCACCACCACTCACTAATCGCTCGTCACGACTCATCACTTTTCACTGAGCTACGTAGGAGCTCTTGTTCAGACGCGACCTGGCTTTCACAAATGAGAGCTCAACGAAGTCGCTTGTCGTCGTCGCCGTCGTCGTCGGGTGGAAATAAAAAAATGCCAAAAACTCTTAAGCGCGTGATTCTCAACGTGTCGGGCAAAAAAAATAACCTGAGGAGCCGGAGAAAAATCCACGCGACCACGGGGAGAGAGACACGCAAACCGCAAATATACAGCAGCAGGCGTCAGGCCAATCATTCTCACCAAATGAATCAATCGCCATTATTACTCAGCAATGTGCACAACCTTACCACACACCACACACACACTACATACACCACACTACACACACAATGCAACTCAGGCTCGAGTAGTCCACGAGTCACCATTACGCGCTGGCACGGGTACAGACGGCACGGGGCTCGGCACGGGTATAGATGGCACGGGTACAGACGGCACGGGGCTCAGCACGGGTACAGACGGCACGGGTACAGACGGCACGGGCCTCAGCACGGGTACAGATGGCACGGGTACAGACGGCACGGGTACAGACGGCACGAGGCTCAGCACGGGTACAGACAACACTGGACTCAGCACGGCACGGGTACAGACGGCACGGGTACAGACGGCACGGGGCTCAGCACGGGTACAGACAGCACGGGGCTCGGCACGGGTACAAACGGCACGTGTACAGACGGCACGGGTACAGACAACACGGGGCTCGGCACGGGTATATATGGCACGGGTACAGACGGCACGGGTACAGACAGCATGGGGTTCGGCACGGGTACAGACGGCACGGGTACAGACGGCACGGGTACAGACGGCACGGGGCTCAGCACGGCACGGGTACAGATGGCACGGGTACAGATGCACGGGTATAGATGGCACGGGTACAGACGGCACGGGCTTCAGCACGGGTACAGATGGCACGGGTACAGACGGCACGGGGCTCGGCACGGGTATAGATGGCACGGGTACAGACGGCACGGGGCTCAGCACGGGTACAGACGGCACGGGTACAGACGGCACGGGCCTCAGCATGGGTACAGATGGCACGGGTACAGACAGCACGGGGCTCAGCACGGGTACAGACGGCACGGGTACAGAGGGCACGGGGCTCAGCACGGCACGGGTACAGACGGCACGGGTATAGACAACACGGGACTCAGCACGGGTACAGACAGCATGGGTACAGACAGCACGGGTACAGACAGCACTCGGCTCGGCACGGGTACAGACGGCACGGGTAAAGACGGCACGGGTACAGACGGCACGGATACAGACTACACGGGGCTCGGCACGGGTATATATGGTACGGGTACAGACGGCACGGGTACAGACTACACGGGGTTCGGCACGGGTACAGACGGCACGGATACAGACTACACGGGGCTCGGCACGGGTATATATGGTACGGGTACAGACGGCACGGGTACAGACGGCATGGGTACAGACAGCATGGGGTTCGGCACGGGTACAGACGGCACGGGTACAGACGGCACGTGTACAGACTACACGGGGCTCGGCACGGGTACAGACTACACGGGGTTCGGCACGGGTACAGACGGCACGGGTACAGACTACACGGGGTTCGGCACGGGTACAGACGGCACGGGTACAGACTACACGGGGTTCGGCACGGGTACAGACGGCACGGGTACAGACGGCACGGGTACAGACGGCACGGGGCTCAGCACGGCACGGGTACAGATGGCACGGGTACAGATGGCACGGGTACAGATGGCATGAGTATAGATGGCACGGGTACAGACGGCACGGGTACAGATGGCACAGGTACAGACGGCACGGGTACATACAGCACGGGGCTCGGCACGGGTACAGATGGCACGGGTACAGACGGCACGGGGCTCAGCACGGGTATAGACAGCACGGGGCTCAGCACGGGTACAGATGGCACGGGTACAGACGGCACGGGGGTCAGCACGGGTATAGACAGCACGGGGCTCAGCACGGGTACAGACGGCACGGGTACAGACAGCACGGGGCTCGGCACGGGTACAGACGGCACGGGTACAGACGGCACAGGGCTCGGCACGGGTATAGACAGCACGGGGCTCAGCACGGGTACAGATGGCACGGGTACAGACGGCACGGGGCTCGGCACGGGTATAGACAGCACGGGGCTCAGCATGGATACAGATGGCACGGGTACAGATGGCACGGGTACAGACAGCACCGGTACAGACAGCACGGGGCTCAGCACGGGTACAGATGGCACGGGTACAGACGGCACGGGTACAGACAGCACGGGGCTCAGCGCGGGTACAGATGGCACGGGTACAGATGGCACGGGTGCAGATGGCACGGGTACAGACAGCATGGGGTTCGGCACGGGTACAGACGGCACGGGTACAGACGGCACGGGTACAGACGGCACGGGGCTCAGCACGGCACGGGTACAGATGGCACGGGTACAGATGGCACGGGTACAGATGGCACGGGTACAGATGGCACGGGGCTCGGCACGGGTATAGATGGCACGGGTACAGATGGCATTGGGCTCAGCACGGGTACAGACGACACGGGTACAGATGGCACGGGCCTCAGCATGGGTACAGATGGCACGGGTACAGACGGCACGGGGCTCAGCACGGGTACAGACGGCACGGGTACAGATGGCACGGGGCTCAGCACGGGTACAGACAACACGGGACTCAGCACGGCACGGGTACAGACGGCACGGGTACAGACGGCACGGGGCTCAGCACGGGTACAGACAGCATGGGTACAGACAGCACGGGTACAGACAGCACTCGGCTCGGCACGGGTACAGACGGCACGGGTACAGACGGCACGGGTACAGACGGCACGGATACAGACTACACGGGGCTCGGCAAGGGTATATATGGTACGGGTACAGACGGCACGGGTACAGACTACACGGGGTTCGGCACGGGTACAGATGGCACGGGTACAGACGGCACGGGTACAGACGGCACGGGTACAGACGGCACGGGGCTCAGCACGGCACGGGTACAGACGGCACGGGTACAGACAACACGGGACTCAGCACGGCACGGGTACAGACGGCACGGGTACAGATGGCACGGGGCTCAGCACGGGTACAGACAGCATGGGTACAGACAGCACGGGTACAGACAGCACTCGGCTCGGCACGAGTACAGACGGCACGGGTACAGACGGCACGGGTACAGACGGCACGGATACAGACTACACGGGGCTCGGCACGGGTATATATGGTACGGGTACAGACGGCACGGGTACAGACGGCACGGGTACAGACAGCATGGGGTTCGGCACGGGTACAGACGGCACGGGTACAGATGGCACGTGTACAGACTACACGGGGCTCGGCACGGGTACAGACTACACGGGGTTCGGCACGGGTACAGACGGCACGGGTACAGACTACACGGGGTTCGGCACGGGTACAGACGGCACGGGTACAGACTACATGGGGTTCGGCACGGGTACAGACGGCACGGGTACAGACGGCACGGGTACAGACGGCACGGGGCTCAGCACGGCACGGGTACAGATGGCACGGGTACAGATGGCACGGGTACAGATGGCATGGGTATAGATGGCACGGGTACAGACGGCACGGGTACAGATGGCACAGGTACACACGGCACGGGTACAGACAGCACGGGGCTCGGCACGGGTACAGATGGCACGGGTACAGACGGCACGGGGTTCAGCACGGGTATAGACAGCACGGGGCTCAGCACGGGTACAGATGGCACGGGTACAGACGGCACGGGGGTCAGCACGGGTATAGACAGCACGGGGCTCAGCACGGGTACAGACGGCACGGGTACAGACAGCACGGGGCTCGGCACGGGTACAGACGGCACGGGTACAGACGGCACGGGGCTCGGCACGGGTATAGACAGCACGGGGCTCAGCACGGGTACAGATGGCACGGGTACAGACGGCACGGGGCTCGACACGGGTATAGACAGCACGGGGCTCAGCACGGATACAGATGGCACGGGTACAGATGGCACGGGTACAGACAGCACGGGTACAGACAGCACGGGGCTCAGCACGGGTACAGATGGCACGGGTACAGACGGCACGGGTACAGACAGCACCGGGCTCAGCGCGGGTACAGATGGCACGGGTATAGATGGCACGGGTGCAGATGGCACGGGTACAGACAACACGGGGCTCGGCACGGGTATATATGGCACGGGTACAGACGGCACGGGTACAGACAGCATGGGGTTCGGCACAGGTACAGACGGCACGGGTACAGACGGCACGGGTACAGACGGCACGGGGCTCAGCACGGCACGGGTACACATGGCACGGGTACAGATGGCACGGGTATAGATGGCACGGATACAGATGGCACGGGCTTCAGCACGGGTACAGATGGCACGGGTACAGATGGCACGGGGCTCGGCACGAGTATAGATGGCACGGGTACAGACGGCACGGGGCTCAGCACGGGTACGGACGGCACGGGTACAGATGGCACGGGCCTCAGCATGGGTACAGATGGCACGGGTACAGACGGCACGGGGCTCAGCACGGGTACAGACGGCACGGGTACAGACGGCACGGGGCTCAGCACGGGTACAGACAACACGGAACTCAGAACGGCACGGGTACAGACGGCACGGGTACAGACGGCACAGGGCTCAGCACGGGTACAGACAGCATGGGTACAGAGAGCACGGGTACAGACAGCACTCGGCTCGGCACGGGTACAGACGGCACGGGTACAGACGGCACGGGTACAGACGGCACGGATACAGACTACACGGGGCTCGGCACGGGTATATATGGTACGGGTACAGACGGCACGGGTACAGACTACACGGGGTTCGGCACGGGTACAGACGGCACGGGTACAGACGGCACGGGTACAGATGGCACGGGGCTCAGCACGGCACGGGTACAGATGGCACGGGTACAGACGGCACGGGTACAGATGGCACGGGTATAGATGGCACGGGTACAGACGGCACGGGTACAGATGGCACAGGTACAGACAGCACTGGGCTCAGCGCGGGTACAGATGGCACGGGTACAGACGGCACGGGTACAGACGGCACGGGTACAGACAGCACGGGGCTCAGCACGGCACGAGTACAGACGGCACGGGTATTGATGGCACGGGTACAGACGGTACGGGGCTCAGCACGGCACGGGTACAGACGGCACGGGTACAGACAGCATGGGGTTCGGCACGGGTACAGACGGCACGGGTACAGACGGCACGTGTACAGACTACACGGGGCTCGGCACAGGTACAGACTACACGGGGTTCGGCACGGGTACAGACGGCACGGGTACAGACTACACGGGGTTCGGCACGGGTACAGACGGCACGGGTACAGACTACACGGGGTTCGGCACGGGTACAGACGGCACGGGTACAGACGGCACGGGTACAGACGGCACGGGGCTCAGCACGGCATGGGTACAGATGGCACGGGTACAGATGGCACGGGTACAGATGGCATGGGTATAGATGGCACGGGTACAGACGGCACGGGTACAGATGGCACAGGTACAGACGGCACGGGTACAGACAGCACGGGGCTCGGCACGGGTACAGATGGCACGGGTACAGACGGCACGGGGCTCAGCACGGGTATAGACAGCACGGGGCTCAGCACGGGTACAGACGGCACGGGTACAGACAGCACGGGGCTCGGCACGGGTACAGACGGCACGGGTACAGACGGCACGGGGCTCGGCACGGGTATAGACAGCACGGGGCTCAGCACGGGTGCAGATGGCACGGGTACAGACGGCACGGGGCTCGGCACGGGTATAGACAGCACGGGGCTCAGCACGGATACAGATGGCACGGGTACAGATGGCACGGGTACAGACAGCACGGGTACAGACAGCACGGGGCTCAGCACGGGTACAGATGGCACGGGTACAGACGGCACGGGTACAGACAGCACGGGGCTCAGCGCGGGTACAGATGGCACGGGTACAGATGGCACGGGTGCAGATGGCACGGGTAGAGACAACACGGGGCTCGGCACGGGTATATATGGCACGGGTACAGACGGCACGGGTACAGACAGCATGGGGTTCGGCACGGGTACAGACGGCACGGGTACAGACGGCACGGGTACAGACGGCACGGGGCTCAGCACGGCACGGGTACAGATGGCACGGGTACAGATGGCACGGGTATAGATGGCACGGATACAGACGGCACGGGCTTCAGCACGGGTACAGATGGCACGGGTACAGATGGCACGGGGCTCGGCACGGGTATAGATGGCACGGGTACAGACGGCACAGGGCTCAGCACGGGTACAGACGGCACGGGTACAGATGGCACGGGCCTCAGCATGGGTACAGATGGCACGGGTACAGACGGCACGGGGCTCAGCACGGGTACAGACGGCACGGGTACAGACGGCACGGGGCTCAGCACGGGTACAGACAACACGGGACTCAGCACGGCACGGGTACAGACGGCACGGGTACAGACGGCACGGGGCTCAGCACGGGTACAGACAGCATGGGTACAGACAGCACGGGTACAGACAGCACTCGGCTCGGCACGGGTACAGACGGCACGGGTACAAACGGCACGGGTACAGACGGCACGGGTACAGACGGCACGGGGCTCAGCACGGCACGGGTACAGATGGCACGGGTACAGATGGCACGGGTACAGATGGCACGGGTATAGATGGCACGGGTACAGACGGCACGGGTACAGATGGCACAGGTACAGACGGCACGGGTACAGACAGCACGGGGCTCGGCACGGGTACAGATTGCACGGGTATAGACAGCACGGGGCTCAGCACGGGTACAGATGGCACGGGTACAGACGGCACGGGGCTCGGCACGGGTATAGACAGCACGGGGCTCAGCACGGATACAGATGGCACGGGTACAGATGGCACGGGTACAGACAGCACGGGTACAGACAGCACGGGGCTCAGCACGGGTACAGATGGCACGGGTACAGACGGCACTGTTACAGACAGCACGGGGTTCAGCGCGGGTACAGATGGCACGGGTACAGATGTCACGGGTGCAGATGGCACGGGTACAGACGGCACGGGTACAGACAGCAGGGGGTTCAGCACGGCACGGGTACAGACGGCGCGGGTACAGATGGCACGGGTACAGACAGCACTGGGCTCAGCGCGGGTACAGATGGCACGGGTACAGACGGCACGGGTACAGACGGCACGGGTACAGACAGCACGGGGCTCAGCACGGCACGAGTACAGACGGCACGGGTATTGATGGCACGGGTACAGACAGCACGGGGCTCAGCACGGCACGGGTACAGACGGCACGGGTATAGATGGCACGGGTACAGACAGCACGGGTACAGACGGCGCGGGTACAGACGGCACGGGTACAGACAGCATGGGGCTCAGCGCGGGTACAGATGGCACGGGTACAGATGGCACGGGTACAGACGGCACGGGTACAGACGGCACGGGTACAGACAGCACGGGGCTCAGCACGGCACGGGTACAGACGGCACGGGTATAGATGGCACGGGTACAGACAGCACGGGTACAGACAGCACGGGTACAGACGGCACGGGTACAGACAGCACGGGGCTCGGCACGGGTATATATGGCACGGGTACAGACGGCACGGGCACAGACAGCACGGGGCTCGGCACGGGTATAGATGGCACGAGTACAGACGGCACGGGTACATACCGCACGGGTACAGACGGCACGGGTATATATGGCACGGGTACAGACGGCACGGGTACAGACGGCACGGGTTCGATGGTTTCTTTATTGACGTCTTCAGGGCGCGTTGAGCAACTCGCCGTCCTCCCGTGCCCCCCCCCTCCCCCCCCCGCGAGCTGCAACAATCGCCTCGCGTGGTGCGCGCGAACCAACGTGGAGTTCTTTGCGTGGAGTCACTGAGCGCGCCGCGGAACCTCGTCTAGGTCGACTCGGCCTCAAATGAGCGCGCGGTTCGGTGGGTGCACAACGAGCGCCGGGGAGACAAAGGCGGAGACGCGCTGCTGTGGCGCTTGTCTTTGTCTCCGTCTTTGTCTTTGTGTGTGAGTGTGTGTGAGTGTGTGTGAGTGTGTTTGTATGTGAGTGTGTGTGTGTGAGTGTGCGTGAGTATGTGTGTGTGTGAGTGTGTGTGAGTGTGTGTGAATGTGTGTAAGTGTGTGAGAGTGTGTGTGAGTGTGTGTGAGTGTGTTTGTATGTATGTGTGAGTGCGTGTTGTGGGGAGCGGTAGTGTAGCGGTTAGCGCGCTGCGCTATGAACCTGGCGACCCGGGTTCGATTCCCGCTCACGGCCAACACCAGTGACGATTATCTGAACAGGTCCTGGGCCTCCCCCTAGGTCGACTCAGCCTTAAATGAGTACCTGGTGCGCTGTGTAAACATCGCCACTGGGGAGACAAAGGCGGTAGGGCGTGGTGCTGGCCACCCACCCCCTCGTGTACCGTTCCGGCCTTCATAGGTGCTCGCTAACAGCACTTGCCCCTACAGTCTGTTAAGGCTATATAGGGGATCTTTGTTATCTTTGTCTTTGTTTAGTGTGTGAGGGTGTGAGGGTGTGAGGGTGTGAGGGTGAGAGTGTGTGTGTGAGAGTGTGTGTGTGAGTGTGTGTGAGTGTGTGAGTGTATGAGTGTATGAGTGTGTGAGTGTGTGTGAGTGTGTGAGTGATCTCAGTCATCTCAGTCAGTCGACCCGTGGCACCTGGGTCTGCCCCGTGACCTCCTTGCCAGCGGGCGTTCGACACTTCACGTGGCCTCAAGGTGCACATAGCCTGGCACAAGCTATCGTGGTAACGTCACCGCCACTTCGTGGCGAATGGCGGTTGTTGTTGTTGAATGTGTGTGTGAATGTGTGTGAGTGTGCGTGAGTGTGTGTGTGAGTGTGTGTGTGGACAAAGATCCCCAGCATAGTCTTAACAGACTGTAGGGGCAAGTGCTGTTAGCGAGCACCTATGAAGGCCGGCACAGCACACGAGGGGGTGGGTGGCCGACACCACGCCCAGCCACCTTTGTCTCCCTAGTGGCGATGTTTACACACCGCACCAAGTAGTCATTTGATGCTGAGTCGACCGAGGGAAGGCCCAGGATCGGTTCAGATAATTGTCACCGGTGTTGGCCGTGAACAGGAATCGAACTCGGGTAGCTGGGTTCGTAGCACAGGGTAGCGCTAACCGCTGCACCACCGCTCCCCACAAGCGCTAGTGTAGCGGTTAGCGACCCGAGTTCGATTCCCACTCACGGCCAACACCGGTGACGATTATCTGAATCGGTCCTGGGCCTCCCCTAGGTCGACTCAGCCTCAAATGAGTACCTGGTGCGTTGTGTAAACATCGCCAATAAGGAGACAAAGACGGCCGGCCGTGGTTCTGGCCACCCACCACCTCGTGTACCGTGCTGTGAGTGAGTGGATGAGTGGGTGAGTGAGTGAATGTCGTTGTGAGTTGCAGTGTGGTGAGTGGATGAGTGAGTGGATGAGTGAGTGTCCTTGTGAGCTGCAGTGTGGTGAGTTGGTGAGTGAGTAGATTAGTGGGTGAGTGAGTGTTATTGAGAGCTGCAGTCTGGTGAGTGGGTGAGTGAGTGAGTGCCGTTGTGAGTTGTAGTGTGGTGAGTGGATGAGTGAGTGGATGAGTGAGTGTCCTTGTGACACTCAGTGAGTTGCAGTGTGGTGAGTGGGTGAGTGAGTGTCGTTATGAGTTGTAGTGTGGTGAGTGGGTGATTGTGTGAGTATCGTTGTAACCTGCAGTGTGGTGAGTGGATGAGTGAGTGGGTGAGTGGGTGAGTGAGTGGGTGAGTGGGTGAGCGTCGTTGTGACCTGCAGTGTGTTGAGTGGATGAGTGAGTGGACGAGTGAGTTGATCAGTGGGTAAGTGAGTGTTATTGAGAGCTGCAGTGTGGTGAGTGGGTGAGTGAGTGAGTGTCGTTGTGAGTTGCAGTGTGGTGAGTGGGTGAGTGAGTGGATGAGTGAGTGAGTGGGTGAGTGTTATTGAAAGCTGCAGTGTGGTGAGTGGGTGAGTGGGTGGGTGAGTGAGTGAGTGGGTGAGTGAGTGAGTGGGTGAGTGTTGCTGTTTCAAATCAAGATGGTTGCTGTGGTCTTTGTGTGTGACTGTGTGGGCGATTTTGCGGAGGAGGTGGTGGAGGAGGAGGTGTTGGAGGAGGAGGTGGAGGAGGTGGAGGAGGAGGTGTTGGAGGAGGAGGTGTTGGAGGAGGAGGAGGTGATGCGGGCTGCTCAGTAGCGCGAGAGGCGGCACGTGTCGCACTGGCAGCTCCGGGCCGTGAACGCCTCCACCCAGTCCCCGTCATCACCACACGGCACCCGCACCTAGAGTAGCACCATCACACACACACCATCACACACACACCATAACACACACACCATCACACACACCATCACACACACACCATCACACACCCCATCACACACACCATCACACCCACCATCACACACACCATCACACACACCATCACACACACACCATCACACACACACCATCACATACACACCATCACACACACACCATCACACATACACCATCACATACACACATCACACACACACCATCACACACATACACCATCACACACACACCATCACACACACCATCACACACACACCATCACACATACACCATCACACATACACCATCACATACACACATCACACACACACCATCACGTACACACCATCACATACACACCACATCATCATCACCATCATCACCACCATCATCACCGTCATTATCACCATCATCATCATCACCACCATCATCACCATCATTATCATCACCATCATTATCATCATCACCATTATCATCATCATCACCATTATCATCATCATCACCTACTGTGTTATCGTCAGTTTGTCAGTTTCACATGCAGTGACAGTGGTCGTAGGGCTGTCGCGACCAATATAATCCACACCAGCAGTTTTTAATTTGGGTTAGATCGTGTAAATATAAATGCGTCGTTAAACCACGAATTCATATTTTCTTTTTTACAAAAGACTCATTCACATCGAGGCGATCTAAACCCAAACAATCGCGAAACAGACCACTCGATTATGGACGTGTTCTCGTCTTCTGCCAAGCCAACCGGACTTGGCCACGTGGTACATGGGCACGTGGTACGTGGTATGTGGTGTGAGGCCACGTGGTACATGGGCACGTGGTACGTGGTGTGTGGGCACGTGGTGTGTGGGCACGTAGTGTGAGGCCACGTGGTACGTGGGCACGTGGTACATGGCACGTGGTACGTGGCACGCGGTTACGAGCGGCGCGAGCCGTCGCGTGGCCCGCGGAGCCGCGAGGTGCCGGTGGTGCCCCCCCCCCCTCCGCTACCTTCTCGAGGCGGCTCACGGTGCAGCACTGCGCCACCGAGGTGACGTTGTGCCGGTAGCCGGAGGCGCGCAGCACCGAGAAGCGCGAGGGGAAGGCGCTCGACTCGCAGAAGCCCACGCAGGCGCTCAGACGCGCCGGGCAGCTCCAGCGGCCGCCACGCGCCACCACCGCCACCGCCACTTCGAACGCTGCGGGGGGGGAAGGGGGGTAAATCAAACGGGGCAGCTGCCACCAGCCCAGAGACTCACATAGACCCCCAGCCTCCCACAGCTCACAGCTGCCACCAGCCCAGAGACTCACATAGACCCCCAGACTCCCATACCTCACAGCTGCCACCAGCCCAGAGACTCACATAGACCCCCAGACTCCCATAGCTCACAGCTGTCACCAGCCCAGAGACTCACATAGGCCCCCAGACTCCCATACCTCACAGCTGCCACCAGCCCAGAGACTCACATAGACCCCCAGACTCCCATAGCTCACAGCTGCCACCAGCCCAGAGACTCGCATAGACCCCAGACTCCCATAGCTCACAGCAGGCACCAGCCCAGAGACTCACATAGACCCCCAGACTCCCATAGCTCACAGCTGCCACCAGCCCAGAGACTCACATAGACCCCCAGACTCCCATAGCTCACAGCAGCCACCAGCCCAGAGACTCACATAGACCCCCAGATTCCCATAGCTCACAGCAGGCACCAGTCCAGAGACTCGCATAGACCCCCAGAATCCCATAGCCCACAGCTGCCACCAGCCCAGAGACTCACATAGACCCCCAGACTCCCATAGCTCACAGCAGGCACCAGTCCAGAGACTCACATAGACCCCCAGACTCCCATAGCTCACAGCAGGCACCAGTCCAGAGACTCACATAGACCCCCAGACTCCCATAGCTCACAGCAAGCACCAGCCCAGAGACTCACATAGACCTCCAGACTCCCATAGCTCACAGCAGCCACCAGTCCAAAAACTCACATAGACCTCCAGACTCCCATAACTCACAGCAGGCACCAGCCCAGAGACTCGCATAGACCCCCAGACTCCCATAACTCACAGCAGTCACCAGCCCAGACTCACATAGACCCCCAGACTCCCATAGCTCACAGCTGCTACCAGTCCAGAGACTCACATAGACCCCCAGACTCCCATAGCTCACAGCTGACACCAGCCTAGAGACTTACATAGACCTCCAGACTCCCATAGCTCACAGCTGCCACCAGTCCAGAGACTCACATAGACCCCCAGACTCCCATAGCCCACGGGGCAGCTTGCATCAGCCTAGAGACTCACATAGACCCCCAGACTCCCATAGCTCACAGCTGGCACCTGGCTCACAGTGCGATTTGTCTCATTGCCACTGGGTAGGTTAACATACAACGGGGTAATTCACCAACCCGCACTGACCAGCGTGGTGAAGTTTGGTCAATCAATCCTCGTGACTGACAAATAATTGAGTCGAAGTGACGTTCCAGCTCGAATGAGCGGTGCACATCGTCCCGTTTACAGCCCCGAGGCAGGGCGTGGACATTCCACATTCCTATGGTGGGGTCGAGTTTATCCATAGGACAACCGCTGTACACTTTCCAACAAGCGGTATTACCCAGGAAGAAGATTTTAAGAAATAGTGCTCCGTGAATTTTGCAATACTCACAGAGCGCCTATTAGCCTGGGGAAGCCTCACAGAGTCTTGGAATTATCAACAAAACATTTCAGCAGGGCCCCGCTCCACAGGGAGGTTTGGAAAATTACCACCGCGAGGATTTTGCTTTCTCGCGGAAGGCAAAACCCACGCCGCATACGTATTGGGGGGAGAGTGACAACTCAAAATCTCCCCACGTGCACATTTTCAAGAATCCATTGGTGCACCTCCATCTCCTTGGCCCCGACCCGGTAACACCGCCAGCGCCCCCAGCGTGCCAGGGCTGGGCTGCAGCCTGACTCCGGGGAGGGGGGGAGGGAGGGGAGGGAGGTGGGGGCATCTCGTTGCTTCTCTGAGTGATGTCCAGGGGATTCCTTCCCCGCCCCCTTCACTCCAAGCGTGATGCGACCGATAGGGGTCCAGTCGGCCACAATGAGGTCCCCCAGAGACAACAGGTAAACAAATATCAACTTAAATTCAACATTCATTAAAAATCGCCTGCGCTCTACCGTGGAGCAAGACCCCATTGACGCATTTGGCTATCGCGTCAAGAGAGCAGCAATGACGTTGGGAGATCCACAACCCCTTTTTGAAGAAACCCTAGACCGATGGGGCCCGCCATGCAAGCAAGACGCACGACAACTAGATTGTGAGCATCGTTTCCTTTACATCTTTTATCGTATTAACACTTTCATTGTCAGACTGTCTTGCTCTAAACCCCAATACACGGTGCAGCAAACCAAAATAATATATACAGTAGAGTTATAGCTTCACATATTATTATTGTTATATACGGGGTTAAAAACATCGCGTAGCTATTTCAGTTAAAAGTGAGTCGGGAGAAAGGAGTGAGGCCCACCAGTGGTATCTTATATATAGAGCATACAATAATATGTAGTTATAGCCTACATATTGTTGTATACTAATAATATATGTGTGTAGTGACATAGCGCTGACTGCTGGACAGCAGCAGCAACTGCAGGTGGGCACTTAGCGCACACGCCGCTGAGCGTACACGCGGTGTGTGTGTGTGTGCCGGCAGGGTGGAGGAACTGGGGCAAGGGTCACAATAGACCTCGTGTGGAAGCCCCTGGAACCCTCTAGAGGGTTCGAGAAGGGAAGCTGGAACCCTCTAGAGGGTTCGAGAAGAGAGGCTGGAACCCTCTAGAGGGTTCGGGAAGGGAGGCTGGAACCCTCTAGAGGGTTCGAGAAGAGAGGCTGGAACCCTCTAGAGGGTTCGAGAAGGGAGGCTGGAACCCTCTAGAGGGTTCGAGAAGGGAGGCGCGGCTAGGGCGGAGCCAAGCCGCGCCGAGGGGAATAAAAGCAGCGGAGAGCGAGAGCTCCTGGCTGCCGGTTCTGGGAGTGGACCCGTCTCGTAGACGCCATCGTCGTCGTTGCCGCTGCCGCCTTCACCCGATCATCGCGCGGTCGAAGCCGTCGGTGCAACGCGGACAGGGTCTTGTCTGGGGCTCGGCACGCGGCAGCGGGGTCGTGTGTCAGAGAGAGAGAGGGGGGGGGGGGGTCCCGAGTGGTGGCGTGAGCTCGGCAACAACAGCAACGAATGAAGAGGGCAGAGGGGTGCCTGCTGCGACCACCTCGTCTCCGGCTGGCAGTGTGTGCGATGCACGACACCCACACGCACAGACGACACTACATATGTAGAATAATAATATACATATAGTAGAGTTATAGGCTAATCATTCATATTGTATATGGGGTTAAAAAAACAGCCCGTAGCTATTTAAGTTAAAAGTGAGTCGGGAGGGACAGGCGTGCGAGCCCACAGTCGGATGTTGCCTAGCCCACACTGCAGTGTAAGGAGTCGTCGATTCTCTGAGCCACTTCTCAGCGCCTTGCCCGCTAGACGAGTTCCTAGACGGGGCTCTGCGGGCTCCTCCCCCCACCCAGCTACCCCCTCCCGCGGGAGCCTCCACCCAGCGGCGGCTCCACCCGGTGGTGGCGACTCACGGTAAAGGTGGCAGCCCGGGGTCGCGGGGTCCTGGGGCAGCGCGGCGCTGAGGGCGAGGAGGGCCAAAGCGGAGATTGGGCCCATCGCGATCGACGCCGTGATGAGCACAGGGTAGAGTCTAGATCACGGGGTAGAGTTGAAAACACGGGGTAGAGTTTAGAACACGGGGTAGAGTCTAGATCACGGGGTAGAGTTTAAAACACGGGGTAGAGTTTAGAACACAGGGTAGAGTCTAGATCACGGGGTAGAGATTAAAACACGGGGTAGAGTTTAGAACACAGGGTAGAGTCTAGATCACGGGGTAGAGATTAAAACACGGGGTAGAGTTTAAAACACGGGGTAGAGTTTAAAACACGGAGTAGAGTTTAGAACAGGTTAGAGTGTAGGACTCAGGGTAGAGTCTAGGTCACGTGGTAGAGTCACGGACACGGGGTGGAGTCACGTGGTAGAGTCTAGGACACGAGTCTAGGACACAGGGTAGAGTGAAGGACACGTGGTAGAAATATCGTGATTGTTGAGGTTTTGATCGCGTTGGTTGTGGTCGTGATTGTGCTGCTCGTTGTTGTTGTGGTTGTGGCAGTTGTAGCGGTGGTAGTTGTGGTGGTTGTTGGATCGTACCTGTGCGGTCTGGAGTCGGTGTAACGTGGTCAGACCCTGGCCGGAGGAGAGTTTCAGTGAAGGAGAGAGTCTTAGTTCGTTGAGAGGGAAGAGCAAAACACTTCGAGTGAGAGTGAGAGAGTCAAAGTGAAGTGAGAGCGAGAGAATTAAGGCGGAGTGAGGAGGGGGAGCGGGAGGGGTTAATGTGAAGTGAGGGGAGAGTCTAAATGACGTGAGAGGGAGAGCGGGAGAGGGTAAATGTGGAGTGAGGGGGGGGGGAAAGACTGGGTGGAGTGAGAGGGTTAATGTGGAGTGAGAGGGTAAATGTGGAGTGAGAGGGTTAATGTGGAGTGAGAGGGAGAGTGGAGTGAGGGGGTTAATGTGAAGTGAGAGGGTTAATGTGGAGTGAGGGGAGAGTGGAGTGAGAGGGTTAATGTGGAGTGAGGGGGGGAGAGAGAGGGTGGAGTGAGAGAGAGAGTGGAGTGAGAGGGTTAATGTGGTGTGAGAGGGTTAATGTGGAGTGAGGGGGAGAGTGGAGTGAGAGGGAGAGTGGAGTGAGAGGGTTAATGTGGAGTGAGAGGGTTAATGTGGAGTGGGAGGGAGAGTGGAGTGAGAGGGTTAATGTGGAGTGAGGGGAGAGTGGAGTGAGAGGGTTAATGTGGAGTGAGAGGGTTAATGTGGAGTGAGGGGGAGAGTGGAGTGTGTTGTATATGTTGGTTATGAAAATTTGTTATGTTGTATGCGTGCGTGGGTGAATTATTATGTTGTACGTGTGGGTTATGAATATTCAGTGGAAATAATAATAATTAATGAAATTTGGCCAAATGTGTAATTATCCGGAAATATGTTAATTATGTAATTACGCACATTTTAATTATGCCAATTCGAGAGGTAATCGTATTAATTATGCGAGTGGGTGTAATTATGATAACGCAAGTCGTTATGATAACCAGACCCCGGTTCACCCCGTTATCGCTTTAACATTTACTGAGTATGTATTAGTGTGTTTATTAAGGTCACCAAGTTCAAATCTCAACGCAGAAGCAGATCTTATGCATAGATTTCAGGAAAGAATCACACAACCACTTCTGTATTGATCAATTTATTACTAATTCAACCTTAACTATGATATAGTATGCGAACTCTCAATCCCGGAACGTCAATACGGCATCAATACAGTATCATCAACGATTGTCTGATTTCACTTTGACAACTGCACATGGATCCCGCATAACGCGATGGTTGTTAGTGAGAGAGAGAGAGTCGTTGAAATATGCAAATATTATGCTAAGAAAACTTTAACGTTAATGAATGATTATACTCAATATTGTTCACGCAGTACCGCACTCCTTATTGACCATACGCAACCCTTATCACGTTGTTAACACCTTGGGTCACGGGACAGTTGAATATTCTGTAGAGGATGCGAGTACGTGCGGCGATTATGACTGAAAGATACTTGAAAGATTATACGGCGATAAAAAAACACAATCAAAACAGTTATTATTCTTAAAG